>NC_134085.1:1460033-2190049 GCF_000715075.1 Nicotiana tabacum
CACTCTCTTCCAGATACTCCCCCTCCCCCCATAAGTAAAAGTGAAATATAACGAAAAACAAACAAACAACCCCTCCAAGCAGAAATTAGTGGCAAATCAAGAAATAAAACAGAAACAAAAACCAAAAATAGGAAAAAACCAAAAATAAACAGGTTCATCAAACAACAAAGTACCAACATGGGCAAGCTTCAAATTAGCTAAATAAATAATTCGCAAGTACAAAATACCCAAAATCTTCTCAAAGTAACAACCTTTGATCACCCCACCCCCACTCCCCCACACCCCCACACCCCACACACACTCTTTTCGCTACCCCCTCCCCCCACAAGAAGTAAAAGGGAAATTTAAAAAAATAAACAACCCTTCTAAGAAAAAATTAAGAAAAAAAAGAGAAAAAAATTAAGAAAGTAAAAGCACCTGTGGCTGTTGAAGGAGTGAGATAAGATGGTGGAAAACGCCAGAAGCACATAGGGTTTCTTCTTGAAAATGGTTACAGCTCTTCGATCTTCTAGTTGAAACCATGGTTGAAGGACGTATGAGCAGAAATCAAGGGAATCTATTTCACCCTAAAGATGAATTTACCCTTTAGGACGATTTGGCGCGAAAAACGATGTATATGCTACTATATGAATTGCCTGAATTGTTTCTTGTTTTTGTCCTATAAATATTTTTAAAATGTGT
The DNA here is from genome assembly GCF_000715075.1 of Nicotiana tabacum. Lineage (NCBI taxonomy): Eukaryota > Viridiplantae > Streptophyta > Magnoliopsida > Solanales > Solanaceae > Nicotiana > Nicotiana tabacum. Next base: position 1,460,715 of record NC_134085.1, read on the forward strand.
GTTCTGAAATAAGCTGAAAAAAATTGTGTGATTATAAATTGTTTTATTAAAAGTAAAATAAAAGGTTTTAAATTAAATAATTTTTAAATAAAAAGTTATAATTTTTTTGGGATAAATTAAAAAAGAAAGTATGACAAATAAATTGGAATCGGTAGAGAACAAAATTTCAAATGACGTATGTGATTGGTCATACATCGTGGTTATATAGATATTTTTTATAGATAATTCTTCGCTGGTGAGATATGAAGATTAGTTGGATTTATTCTTTCTTTTTTATCGACGAGTAATTAATTGATCACTGACAGGGTTAGGGTCCTTAGTTTCATTTGGAAAGAAGAAAGAAAAAGGAAAAACATTACAAGGACCTATTAAGTTAAATAGTTAACGAGTATGCCATTCAAATAATTGCATAAACAATATTGATGAATCTTGTAAGTTGATGAATTCTTTAATACATATTAGATACAAACACATTGAAATACGAATACATTGTGGAATCATATAGTTGAAATTTTGTCCCTTCGGGGATATCTGATAAAATTGGAACGATACAGAGAAGATTAGCATAGCCCTGACCAAGGATGACATGCACAAATCAAGAAATGATCCAAATTTTTTATACATTGATTAGTTTCCTCTTTATCACTGAAAAAGTTAAAGAGAAATCCTATATCTAAAAAAAATCCCTAGACTACCTCAACTAATTTCTCTAGCCATATCCAATCCAAACATGGATACTGATATGGAGATGGTTTTAATTCCTCCTAAACCACAGGACATTACCATAGATTATACCCCAAAACTTCTGAAAATCAACAAACCTCCTTTAAAGACAAATTAATTGAGGGAGAGGAGGGGACGAACATCATAATTGAAAACATTATCCCTCTATCCAACGACATTCACACTTCCTTCTCGCCAAGACATACAAATGATAATACATCGGGGAAAAGAAAAAATTTCCTCTCTCAAGAGGATAGAAACCGTTGCATATGCCTTGGAAATACTCCATAATCATAAAATTACAAGGTAAACGAACTCTTCACCAAATCCTTAAAAAAAAGTTCAGGAACTGTGGAAAGTAAATGAAAACTTTTCTCTAATAGACCTAGGCTCAGATCTGCCTACTGAATTTTATGACGGGATTATTCTTCAAAAGATTGGTAACTCTATTGGGAGACACCTAAAAATTGATATGTTTACCTTGAAAAAGGTAATAACAATTAGATTTGATTTTGTGGTTCTAAAAATACATGATTTATTTTAATGCTAGTTATTAGGCAGTAAATGCTAGGTGTGAGATTAGAAAATAAGATAAGAGCTTGAAGATAGTATGTTATGCAAACCGAGTGGCCAAGAATCAGGGCTTCGGGGTCGAGCTAAGCGTTAGGCTGTGGGTAATCGTTGAAGGACTAACGGTTCTAAGAGCTTTACTGAGGGCTCTTTATGATCTATGATGAGTAATAAATGAAGAATAATTAATGAAACACAATAAATGTAAGTAATACATCTACCCACCCTTTTTACTAAGTACCCCAAGTATTTGTTTACAAATAATTACAGGCCAATGAAGGAATTACATAAATGAAATACAAAACTAAGAAGCTATTCTATAGGGAGTCTGCAATCAGGTCCAAGTTTCCCAAAGCCTCCAATGGTCTTTCAAACCTCATTTCCATAGACAAATCAGGGTCTAGGTGCATCAAAATTCCCTAAAAGTCTCAAGGACCCCGGGCAATGCTTACACCTAGACTTAGTAGCCAAGCATTGAACCAGTGCAGTATGGAAAGTCAGCCTCAATATGCCAGAGTTTCAAGGGTTCTCAAGAAGATTCCAAGGCAGTACACATACCAGAGGGGGCAGAACTTATTAACTAAGAGTAGAGTGAAAGTGCATGATACATGTTTATTAAAGACTGAACTCAAAAGAAATTGTTTTGAAGGCAATTAGTAACAGAGATTGTTGAAAAGAAGTTGGAATAGTAAACAGAGTTCAAACACTTCAGGATAAGACCACACACAGCAAGTTCATAGAATCTAAATATATTCAGTAATTACACAGGGGTTAAAGGGGTTTGGGGATACACAAACATTGTCTGCAGACACATGACCTCGGCAGGAGTATTAGGACTGGTATGGACATGCTCAGAGATAGTTGGACACTGGCATAATCACAAACCAGTCATAAGCATATAGAGGGGAATAAGGATTTGGGATTCACAAAGTGGTAAGTGCATAGTAGGTAAAGAAAACAATTGTCCAAACATGCTTGAATCACACAAAGGAATACATGAGCTTAAAGGGAGGGGAGTCATACTAGCATGCTTAATTACAAACTCCACAACAAAATCATAAGTAAAAGCAGACTAGAAATAAAAGAAACTGAAACAAGAAAAGAAACATGTTATTGTTGTGGCTGCAAATTAAACTAGGACATACCCATGAAGATAGAAGTAAGCAGAATGAAAGAACCAAAGAGCACCGATGATTAGCCTTGGCTTGCAGCCGGCTAATAGTAATAGAATAACACAGAGATTTTAAATAAGAGAGGGGTTTTTGGAAGCCAAGTGTGTGTCTTGTTTGTGAAAGACTTAGGGTATTTATAGTTGAAAGTAGGTAGTGGAATAATGTAAAAATCTTAGTAGTATACTAATTTAAGAGTAGAATCAATCACTTAGAGAATCAAGGAAGTACTTCCTTGAATTAAGGGAATCAAAGTCAAACGGAAAGATTCAGTACCATATAAGGGGAAAAGGAGGAATCGGTGCATAATTAGACAAGGAAAGTAGCCAGAGTCCACTAGGCATAAAGTAATCGATTAGGACCAAATTTAGAAAGACCAAATTAAGGAAATACTAAGTAAAACCAAGTATAATAGTAAATAAGGTAATAAAATCAGTGAATTCAAATAGACGAGTAGAATTCTAGGGCCTTGATGGAAAATCTTTCAATTACCAACAGTTAAGGAAAATCAGAATCAATCATGAGGGGTCATGATTCTGTGTGTTTCAACATATAAATAGAGACGAATGAATAAAAGTAGCAAACAAAACAAAGTCAATTATATAGGCAGAAAGAAATAAGATATGAGCAAACACAATCATATAGAGGTGATGTAAGTAGGCTAGAGATTCAGCAGGACATATTCGAAGTATGGTGACCACGAGTATGAGCACGTGATTTTTGCTTCATACGAATTACTCTAAAAAAATTCCCAAAATTAGGCTTTTTCTTTAATTATGTGTTATTCTAGGAGTTACTTTTCGATTTTCCTGATTGTTTGCGTATCTTTGTGTGCATATTTAATTTTATTAAAGCATTAAAAAAATACAAAAAAATATAGCGTCTGCACTTAGGATTTGATTTTACATTTTTTGGTTAATTTAGTAAAATGTTGTTTTTACTAAAAAAAAATAAAAAAAAATTTCACAAAAAATAACGTATTTTTGCATTTTAGTGTTTAATATCAAAATTTTGCGATTTTCTTTTAATTTGGTATTAATTATGTGTAATAATTATTATTTAGAATTAACTAGTATTTTTGATAGGATGATTTGGTTTATAATTTAATTTAGGATTTTAGTCTTATTTTTTTGAAAAAAAAAGGAAGAAAAGAAAAAGAATTAAAAAGAGAGAAAATCAAAATTGGGCTAATATCCCATTTAAATCCTAAGCCCAAACACAAAACCATCCAAACCCATTCGAACCGGCCCAAATAGCCCAGACCCGTCTCCAGCCTCAACCAAACGACGCCATTTCAGGCGTTTTAATCCGGGTCGTTGAATCAGCCTGATCGAACGATCCAAAACCCTCATCACAACCCGACCCGTTCCCACACCCGGACCGCCCCAGTTGAAACCAAAACGACCTCGTTTCCATTTATGATCTAATCAGAGCCGTTGGATTCCAATTATCCAACGGCCCTAATCAAATCAAACGTTCCAATATATCAACCCCCAAACCCGGCCCTTCCCATCTCATTCCCCCCATCTCTTCAGAAACCCAACAGAACGCCACCGTGAACCGCCGCCTTCCGCCCACCGGAAATCGCCTCACGGCGGTTCCGGTGGCCCAAATCACCCCATCTTTACACCATAGCATCCCCTCACCCCCTCTTTCCTAATCCAAAAATATTATCCCTCAAATATCCCTGGAACCCCTCGAATTTCAGATCAAAGATCGGACTCGAACCCTAGTTTACCCAATCGACCCCAAACTGACACCCCATAACCTCCACAACCCCCTCATGCCCAATATATCATTAGTTTCCCTCGAATGTATCCAGAACTCCTCAAATATCGAATCTAAGTTCGAGCCTTAGAATCCTAAAATTCTGGTCAGTGCATGAAGGATCATTTGGTTGGATTTTTGGGCTTATTCAAGCTTGTTTCATCACAAAATAATAACGCTCGTTTGTTCTGCACCAAGAACAAACGTTTGGTATTATTTTGGGTTGATTCAGAGTGCCAAATCCAAGTTTGAGCCTGTCCAGTGAGTTTTTTCCTAGTTTTTGTTTATTTTCATTAGTATTATTCTGATATTCGTCTCCCTCGTCTCTTTTTTTTTCTGGTCAATTTCAATTGAAATTCGATCAGTACTCTGGTATAAATTATTTCACTGTTTGTTTCTGTAGATTGGTTTCGTGGATTTGTTTCGTATAATTGGGATATCAGTAGACTTTGAAATCGTATTTCGTTTAATCACTTAGTCAGAATAGTTAGGATTAGTTCAATAGTTTGGTTTAACCTCTTGTTTAATTATGTTGATAAGAACTGATTAATATAAGTATAATTCAAGTGTTTACCTACTTAAGAAGCTTCTAATAGTGGTAGGGTTGGGATTGCAATAGCTGTTTAAATTAAGAAAGCACTAAGCTAGTGGGTAGTTAAAAATGAAAAGGTGAATTGATAATGGAGGATACACTAAAATGAATGCCTATAAAAAGGCTGAACTTGAGAGGTGTTAAGGGACACGGACAAGAGAACATTCTGAAAGAGACGGACAGACAGAGAGGAGAAGAATTTTGTTTTAAGAGTGATCAAATCACTTCGAAACCACCTAGGAGGAATTAACAGCATATTGAGATTTGAGACCAAGAGAAGTCCGTATCGTTAAGCGCACGAAATCATTAGCCTGATTACTAAAGCTCAAGATTTTTTTGCATCAATATGTAGTACTTTAGATATGAGCAAGAATCAAAAATATATTTTCTTCCTACTAATTAGCAACCATCAAATTAAAGGGCCTTAATTATTCTCCCAATTGGTATGGTAATCCCTTTTAAGGAAACTAAACACAATCGATTTGTAACATTGGGGAACTGGGCCAATCTTAAAACGAAATTGTACCAACCCCGACTAACAGTGAAGAACCCTGTTTTGAAGCAAATAAAAGAAAACTCATGCAACAGGGCCTATCACTTTCATTTCTCATTAATTTTAAATTTCTGGGCCCAAATTGAGCCCAAGCAGAAGGCCCAAATTCTTTAAAGCCTCAGAACCAACACCAATTAGGTTCGACATCGAGTCTGTATCGTGCTCCAGTGATGGCTGAGCAGCAAAAGTTCAGAATGAACCTAAATAGCTAGTCACAACATACAAACAACGCCAAGATTCTGAAATAGAAAACAATTAAGGATACAATTCTTGAGAAACTATACAACATATGATTCTAAATTTTTATGGCCCTAAATTAAATTGAAATGCTGATATTTAAACCTCACGTTGACAAAACTTGTAGAATTTAAAACAACCAAATCTGCTCAATTGACATGCAAGCAACAGTAGATAACTAGTGAATCATTTTCAACATAACTAAACTAACTTGAATTTCCCCTAACACTGATAGTCACCAAACCAGTACATTAGAATCAGGTTCTCTCATGAATTCCAGAAAATCATACTAAAGCTTTCACTATAATCCTTAGACATTTTAAACTCATTCAGGAGCAAATGTAAACATAGAACATGCTTCCCAAATACTTCGAACCATACTGATCTCAAATAAGAATCATGCGTACATGTCCAATTACCTATACATACAACTACTGAACATACATAGCAGAATCATACATACATGTCCAATTACCCATACATATAACTACTGAACATACACAACATTAAATGTGCAAATGATAGCTTAGATAACATCTAAAACTACATATCTATTACAGAATATTAAAGCAGTATGAGAAACAGGGGAAACTAAGTTCAAATGCAGCCTGTATTCAATTAGTATTCCACCTGATTTACATGTTCAACAATCAATCATTATTCAGGGGCTAAGAAGGTACCTGAGATTGAAGGGACAAAGAAATAAAGAAGGATTAGCAATTTTAAACAGCATAAATCGACAGCAGCAACAACACAACCCAAATTCAGCAAATGAAACCAGAAAATTGATTTACAATCCAATGGAACAGTAGTCTTTAACACAATTTGATCAAAACCTTCCAAAAAACTAGTATCAAACCAACTCAAATCCCATCACTGAACATTATTGTTTTCAGAACTTAAAAGAATCAGGAATTACTGAGGCTCAATGGTACAGTAGAGAGTTTTCAGTTGATTTATTGGATTCTTATTTCTAAAAAATCTGTATTTTTCAATACTTCCAGAATATCAGAATGTTCTTCTCCTAGTCGTAGGGACTAGGTGTCATCACGATGGTTCATGAAGGGCGAACCGGGGTCATAACAAATATCTTTATAGCAATTTACCAACGTTTTTCCTCTTCAATTGATATCGAGGTAAGAGCAGAAACCTTGTGGGTTTGGTCAATTCCTAAATTTATTTAAGTCCAAGTCCACTGCAAGGTTTGGTCAAGTAAATTATCGTATGGTATATAGTGCTCAAAGTTGAATGGACTGAATTTATTCTTTAAGGATTATTGTTCACCAACATATAAATTGTTAAATAATTTAATAAACTCTGTCAACGGTTACCATTTCACTAATATAACTTTCTTGGAAGAGGTCGTAACTATTTAACAAAAACTAAAGTTTTTAAGCTGCTGCAAGGGCATTTGTACGTCTCATGAAGAGAAAAAGAAAACAGGGAAAAATGTTTTTCACGAAATTAACTTATTTTATTTGTCATTTTTGGTTCGCGAGGAAAGTGGAAACTTCAAAAATGTCCTACTTTTCCCCATGGGCTTCTTTTAAGTTGTTTGGGGAGAGGGAGTGGGGGAATTGGTTCAACTGAACTCATAACTTTTGACGCGAAATAAAAATTTATATGTAAAAATTCATTAAAATTGCAAAAATAATATTCAATGCTAAAAATATTATAATTGAACCCATAGAATTTAAATCCTGAATCCGCCTATGTTTTTAAGTTATTTGGGGGATTGGATTGGGAATGAGTCTTTATAGATTATTTGCACCCACGTGGTACTTCATCAAAATAAGAGTATATTTATGCCACAATATACAGTAGAATTTGAGATGATGAAATAATAATATGGAACGTATATTGAAATTATTTTGATGGTATAAAAGTATATTTGGTTCTTTTCCGTTTATTCATTGACTTGCTCATTATTTCCAAATAGGAGTAAGAATGTTATGGGTTTTTTTTGGTAATAACTGTGAAATACTACCATTACTTACAAATAATACAGCTAAAGAGCATTGGAGTTACAACCTCTAAACTTGAGGTGTAATCTCTTGGAGCCTCAAAAACCAAAACGACTAATTACAAAAATTTTGCAGTAAAAAATTACACCTACGTGCTCTTTTGGAGCTCTTACTAAGTTCTATATTTTCCTAAAGTTTCTTTTGTATTGTGTGATCGTAACCTCTATATTTACAGTTTTCACCTTAAATATTCCAATTTCTAGCTTTTCATACATGATATATCTCAACTCCAAGAATTGTTGCTACTATCTCTTTTTTAAATTACCTCTAATGTCTTCTTTTGATCCACCGTATTGACTGCAACACTTCTTTCCCTTGTATCTTGATGCCTGACTATGTTTACATCTTGTCCCTCAGCTCTGTTGTCTATCTACATTCATATAACAGATGTCTATGTGTTTCCTCCGGCAAATCATCACATAATTCACACATTGTGGAATCTAGTTGCATCTGCAATTTGCTCAACCTTTCCTTCGTTAGTAATCTTTTGTGACTTGCTAACCACAAAAGGAACCTGTGTCTAGGCATCATCAATAAGCTCCATACCAGGTCTGCCTCCTTCCATCTCTGTACATTGTTCAGTAATGCTTGATAGCTACTTGACACTGAGTATTTCCCATTAGGTGTCAACCAATATGTTATTTGTGGCTTGAATTATTTCCTTGTATTTTTAGAAAACCCATAGTCCCTATAGGTTTAGGAAAACCCATTGTCCTAATAGATTTGGAAAAGGAAAACTTATAGTCCTTGTCAAATTGGGAAACCTTTTTAATATATGTTTGGGACCTTTTGGGATCTATATATAAGGGTTGTAATTGGGGATTCTATAGATTGTATTGTGCTTTTCTTCTCATTCATAGTGGAAAACTCTCTCTGCTTTTGCCCCGAGGATTAGGCTTGGCCGAACCTCATTAAATCCTTGTGTTGATTTTTCTTCTCTATTTGCTTTGTGTGTGATTGTGTGCTAGTTAACCCACGATATTCCGCAACAATTGGTATCAGAGCAAGGTTCGGGTTTCTATACATAATTTAGGGTTAAGATGTCTTCATCATCTTCAACAAAGTACGAAGTAGAGAAATTTGACGGAGGTTCTAGTTTCAGTCTAGGGAAGATTAGGATGAAATCGTCCCTGGTGTTACAAGGATTATGGAAAGCAATTGATAAGGATTTTCCTGAAGATATGAAAGAGACAGAGAAGGAAGACCTGAAGGAGAGGGCTTTGAGTGTGATCTTCATGAGCGTTACAGATAGCGTTCTTCGGGAAATTGCTGAAGAAACTTCTGCAGCAAAGGCATGGAAGAAGCTGGAAGATCTGTATTCTAAGAAATCGCTGACAAACCGCCTCTACCTGAAAAAGAGGTTATACAATCTCCGTATGAACGAAGGTACACCTGTTAAAACTAACCTTGATGAGTTTAATTCAATTATAATGGACCTGAAGAACGTGGATATCAAAATTGAGAGTGAGGGTCAGGCCTTGATTGTGTTATGTTCTTTACCGCAGTCTTATGATACTTTTGCCGATACACTGCTATATGGGAAAGATAGCATTTCACTAGAAGATGTTAGTAATGCACTAAAATCTAAAGAGTTGAAAAAGAGCTTTCCAGACAACAGAATTGAGGGCGAGGGTCTTGTGATTAGAGGAAGAACACAACAAAAGGACTTTAACAGGAAAAAGTCAACCGCAAGATCAAAGTCTAGACCAAGGAAGCAAAACTGTTATGAGTGCGGGGAGCAAGGTCACTACAAGAGAGATTGTCCTAAGCTGAAGGAGAAAAAAGGGAAGCAGAAAATAGATAATTCGGCAAATATTGTTGACACTGGCAATAATTCTGATGATAGTGATTATGTAGGGGAAGTTTGTGCTGTGAGTTCTAGTCATGGGCAAAATTCTTGGGTTCTTGATTCTGGTGCTACTTTCCACATGAGTCCACACAAGAATTGGTTTGCAACTTACAAACAAATGAGTGGGATTGTCTATATGGGAGATGATAATCCATTACCAGTAGAGGGGGTTGTTAACATCAAATTGAGAATGCTCGACGAAATCATCAGAAACATTGAGTGTTGGCATGTTCCTCGGATAAAGAGAAATTTGATTTCTCTTTCGACTTTGGATGATCAAGGGTATAAATTTCACTCCGAGAATGGAATACTTAAAGAGTGTAAAGGCTCCATGGTACTCATGAAGGGTAAACTACATTCTAAATTGTATCATCTTTAGGCCAGTGTAGTTGAAGGGGAAGCTGTTGTAGCTTCTGAGAAAAGTGATCTGAATCAATCTCAGTTGTGGCACTTGCGACTTGGCCATATGAGTGATAATGGATTGTCTTTGTTGAGTAAGCAGAATTTGCTGAATGGGTACAAAAATCAAGCTTTGAATTTTTGTGAGCATTGTGTGTTTGGTAAACATACAAGGATAAAGTTCATCAAGAAGGCCGAGCACAAGACCAGAGACAAGTTAGATTATATACACTCTGACTTGTGGGGTCCAAACAGAGTTTCCTCCAAGAGTGGTGCCAAGTATTTTATGACTTTGATTGATGATTACTCAAGGATGGTGTGGGTGTATTTTCTGAAAACAAAAGATGAGGCATTTTCGACATTTGTTAAATGGAAGACGATGGTTGAGAGGCAGACGAAAAGAAAAGTTAAGCGTCTACGAACTGATAATGGGTTGGAATTTTGCAATTCTGATTTCGATAATTTCTGCAGCAGGGAGGGCATAGTGAGACACCGCACTTGTGTCGGAACACCACAACAAAATGGTGTTGCAGAACGTATGAATAGAACGTTTTGTGATAGGGCACGAAGCACGCTTTCACACCCATGTCTTAGCAAAGATTTTTGGGCTGAAGCAATCAATACAGCTTGTTATTTGGTCAATAGATCTTCATCCACATCTATTGAGTTCAAAACTCCTTTTGAGGTATGGTCCGGTTCGCCTGCTGATTATTCAAATTTAAGGATATTTGGTTATCCTGCTTATGCTCATGTGAGGGATGGAAAACTTGAGCCGAGGGCAAAGAAGTGCATATTTCTAGGGTATGCAACTGGAGTGAAAGGTTATACGTTGTGGTGCACAGATCAAAAGACTCCTGGGCTAATTATCAGTAGGGATGTAACATTCAATGAATCTGCCTCACTGGATTGTCAGAGGGAGAAGGCAATAGTAGAAACAGATCGTGGTGTCAGTGACCGCATAGAGCTAGAAATTGAATCTCCACTAGCTCAGCCCAGTAGTTCTAAAGTAGATGAAGTAGAGGAGGTGCAAAATATTGATCAAGACGATAATGTTGATGCACCTGCGCAACAACAACCATATAGCATTGCAACAGGTAGGGAGAAGAGAGTGATCAACCGACCGCAAAGGTTTGCAAACATAGTTGATGGGAATCTTCTTGGATATACGAATCCAGTGGGATTTGCTTTGGCAGTTGCAAAGACCATTGATGCGTTTGAGTGTTATAGATATCTGGAAGCTATTCCGAGTATAGAACCAAATCGACGGATTAGTGCTATGGCCTGAAGAGATTAAGTCTCTTAACAAGTTTAGGCGTTGCCTAGACTTGGTTGATGCGTGCGGCAATCAATAGAGCCCTTGCGAGGGCTGAGGGCAAGGTAGAGAGACGTTGTTCCTGTTGATGAAGAGAATTCAAGCCAAGGGGAAGATTTGTTATTTGTGGCTTGAATTATTTCCTTGTATTTTTAGGAAACTCATAGTCCCTATAGGTTTAGGAAAACTCATTGTCCTAATAGATTTGGAAAAGGAAAACTTATAGTCCTTGTCAAATTGGGAAACCTTTTTCATATATGTTTGTGACCTTATGGGATCTATATATAGGGGTTGTAGTTGGGGATTCTATAGATTGTATTGTGCTTTTCTTCTCATTCATAGTGGAAAACTCTCTCTGCTTTTGCCCCGAGGATTAGGCTTGGCCGAACCTCGTTAAATTCTTGTGTTGATTTTTCTTCTCTATTTGTTTTGTGTGTGATTGTGTGCTAGTTAACCCACGATATTCCACAACACAATATCTACTACTATGGTACCAATGAGTGATCTCTGCTTTAAGGGAATTTAATTTCCTCCAATACCAACTGCTATCTTGGGGTGGTATGTGACTTCAGAAATCTTGACTATCTTTCATATAATCCATGCATCCATCTAATCCAAAATGTGTCTTGTTTCATGGCCAGCTGCGATATCAGTTTGCCCACTGAGGCCACATTCCACTTTGCATAGTTTTTAATATCCAAACTTCCATACTTCTTCGAGACACAGATTTTACCCCAAGAAACTAGAGATCTTCCTCCCATCCTCCTTACTCCCCTATAGGTAATCTCTGCATTGTTTATCAACTTCCTTTAGAACACTCTGTAAAAGTATGAAAACTGCTCCCCAAAAGTTGTATAGAGAAAACAATACTGCAGTAACAATCTGTAATCTCCTTGCATAAGATAATGTTCTTGAGTAGCCAGTTTTTATCCTGCATATGATTTTTTCAACCAGTTGGTGACACTCCATTTTGCTCCACTTCTTTGAGGACAGTGGCAACCCCAAGTATCTTATTGGCAAAGATCCTAGGGGGAACCATGTTATATCAAGTAGTTGCTTCTTCAGTTCCTCATCTACACCTACCACAAATAGGTTAGACTTATCCAGATTTGCCTCCAGTCCAGTTACATCACTAAAATGTTGAAGTGCTTCCCCAACTCTTGTCACTGACTTAATGTCTCCTTTACAGAAAATTATTAAATCATCAGCAAATATTAGATGAGTCAGTTTGGTCTTTTTGCATATTGGATGAAACTTAAAACTCGTAAGCTACTCATCCTCTTTATTATTCTTGTCAGGTACTCCATGAACAACATAAATAACAATGGGGAGATGGTATCCCCTTGTATTAGACCTCTTTTTCCCTCAAAATACTCATACCCTACTCCATTCACCTTGATAGAAAATCTTGTGGAAGATATATAAGTCATTACTAGCTGGATAGATGCAGCAGGAAATCTAAATCTAGTCAAAGCCTATTCTATAAACTCTCATCTTACAATATCATATGCCTTCCTTAGAATTATCTTCATAAGGCACCTAACTGTATTTTTTCTGTAATAATGCCTAAGCAAATCATGCCATATCAACACATTGTGCACCAAAGATCTTCCCTCCACAAATGCAACCTGGTTTTCTGCGACAATAGCTTTGATTACTACACGTAATCTTTTAAAAATCATCTTGGAGATGTATTTTATATGTTACATTGCAACAAGAAATTGGTCTGAACTGTCATGCTTCCTGTGGTACGTCAACCTTAGGAATAAGAGAGATCGTTGTAGCATTCAGTTGAGTCAGTAATTTACCATTCTCAAAGAACTTCAAAATAACTCCAATGATGTATTGATGTCTGCCCCTATGATCTTCCAGGCTGATCTGAAGAACTCACTCACATATTCATATGGACCCGGGCTTTTGTTCTTGTCTATGCTTAACATAGAAGTTTTGACATTCTTTTCATTATATGGTTGAACCAGCTGCAGTTGCTGTTCTAGTGTTAGTATTGTTCCATTAAGTAAAAAGCTTCTAAATGCCCTTGTTCTGCTGTGGCCCTTCTGTCCCAGCAACTCTTGATAAAACTCCACCAGTATGTTAGCAATAGTTGTGGTTCCATGTTGAGATTCTCCATGTTTGTTCTTCAGCTGAGTGATTGCCTGTTGAAGTCTTCTGTGCTTGATTATTGAATAGAAATAGTTGGTGTTGTCATCACCTAGCTTCCCCGAGGTAGCTTTTCTCCTTTGCTGCAACAATACTTTTGCCATGTATGATTTCTGCCTGAATCTCTGATATGTTTCTTTCTCTAATTGTATGATGTCCTGTCTGCCAGTTGTAGCTGTGCTGCTCTTTATATCTGCTGTAGTTCTTCCCTCAAGCCATTGACTTCATCCACTAGAGTTCTAATATCTCCCTGCTTCAATCGCTTTAATTTCCTTTTCAGTAATTCCAGCTTCCTCACTACTTGTAACATAACACATCCTTCTATCTGACTGTCCCATCCTTCTTTTACTATCTCCAGGAATTTAGGATGTTGTGACCATATATTACAAAACTTAAAAGGTCTCTTCCTTGGTAATGGAGCATTGACTAGGTGAACACTAATAGGACAGTGATCAGTTACTCTTGCGGGCAAGAAAATAGCATTATATTTAGGCATTCTATCCAGCCAATCACTGTTGACAAACGCCCAATCAATCTTAGAAAAGATTCTTTGATCTCCACTTCTTTCATTCCATGAGTACATGTTCCCATGTTGTGACATTTCAATTAAACCACATGTATCTACACACTCCTGAAACGCTCTAGTTTCCCCTACAGTAATAGGAAGACCTCCTACTTTGTCATCCAATCTCAACACCGCATTAAAATCACCCATGATGATCCAAGTTTCTTGACACCCTTGGCATGTAATATTCAAGTAGTTCCAGAGCTCTTTCCTTTCCTCCATATTGTTGAAAGCATACACTACAGTAATGAGAAAAGATCTGTGCCCAGTCATATGATGCACTCTACATGTAATTGCTTGAGCTGTCTTGCTCTGGACATTAATCTAAAAGTAGTCTGCTCTCCAAGTGAGCCACACCCTCCCATTATAGTGCATATCTAGGTTGGTTATATAGTTCCAACCACCAAACATACCACTTGCTACCTTTTTTATTTTATTAACTTTTACTTTGGTTTCTAGTAGTCCTATCAAACCAGCTTCCTGCTTGTTGCAAAGGAGTTTAACCTCCTTTTGCTTATTAGGCCCATTAAGGCCTCTTACATTCTACCAAGGTAGACTATCCATTCCCCAAGCTGGGAATAGATTTGCCTCCCACAGTGTTGGCCTCACCATCTTCTAGCTGCTTACTTGTCCCTGATTCTGCCAGCATCTAAAATATGTTGCATGTTGCCTTCCCTGTCTGCTGAGTGCTGTGTGATTGTTGTTTACTTGTATGCATTGGTGTGATCCATCCATCATTTATCTTGCTTTTAATTTTTCCATTCATTTGCTTGGGACTTTTGACATTCTCCTCTGATTGCTGTTGTTGTTTTCTAGTCTTGCTTGCAAGATTAGAAGTTGTAGCTGCTTGCTGTGCCTTAGCATTCTTTGTCTCAGCTTCCTTTTCCCCTTATTTGGTTGGATTTGTTTGAGTTGGAACTGCTGTTGGCTTCTTTTTTTTACACTCTTCTTCTTTGTGCCCATACTTATTACAAAACTTGCACAAGCCAGGCTTCCAGTCATATATAACCTTCTGTTCAATCAAAGCTCCCTTCTCATTCTTGAACCAAACATTGTTTGGCAGTTGTGCTTCCATTTCCACCTCAATCAACACGCGAGAAAAATTAAGCCCAGTCTTCTTCTTTGTGTTGTTGTCAATCATAAGAGGCTTCCCTACTAAACTTCCCATTTTACTCAGCCCTTTAGTGCTCCAGTATTTAAAATCCAATCCTGGCAATCGTATCCATATAGGCACTGTGTATAGCTCCTCACGCGTGAACTCCATGTATGTTGTCTAAGCTTTGACTATGAATGGCTTGTTGCCAAAGTGGTATATTCCGCCTTAAATGACCTCATTCTTTCCCACTTCTGAATCAAATCTCACCAACATAACTTCATTCCTTAGCATTAACACTTTATTAATGCCATGCTTCCCCCATAATCTATGAATATACCCATTTAAAACATTGAAAGGTGGAAAAGCCCCAAGGACATAGCAGACTACTGTATTTTTCCAGTACTCTATTTCCGAACTTATGTCCTCTATCTCTATTTCACACATTGTGGCATCACCATGTACTTTTGGGGAAATAAATTCTAGTTTAAATCCTGCATTTGAAATCTTACCAATGTCAAAGTTGTCCCACACAAATTTCTTCTTCTCCTCTTCCTCCATTGCTTTGGCTTCCTCCGCCCAAGAGAGCCTAGGGCTAGTGTTTGGCCTTTGCACAATCTTTGTCCATTATTTTGCTGACGATGCTATTGTTCCATTGGTTTCCTGTTCCTTCGTGACTGGTGTCGTATCATTCATCGACTCACTGCTTCCTTCAACTAGGGATGTTACGGTATATTATTTAGACATTTCGGTTCGGTATTTTCGGTATTCAGTTTCTTAAAATGCTATACCAATACCGCACCTAATTAAATTCGGTATGGTTCGATTTTTATCTTTTCGGTTTCGGTTTATTCAGTTCGGTAGCTTTGGTTTATTCGGTTTGAATACTAACAAGTGCATACAGTCATAGACTATAATATTCTTAATTAAAATACTCAAAAGTACAAAACAGAAAACGTTTGTTGACAAAAGTTTTGTCTTCAACCTAGAGCGAGAAAACTGCACATAAAGGAATAAATTCGATCATTAGAAATATATTCTTACTTGCTTAGAGTTAATTAATGAACTAAGAGAATAAGAAAGTAAAATTTTGATTTTTTATATTTATATTATAATTAATAATATGTGTTTTGTGTAATATAATATATATTTCAGTATCGGTTTTTCGATATTTCATTAAAAAATACCAAATACCATATTTTTTTAAAACTTAAACCAAATACCATACCGAATACCAAAATATCGAATACCAAATACCAAAATTTTCGGTTTCAGTACGCTAATTCGGTATTTACCAAATTATGCACCGCCCTACCTTCAACTACTTGAACTTCAATTACATTCTTCTTCTGCTGAAATTGACCTCGTGATGTTGTTACTTGAGCTAGGAGAGCTTTCCGGGATGGAACACGAGCTCTTTTCCCCATGGATGGCACACATTAGCAAACCTGCACCGAGATAGTTTTCGTGCCCTAGCCTCTTTCCCAAAAAATTTCTTCAAAGACAAAAACTACAAAAGTCAATTTTTTTTGTAAAAAATAAGCATGCAAAAAGAGGATGAGAACATTAAACACAAGAAAAATATATCATTAAAAAATTATGGTAGCGTGATAAATGTTAGTATCTATTTTTATTTAGGGTCTGTTTGAAAAGCCACCTGATAATTGAAATTGATGTAATTACTAGGATAGTAATTACACAGTCTAGTAATTACACTGTATTGTAATTACAAATGACATGTTTGTTTGTCATAATGTAATTATAGTGTAATTACAAGTGTACTATTTGGTTGCACAAATATAATTACGCTAGATTAAATTTTAAATATAAAATTAATTATCAAAAATAAAAAATTAAGATTTAACAAATATATGTATTTATAAATAATATTAAATTTGACATTTAAAATAGATATTTCTTATTGAAAATATATTAGTTACTTATCATATATTTGAAACTAATATTGTAAAAATAATTGATATATTTTAAATTAATAATATTTTACTTTAATGTAAGAATATTATGGACTGCATGCCTGACAAAATAATTAATATTTATAAATATGATGTCATAACATTACTCAAATATTTTACAAAAAAATAATCTATCAACTTTAACTGAAAAATGAATGGCATGCGATCTGGATTAATAAGTGAATACTACTAAAGCAAATAAAATGAAAGCAAAAATATAACATAAAATCCATAATCTAAAATCTTTTTCACGTAATACTCTTAAGTAAAATTACACCATAACATGAAATAAGTTTCAATATAATTTAAGTAAATATAATTCAAAAGAAAAGGAAAATATAAGTCTATAACCTCATTCAACAATAAGATCCTTTTTTAATGACATCATTCATTATATGCTAAGTTTATTAATGATTCATTATGTTATGACCCGGATTTTCCACCCTCGGGAGTCGTGATGGCACCTACTAACGTGAGCTAGGCAAGCCAATCCTTTAACTACTTACTTCCTTATCCAATTATTTCTTTTTAACAAATATAAAGCGATAACGTGGTAACAGCGGAAAAATCCAAATTTAAGCGGAACACAACAATAACATATATGAAATCTGAATCTATTCAAAATACTTAAGTCTGAACCACCCAAAATCTGGTGTCACAGTGTTACAGATGGTCTAAGATTTGCTACATACAAAGTCTGAAGAAATAACAGTACACTGTTTCTGAATAAAGGGAAAATGAAATAGGAAACATGGATAGAGGGAGACGCCAGGTGTAGACATGTAATTTTTGACCCTCCCCAAGATTTTTCATATTTTAGAACGTAAATATTTAATTTAGGCCTAATATAGCTATTTTAACTCATCTTTACTCTTTTACTTTTATTTTATTACAAGAAAATGAAAATTACAAAAAATAGGTTCATTGATGTTTTGTAGTCATTTTTTAATCTTGAAAAATACCAAAAAAAATAATTTTGTTTTAACAGTCAGTCTTATTTTAATAGTTATTTTACTTAAGTAAGATTAATTAATAAATGAGATCGCATTTTAGTCTCGTTCGCCGGAAAAGAATAAAACTTGGGCTCGAACAACCCATTTTTAGGCCTAATTTTAGACCTAGCCCATAATTTCTAAGCCCATAATTCCTAGACTCATACCCCTTAACTTGAAAACCCTACAAATGCCTAGACCCCTAGACCTAATGTTATGAGCTGAAAATACACAAAACAAAAATTAGACCTAGGGACTAAAAATCTGATCCACCGTTTCCATACAAGACACCCCCTTGAACACTCTCCTTCGTGGATCAACAAAAATAAAAGACCTAAGGACCTAAAGGGAACGCCGTTTTCATCTGGGAACTAACGAAAGAGACCCTCACCAAAATCTCAGCCCAAGTCGCCTTAGCTCCTTCCTTTAAACCATTAGCCGACAATCCCACTTCCTTTAAAAAAATCAGCCGAAATTTCCACACCATATCCCACTTGGAGCCAGTCGAAACAAGCCAAAATTGATACTAAAAGCAGTCACAAACATAGCCACTGTCGAAGTCGTCGGTGAGGTTTCCGTTTAACGATTCCGGCTCCGGTCAGAGGTTGCCGGCCAAGTTTCTGGTTCATTTTGGTCAATTTTGCTTTCAAGATTCACTCGGAGTTTCAGTTTCAGGCATGTTCGTCCTAACCTTTCTTTTAAATTCGAGTTTCATGAATAAAAGCGGCTGAGGTTTCATTCCTAAACTTTTCTCTGTTATTTATCTTATATTTTAGCGATTAATCTGTTTCTGAGCTTTTGCTTATACAAAATCCCATTGTTTGTTATTGTTCTATGTGTTTATGTTAAATTCCTCTTAGTACTAAATACTAATAGTTACAGAGATCTTGAATTAAGGAGGAAGCATATGTATTAGTATGTCTGTTAAGCTTTGAAAACACTTACAGTGTTCATGTTTGTGATTCTGAAAATGTTAGTATTAATTATAAGTTAGTTGCTATTGTAGTATTCAATTAGGGATGTTATTGTTTAAATTTTAAATACATTACAAAGATTAGCTATTGCGTTAATTTTTTGATGGATTTAATTTAACAAGGGAATAATTTTAAGTATTAGCTATTGCGTTAATTTTCTTTTTATTTTAGTCAGTCACATTGAGACTTTGGTGCAAAAGCAACTACATTATGTTGATCCGTACTTTTTATTATATTGTATTAATTCATATGTGGGGATGTACATTTGTATGATGTCCAGAAAAGAAAAGGAAAATAGTTATACTTAATTACTTACCTAATTGATACCACTACTACTGCTGCTTTTAATTCAAAGGGAGAAAAAGAAGATTAACGTAGTAGCTGGTTGATTAGTCATGAAGATCGTTGGTTGATTTGTCCATGTGATTATCTAATTTAGGAATAATAATTATTCAAGAACGTCGTAACTCGCTTTAGGTGCGGTTAATAAACATTTATCATGACTACGGGTACGATTCCCGTGATGTAGTTGTGATTTGTAATTACTAAAATCCGGGGGCACATTTCATGTGACCCGGTCTTAGAATCCTAACAACGTTAAATAAAATATATCGCGGACCGCGGGTGCATTTCATGTGGCGTGATCCAAAGTCATGTTTTGTATAATGTTGGAATCTTCTTAAAAATGAATAAAAGCGGTTTTAAAGTTAAAATGCACATAGGTTTGAAATATATTAAAATCAGATAATAGGCCAATAATAATAGTTGAGTGACCGTGCTAGAACCACGGAACCTAGGAATGCCTAACACCTTCTCCCGGGTTAACAAAATTCCTTACTCGGATTTCTGTGTTCGCGGACTGTAAACAGAGTCAATATTTCCTCGATTCGGGATTTAAATCGGTGACTTGGGACACCATAAATTATCCCAAGTGGCGACTCTGAATAAATAAATAAATTCTGTTTCGATTGTCACTTAAATTGGAAAAAAACTCCCTTATATACCCCTTTTCGGGGGTGTAGGAAAAAAGGAGGTGTGACAGCTCTGGCGACTCTGCTGGGGATCGAACCCAGAATCTCTGGTTCAGGGTTTAAGAATTCGAGCTTAGATGAATTGTTATAGTTGGCTTTATCCATTATCTGATTTTGTTACATGTTTGGGCTTAATGGGCTAATTGTTGCTTTTACCGCTTTGATATTCTTTGAATTGTATATAAACTGCTAAGAAACTCTTCCTCTCTCTGAGTCTTCTAAATCATGGAGAAGTGTGCACTTCGTGTGACTTCTCTTCTATTAGAGTCATATCCCAAATTTTAGAATGAGGTTCGGACAAGTTGCAAAGCCGGTGAAGCTTCTGTATTCCCGGTATGCTGTCCTCCCTCGGCTCGAGCTGTTCGCTCGGGTAAGCCAGGTCTAGAACAATAAACCCAGGTTTTGAAACCTAGTATTGTCACACCTACTTTTTACACACCCGCTAGGGTACAAGGGGAGTTTTTTCCAATTAAAGGACAATCGAAACGGGATTGGTTTATTTATTTCAGAGTCGCCACTTGGGAGATTTTAGGGTGTCCCAAGTCACCAATTTTAATCCCGAATCGAGGAAAAGAATGACTCTATATTATAGTCTGCGTACCAGAAATCCGGACAAGGAATTCTGTTAACCCGGGAGAAGGTGTTAGGCATTCCCGAGTTCCGTGGTTCTAGCACGGTCGCTCAACTGTTATATTTGGCATGATTATCTGATTTTGTACATGTTAAACCTATGTGCAAGTTTTAAACTCTTGACCGCTTTTATTATTATTTTTTTACGAGAATTGCAACGTCGTGAAAATATATCTCGAACCACGTTACATCAATGCACCCGTGGTTATTGACATATCTCGACTCGGTTGAGATTTGGATTTGGGTCACATAAATGTGCACCCGAATTAAGAAAAATAAATTATTAAGACGCGCCTAAAGCAACTAACGTATTGTTATTTTGGGGAAGGCCGTAAAATTTGCTAAACGGCATGTCCCGAATTCTAAGTATTTTTAATATATATACACTTAGAGGGCCCCGCAGCTTCTACATTTTTTGTTTGTCGAGGCTCGTCTCATTTATTATTAAAAGGAATTTACAACGTCATGGAAATGCATCTCGGGCCACGCCATAATCAATATACCCGTGATTAGAGACACATTTCGATTCCGTTGAGATTTAGATTTGGGTCACATAAATGTGCACCCGAGTTTAGGAAAATTAAATTATTAAAGGCGCGCCTAAAGCAACTAGCGCATTATTATTTTGGGTAGGGCCGTGAAATTTGCTAAAACGGCCCGTCCCGGAATTTAAGTATTTAATATATACATTTAGAGGGCCCCGCAGCTTGTATTTTTTATTTGGCGAGGCTCGTCTCATTTTTATTTATTTATTTTTTTTCTTTTTTTTTCTTTTAGAAACAGGACAAGACTAAAATAACTACGTTTTTAGCTACTTCGCGAGATCATGGGTTATAAATTGAACTCATTTGATGAAGCGAGTGTTTTTCTGCGGAATTAAAATTGCTACTAAAATTTTAACATTACTACCACATGTATAAACAACTATTAAGACACACTAAATAATTAACACCTTTCAGAATATGTGCAAACCCCTATCATAACAAATATTTGGATAACAACAATTTAAACATGAAGAAACAAAATGTCCAATAGCTACTTAAAATAACGAAACAACGGAAAAGACGTTCACGGCCAAATTTCAATACCATACGGAGTTAATTATCAAAAATAGCAATTCGCAATCATCATGTATATATGTCTCGCGCAATTTCGCGTACTATCCACATGAACTAGGGTTGTATTTCAACAAACACATATACATATTACTAAACAGCAAACATGAGGGATACGGGCAGAGATGACCTACTTGAGATTATCGTACGATGCGTTGGACCTGCGACAAACCCTCGAACAACAACCTCGACGTACCGGACCTCGACGAACCAAAGGCGACCTCAACGGACTGCACGACGACGGTGAAAGAACAACGATAACTGGGCTGATGGGTTGTCGACTGGTGGTGTTTGACGACGGGCAACGGGGTTAAGCTTGTTTCTATGGCTGGCTATGGTGTTCGCCGCTGTCTGGGGGTGAGTGATAATATGGGATGATGAGACTGGGGAACTGTTGGGTCGACAGGGAGGGACGACGAGCTGGGTAGCAGGTAGCGACAGTAGGGTCGAGGGCTATAGAGGTGCTGTGGTGATGATGGTTACTGGCGTTGGTTTTGGACAGTCGGGAAGGTGACGGAGTGGTCGTTTGGTCGTTGGTTGGACAGTGACGACGAGGGGGGGGAGCTGGAGGTTGACGGTGGTTTTGGGGTTGTTGATGGAGGTGGAACGATGGTGGCGATGGAGGAATCCGGACTGGTTTCAATGGAGGGAGCGTTAGGGTTTTGTTCTTCTCCTTTTGGAGAAGATGAACAGTGGTCGACGGAGAAGCTGGACGGGATGGAGGGAGTTGGTTGCGACGGAGTTTGGGAGGAGACGGGATCGTTTGGTGGTGGTTTTCGCTAGTTTTTTTTGTCCGTAGGGTTTTTTCTTCTTCTTCTTTTGAAGAAGAAGATCTACAGTAGTCCAAAAATCCAAAATCTGTCCCTTTTAATTTTTCCAAAAGTCCTTGTCCGTGTATTAATGCCCATTTTTCCAGAAAAATGAGCCCCACGCGTGGTGGGGTTCAAGGTTTGTGTCCCCCACGCGTGGTGGGGTTCCCCATGTGTCATGGACTCGGTTTATTATGGGCTAGGTCCGAAAATTAGGCCTAAAACCGGGTAGTTTGAACCCGAATATTATTCTTTTGCCCGGACCCGAGAAATAGGAACACGTTGCTTAACTAGTCCTATGTAAGCAAAATAACTACCAAAAATAAGACTAGTATTTAAACAAAACTATATCTTTTTAAATATTTTTTTCAAGATTTAAAATAGCTACAAAATATTAATAAAACTATTTTTTGTAATTTTCGTTTTTTTAAATATTAAGATAAAATATGAAGTAATATTTTTTGTATTTTTCAAAGTTAAAATGACAATAAAACATTAATAGAACTATATTTTTTGTAATTTTCGAAATTATATAAAGTACAAAAATAAAGTGCAATTTTTGTATTTTTTCAAGTTTATGAGAGATACATAAACTAAAATTTATATATATATTTTTTGTAATTTTTCTTTTTGCAACGAAATAAAGTAAAAATAGTTAAAATAGCTATACTAGACCCAATTTCACATATTCACGCTGAAAATGTGAAAATTCTCGGGGAGGGTCAAAAATCCGGTGTCTACAGCTGCCCCTCTTTGACTGGAAACACGAAGAGTTTTCCGACAAAGAACGACTAGACATGTTTTTGACCCGACCATTACTTGGACGGACTACACTAAGGAAAGGGAGGGAATGTGACCGAGCCCTGGTATCTGAGCTGCCTACATATCCTTGGTTATACAGGAATCAGGCCACGTGTAGTTCGAAAATGGGAGAGATGGTAGAGTGTACCGAGGTGAAGAGCCGGTCGAGGTTCCGTTCCGTTGAGGTTCCGGTCCGCGGTCCTGTCATTACAACAAAAATGAAAACTGAAAAAGACTAACTAAGCCTATCAGCTACTTGTTACAAGGATTCCTATCTATAAGTCTTCTGAAACTTGGTCTTGAGTCTTGAATGGTGCTTCATACAGACGTTGGATTTGAACCTTGATACTTGCTAGTTGTAGGTGCTAGTTCTTGAGCAGATCACATCTGTTCTCCACTTCCGTGCTTTGGATTCATTCATTTTTTTTCTTTTCTTGTTTTTTTTTGTTTTTGTTTTTGTGACCAGCTTTTATTGACCATCTCAGCCTGTTGACTCGCATTCTTGAGGCGAGCTTCTGCTATTTATAACTTGGTTGAATGCTGGGGATTTTTGTTGTAGCCTTCTGCTTCCCGGTGCTGGGGATCTTTATTGTTTCCTGCTGGGGATTCCTGTTGTAACCTTTTACCTTCCGGTGGGGTTATTGATTTCCAAAATCTGCAGTATAAGACTAAAAAGTATTCCTCTTGTTATACAGGTGGGCGCCTGAAACATGAAATGTAAAGATTGAAATGTATTCCTCTCGTTATACAGGTGGGCGCCTGGCTTCAACACTAGAAATCTAAAGACTGAATGTATGCCTCTGTTATATGGGCGGGCTCCCAACTTCAACACTTGAAAGTAAAGACTTAATGTATTCCTCTGTTATTATGGGCGGACTCCCAATTTCAACACTTGAAAGTAAAGACTGAATGTATTCCTCTGTTATTATGGGCGGGCTCCCAATTTCAACACTTGAAAAGTAAAGACTGTAATGTATTCCTCTCATTATACAGGTGGGCGGCTGGGTTCAACACTTGAAATGAAAAAGACTGAAATGTATTCCTCTCATTATACAGGTGGGCGCCTAGGTTCAACACTTGAAATGAAAAAGACTGAAATGTATTCCTCTCGTTATACAGGTGGGCGCCTGGGTTCAACACTTGAAATGAAAAAGACTGAAATGTATTCCTCTCGTTATACAGGTGGGCGCCTGGGTTCAACACTTGAAATGAAAAAGACTGAAATGTATTCCTCTCGTTATACAGGTGGGCGCCTGGGTTTAGGAAAATGACTCTTTTTTTTCAAACGTTTTTTTTTTTTTTTTTTTTAGCATCTTAGGAGAAATATTCATCAGACTAAGATTTGGATCCTAGGAGAAGGTTCGTCAGACTAGGTCTCTATCTTAGGAGAAAAATTCATCGGACTAAGGTTTTGATCCTAGGAGAAGGTTCATCGGACTAGGTCTCTATCTTAGGAGAAAAATTCATCGGACTAAGATTTTGATCCTAGGAGAAGGTTCGTCAGACTAGGTCATTTTTTGTTTTTGGTATCTTAGGAGAAAGATTCATCAGACTAAGATTTGGATCCTAGGAGAAGGTTCGTCAGACTAGGTCTCTATTTTTGGTATCTTAGGAGAAAGATTCATCAGACTAAGATTTGGATCCTAGGAGAAGGTTCGTCAGACTAGGTCTCTATTTTTGGTATCTTAGGAGAAAGATTCATCAGACTAAGATTTGGATCCTAGGAGAAGGTTCGTCAGACTTGGTTATCTTAGGAGAAAGATTCATCAGACTAAGATTTTGATCCTAGGAGAAGGTTCGTCAGACTAGGTCTCTATCTTAGGAGAAAAATTCATCGGACTAAGATTTTGATCCTAGGAGAAGGTTCATCGGACTAGGTCTTGTTTTTTTTGGTATCTTAGGAGAAAGATTCATCAGACTAAGATTTGGATCCTAGGAGAAGGTTCATCGGACTAGGTCTCTATCTTAGGAGAAAGATTCATCGGACTAAGATTTTGATCCTAGGAGAAGGTTCATCAGACTAGGTCTTGTTTTTTTTTTTTTTATCTTTAACAACCACTTAGGAGGAAATGCATCTCCTACGGGTGAAACTAAAATGAACTTAGGAGGAAATGCGTCTCCTAGGGGGTAAAACTTAAACTTAGGAGGAAATGCGTCTCCTATGGGTAAAACTTAAACTTAGGAGGAAATGCGTCTCCTATGGGTAAAACTTAAACTTAGGAGGAAATGCATCTCCTATGGGTGAAACTAAACAAACCTAGGAGGAAATGCGTCTCCTATGGGTAAAACTTAAATGATTTCAAACTAGGAAGTGCGTCTCCTATTAATGAAACCTTCGCTTTTTTTTTTGAATTATTTACTTACCTGTGTTGTCTTCCCTCGAAACTGTTGGGGATTATTTAGATGGGGATGACTTTTCCCCCTTTTTTTCATTATTATCTTTTTATTCTTTTTTTATTCTTTTTTTATTCTTTTTTTTTATTATTCTTTTTTTTTTGCTTTGTCTTTGCATAGCTTCTTCCTTCGAAGACTACCTCCCTTGAGAGTCGTTTTGTCTTTCCCCGAAAGGAACCGCTGAGGATACTGACTTTCCAACCTTGTGTTGGACTCCTCGCAACTGCTAGGGATAACACTGTTGGGGAATTATTTACTTACCTGTTGGGGGGGGGGGGTAAAATGTTATCAGCTAGGGGTACCTGACTTCCAGAAAATTTTCTAAATGGAAGGAAAATTTTCTGCCCCAGTTTGATAATATCCCTTGTGGCATGTAGTTCTGGCATCAATGCCATTTCCGTTACCTGCTTCAAATCAAACAAAATTTTGTTAGTTTAAAACATGGTGGTTGGTTGTGATACTCCTACTGGGATAGCTTTCCCTTTCTCCTTCCTTGCTCTGCGTTCAACAACTTGTTGGGGATGATATTATGTGCTGGGGATAATCCCTTTCTGCTGGGGGTATCCCTCTTCTTTTGTGGCATAACTCGGAAACTGGCATTTCCCCGACCTTTTAGTCTAGTATGGATTTCGCCGAATCATGCTCACTGCTCTCCTTGCTTTGTTCACGGGCCTTGTCTTTGAGGTTTATAACCTTGGTTTTGGCAAGGATATCCCTCTTGACGCCCGTCAATCCTTTTGTCAATTCCCTTTTGCTGGGGATATCTTTATTGACACTGGCCTCGCGCTTGTTCCTTGCTGACTATACCATTTGGATGTACTAGTCAGATCTCATCTTGAAAAGCTGATGGCATATTTGAAGTCATTTCATACTTGTTCTGACTAGACAGACTCTATCGGGGGGTTTTTCTATGAAAGGAGAAAGATAAGAGAAACAAAATACAAGACAAAGGAAACGATGACTCTTTTAAAAAAGAAACTATAAATAAAAATCTATCAAACGCAGATACCGACTCTAATGGCCATGACATGCGTATGTGGCCTATCCTCTACCGTCAATCATCTTTCAAGATCTTCAATTGACGATTCCCCATCTAATTCTCAATCTTA
This sequence comes from Nicotiana tabacum, assembly GCF_000715075.1. Classification (NCBI taxonomy): domain Eukaryota; kingdom Viridiplantae; phylum Streptophyta; class Magnoliopsida; order Solanales; family Solanaceae; genus Nicotiana; species Nicotiana tabacum. The sequence continues at coordinate 1,487,556 of NC_134085.1, forward strand.
TTCGACTTGTAGTGCCCGAAGGGTTTTCACTATCAAGTCTCTCTCATTTTTGGTTCTTTCCTCAGCTTTCATCGCCTTATGGTGCCTGTGAAGGTTTTCACCAATAAGACTCTCTCGTTTTATATCTCTCTCCAGTTGGGGGATTTGGAGTGTCGCCGGTATGACTCTTTCTGCCGGGGATTAGAGTCCTTTCTGCTGTGGAACAGAGTGTTATGTACACCGGTAAGACTCTCATTTGTCTGACTTGACATCTTTTGAAGACTGATCAGAAGGTCTTTCTTTGGACCGTAATGTGGGTTTTGGATAGGGCTAGAAAAAAAGGGTATTAAAGGCTCAAAAAATGCATTAATTTTGGGTTATTAATTACAACCTTCGGAATTAGATTTATTTACAACAAACGCAACTTTTGCCCCAGTTTCTTGCTTGGGGATATTTTAATTGATTTTTTTTCATTTTTCAAAACTATGACCGAGCCGTGAAGCGCCTACGTATCCTCTTTGAGGAATCAGGTCAAACGTAGTTCCCAATTCCTCTTTTTCATTTGACTTTCTTTTTTTCTTTGTTATCATTTTCTTTTCTTTTTTTTCTTTTGCTTTTTTTTTTCTTGCTTTTTTTTGTTTGTTGTTGTTTTGCTATTCTTTTTTTTTTATCTTCCATGTTCGCATCTTCTAGTCGTTGCTACTGATTCCGAACGAGGGGTATGAAAGAAAAGTAAGTAAGGCTCAAAAGGGGTAACGAAGGATAAAGTGTTTAGGTAGCAGAACAAAATGCCTTCGTCATTCCAGTCTTCAAAACAAACCAAGTGCAAACAACACAATTTAAATTTATAGTCTCTTCTGATGGTGCTTGACTCGACAACTATATTCAACATCCGTTTGTTCATTTGTCACTTCTAAAGCATCGTTGGGCGACACTCTCATTCTCATTATTATGAACGACCCTCATGCCAATTTGGCGAATCTTTATTTTTTAACAGTTTTCTTTGTGTTTAACTTGCCCCAGTTCCATATGACTCGAGCTCTGAATAATCTCAACCGTCCTTATTTCCTTTAAATGCTTTGATCACCTTCCCAGGGTTTCATGATTAACTTTTAAGATTAGGCCCGAAGTGTGTGCATGTCAGGTCACTAGAATCGGTAGTGAACAAAAATGATAAAATGACTAAACAAAAAGATGACTGGGAATAATCAAAGACCGGATTTTGCATTAGACTACCGGCGAAATGGTTTGAATAAAAAACAAAACAAACCGGAATAAAATCCTAAACAACCTGGACAAAACTTGAACAAACCGCTATGACGAAAAAATGGAAAGATAAGAAGGTTTGACACAGGACAAAATCCGAATTACAATCCTAATAATCCGAACAACAGAAATGACAACCAAATAAGCCACCAAATGCCTCTTTCTTGCTAACCAAGGAACGGAGCGTCCTCCCACTTTATCAAAACTGGCATCTTAGCCACTAAGCTTTGCATTAGTATTGTCAAGACCATTGCCAGCTTCAATATCATCAACCTCCGTCAACAAGTTCCCGATTTCCACTTTATCAAAACAGGCCTGATCCCCGCAAAGCGTGCTTTTGGATCTTGTATTCCCGGCTTACCACAAATCAACCACCTTCTTTCTTTGTGATTCAAACAAAACAGGTTAGAATGGACTCAGTCGGTCCTCATTATTGACAGCATCTCTTTTTTCTTTCTTTTTTCATTCATTTTTCCTTTTTCTTCTTTTTTTCTTTTTCTTTTTCATTTTTTTTCATTCTTTGTTCATTTCTTTTTTTTTTGTTTTTCTTTTGTTGTGGTCGAATCTTATGGAGATTGCCTACGTATCATGACCCCGCATGAATCAGACCTTGCGTAGTTCGGACCAATAAAGATAAACAATCCTAATCATGTTTTTTTCAATTTTCATATTAAAATAAACTGGGTTTCAAAGGTTTGAAGATGACCTACAAACTCGAAAATCAAAAAACCCACATATTCTAATTAAAAATTTATAACCTTGAAACAAAAAGGCCAGCTTCCTTTCCTTGTTTGACAAATGCAACCAAATGGTTATTTTTGCAAATGTGGCCCCTTCCAAATTTCACATGAATTTTGAGGCCGGGAGGATTATTTTATGACACTTTACCAACTTGTCCATTCTTTTACGAAAACAACTTTTCGACAACTGAAAGATACTCTAAGGCTATTTCAGCAAGAACGGTTTAAGACGCGGCCGAAGCTGGCTCGGCTTATTATGACAAAATTCAAACGGTATTCACATGACCGCCGATTCTTTGTTGTTGTTTTTTTCAAATTATAATAAAAACCTGGTGTTGCAAACACGGCCCTTCAGCGCCTCGGGGACGAAGATTTTCAAGGCTGTGTGGGTCCATATCTCAAAATGACCCAAAGCTGGCTGTTTATACAAAGTCAGCCTTCCGGCGTCCCTTTCGGGAACATTCGGCTATTTATGACAAAACAACATCACCTGACTTATTCATGACAAAAATTAAAATTTGACATATTTTTTTATTTGTTTGTTTTTGGCTTTTAGCAAAAGGTGGGGTTGGACCCGATGAGGGTTGCCTACGTATCTCACATCCGGTGAGAATCAAACCCGCGTAGTTCGGGCAAATAAACTATTTTTGAGAAGACCCTTTTCCATTTTCTATTCTTTTTTTTTATATAGCAAACAAACAAACTAACTAACGTAAAACATAAAACATTCCTTTTTTTTCATTTGTTTTCTTATTCTAAAGAAAAAGAAAAATGTTTTTTTTTGGAATTTTTACCTTTAATAAAAGAAATGCTTAAAAAAAATATTTTTTTGAATTTTAAATTTTTAAGGAAGAATCAAAATATTTTTGAATTTTCTTTTGAACCTTTTTTTTTTTGGATTATATATATATTTATTTTGGAACAAATAATAAAATCACGTTCAACGCCCGACTCTTTTTATATTTTTTTTTATTTTTGGCATTTTCATAGACAAGCAAAATAAATAAAAAAAAATATTTTAAAAACCAGACTCTTTTTTCATTTTCATTTAATGGCAAAACAAACTATTTTCTTTTCAATATTTTTGGAAAAAAACAAGACAGAACAATGATGATTTTTTTTCTATTTTTCCTTTGCTTTTAATATAACAAACTAATAAGACATTTTTTTCATTTTCTCAAAATTTCGGCAGAGTTTCGATACTACTCGGACATTGGTTTCTTTTTTCTAAAAATAAGTAGTTATGTCTCTACACTGTTATTTTTTCTCCTCTTTTTCACGATTTTTTTAATCTTTGGAAAATAATGAAAACATACAAAATCTTTTGAATTTTCATGCTTTGTTTATATATATATTTTTATTTTTTATATTTATTATTACTTTCAAAAATGTGGCATGGGAGACATAATGATTTCCAAGACTTCTTGGATTCCGCAAATGCCCCCCATGCGCTTTTCCCAACATATGAAGCATGGGGGACATAGGGAATTCCAAGACTTCTTGGATTCCACAAATGTTCCCTAGGTGCTTTTCCCAAAAATGAAGCGTGGGGGACATAGGGAATTCCAAGGCTTCTTGGATTCCACAAATGTTCCCCATGTTTTTTGATTAAAATAACACCATGCTGGAAAAACGTGCAACCTTCTTATTAAACGTGGTCAACATAACAAAGTGTGTCATTTGTCCGCCACTATCATTGGTCCGCCAAATGACCCATTCACCCTTGAATAAATACAACATGTAGCACATAGGATGCCGAAGATGGTCTATTATTTTCAGGTTGCTTGTCCTAGACGGACCCAACCCCTGTGTTGAGTCCCCTAAGTCAGATGCACATGATGTAAATAAACGTTCCTACTAGGGATCCGGCATGAAGATGAGTTATTCTAAGTTCATAACCTCGGTATTTGTTCTAGACAGTGTACCCGAGCGGACAACTCGAGCTGAGGAAGGAGCTCCTTTCCGGGAACCAAAAGGCCAGCCGGCTTAGAAACTTTCCGAGCCTCTTTTATTTAGGGTATGACACTAACAGAATAGAGAGTCTCAACCAGTAAGCACATCCCCGGAGGTAAGAAGAGAAGGGTTTCGGCACAGTTTATATACAGTTCAAATAATATCAAAGCGGTAAAAGCAGCATTTAGCACATTAGGCTCAAAACATGTAATAATCAGATAATAAATAAAGCCAAATAATAACAATTATTCTAAGCTCGAATTCTTAACCCTGAACCAGTGGTTCTGGGTCATCATCCCCAGCAGAGTCGCCAGAGCTGTCACACCTCCTTTTTACATACCCGAGAGGGCGCAAGAGAGTTTTTTCCAATTAAAGGACAATCGAAACGGGATTGGTTTATTTATTTCAGAGTCGCCACTTGGGAGATTTTAGGGTGTCCCAAGTCACCAATTTTAATCCCGAATCGAGGAAAAGAATGACTCTATATTATAGTCTGCGTACCAGAAATCCGGACAAGGAATTCTGTTAACCCGGGAGAAGGTGTTAGGCATTCCCGAGTTCTGTGGTTCTAGCACGGTCGCTCAACTGTTATATTTGGCCTGATTATCTGATTTTGTACATGTTAAACCTATGTGCAAGTTTTAAACTGTTGGGTCGACAGGGAGGGACGACGAGCTGGGTAGCAGGTAGCGACAGTAGGGTCGAGGGCTATGGAGTTGCTGTGGTGACGATGGTTATGGCATTGGTTTTGGATAGTCGGGAAGGTGACGGAATGGTCGTTTGGTCGTTGGTTGGACAGTGACGACGAGGGGGGGGGGAAGCTGGAGGTTGACGGTGGTTTTGGGGTTGTTGATGGAGGGGGAACGATGGTGGCGATGGAGGAATCCGGACTGGTTTCAATGGAGGGAGCGTTAGGGTTTTGTTCTTCTCCTTTTGGAGAAGATGAACAGTGGTCGACGGAGAAGCTGGACGGGATGGAGGGAGTTGGTTGCGACGGAGTTTGGGAGGAGACGGGATCGTTTGGTGGTGGTTTTCGCTGGTTTTTTTTGTCCGTAGGGTTTTTTCTTCTTCTTCTTTTGAAGAAGAAGATCTACAGTAGTCCAAAAATCCAAAATCTGTCCCTTTTAATTTTTCCAAAAGTCCTTGTCCGTGTATTAATGCCCATTTTTCCAGAAAAATGAGCCCCACGCGTGGTGGGGTTCAAGGTTTGTGTCCCCCACGCGTGGTGGGGTTCCCCATGTGTCATGGACTCGGTTTATTATGGGCTAGGTCCGAAAATTAGGCCTAAAACCGGGTAGTTTGAACCCGAATATTATTCTTTTGCCCGGACCCGAGAAATAGGAACACGTTGCTTAACTAGTCCTATGTAAGCAAAATAACTACCAAAAATAAGACTAGTATTTAAACAAAACTATATCTTTTTAAATATTTTTTTCAAGATTTAAAATAGCTACAAAATATTAATAAAACTATTTTTTGTAATTTTCGTTTTTTAAATATTAAGATAAAATATGAAGTAATATTTTTTGTATTTTTCAAAGTTAAAATGACAATAAAACATTAATAGAACTATATTTTTTGTAATTTTCGAAATTATATAAAGTACAAAAATAAAGTGCAATTTTTGTATTTTTTCAAGTTTATGAGAGATACATAAACTAAAATTTATATATATATTTTTTGTAATTTTTCTTTTTGCAACGAAATAAAGTAAAAATAGTTAAAATAGCTATACTAGACCCAATTTCACATATTCACGCTGAAAATGTGAAAATTCTCGGGGAGGGTCAAAAATCCGGTGTCTACAAGTATAACAAGACCTCATGCCGGATCTCTAGTAGGAATGTTTGCTTGCATCACGTGCATTTGACTTTGGAGACTTAACACAGGGGTTGGGTCTGTCTAGGACACGTGTACCAAAAATGAAAAGACCATCCTGATACATCTTACTTGCTACTTGTGCATTTATTTGATTTGGATTTGTATTCTGACCGGCTTTTGAATAATGGGGGAAAGTTGGAAAAAGAGAATAGCAATATGAGGGTTAAGTGAGTTAAATCACCTGTTTTGGAAAAACCAATGTCCAAATGGTACTGAAACTCTGCCGAAATTTTTTGAGAAAAATGAAAAAAAAGGTTTTGTTTTGAAAAATATTCGGTTTTATTTCATTTGCCCGAACTATGCCAGTTTGATTCTCAATGGGTGTGAGATACGTAGGTAACTCCCATCGGGTCCAACTTTCTTTTTGCAAAAAATAGCCGAAAAAGAACAAAAATTTTAATTTTATTGCAAATAAGTAAGGTGATGCCATTCTTTTCTAAAACAGCCGAATGTCCCCAAAAGGGCGTCGGAAGACCGTTTTTGCAAGAATAGCCACCTTTGGTCATTTTTCAAGGTTTTTGCCGGTTAACGAACACTGCCTTAAAATCTTCGTTTTCGGAGTGCTGAAAGGCTGTATTGGTAAAGTCGGATATTTTTGTGAAAATTTTGAAAAACAATGGTCATTTTTCCAGAGTCAAAATGAGTCACAATTTTTTTTAAATTAAAATCACCTTAATAAATGTGCAGGATGAGCATAATTCAAAATGAACCTTTCTCAGTCCGTGAAGAGATCCCGTTGGAGCTACATAGGTGGTGGCATGATTTGGGGGACAATAGAAGAAATGTTGTGACAAAAGCATTGGGTGGTCTTGTCGGGTTCTTGAAAGTTAAGCCGAGAAAGGACGTAATTGAGGCCTTGATACCATTTTGGGACCTAGTACATAATGTATTCCACTTTGCTGATTTCGAGCTAACTCCTACACTGGAAGAGATAGCAGGCTACGTCGGTTTTGAGGGGAATCTTAGAAATCAATATCCGGTGGCACCTAGGGTAGTAACCCCTCACAAATTTTTGAACCTGTTAAGCATCAGTCGGGACATCCGAGACGGTAACTTGGCCAAAGGATTCTGTACCTTCTACTTTTTGTACCGACGTTACGGGAATCCCCGTGGCTTCGAGACGCCAGATACCGGTCTTACTCACTCGGAAAACCAAGACAAGTTGGAAGCTCAGAGAGGATTAGCTTTTATTATGGCGTTCCTGGGTACTTTGATTTGCCCCAGAAAAGACGGAAACATAGAGTTGGGACTCGTGGGGATAGCCGACTTTATGATGAAAAAGGCAAATGGGACCATAGTGCCGATGATTTTGGCAGAAATTTACCGAGCTCTGACCCTTTGTCGAGAAGGGGGAAAGTTCTTCGAAGGGTGCAATGTGCTATTACAATTATGGATGGAGGAACACCTTTGCCACCGTTCCCGATACTTGAATTGTGGCTGGCCTCGAGTGCATTGAAAAACATGAAAAGTGGGTAGAGGGTTATGAGTTCCCGGATGGTACGGAAGCATGGCATGCTCATTTGAGATCTTTGACTGCAAATAAGATCGAATGGACATTCGGGTGGCTCTCGGTCAGTGAAGTAATTTATATGTCGGCTGAGGTATGTTTTTTGCTATTGATGGGTCTTCGAAGTATCCAGCCTTATTCTCCGCACCGAGTTCTACATCAGTTGGGCCAATACCAGACCATACCACACGATGAGGATTTGAGTCGGCATGTTATTGAGTTGGAACCAAAAGCCGCTTTTCCAGAAGAAAAAGTGCATCGGATTTGGCATCAGTGCAGATTCTTAGTGTTTAGAACTCAAGTACGAGATCTATCCAGAGGCGAGGTGGAGCCTAGTTACACTGCTTGGTATGGTAAAAGATCCCGAGTTCATCATGAGCCCGAAAGTCCCGCAAAGAAACCCCATGTACAATAATTTACCGAAAGAGCACAGATGCAATGAGACTGGTTGACCAAAGAAAATGAGTACCGAGCCACAATAAGTAGGCTGGAAAGGCAAGTCATGGACCTTTAGTTTGAGAATAGGTTGCAAGCCGCCACAGATGAAGGCGAGAAGAAGAAGTTAACTCAGGAAAATGAAGCCCTCAAAGCTCAAATCCGAAAGATAAAAATAGATGCTAGAAACCCGGAAAGAAGCCGAGAGGATGAAAGGCTTATAAGCAGTCTGAAAAAGAAAGCCTTTGAGTATCAAGATGACCTAGAAAAGTCTGAGGCCAGTCTAGCGAAAGTCCGGGCTCAATTGGCGGAAAATGCAAAAGGTCAGACACAGTTTGTGCAACAAATGAAGAGAAAGTATGAAGGGACCTTCACCAGCCTGAAAAGAAAAGTAACTACTCTTGAGAATGAAGCAGCCAAGTAGGCTAAAGATTTCAAAGCTGATAGGGAACACTGTTACGATTTGATGGCTCAGATGGAGGAACAAATGCAACAGTTGCAAAATCAACATCTCCATGATACTCCGGTGTTAGAAGCCCGGAATCAACAGGTCGGGCGTCTGCTTCAGGAAAAGGGTAGAATCCGAGAGCGGGTCAGAGCCATAGCCGACTACATTGCATAAAATGCCAAGCATGTGAGGATATGACTCTCACCACTTTCTTCGCGGCAGTGATGATGTTTGTCCGACAGATAATGAGTGATTTGGAGAGGCTTCAAAGGGATCTTGCATATAGGCCCGTGGCGAGACCGAATGATGTCCCGCGGGCCCCAGGAGCATTTGAGGCATTGATGTATTCGTGATTTTCATTGAAGTTTGTTAGTCTGTTTTCGAGTCTGTATTTTCATTTTTCTGTTTGAGTCTGTATTTTCATCTTTTCATCAAAGTCTGTTAGTGTCTTTTTGAGTCTGTTAGTTTTTGAGTCGTTGTAATCAAAGCATTTGCTTTTTATGAAAATTTGAAAATCCCAAAATATTTTATTTTTACACTTATCCCCGAACTACGCAAAGATATGATTCATGCGGAGTCATGATACGTAGGCAACCTACATAGGGTTCGATCGAATCATTATTTTTTATTAAAAGAAAAAAAACAAAAAAAAAGAAAAGAAGATGGTGAAATTATGGGATGTGAGAAACGAGAAGGAAGAAAAAGAGCGATAATCAGAAAGAAAAAAGGGGAAGAAAAATGAGCGAGCTAAGAAGTGCAAAGAAAAGAGAAGATTCAAATGGACAAATTGGGATGATTCCAAGTGACCTTATGATCCTCGAAGTCATTCTAAAACAATTAACTGTTGCTAGGTGCATTGCACGCAATGTGATATTTTTGCTGTTAAATGCCCTAACGCTAATGGGATGACCCCATTTTGTTCCTTTTGATATCTTCATAGCAGAAAGGTGGTTGGTTTGTGGTTCTCGAAGTAGTAACTCCTTTCCACAACATAAAGTCAAAAGGCAATGGCGGACAACAACAGAATTGGGTTGGTTGATACCGGTGCCCGAAAGCAGTTAGTTGAACAGGACACTGGTTTTGCTGATGAGGTGAGGATGTTAAGACAACACATGACGGACATGTATCAGGCCTGGATGACTGGGAAGGCACCACCCCCGCCACCACCTAGCTTCTTAGATGCTACCCTTACCCAAACTTCGGTCATAGTGCCATATGATCTTCCATACTCTCCAGATCCACCCGCTTATCACAGCTTTTCCAACCACCCTAGTAGCTTCATCACTCGTCCTCCAACTATATTTTCCCAAAAGTGCCCTCCTGTCACATCCATTATCCCCGACAATGAACACCCACTCAAAGCTCATGATTCCCAACATTACCCCTCAGAGGTTGTCCACAAGGTCCCCAACTCATACAGGCAGGGCCTTCGGGATGAGCTTCATGCTGAACATGAAAAAGTCACGGGAAAAGAAGGGCGAGACAAGATATCCAAGAAGCTGAAAGTATAAAACAGTCCTTAAAGAACATGCAAGGGATGGGAGACCAGGTTAACATGTCTTACAAAGAGTTGTGTATGTTCCCTGACGTTCGCCTGCCCGCAGGGTTTAAAGTGCCAAAGTTTAACTTGTATGATGGGTGTGGAGATCCGGTAGCCCATTTGAGGGATTATCGTAGTGAAATGAGAAGTGTTGGCGAGAAAGATGATTTGTTGATGGCGTATTTTAGTGAGAGTTTGACTGGGGAAGCTTTGGAATGGCATAATTGTCAAGATGTCGGTTAGTGGCATACATTGGGCGACATGGCTCAAGATTTTGTGCGACACTTTCAGTACAACATAGACATTGTCCCAGATCGCTCCTCCCTATCTCAGATGGAAAAGAAACTCAAGGAAAGTTTTAGGGATTTTTGGCTCTTATGGAACGAACAAGTTGCTCGGGATAGTCCTCCCATTGATAGAAAAGATGTTGCTGAGCCCCGCCGACGATAGGGTCTAGTGGTCATCCTTGCTAAACGCTTTCAACCTCAATGTCGACCTGGTGGATATCCTTGTAATCCTCCTAACTGCTACTTCTCTCCATAGAACCCCCAAAATCGTATATCACTTTCCCGATACCCCGTCCACAATGCACCACCTTATGCTCCACGTCCACGAGGCCCGCGATGGCCCACACCACTTCCACAAATGTCTTACCCGCCCCCTCAGGCATATCAACCACCTGCCCGCAAAAGGTTCCAACCGAAGCCAGAGTATAAAATGAAAAGACTACTGAAAAAGGAAAAGGCTTTCACCCTTATTGGAGAATCGTATGCCAGTTTGTTCTAGAGGCTGAGGCAATTGGACATATTGAAGCCGATTCAGATAAAAATGCCAAACCCGCTTCCAAAGAAGTTTGATTTTTCCCAAAGGTGCGCATAGTGCTCAGATGCCCTGGGGCATGACATAGAGAAGTGTTAGAATCTGAAAAAAGCAATTTAGAAGTTTATTGATGCATGTGACATTGTCGTGCAAAATCTAGATGCAGTAGACACTAGCCAAAGTCCATCGCCTGTTCATAATGAGACATATATGGTGGGTATGATTTATTTTGAAAAGGAATATGAGGACTCTTCTGAGCTCCTCGGAGGTCTACGTGCTACGAAGCTTTCAGTAATATCAGAGGTTGATCCTAAGAACGAGCAGGAAAAGGAAACCTAAAAGCAATTTGTTAAGAACAATGTGATGGAGACTTGTGAAGGTCCCATTATTGTTGATGCAGAAGTCAGTGGCTAAGATGTTGAGTTTGGTGATAGGAAAGACGCTCCTTTCTTGGTTAGCCAAGGAGGAGTTTTTGGTGGTTTATTTTGTTGTCATTTCTATTGTCCGGGTTATTTCAAGGGTTGTAACCCGGATATTGTCTTATGACTCAAACCCTTCTATCCTTTTGTTTTGCCTAGTTCCTTTAGTCGTAGCAACTCATTTAGTGTTACCTAGTTTTGTTCCAGGGTTGTACCCTAGTTTATTTTACTTGTTTTATTATTCGAACCATTTCACTGTCTGTCTAATGCAATTTCCTGTCTTTTGTTATTTCCAGTCATTTTCTTTGTTTAGTTCTTTTCTATCCTTTCATTTTGTCTTTTGTCTAATGCTGGTTCTAGTGACATGACGTGCATGCAAAATTCTAGGCCTGGTCTTAAAAGTCAGTCTAGTTATGAAACAATGGAACAATTTTGAAGATGATGGGGACATTTGAGGGAAATAAGTAAAGACATTTTGAGATCACTTCAAGCCCGAATTGTGTGAAACTGGGGCAGATAGAACATAAAGAAACCCTATTGAAATGCATCATACCACATTGGGTTGAAGCTCAAGGCAAGTTTGCCCGAACTGACAGGGGCCGTTCGTGGTAATGAGAGTGAGGGTATTGTCCAATGGTGTTTTGTAGTTAACAGATGTAAAAGGTGAACGTGTGGATATAGTTATCAAGTCTGGTACAATCAAAAGATATTACAAATATTTTCCTTGGTTTGTTTAATTGTGTTGTTTGTACTTGACATGTTTTGGAGATTGGAATGACGAATGCCTTTTGTCCTGCTATCTAAACACTTTATCCTTCGTTACCCCTTTGAGCCTTATTTATTTTCTTTCGTACCCCTCTTTCGGAATCAGTAGCAAAGATCAGAACACAAGCGTAAAAGATAAGTAAAAAAAAGAAGAAAAAGAGAAGAAAAAGAAAAAGAAAAAAAAAAACAACAAAAAGAGAAAAAGAATAAAGAAAAGAAAAGAAAAGAAGAGAAACATGAAGAAAAAGGAAAGAAAATCACAACAACAAAGTAATTCCTATGACATGAACTACGTTCGACTTGATTCCTTTAAAGGATACATAGGTAGCCTCACGATTCGGTCCCATCAAAATAAAAATCCAAAAGTTCCCAAGCAAGAAACTGGGGAAGAAGTTGTGGTTGTTGTAAGAAATCTGATTCCGAAAGTTGTAATTTTGAACCCATGTGAATTGTTTTGAGCCTTTGATATCCTTTCTTTTTAACCCTATCCAAAAGCCCACGTTATGGTCCAAAGAAAGAGCTTTCGATCAGTCTTAGAGAGATGCCAAGTCAAGCAAGGAGAGGTAATTCATATCAGGGGCAACACTCTGGTCCAAGCAGAAAAATAATGAAAATGAGAGAGTCTTATTGGTGAAAACCCTCACGGGCACCGTAAGGCGACGAGAGCTGAGAGAAATAAAAAATGAGAGAGTCTTATTGGTGAAAACCCTCGCGGGCACCGTGAGGCGACGGTAAGTTGAGAGAAAGAACAAAATGAGAGAGGCTTGATGGTGAAAACCCTTCGGGCACTGCAAGTCGAATAAAGATTATGAATCAGATTGCATAATCAGAGCATTGAAGCCCAGTTTCACGGTTTAGGGGTATAACAGGAGTTGAACATCAGACTTGCTCAACAGAATAGGCCACAGGTGCATGTCATGGTCATTAGAGTTGGTATCCACATCTGATAGGTTTCTACTTTGTAATTTTCTTGTTGGGAATCATCTCTTTCCTTTGTCCTTTACTCTATTCCTTTTGTCTTGTTTACTCCCTTTTCCTGAGTCTGTTTGGTCAAAATAAGTGAGAAATGACTTCAAAATTTGCCACCAACTTTCCAATTGCATAAAACGGGATCTGGCAAGCACATCAAAGTGGCATAAGTTAGGAAAGAACAATGTGTGCACTAAGTTGGTAACAATCAACATGCTTTGGGATTCATGTAAAATACAAAGGTTTGGTATATATCAATTCATGAACAATGCAACAGATGGAGGGTTTAAGGTGAACAGATCAAAGGTATTTTCTGTGATAAGATTGACAAAGAAAGTGGTTAACCAGTGACAAGCAAGGTCTTCCAAGCAGAAATCAAAGTTATCATGGCAAGCGAAGGAGCAATAGACCTCAAGGCCAAGGCCAATGGTTTAAGTCAAGAAAGAACAGAATACGCACTGAGTGGGTGGCAATTGACATGCTTTGGGATTCATGTGACACACAAAGGTTTGGTAAATGTCAGTTCATGAGCAATGCAACAGATAAAGAGTATTGGGTCTGAACGGAGAAGAGGTATTTTTTGTGATAAGGATGACATAGAAAGTGGTTAGCAAGGTCTTCGAGTGGAAGTCAAAGTTATCACGGGAAGTGGAGGGGCAATCGCCCTCAAAGTCAAGGCTACAAACCAACCACCGCATTTTAAACTGACAAGATTTTTCTTTGATTGAAACAGGGGCAGAAAATTTTGTTTGTTTCAGAGAAACCCTCTATAAGGAAAGGCAAGCACCAGACAGGTTTGGCCGTAAACTCTCAGGACCCTCCTGGATAATGAGATTTAATTTGAAGTTCTCAGGACCCTCCTGGAAAATAGGACCTAGTTTAAAAAATCAAAACAATCATAAGTAGCAAAATCTAGAATAAATGTACCCCAAGAAATATAAGTTGGTTTCAAAGTTTGCATGTTTAAGATAGGATTCAATTAGGAGTTTTCAGGACCCGCCTGGATAATGGAATTTAATTTGAAGTTTTCAGGACCCTCCTGGAATATGGGACCTAGTTTAAAATTCAAAACAATCATCTAGCATAACTGTACCCCAAAGGAATATAAGTTGGTTTCATAGTTTTCATTCTTGAGATAGGATTCAATTAGGAGTTGTCAGGACCTCCTAAATAATGGGACTTAGCATTAAAATTTCCATTAGATAACAAGATTTCGCATAAGTTCTGCTATAGGATAGTATAATTCGGCCGTAAAAGTTGTCACTCTTAAGATAATACTTGATTTTTGATTTTCAGGATCCTCTTGGATAATAGGGAGTAGTTTAAGAACCTCTTAGATAACAAGATTTAGCAGAAGTCAAACTTTTAGAAGATATAACTTAGATTTAAAATTGTCATTTAATTAAGAGTTGTCAGGACCCCCCCGGATAATGGGACCTACCTTTCAAATTCTTAGTAATATTTGGTAATATGATTCAGTTTAACACTCACATATGTGCCCAGCTACCAAACTGGGGCAGAAAATTTTCTATGCTTTGTCTATTTTTGTTGAAATCAGGTACCCACTTGGAGAACAGGGAGAAGAAGTTCAAGTTCAGCAATCAGGCGCCCACCTGGAGAGCACGAGAATACATTTCAAGTTCAGCAATCAAGCGCCCACCTAGAGAGCACGGGAAACCATTTCAAGTTTAGCAATCAGGCGCCCACCTGGAGAGCATGGGAATACAATTCAAGTTCAGCAGTCAGGCGCCCACCTGGAGAGCACGAGAATATATTTCAAGTTCAGCAGTCAGGAGCCCACCTAGAGAGCATGGGAATACAATTCAAGTTTAGCAATCAGGAGCCCACCTGGAGAGCACGGGAATATTTTTCAAGTTCAGCAATCAAGCACCCACCTGGAGAGAACGGGAATACAATTCAAGTTCGGCAATCAGGCACCCACCTAGAGAGCACAGGAATACAGTTCAAGTTCGGTAATCAGGCGCCCACCTGGAGAGAACGGGAATACAGTCAAAGTCTTGGCAATCAGGCGCCTACCTGGAAAGCAGGGGAATACAGATAAAATTTTGCAAATCAGGCGATCACCTGGAGAGTAAGGGAGAACAACACCAGTTTTAAGGAAGGGAAACAATTTAAATGTCGGTAATCAGGCATCCACCTGGAGAAAAAGAAAGCATCTCAGATTATAATTCGAGTTCAACCATCAAGCGTCCACCTGGAGAATAAGGGAAAGCATCTCAGATTACAATTCAAGTCAGCAACAAAAGAAGCTCGTGGCAAGAATGCGAGTCAACAGTCCGAGGTGATCAACAGAAGTTAGTCACAATAAGGAAAAAACAGAGAATGGCAAGAAGTTAATCCAAATGCAGAAGTTGATGAAAGATGTGGGCTGCTCAAGACATGGCTGAGGTCACAAGCACTGCATGCCCGATTTTGATTCGAAAGGCTGAAGAAGAACGAGCTAGCACCTGCAACTAGCAAGCGTCAAGGTTCAAATCCAAAGTCTGCATGAAGAACCATTCAAGACTCAAGATCAAGCTTCAGAAGACTTATAGATAGGAATCTTGTAACTCGTAGTTAATAGGATTAGCTAGTCTTTTTCATGTTTTGATTTTTTTGATGTAACATCAGGACCGCAGACCGGAACCTCGGCGGAACGGCACTTCGATCGGCTCTTCACCTCGGTATGCTCCATCATCTCACTCACTTCTGAACTACACGTGGTCTGATTCCTTTATAGCCAAGGATATGTAGGCAGCTCAGATACCAGGGCTCGGTCACATTCTCCTTCCTCTTAGTTTTAGTCTTTCCAAATAAGGGTCGGGTCAAAAACCCTGTCTAGTCATTCTTTGTCCGAAAACTCTTCGTGTTTCCCGTCAAAGAGGGGCAGCTGTAGACATGTGATTTTTGATCCTCCCCAAGAGTTTTCCTATTTTAGCACGTAAATATTTAATTTAGGCCTAATATAGCTATTTCAACTCATTTTTACTCTTCTAGTTTTATTTTATTACAAGAAAATGAAAATTACAAAAAATAGGTTCATTAATGTTTTGTAGTCATTTTTTAATCTTGAAGAAATACCAAAAAAAAATTTGTTTTAACGGTCAGTCTTATTTTAATATTATTTTACTTAAGTAGGATTAATTAATAAATGAGATCGCATTTTAGTCTCGTTCGCGGGGAAAGAATAAAACTTGGGCTCGAGCAACCCATTTTTAGGCCTAATTTTGGAGCTAGCTCATAATTCCCAAGCCCATAATTCCTAGGCCCATACCCCTTAACCTAAAAACCCTACAAATGATAGGACCCCTAGACCTAAGGCTATGAGCTAAAAATACACAAGACAAAAATTAGACCTAGGGACTAAAAATCTGATCCACCGTTTCCATACAAGATACCCCCTTGAACACTCTCCTTCGTGGATCAACAAAAATAAAAGACCTAAGGACCTAAAGGGAACGTCGTTTTCATCTGGGAGCTAACGAAATAGACCCTCACCAAAATCTCAGCCCAAGTTGCCTTAGCTCCTCCCTTTAAACCATTAGCCGACAATCCCACTTCCTTTAAGAAATCAACCGAAATTTCCACACCAAATCCCACTTGGAGTTAGTCGAAACAAGCCAAAACTGTTACTAAAAGCAGTCACAAACATAGCCACTGTCGAAGTCGCCGGTGAGGTTTCCGTTTAACGATTCCGGCTCCGGTAAAAGGTTGTCGACCAAGTTTCTGGTTCATTTTGGTCGATTTTGCTTTCAAGATTCACTCGGAGTTTCAGTTTCAGGCATGTTCATCCTAACCTTTCTTTTAAATTCGAGTTTCATGAATAAAAGCGGCTGAGGTTTCATTCCTAACTTTTCTCTGTTATTTATCTTATATTTTAGCGATTAATCTGTTTCTGAGTTTTTGTTTATACAAAATCCCATTGTTTGTTATTGTTCTATGTGTTTATGTTAAATTCCTCTTAGTACTGAATACTAATAGTTACAAAGATCTTGAATTGAGGAGGAAGCATATATATATTAATATGTCTGT
This sequence comes from Nicotiana tabacum, assembly GCF_000715075.1. Lineage (NCBI taxonomy): Eukaryota > Viridiplantae > Streptophyta > Magnoliopsida > Solanales > Solanaceae > Nicotiana > Nicotiana tabacum. The sequence continues at coordinate 1,504,309 of NC_134085.1, forward strand.
TAAGCTTTGAAAACACTCATAGTGTTCATGTTTAGGATTCTGAAAATGTTAGTATTAATTATAAATTAGTTTCTATTGTAGTATTCAATTAGGGTTGTTATTGCTTAAATTTTAAATACATTACAAAGATTAGCTATTGCGTTAATTTTTTGATGGATTTAATTTAACAAGGGAATAATTTTAAGTATTAGCTATTGCGTTAATTTTCTTTTTATTTTAGTCAGTCACATTGAGACTTTGGTGCAAAAGCAACTACACTATGTTGATCCATACTTTTTATTATATTATAGTAATTCATATGTAGGGATGTACATTTGTATGATATCCAGAAAAGAAAAGGAAAAAAGATATACTAAATTACTTACCTAATTGATACCACTACTATTGCTTTTAATTCAAAGGGAGAAAAAGAAGATTAACGCAGTAGCTGGTTGATTAGTCATGAAGATCGTTGGTTGATTTGTCCATGTGGTTATCTAATTTAGGAATAATAATAATTCAAGAACGTCGTAACTCGCTTTAGGTGCGGTTAATAAACATTTATCATGACTACGGGTACAGTTCCCGTGATGTAGTTGTGATTTGTAATTACTACAATCCTGGGGTACATTTCATGTGACCCGATCTTAAAATCCTAACAACGTTAAATAAAATATGTCGCGGACAGCGGGTGCATTTAATGTGGCGTGATCCAAAGTCATGTTTTGAATAACGTTGGAATCTTCTTAAAAATGAATAAAAGCAGTTTTAAAGTTAAATGCACATAGGTTTGAAATGCATTAAAATCATATACTAGGCCAATAATAATAGTTGAGCAACCGTGCTAGAATCACAGAACCCGGGAATGCCTAACACCTTCTCCCGGGTTAACAAAATTCCTTGTCCGGATTTCTATGTTCGCGGACTGTAAACAGAGTCAATCTTTACTCGATTCGGAATTTAAACCGGTGACTTGGGCCACCATAAATTATCCCAAGTGGCGACTCTGAATAAATAAATAAATCCTATTTCGATTGTCATTTAAATTGAAAAACAAACTCCCTTATATACCCCTTTTCGGAGGTGTAGGAAAAATGAGGTGTGACACCAGGGCCTGCGGACGCCTGCAGGTCTATCTTGGATCTCCGCGTGTACTGAAGGTAGCCTCCAACTATGGTCCAAAAGCTGCTCCGGGATCTGCACATAGTGCAGAGTGTAGCATCAGCACAACCGACTCCATGTGCTGGTAAGTGTCTAGCCTAACCTCGGCGAAGTAGTGATGAGGCTAGGACCAGACTACCAAATAAACATGTGTAGTTCAAAAATATATATACAGCGGAAGAAAATACAGAAATAAACAAGTAAAATTGGGAGAGGAAAACATGCTTCAGGGAATAACAGGTGAAAATAGGATATCAAGAGAATTATAAAGGAATCAAAATCCAACCACTAACAAGAATAAGGAAAACAAAGGCAGATTTCACTTTCTTTTCACAACTTGTTGTAGGCGCGCAACCCGATCCCATTTCTTGTATCTCGTGGCAGGCGTTCCACCCGCTCCCATTTTACTTATCTTGTGGTAGGCGTACCACCCGCTCCCATTTCACTATGTCTTGTGGTAGGCGTACCACCTGCTCCCATTTTATCATATCTTGTGGTAGGCGTACCACCCGCTCCTATTTCATCATATCTTGTGGTAGGCGTACCACCGACTCCTAGTTACAAGCCAACAATAATCACAAGGAATCCCGGCAAGGGAACAATAATATCAAACAAATATCCCGGCAAGGGAACAATGATATCTCCACAATTTCCTGGCAAGAGAACAATAATATCAACCAAACATCCCCGCAAGGGAACAATGATGATAATAACATGTGAGGCACAATAAACCACAATCGGAGTCATAACAATTTATAACACAAGACTCACGGGCATGTTTGACACCGACGTATAGATACTCGTCACCATGCCTATACGTCGTACTCCACAACAAAGACGTAGCAAATAGACACAACTCCTAATCCCTCAAGCTAAGGTTAGACCAAACACTTATCTCGAACTTCCACGGCCAACTCAAGCCTCAAACACCGCTTTTTCTTTTGAATTTGGCTCCAAATCAATTGTATTTAGACATAATCGACTTAATAACATCAATAAACGCTAAACAATCTAATTCTAATGCTTAATTATAGCTTTCCCATCATTCTTCCTAAAAAGTCAAAAATTGACCCTGGGCCCGCTTGGTCAAAATACGAGGTTCAGACCAAAACACGATCACCCATTCACCCACGAGCCTGAATATATAATTTATTTTGAAATCCGACCCCAAAATGAGGTCAAATTCCCACATAATCAAAAAGCCCTAACTCTACCCAAATCCCTAATTTTCTACCCTTAATCTCATATTTTAGGCCTAGAAATCTAGTGGGTGTTGATAAAAATGGAAGAAAACAAGTCAAAGATTACTTACCCAAAAGGTTATGATGGAGAAGTTCTTCAAAAATCGCCCAAAAGGTGTGGAGAAAAAGAAGTTTGTGAAAATGGGCTAAATCCCGTAATGCATTCTGTTTCTAGACCTTTAAAATAACTGGGCGGATTTGGTCATCGCGTTCGTGATGAGTTAGGTCTGACAGACGTTCGTGTTCGCAGAAGATAGCTCGTGTTCGGGAGAAGTAACTACTCGAGGCTTCGCGTTCGCATCCAAGTGGTCGCGTTCGCGTAGGTATAATTTTCCCTTCCCCTGACCAGGACACAAGCCTTCGCGTTCGCGAAGGGTAGACCCCCCAAAGCTTCATGTTCGCGAAGGGTAGACCCCCCAAAGCTTCGCGTTCGCGTAGCAGCAATTTTCCTTCAACACAATTAACTCATCGCGTTCGCGAGGGTCCTCCCGCGAACGCGAAGAAGAAAGTATCAGTACACCAGAAACTGGAAAAACCTGCAACTTTTGAGTTCCAAAAACCTTCCAAAACACACCCGAAACTCACCCGAGCCCTCGGAGTTCCAAACCAAACATACGTACTAACTCAAAAACACCATATAAACTTATCCGTGCGATCAAATCGCCAAAATAACATGATTAACGTCGAATTAAACCTCAAAATAAATGAATTATTTCAAAACTTTTTTAAAACATCAAATTTTGCAATTAAGTTCCGAATCACGTTAAATGATATCTGTTTCTCACCAAAATTCACCGAATCATCTTAATCATATATATGACATGTATCGGGAGCCAGAACCAAAATACAAGCCCGATACCCTCAAGTTTTAATCAAAATTCATTTCCAAATCCTTTAAACAGCTTTAGAAAACAATTTTCTTTAAAAATTTATTTCTCGGGCTTAGGACTTCGGAATTCGATTCCGGGCATATGCCCAAGTCCCATATTTTCCTACGGACCCTTCCGGATCATCAAATCACAAGTCCGGATCCATTTACCCAAAATATATCGAAGTCAAATTAACTCATTTTATCGTCAAAATATATTATTTTCTCATATAGGCTTTCCGGCTACGCCCCGGACTGCGCACACAAATCGAGGTGATGCCAAAAGAGGTTTTAAGGCCTCGGAACGCAGAATTTCATTTTAAAATAAGTGATGACCCAAAAGGTCATCACATTCTCCACCTCTAAAACAACCGTTCATCCTCGAACGGACATAAGAAAGAAGTACCTGATTTGGGGAAAATGTGGGGATAACGGCTCCGCATATCGGACTCGGACTCCCAGGTCGATGCCTTAGGAGGCTGACCCCTCCCTTGAACAAGAACAGAAGGAAAACTCTTCGACCTCAACTGACGAACCTGCCGGTCTAGAATGGCTATCGGCTCCTCCTAATAAGACAAGTCCTTGTCCAACTGGATAGTGCCGAAATCTAACACGTGGGATGGATCGCCATGATATTTCCGAAGCATGGACACATGAAACACTAGATGCACGGCTGATAAGCTCGGCGGCAATGCAAGTCTATAAGCCACCTCTCCTACTCGGTCAAGAATATCAAACGAACCAATGAACCTAGGGCTAAGCTTGCCCTTCTTCCCAAATCTCATCACGCTCTTCATAGGCGACAGTTGAAGCAATACCCGCTCACCGACCATGAAAGCCAAATCTCGGACCTTGCAATCGACATAACTCTTTTGCCTGGACTGAGCTGTACGAAGCCTATCCTGAATAATCCTGACCTTGTCTAAGGAATCCTGAACCAGATCCGTACCTAATAATCGAGCCTCTCCCGGCTCAAACCATCCAACCGGAGACCGACACCACCTACCATATAAATCCTCATAAGAAGCCATTAGGATGCTCGACTGGTAGCTGTTGTTGTAGGCAAACTCTACTAAAGGCAAAAACTGATCCTACGAGCCTCTAAAGTCAATGACACAAGCTTGGAGCATATCCTCCAAAATCTAAATTGTCCGCTCAGACTGCCCATCCGTCTGAGGATGAAATATTGTGCTCAACTCAACCCATATGCCCAACTCTCGCTGAACTACTCTCCATAAATGCTAGGTAAACTACATACCTCGGTCATAAATGATAGACTCGGGCACACCATGAAGACGAACAATCTCCCGGATATAGATCTCCGCTAACCTCTCGGAAGAATAGGAGACTGCCACAAGAATGAAATGCGCTGACTTAGTCAGCCTATCGACAATAACTCACATTGCATCGAACTTCCTCTGAGTCCGTGGAAGTCCAACAACGAAGTCCATAGTGATCTGCTCCCACTTCCACTCAGGAATCTCAATCTTCTGGAATAAACCACCAGGCCTCTAATGCTCATACTTAACCTGCTGACAATTCAAACACCAAGCCACATATGTAACGATATCCTTCTTCATTCTCTGCCACCAATAATGCTGCCGCAAATCCTTATACATTTTCGTGGCGCCCAGATGATTAGAGTATCGGGAGCTATGGGCCTCTTCTAAAATCAACTCTCGAAGACCATCCACATTAGGCACACAAACTCGACCCTGCAATCTCAAAACTCCATCATCACCTAAGGTAACCTGCTTGGCACCTCCGTACTGCACCGTGTTTGTAAGGACACACAAATGGGGATCATCATACTGCCGCTCACGGATACGCTCCAATACCGAAGAACGAGCGACTGTGCAAGCTAACACACGACTGGGCTCAGAAACATCCAACCTCACAAACTGATTGGCCAAATCCTGAACATCCAAAGCAAGCAGTCTCTCATCGACCGGAATATAAGCAAGACTGCCCATACTGGCTGACTTCCTACTCAAAGCATCGACCACCACATTGGCCTTTCCCGGATGATATAAAATGGTGATATCATAGTCCTTTAATAGCTCCAACCACCTTATCTGCCTCAAATTTAACTCCTTCTGCTTGAACAAGTACTGTAGACTCTTGTGATCCGTGAACACCTCACATGCCACGCCATACCGATAATGTCTCCAAATCTTCAACGCGTGAACAATGGCTGCTAACTCCAAATCATGAACCGGATAATTCTTCTTATGAATCTTCAACTGCCGCGAAGCATAAGCAATGACCTTGCCATCCTACATCAACATCGCACAAAGCCCAATACGAGATGCATCACAATAAACTGTATATGGCCCTGAACCTATAGGAAAAACCAACACCGGTGCCGTAGTCAAAGCTGTCTTGAGCTTTTGAAAGCTCGCCTCACACTCGTCCGACCACCTGAACTGGGCACCCTTCTGGGTCAACCTGGTCATCGGGGTTGCGATAGATGAAAACCCCTCCACAAACCAACGATAATAGCCTGCCAATCCCAAGAAACTCCGAATCTTCGTAGCTGAAGCTGGTCTAGGCCAGTTCTTGACTGCCTCAATCTTCTTCGAATCAACCTGAATACCCTCTACTGATACAACATGACCCAGGAAGGCAACTGAACTCAACCAGAACTCACACTTTGAGAACTTAGCATATAATTGACTATCCCTCAAGGTCTGAAGAATTACTCTAAGATGTTGCTCGTGCTCCTCCCGGCTGCGGGAATATATCAAAATATCATCAATGAAGACTATCACGAATGAATCCAAATAAGGTCTGAACACTCGGTTCATCAAATCCATAAAAGTTGTTGAGGCATTTGTCAACCCGAATGACATCACCAAAATCTCATAATGGCCATACCGAGTGCGGAAAGCTGTCTTGGGGACATCGGATGCCCTAATCCTCAACTAATGGTAGCCAGATCTCAAGTCAATCTTCGAAAATACCTTGGCACCCTGAAGCTGATCAAACATATCATCAATCCTCGGTAATGGATACTTATTCTTGATTGTAACCTTGTTCAGCTACTGATAATCTATACACATTCTCATCGATCCGTCCTTCTTCTTAACAGACAACACAGTGCACCCCAAGGCGAAACACTAGGTCTAATGAAACCCTTCTCAAGCAAGTCCTGTAACTGCTCCTTCAACTCTTTCAACTCAGGCGGGGCCATACAATACGGCGGGATAGAAATGGGCTAAGTGACCGGAGCCAAATCAATGCAAAAATTGTCCAAATGGAAAACCTCAGGAAACTCACGAAAAACGGGCACAGAATCAATAGAAGGAACCTCAGCGCTAGAATCACGAACATAAGCCAAATAGGCCAAATACCCCTTCTCGACCATACACCGAGCCTTCACATAAGAGATAACACTAAGGGTAGAATGACCAAGAGTCCCTCTCCACTCTAAATGAGGTAAACCCGGTAAGGCTAAAGTCACAGTCTTGGCATAACAGTCCAAGATAGCGTGGTAAGGTGATAACCAATCCATCCCCAATATGACATCAAAATCAACCATGTCCAGAAGCAATAAATCTATACGAGTATCAAGACCCCCAATCACGACTATACAAGAGCGATGGACTCGATCTACCATAATAGAATCACCCACCGGTGTAGACACATAAACAGGATCACTTATAGAATCACTAGGCATGACCAGATACAACGCAAAATAAGATGACACATACGAGTACGTAGACCCTAGATCAAATAACACTGAAGCATCTCTATCACAAACTAGAACCATACCTGTAATAACTGCATCAAAAGCCTCAGCCTCGGACCTGGATGGAAGAGCATAACATCGAGGTTGGGCCCCACCACCCTGAACTACATCTCTAGGACAGCCTGCTAGTGGCTGGCCTCCATCTCTAGCGGTCTGAGCTCTACCCCTAGCACCTCCACCTCCACCTCTAGCACCTCTACCCCCACCTCTAGCTGGCTGGGCAGTCTGTGGAACACTTGGTGCCTGAACCATGGCACAGGAACGCTGATGCTGAGAGCTACTCGATGCTCGAGGGCAATACCTAGCAATGTACCTCGTGTCACCACAAGTAAAACAAGCTCTCGGCTGTTGGGGCTGATGACCCTAAAAACTCTGAAGCGGTGGTGCACTGATAGGAGCTGGTGGTGCACTGTAGGACTGCTGATCAGAATACTGCATCTCAGAACCACAGCCACCTGAAGCATCGTGAGAAACCTGAAGTGCTGACTGAAAAGACCTAGTAAGATGGCCTCTACCATGTGAATCCCTACCTCTAGACGAAGTACCACTGAATCTGCCTAAATGATGAGGCCTCTTGTCCGACCCATGATCACCTCCCTAAGACAGAACTATCTCCACTCTCCTGGACACATTGACCGCCTCCTGAAAAGATATCTCACTCCCAGTCTCCCTAGCCATCTGAAGACGAATCAACTGAATAAGTTCATCAATGAACCTCCTCACCCTCTCTCTCGGTGGGAAGTATGACAAGAGCATGTCGAGCTAGGTCGATGAATCTGGTCTCATACAGGATAACAGTCATAGAACCGTAATGGAGACGCTCAAACTGCCTCCGATAGGCCTCTCTCTGAGTGACGGGGAGAAACTTCTCCAGAAATAGCTACATGAACTGCTCCCAAGTCAAAGCTGGCGATCCGGCTGGTCTAGCCAAACAGAAATCCCTCCACCATATCTTGGTGGATCCAGACAAGCGAAAAGTAGCAAAATCAACCCCATTGGTCTCAACTATCCCCATGTTCCTAAGAACTTCATAACAACTGTCTAGATAATCCTGGGGATCCTCAGTACATGCACCGCTAAAAGTAGTAGTAAAGAGCTTGGTGAACCTGTCCAACCTCCACAAAGCATCGGTAGACATAACTGCTCTATCACCAGTCTGAGCTACCACACCCGGCTGAATTGCTTCAACTGGCTGTACCGCTGGAGTCTGAAACTAGGGAGCTACCTGCTCCGGAGTGCGAATAGCAGGAGTCTGGGCTCCTCCTCCAGCCTGAGAGATGGCTGGTGCTACAGGAAGCAAGCTTGCTCGGGTGACACTCTCCATGAGGCCCACTAGATGGACCAGAGCATCTTGAAGAACTGGGTTAGCAATAAACCCCTATGGGACCTACGCTTGGCCTACCGGAACTGCTGGGGTCGGAACCTCATCATCAAAATCAACCTGAGGCTCCGCCACTAATGCTGCTGCTCTGGGCTGAGCTCTGCCCCTGCCTCGGCCTCTAGCACGGCCTCGGCCTCGACCTCTGCCCCTCGTGGGAGCTGCTGCTGGGGGCTCAGGCTGCTGATCGGTGGATGAGGAAGCGCGTGTTCTCGCCATATGTGAAAGAACAGAGTAGAAATTCAATTAGCATTGAGAAACTAAACTGCACGATAAGAAAGAACAAGTGTGAAGTTTTCCTAACTCAGTAGCCTCTAGGGGATAAATATAATCGTCTCCATACCGATCCCTCAGACTCTACTAAGGTTGTCTGTGAATTGTGAGACCCATGTAACCTAGAGCTCTGATACCAACTTGTCACGACCCGAATTTTCCACCCTCAGGAGTCGTGATGGTGCCTTCTAACGTGAGTTAGGCAAGCCAATCCTTTAACTACTTACTTCCTTATCCAATTATTTCTTGTTAACAAATATAAGGTGATAATGTGGTAACAGCGGAAAAATCCAAATTTAAGCGGAAGATAACAATAACATATATGAAATCTGAATCTATTACAAATACTTAAGCCCAAACCACCCAAAACCTGGTGTCACATTGTCACAGACGGTCTAAGATTTGCTACTAAAAAGTTTGAAGAAATAACAGTCCACTGTTTCTCAATAAAAGGAAAATGAAACAGGAAATAGGGATAGAGGGAGACGCCAGGCCTGCGGATGCCTGTAGGTCTACCTTGGATCTCCGCGTAGACTGAAGGTAGCCTCCAACTATGGTCCAAAAGCTGCTCCGGGATCTGCACATAATGCAGAGTGTAGCATCAGCACATAGTGCAGCGTGTAGCATCAGCACAATCGACCCCATGTGCTAGTAAGTGTCTAGCCTAACCTCGGCGAAGTAGTGACGAGGCTAGGACCTGACTACCAAATTAACTTGTACAGTTCAAATATATATACAGCGGAAAAGAAATACAGAAATAAACAAGTAAAGTTGGGAGGGGGAAACATGCTTCGGGGAATAACAAGTAAAAACAGGATATCAAGAGAATTATAAAGGAATCAAAATCCAACCACTAACAAGAATAAGGAAAACAAAGGCAGATTTCACTTTCTTTTCACATCTTGTTGCAAGCATGCAACCCGATCCCATTTCCTGTATCTCGTGGCAGGCGTGCCACCCGCTCCCATTTTACTTATCTTGTGGTAGGCATAGCACCCGCTCCCATTTCACTATGTCTTGTGGCAGGCGTACCACCCACTCTCATTTCATCATATCTTGTGGTAGGCGTACCACCCGTTCCCATTTCATCATATCTTGTGGTAGGCGTACCACCTGCTCCCATTTCATCATATCTTGTGGTAGGCATATCACCCGCTCCCATTTCATCATATCTTGTGGTAGGCGTACCACCCGCTCCCAGTTACAAGCCAACAATAATTACAAGGAATCCCGGCAAGGGAATAATAATATCAAACAAACATCCCGGCAAGGGAACAATGATATCTCCACAATTTCCCGGCAAGGGAACAATAATATCAACCAAACATCCCAGCAAGGGAACAATGATGATAATAACATGTGAGGCACAATAAACCACAACGTAGTCATAACAATTTATAACACAAGACTCACGGGCATGCTTGACACCAACTTATAGATACTCGTCACCATGCCTATATGTCGTACTCCACAATAAACATGTAGCAAATAGACACAACTCCTAATCCCTCAAGCTAAGGTTAGACCAAAACTTACCTCGAACTTCCACGACCAACTCAAGCCTCAAACACCGCTTTTCCTTTTGAATTCGGCTCCAAATCAATTGTATTTAGACATAATCGACTTAATAACATCAATAAACGCTAAACAATCCAATTCCAATGCTTAATTATAGATTTCCCATCATTCTTCCCAAAAAGTCAAAAATTGATCCTGAGCCCGCTTAGTCAAAACATGAGGTTCGGACCAAAATCCGATCACCCATTCTCCCACGAGCCTGAATATATAATTTGCTTTGAAATCCGACCCCAAAACCAGGTCAAATCCCACATAATCAAAAAGCCCTAACTCTACCCAAATCCCTAATTTTCTACCCTTAATCTCATGTTTTAGGTCTAGAAATCTAGTGGGTGTTGATAAAAATGAAAGAAAACAAGTCAAAGATTACTTACCCAAGAGGTTATGGTGGAGAAGTTCTTCAAAAATCGCCCAAGAGGTGTGGAGAAGAAGAAGTTTGTGAAAAATGGGTTAAATCTCGTAATGCATTATGTTTCTGGACCTTTAAAATAACTGGGCGGATTTGGTCTTCGCGTTCGCGGAAGATGGATCGCGTTCGCGGAGAAGTAACTCCTCGAGCCTTCGCGTTCGCGTCCAAGTGGTCGCGTTCGCATAGGTATAATTTTCCCTTCCCCCTTACCAGGCCACAAGCCTTCGCGTTTGCGATACTAGGCCCGCGTTCGCGACCTTGGTCTTGCGTTCGCGTAGAAGGAATTTTCCTTCAGCATAACTAACTCATCATGTTCGCGAGGGTCATCCCGCGAACGCGAAGAAGAAAGTATCAGCACACCAGAAACTGGAAAAACCTGCAACTTTTGAGTTCCAAAAACCTTCCGAAACACACCCGAGCCCTCGGGATTCCAAACCAAACATACGTACTAACTTAAAAACACCATATGAACTTATCCGTGCGATCAAATCACTAAAATAACATCATTACCATCGAATTAAACCTCAAAATCAATGAATTATTTCAAAACTTTTTTAAAACATCAAATTTTGCAATTAAGGTCCGAATCGTGTTAAATGAAATCTGTTTCTCACCAAATTTCACAGAATCATCTTAAATCACATATCAAACTTGTACCGGGCGCTGGAATCAAAATATGGGCCCGATACCCTCGAGTTTTAATCAAAATTCATTTCCAAATCCTTTAAACAATTTCAGAAAATAATTTTCTTTAAAAATTCATTTCTCGGGCTTGGGACTTCGGAATTCAATTCCGGGCATACACCCAAGTCCCATATTTTTCTACGGACCCAAATCACGGGTCCGGGTCCGTTTACCCAAAATGTTGACCGAAGTCAAAATAACTCATATTATCATCAAAATTTATTATTTTCTTAGATTTTCACATATAGGCTTTCCGGCTATGCGCCCGAACTACGCACGTAAATCGAGGTGATGCTAAAAGAGGTTTTTAAGGCCTCGGAATGCAGAATTTCATTTTAAAACAAGTGATGACCTTTTTAGGTCATCACACATTATTTCTAATATTAGGAGGAATAGTTTCAAAACTAGAATAATAGCACAATTATGCTAAATGAAGAAGAAAAAGTATGAGCAACTACATGGAATCACAAAAAATAAAGGTTAAAAAATGAGAATATTACTTAAATACTAAAAAGTAATATATTATTTTAACATAGTTAAGTTTGCATATAACCTCATGCAATAATAAAGTTCAACTTTAATGGAATCACTCATTATAAGTCAAGTTTATGGACAACTTATTTTTCTAAGATTACGGGGTATAACTGTTTAGGAAAATTAGAATAATAACATAGCTAAATCTAATAAAAACAAAGAAAAATAATTAAGAAAGAAATAATAATATGAGAAATTATATAGAAACACGTGAAGTAAAGATTGGGAAATGAGAAATAAGGAAATAAAAAAAAATAATGTAAAAAATAATATTTGAAAAAAAAAAAGAATTTAAAAACTTTAAAAAAAGAAAAAAGAATAGAAACCAAAAAGTAAATTAAAAAGAAAAGATATTCAAAAATAGCCTGGTAATTACTCCCCTTGAGAATTGTAGTGTGTAATTACATCCCCTCAATTACACCCAATTACATACTGACCAGGTAATTACTTGGTCAGCCAAACATGCTAAAACTGTATAATTATACTCAATTACACCCAAATCCAATTACAGAGTGACTTTCCAAACATGTTCTTAGATGTTTCGGATTCAAACCTTTAATACCAATCACTTCTTTATCTCAAAATAATACCTTCTAAGTATGAATCCGAATTAGTCGATTTTCAAAATTGCAGATGAAAAAATAAAAATAAGGAAAAATCTCGCTTTATGTTATAAAATAAAGACTGTAAAGTAAAGACAAGTATAGAGAGAAACTGATATATTATTCGAATTCAAACTGATGTACATAATGAACTGAAATCTCTTCTATTTATAGAATAAAGGAAGCTGCTGTGTAAGCTGCTATTACAAGCTGTTACGCAAGCTGCTGTGTAAGCTGCTACTGCAAGCTGCTGTGTAAGCTGCTACTGCAAGCTGCTGTGTAAGCTGCTACAGTACCAGATAGGGATAATCTTCTACTGAGAGCAATGTTTATCCATCACGGAGTACTGAATGAATAAGCTCATTATACCCGGTATGGATAATCTTCTACTTAGGGTAATGTTTATCCATAACCGGGTACCGAAGTGATAAGCTTCTTCAGGAAGCTTATTTCCAATAGAGTACTAAATAGATAAACATATTTACGGTGGAGTCCCATATGGATAAGCTTCTTCAGGAAGATTATTTACAACGGAGTACTAAATGAACATCCATAATATAATATATTTATAACACTCCCCCTTGGATGTTCATTAAAAGATAATGTGTCTCATTAAAACCTTACTAGGAAAAATCACGTGGGAAAAAATCCTAGTGAAGGAAAAAGAGTACACATATTTAGTAATACGCATTGCTAGGTGACTCATTAAAAACCTTATAAGGAAAACCCCATGGGAAAAAAACCTTAGTAAGGGAAAAAGAGTGCATCACATATTTTACTCCCCCTGATGAAAACCTTGTTTCAAATATTTGAGTCTCCGCATTCCAATCTTGTATACCATCTTCTCAAAAGTTGAAGTTGGCAAAGATTTAGTGAATAAATCTGCTGGATTATCACTTGAACGGATTTGTTGCACATCAATGTCACCACTTTTCTGAAGATCATGTGTGTAGAATAATTTTGGTGAAATGTGCTTCGTTCTATCTCCTTTTATAAATCCTCCCTTCAATTGGGCTATGCATGCAGCATTGTCTTCGTATAAAATTGTGGGTCTTTTCTCACATTTCAAACCACATTTTTCTCGAATAAAATGAATTATTGATCTCAACCATACGCATTCCCTACTTGCTTCATGAATAGCTATTATCTCAGCGTGATTTGAAGAAGTAGCAACAATAGATTGTTTTGTGGAGCGCCATGATATGATAGTACCTCCATATGTAAATACGTAGCCGATTTGAGATCGAGCTTTATGGGGATCAGATAAATAACCTGCATCTGCATAACCAACAAGGTCTGCACTATCTTTGTTAGCATAAAACAAACCCATATCAAGAGTTCCCTTTAAATATCGCAATATATGCTTAATCCCGTTCCAATGTCTCCGTGTAGGAGAAGAACTATATCTTGCTAGTAAATTAACAGAAAATGCTATGTCAGGCCTTGTAGCATTAGCAAGATACATTAGTGCACCAATTGCACTGAGATAGGGTACTTCGAGACCAAGGAGTTCCTCGTCCTCTTCTAGAGGTCGGAACAAATCCGTATTCACTTCAAGTGATCGAACAACCATTGGTGTACTCAATGGGTGCGCTTTGTCCATGTAAAAGCGTTTTAAGACCCTTTCTGTATAGGCAGATTGATGGATAAAGATCCCGTCTGCTAAATGTTCAATTTGCAGACCAAGACAAAGCTTTGTCTTTTCAAGATCTTTCATCTCAAATTCTTTCTTAAGATATTCAATTGCCTTTTGGAGATCTTCTGGAGTTCCAACAAGATTTATGTCATCAACATAAACAGCAAGTATAACAAATTCTGATGCCATTTTCTTTATAAAAATACATGGACAAATAACATCATTTATGTAACCTTCTTTCAGCAAATATTCACTAAGACGATTATACCACATGTGCCCAGATTGCTTTAAATCGTACAAAGATCTTTGTAATCTGATTGAATACATTTCCGGAGATTTTACTTCAGGCATTTTAAATCCTTCAGGGATTTTCATATAAATTTCATTATCAAGTGAATCGTACAGATAAGCTGTAACTACATCCATTAGATGTATTTCAAGCTTTTCATGTAGTGCTAAACTGATGAGATATCGAAATGTTATGGCATCCATAACAGGTGAATATGTTTCATCAAAATCGACTCCAGGTCGTTGTGAGAATCCTTGTGCAACAAGGCGAGCTTTGTATCTTTCAACTTCATTTTTATCATTCCTTTTTCGCACAAAAACCCATTTATGACCAACTGGTTTTATACCAGCAGGTGTTTGGACTACTGGTCTAAAGACCTCTCTTTTAGCAAGTGACTTCAATTCCAATTGAATTGCCTCTTGCCATTTTGGCCAATCAGATCTTTGTCGACATTCTTCGACAGATCGAGGTTCAAGACCCTCACTATCTTGCATAATATTAAGTGCAACTTTATATGCAAAAATATTATCCACCACTATTTCAGATCGATTTAAATTAATCCCATCACCGATCGAACTTATTAAAAGTTCCTCACTCACATGAGCTTCGGGTTCATTAATTTCTTTAGGAATCTCAGAACTAATCAGATTTTGGGTCTCTTCAGGAGATCCCTTCATAGTATCGTTTTGATCATTTGTCGATTTTCTTTTTCGAGGATTTTGATCCTTAGAACCCAAAGGCCTACCACGCTTCAGGCGTGCTTTAGGTTCACTATCTCTCATGCTAGTAGATGGTCCTACTGGGACATCAATTCGGATAGGCACATTCTCTGTTGGGATATGTGACTTAGTTATCCTTTTCAAATCAGTAAATGCGTCTGGCATTTGATTTGCTATATTCTGTAAATGGATGATCTTCTGGACCTCCTGATTACATATAGGGGTATGTGGATCAAAGTGAGATAATGATGAAATTTTCCACACAATTTCTCTTTTGATTTCCTTTTTCTCTCCCCCTAATTGTGGAAAATTTGTTTCATCAAACCGACAATCTGCAAATCGAGCAGTAAATAAATCTCCTGTTAATGGTTCAAGATAGCGAATAATAGAGGGTGATTCAAACCCAACATATATTCCTATACTTCTTTGTGGTCCCATCTTACTACGTTGTGGTGGTGCTACTGGCACATATACAGCACATCCGAAAATTCGTAGATGGGCAATATTTGGTTCATGACCAAAAACTAATTGTGACGGAGAATATTTATTATAATGTGTCCGTCTGAGACGGATAAGTGATGTTGCATGCAAGATAGCATGGCCCCAAGCAGTAGTGGGCAATTTTGTTTGCATAAGTAGTGGTCTTGCTATCAATTGCAGGCGTTTAATAAATGACTCTGCAAGGCCATTTTGAGCATGAACATAAGCTACAGGATGTTCAACTTTTATCCCAACGGATAGACAATAATCATCAAAAGCTTGAGATGAGAATTCTCCAGCATTATCAAGGCGAATAGCGTTTATAGGATAATCTGGGAATTGTGCCCTTAATCGAATTATTTGGGCTAATAGCTTTGCAAACGCCAGGTTGCGAGATGATAGTAGGCACACATGAGACCATCTTGAAGATGCATCTATTAGGACCATAAAATATCTAAACAACCTACTTGGTGGGTGAATAGGTCCACATATATCCCCATGTATACGCTCTAAAAAGGCAGGGGATTCAATACCAACCTTCATTGGTGATGGTCTAGTGATCATTTTTCCTTGATAACAAGCATCACAAGAAAATTCGTCATTTGTAAGAATCTTCAAGTTCTTTAATGGATGCCCACTCGAATTTTCAATAATTCGTCTCATCATTATTGATCCGGGATGGCCCAAACGGCCATGCCAAAGCACAAAAGTATTTGAATCCGTAAACTTCTGGTTTATGATAGAGTGTGCTTCAGTTGTACTAATTTTTGAATAGTATAAGCCAGAAGATAAAGTTGGTAACTTTTCTACAATGCATTTCTAGCCAGAAATATTCTTTGTAATACAAAGATATTCCCTGTTCATTTCATCTATTGTCTCAACATGATACCCATTTCGGCGGCTATCTATAAAACTCAACAAGTTTCTTCGGGACTTGGAGGAGAACAATGCATTGTCTATAATAAGTTTTGTTCCCTTAGACAGAAATATTATGGCTCTTCCGGAGCCTTCAATCAAACTTATATTACCAGAAATTGTTGAAACCTTTGCTTCTTCCTTACGCAAATAAGAAAAATATTTCTGATCGTTGAATATGGCATGAGTTGTTCCATTATCAATAACACAAATATCTTCATGATTTGTCTTTGATCCAAACATAATTTGAGGGTTATCCATATTCTTCAAAATAACATAAATAAAATATATTATAGTAAACATCATTATCAAAGCATAACTTTTATTTATGTACAATAATTATATAACCATACTATCTATTACAAACAACAAAAATTAAAATATTTACATTTCTACAGATTCACTACCGATTACATGACTTGTTTCTCCTTCTGGGAGTGCAAAGTAATCAGCTACATCCAAATGCATGAAGTCTAAATTATCTTCAGAAATAAAATTTGCTTCAGCATTTTTCTCTGTCTTCTTCAGGGAGGCTTGATAAAGCTCAACCAGGTGCTTTGGCGTACGACAGGTACGTGACCAGTGCCCTTTTCCTCCACATCTATAGCATGCATTTTCTGCATTTGGCGCTTGCACCGCTTCATGCTTTTGTTCCTTCCTTTTCCACTGCTGGTGGTGAGGAGGCTTCTTTGGTGCATTATTATTACCATGATTGGGGTTTCTTCCCCGACCACGGCCATGACCACGACTGGGGCCACGACCTCTTCCACATTTAGCTTGGTGGAAGTTCGTCTCATTCACTTCAGGGAATGGACAAGAACCAATAGGTCGACTTTCATGATTTTTCATTAATAGTCCATTATGTTACTCTGCTATAAGAAGATTTGAGATAAGTTCAGAATACTTTTTAAATCCCATCTCTCGATATTGCTGCTGCAGGAGCATATTTGAGGCATGAAAAGTGGTGAAAGTTTTCTCCAACATATCATGATCAGTAATATTATCACCACATAATTTCAATTGGGAAATAATTCTGAACATAGCAGAATTATACTCACTGATAGATTTAAAATCTTGTAGCCTTAGATGAGTCCAATCATAACGTGCCTGTGGAAGAACGACCATCTTCAGGTGGTCATATCTATCTTTCAAATTATTCCACAGTATGACTGGATCTTTAATAGTGAGATATTCCATTTTCAGGCCCTCATCAAGGTGATGGCGTAGGATTGCTTTGGCACGGTCTTGGTTTGATGCCTGATTTTTATCCTTGATGGTGTCTGCCAGACCCATCACATCAAGATGAATTTCAGCATTAAGCACCCAAGACATGTAGCTTTTGCCCGATATATCCAGGGCTACAAATTCAAGTTTAGAAAGATTTGACATTATTTAGGAAAAGAAAGTTCTTACCTCTAATACTTTCAAAGTATTTGCTCGAGATGTCAAAGTCTCGTGCTGATAACGTGTTATAAAATAAAGACTGTAAAGTAAAGACAAGTATAGAGAGAAACTGATATATTATTCGAATTCAAACTGATGTACATAATGAACTGAAATCTCTTTTATTTATAGAAGAAAGGTAGCTGTTGTGTAAGCTGCTACCAAAATGTGTCATTGTAGACATGCGATTTTTGACCCTCCCCAAGATCTTTTATATATTAGCGTAAAATATTTAATTTAGGCATAATATAGATATTTTAAGTAATTTTGACTCTTTTACTTTATTTTAGTACAAGAAAACAAAAATTACAACAAAAAAATAATAATAATATAATAATAAGTTCATTAATATTTGTAGTCATTTTTAATCTAAAAAAATATAAAAATAGTATCGTATTTTTATTTTTAATATAATATTTGAAAATACAAAAAATAGATTTGTTTTAATGGTTAGTTTTGTTTTAATAAATTATTTTAATAGTAGGACTAATCAATAAAGGGGCGCGTATTTTTAATCTCATTCGCGGCAAAAGAATAGAGCTGGGGCTCGAGCAACCCATCGTTAGGCCTAATTTTGGACCTAGCCCACAATTGTCAAGCCCATAATTCTTAGGCCCATACCCCTAAACCTAAAACCCTACAACCTAGACTCTACACTATAAAAAAAAGAAGAAAAAGAATAAGAAAGAAAACGAGGAGGAAGAAGCTGGAAAAGCAGCAAAGCTGCACAACAAAAACAACCCCACCCCCACCCGGATCATCTTCTTCGCACCCCACCACCCCCTGAACCCAAACGTACCTACCTCTAAAAACAACCCCTCCTGACTTCGTCGAAAACAAGAGAAGGAAATGCAGAGGAGCAACAGCTGGAAAAGCTTCGCAACACCAACGACCCCCCGCCCCCCGCGTCATCTTCTTCAAGCACCCTCCTCATTTCAATTTTCTTCAGCAAACAAGAATAAAAAGCAGAAATACACAAGAGACACATCCCCCTGATTTAGTCTTCTCCAAACGACCCACCCCTAACTTCGTCCCCTTCTACTATTACTGTTTCGCCGGAGTCGCACCCTCGATGATGAACGAACAAGCTACTGTAATTTCCTTAGTATAGCAGCATGTTTTATTGGTCCTGCTGCTATGGTTTAAAGCTCCAAAACCCAGCAAAAGCAGTCAACAAATGTGCCTTCCTCAACCCAAGTCCGAGCCTTGTTCCGGTTTTGCGAGAGTTTCAAGAGGTCCAACTTGAGGTCTTTTCCGGCGAGTTCTAGCGTGTGTATTGGTGATTACAAATAATTTCCTGAAACTGGTATAGTATTACTTTTCTTGGTTATTATCATTGTGTTTGATGCATTATGAGATGTTTGTTTTACCCGTTTGTTCCATGGTAGTTGACAAATAATTTCCATTGCTTTTAGTTTGATGTGCATAATGGCTAAAGAAAAATAAAAGAATTGTGGTTATTGAATTCTGTTTTGGCTACTTAACAAGTGAACAAGATCTTATTTTTATTTGGCCATTCTAATAAAGTTAGTAATTAACAGGAATTAAGAGTTACAATTGTCCTTGGTTTAAGATCTCTTTTTCTCCCACTTCTTCTGATTTAATTGTTAATTAGCTACCTATCTTCTTAATTTACTTGCATAATTATCCTAGAGGAAATAACATGTTATTCCATTCTTGTTGATTAAGGACAGAAGCTCCCTTAGGAGTATTTTCATTCCCCATTTTGTTCTGATTTCGTGAATAAATAAAGCTGTCCATTTTTTTTATAATAGATAAATGTCTTGGAATTTTAAAGATAGGGTAGTGGTAAGTTATAAATATTTCTACATGTAGATAACTTGTCAACACTTCAAATAACCAAAATATTTCTTGACTTCCATGAAACTCCAGTTCCGTAACATTTGCCTTTGCAATAATCTCAAAATTTAGGAAGAATAATACACTTCGTAGTTTTCTTTAGGCGCATTAATTATAATTATCACAGTTATTACTAAAACCCGGGGTACATTTCATGTGGCCCGGTTCTAATTTCCAAAAAGGTTAAATAAAACGTGTCGTGAACCACGGGTGCATTGATTGCGACGTGGTTCGAAACGCGTTTTCATGACGTCGTAATGCTTATAAGATAATTGATGATAGAAAAGAGGTTCACAAATTGAGACGAGCCTCACCGCACAAAAAATAAATAAATGTGGGGCCCTCAATAAATAATTATCGAAATAATTAGAATTTGGGATGGCCGTTTAGCGAACTTCATGGCTTTTCCCCAAAATAATACTACGTTAGCATCTTTAGGCTCGATTTAATTAAATTACTTTCTTAAACTCGGGTGCGCATTGATGCGACCCAAATTCAAATCTCGATGAAGTCGAAATGCGTCAACAACCACGGGTGTATCGATTGCGACGTGGTTCGAAACGCATTTTCACGACATCACAATTCTTTTAAAATAAATAATGATGAAGCGGTTTACGAATAAACAACACATAAGCTAGCATGTATTAAAATCAGATAAAATCAAATACAACAGTTAAGCGACCGTGCTAGAACCACGGAACCCGGGAATGCCTAACACCTTCTCCCGGGTTAACAGAATTCCTTACTCGGATTTCTGGTTTGCGGACTGTTAACAGAGTCATATTTTTCCTCGGTTCGGGATTCAATCGGTGACTTGGGACACCATTAATCTCTCAAGTGGCGACTCTGAATAATTAATAATTAAATCCCGTTCCGATTGTCCTTTAAATGGAAAAACTCCTTTACGCCCTTGCGGGTGTAGGATGAAAAAAGGAGGTGTGACAGCTCTGGCGACTCTGCTGGGGATCAAACCTAGAATCTCTGGTTCAGGGTTCAGAATTCAAGCTTAGATAAATTGTTGTATTTGATTATATCTGATTTTCCTACATGTTTTATGCTTAATGTGCTAAATGTTACCGCTTTGATATTATTTGAATTGTATATAAACTGTGCCGACACCCTTCTCTCTTCACCTCCGGGGATGTGCTTACTGGTTGAGACCCCCTATTCTGTTAGTGTCATACCTTGAAATAAGAAAGAGGCCGGACAAGTTACGAAGCCGGATGGCCTTTTGGTTCCCGGTAAGTTGCCCCCTCCTCGACTCGAGTTGTTCGCTCGGGTACACAGTCTAGAACACCAACCCAGGTTTTGAATATAGAATAACATGACTTCATGTCGGATCCCTAGTAGGAACGCTTATTTGTATCACGTTGCATTTGACTTAGGGGACTCAACACAGGGGTGGGTCCGTCTAGGACTAGCAACCTGAAATGAAAAGACCATCCTGATGCATCCTACTTGCTCTGTACATATATTTGTTGACCGATTTCTGAATCTTGGGAATGTTGGAAAATCGAGAAAAAAAAGATAAGAAAAAAGAAATATCAGTTGGGGAGTTAATTGATTATTTTAGAAATAAAAATCAATGACCAATTACTGGCGAAACTCTGCCGAAATTTTAAGAAAATAAAAAAAAAGGGGAAAATGTTTTATTTTGTTTTACTAAAAAAAAGGGCAAAGAAAAATAGAAAAAAAAGAGCCTTTTATTTTTGGAAAGTTGGTTGTTGAAAAAGAAAAGGATAAAAAGAGTCTTTGTTTTAGTTTGAATAACATAAGTTGTTTCATTATTTGTTGAAAAGGAAAAGAGAAAAAGAGTCTGTTATTTTTAGCTTGGAAAAATAGGTTGTTTTATTTGTTGAAAAGAAAAAATAAAAAAGAGAGTCTTGTTTCTAAAAATAGTTTTTATTCGCTTAAGAAATGCCAAAAATAAAAATGGAAAAGAGTCATGTTTTAAAATAGTTCGGTTAATTTGCCCGAACTACGCATGGTTTGATTCTCATAGGGCGTGAGATACGTAGGCAACCCTCATCGGGTCCAACCTCCACTTTGCAAAAATAACCAAAAAATAACCAAAAATTTAATTTTTGTCATAAATAAATCAGGTGATGCCGTTTTTGTCAAAAATAGCCAAATGTTCCCAAACGGGGCACCGGAAGGCTGACTTTGCATAAACAGCCACCTTTGGTCGTATTTTGATTTTTGACCCTCACAGCCTTAAAATCTTCGCCCCTGAGGCGTAGGAAGGCCGTATTTGTAATACCGGGTCATTTATTTTAATTTAAAAAAAAACAAGAAATGAGTCAGTGGTCCAGTGAATATCGTTCGGATTTTTGGGTCAAAGTTGGCATATAGGGGAAGGAATCTGTCATTTTGTTTTTGGGTTTGTATTTCTTTTGAT
Source organism: Nicotiana tabacum (assembly GCF_000715075.1). Taxonomy (NCBI): domain Eukaryota; kingdom Viridiplantae; phylum Streptophyta; class Magnoliopsida; order Solanales; family Solanaceae; genus Nicotiana; species Nicotiana tabacum. Next base: position 1,526,507 of record NC_134085.1, read on the forward strand.
TAGAGTATATGGGTCGTTTGATTTTCGAGTCTGTATTTCATCATTAAGTTGGTTAGTTTTGTTGTTATTATGAAAATGGAAAATTCCAAAAATATTTTATTGTCGTTTACCTTTTATTTGCAAGAACTACGCACGGTCTGATTCATGCGGGGTCATGATACGTAGGCAATCCCCATAAGATTCGACCGCAACCAAAAAAAAAAGAAAAAATGATGAAAAGTGAAAATAGAAAAGAAGAATTGAAAAATGGGAAAAGATGTTGTGAATAATGAGGACCGACCCAATCCATTCTAACATGTTTTGTTTTGAATTGTGTTCAAGTTGAGGTGGTCGGTTGTGGTAAGCTGGAAACACAAGATCCAAGGAAAATGATAACTGATATCGAAGCTGTTACGAGTGCTCAAGAGACTCAGGGTCAGAGGGTTCAACAAGAGTCTACGGTGGTAGAGGAAAATAGAACACTGAAACAACAAATGACCAAAATGCGCCAAGCCTGGGCCAATGGCCAAGGACAGCCTTGTCACGAGTCACAATTTGCTACACAGCAAGAACAGTACCACTATCCCGAGTACCACTCGTACTCGTTTGATCTTCCTGCAAACATCGAGAAGCCTGCCCGAAAGAGGGTATAGGAAGAAATAACCCAAAGAGTGAAAAGATTAGAACAAAGGTTGAAAAACACGCAAGCAATGACAGGTCAAAAGAGTGTTGCCTTCAGAGATCTATGCATGTTCCCCGATATCCACTTGCCGCCTGGCTTCAAGATCCCCAAATTTGAAAAGTACAATGGACATGGAGACCCCATAGCTCACCTGAAAAAGTATTGCAACCAATTGAGAGATGTGGGAAGAAATGAAGAATTGTTTATAGCTTATTTTGGGGAAAGCCTCACGGGTGTAGCATCTGAATGGTTTTTGGATCAAGACACATCTTGCTGGTACGTCTGGGATGACATGGCACGGGTCTTTGTCAAACAATTTCAACACAACATCGACATCACCCCAGACCGCATTTCCCTTTCTAACCTAAAAAAGAAACCAACTGAAAGTTTCAGGGAATATGCCATCAAATGGAGAGAGCAGGCAGTTAGAGCTAAGCCACCCATGGATGACCACGAGTTAATCACTGTCTTTCTACAGGCTCAAGAGCCAGATTATTTTCAATACATGACATCCGCAGTGGGTAAATCCTTCCCGGAAGCAATCAAAATGGGAGAAATGGTGGAGAACGGTCTTAAGACAGGCAGAATTATAAGTCAAACAGCTCTCAAAGCTGCAGCTCAAGCTGTCCAAATTGAATCTGGTAACACGAATGAGAGGGATGAAGAAATCATGGTGATATCAGGGTCGAGAAGAGGTCCTAGGAGAACATCTCGAAGGTATGTGCAGCCTCATCAGGTTTTTTGTGACCCCCTAAGCATTACTATCCACCTTCGAACCCTCCATACTCCGTTGATCCATCCCTAGTATGTTACCCAGCCAGCAAATCACCCAGGAAAGCGAGCACGAGTATCACAAAATCTCCACCAACTTCCGCAAAATTTTCAATTACCTTGTAACCCACATCCAAGCCAGGGGTACAGAAGGGGCCAAAAGTTGAAAGATAGTTTTACACCAATAGGAGAGTCCTATGCAAGCTTATTTGAGAAGTTAAAACAATATGACATGATTGCACCCATTCCTCCAAATCAGGTGGACCGACGTGCGAGAAGCTTTGACTCATCTAAAAGGTGTGAATACCACTCCAATGCTCTGGGGCACAATGTGGAAAATTGTCGAGATTTGAAAAGAGAAATAGAAAGGATGATCCAGGAAAATTTGATTCAAGACAGTGGCACCCAGAATATCACGTTGCATCCCTTACATGAGGAGGCACACTTGGTGGGGATGATTCCCGGTGACATGGGGTATGAGAATACTCTTGGGAACTTGTTGACTGAAGTTAAAGATATTGAAGCAGATAGTGGTCATGGCAATATGGATGCGAAGCTTAGTGGCTAATATGCCGTGCTTGTAATTGGAAAGACGCTCCATTCCTAAGTCAGCTAGGGAGGAGCTTTGGTGGTCCATTTGGCTGTCATTTCTGTTGTCCGGATTATTTGTAGGGTTGTAATCCGGATATTGTCTTATGTTCAAGCCCTCCTATCCTTTCATTTTTGTCTAGCTTGTTTAGTCGTAGTGGTTTGTCTAGGGTTGTCTAGGTTTGTTTCAGTTTATTCTAGGGTTGCGATCCAGTTTGTTTTGTTTTTGTTTTGTTATTCGAACTGTTTTATCGTTTGTCTAATGCAAATTCCGATCTGTTGTTACTCCCAATCATTTTCTTTGTTTAGTTCTTTTCTAACTTTTTGTTTTGCCTTTTGCTGGTTCTAATGACATGACATGCACGCATAATTCTCAGTCTGATCTTCAAAAGTTGTGAAGCAATGAGACCATTTTGAAAATGATAAGGACACTTGAGGAAATGAGAATAGATTGGGACATTTTGAGATTGTTTGCCCGAACCATGTGAAACTAGGGCAAGTAAAACATAAAAATCCCCGTAAAAGCAAGGTGGCTAAATTGACAGGGGGCCGGTCGTGGTAATAAGAGTAAAAGTGTTGTCGAATGGCACATTATATCTGAAAGATGTAGAAGGAAAATGTGTGGAAATGGCCGTCAATTCTGATGCGGTCAAAAGATGATGTGTATGGTTTCTTTATTCTGATTGTACTTGTTTGTATTTGGAATATTTTGAAGTTTGAAATGACGAAGGCGTTTTGTTCTGCTATCCAAACACTTTTTTCCATTGTCACCCTTTTTGAGCCGTGTTTATTTTCTTTCGTACCCCTCTTTCGGAATCAACGACACAATTAAGAAACGCAAGTGCCGCAAATAAGCAAATGAAAAAAAAGGGAAAGGAAGGAAAGAGAAAAAGAAAAGAAAATAAAGAAAAAGAAAAGAAAATAAAGAAACGAAAAGAAAAGAAAGAAAAGAAAGGAAAATGAAAGAAAAGAAGAAAAGAAGAACAGAAAAGAAAAGAAGAGAAAGAAAAATCACAAAAAAAAGTAATTTCTATGTTATGAACTACGTTTGACTTGATCCCAAAAGGGTACGTAGGCAGCCTCTCTGAGGTTCAGTCATACCAAAACAAAAATTCAAAAGTCCCCAAGCAAGAAACTGGGGCAGAAATTGTGGTTGTTGTGAGAAGTTGGATTCCGAAAGTTGTAATTTTAACCCATTTTAAAATTGTTTTGAGCCTTTTATACCCTTTCTTTCTAACCCATCCAAAAGCCTACATTACGGTCCAAAGAAAGACCTTCTGATCAGTCTTTGAGAAATGCCAAGTCAAGCAGGTAAGGTAATTCCTGTCAGGGGCAACACTCCGGTCCAAACAAGGAAAATGAAAATGAGAGAATCTTGTTGATGAAAATCCTCATGGGTATCGCAAGGTGATGAAAGCTGAGAGAAATAAAAAATGAGAGAGTTTTATTGGTGAAAACCTTCACGGGCACCTTGAGGCGACAGTAAGTTGAGAGAAAGAACGAAATGAGAGAGGTTTGATGGTGAAAACCCTTTGGGGCACTACAAGCCGAATAATGAATGCAAATCAAATTGGATAAGCGGAGCAATGAAGCCCAGTTTCACGGCAAAAAGGAACAACAAGAGATGAACATCAGATTTGCTTAACAGAATAGGTCGCAGGTGCATGTCAAGGTCATTAGAGTCGGTATCCACATCCGATAGGTTTCTACTGTGTAGTTTTCTTGTTAGGAATCATCTCTTTCTATTTGTCCTTTACTCTGTTCCTTTTGTTTTGTTTATGTCCCCTTTCTGAGTCTTTTGGTCGTAACAAGTGTGGAATGACTTCAAAAGTTTCCACCAGCTTTTCAATTGCACAAAATGGGGTCACAAGTCAGGAAAAATAACAAGAGCACTGAGCTGGTAATAATCCACATACTTTGGGATCCTTATGAAACACAAAGTTTGGTAGATGTCAGTTCAGGAATAATGCAACAGATAGAGGGTATTGGGATTGAATGGGGAAAAAGGGTATTTCAGTGACACGGATAACGGGGAAACTGGTTAATCAGTAAACATGCAATACCTTCAAGAAGAATCAGTTGTCACAGAAAACATATGGGGTCAGATAAGAAGACTAGAAGTAATAATTGAGAGATAGTCGTCAAGAAGGGCGGAAGTTATCAGCCAAGTTTCAAAGATGGTCGGACAACGCAAAGCATGGAAAGGAGAAAAGGAAAGTCATCCCAGCGGGAGTACCACAACCAACCACCGCACTTTTAAACTGATGGAATTTTCTTTGATTTGAAACAGGGGCATGGAAATGTTATTGATGGCAGAAAGATATGCTACATGAGGATTAACAAATTGGGGCAGAAAATTTTCTGTCGTGTTGAAAATTTTCTTGAAGTCAGGTACCCATCTGAAGAACATGAGGGTCAATACAAGTGTTTTAAAAATGAGAGAAAAAGAGAGGGAAGTAGTTTTCAGGAAAGAAACACCAGTTCTAAGAAAAGTAATTTTTGGAGGAATGAAACACTAGTTTTTAGGGAAGTGGTTTTTTTTAAGGAGGACAACACCAGTTTTTAGGGAAGCAGTTCCGAAGGAAGATAATTCAAGTTAGTGGGTAGATAAAACAAATTTTGAAGGAAAATGGATAAAGGAAAATCTTAGTCTGATGAATTTTTCACCTAAGATGAAGAAATCTTAGTCTGTTGAATCTTTCACCTAAGATAAAGAAATCTTAGTCTGTTGAATTTTTCACCTAAGATAAAAATCTTAGTCTGGTGAATCTTTCACCTAAGATAAATGCAGAAGTTGGAAAAATGAAAGGAAGGCATAATTTGGAAAAAGATAAAGGCAGAAGTTGGAAAAGAAAGGAGGGCATAATTTAGATAAAGGCAGAAGTTGGAAAAAAGAATGGAAGGCAGAATTTGAGGAAAAATAAAGGAAGGCATAATTTAATGAAGGGGAAGACAGAAGTCGAAAAAAAGAAGAAGAAAGGAAGACATAATTTGGGAACAAGAAAGGAAGGCGGAATTTGAAAAGAAAGGAAGTTGGACTTTGGAAAATTAAGAAAGTCGGGATCACGCAAAATGGACCTAGTCTGATGAATTATCTCCTAGAGTCACAATCTTAGTCTGTTGAATCTTTCTCCTAAGATGAAAATCTTAGTCTGATGAATTTTTCACCTAAGATAAAGATAAAAATCTTAGTCTGTTGAATCTTTCTCCTAAGATGAAAATCTTAGTCTGATGAATTTTTCAACCTAAGATAAAGATAAAAATCTTAGTCTGTTGAATCTTTCTCCTAAGATGAAAATCTTAGTCTGATGAATTTTTCACCTAAGATAAAGATAAATCTTAGTCCGTCGAATCTTTCACCTAAGATGAGAATCTTAGTCTGATGAATTTTTCACCTAAGATAAAGTTTAAATTTTAAGATACATTGCAGTCTTTAAATTTTTAAAAGTTGCATTTCAGTCTTATCACAATTCAAGTTTTAGTTCTTATTAGTATGTGGTAACAAACACCTAGTTTCCAAATTGGGGCAGAAAGTTTTCTTTGTTTTGTCTATTTTTGTGAAGTCAGGAACCCGCCTGGATAATAGAGGAATACATTCGATTTCCAATTCAGCAATCAGGAGCCCGCCTGAAGAACAGAGGTGATATAATTCAAATTTTAGTTTTCAATCGATTTTTTTGTCTTTTTGAAGTCAGGAGCCCACCTGAAGAACAGAGGCATACAATTCAAGTTTCGGAAGTCAGGAGCCCGCCTGTATAATAGAGGTATTTCAAGTCAAGTTTTTATCAAATTCTTATTAATATCAAGTAACATGTACCCAGCTTCCAAACTGGGGCAGAAAGTTTTCTTGGTTCGTTTATTTTTATGAAGTCAGGATCCCGCCTGGATAACAGAGGAATACATTCAGTTCAAGTTCAGTAGTAAGGAGCCCGCCTGAATAACAAAGGTGATACATTCAATTTCAAGTTTCGGAAGTCAGGAGTCCGCCTGGAGAATAGAGACATACAATTCAAGTTTCAGCAATTAGGAGTCCGCCTATAGAATAGAGACATACAATTCAAGTTTCAGCAATCAGGAGCCCGCCTGAAGAACAGAGTTTCAGAAATCAGGCGCCCACCTGGAGAACAAGGAAAAACAACTCAAAGTTTCTAGTAAAGACAGTTTCGAAGGAAAACAGTTCGAGTTTCAGGGAAAATGGTTCAAAGTGTAAGGGAAAATAGTGTCAAGTAACAAGGGAAGACAGTTCAGGTTCAGCAATCACGCGCCCACCTGAAAAAGAAAAAAGGAATGCAATTCAGAATGCAATTCAGAAGTTGATGAAGGATGTGAGCTGCTCAAGACATGGCCGAGGTCACAAGCACTACATGACCGGTCCTGACCCAAAAGCTGTAGAAGAATGAGCTAGCACTTGCAGCTAACAAGTGTCAAGGTTCAAATCTAAAGTCTGCATGAAGAACCATTCAAGACTCAAGATCAAGCTTCAGAAGACTTATAGATGGGAATCTTGTAGCTCGTGGTCGATAGGCTTAGCTAGTCTTTTTCATCTTTTGATTTTGATGTAATAACAGGGACCGCAGACCGGAACCTCGACGGAACGGCACCTCGACCGGATCTCCACCTCGGCATACTCCGTCATCTCACTCATCTCTGAACTACACGTGGCCTGATTCCTTTATAGCCAAGGATATGTAGGCAGCTCAAATGCCAGAGCTCGGTCACATCCCCTTTTTCTCTTAGTCTTAGTCTCTCCAAATAAGGGTCGGGTCAAAAACCTGTCTAGTCAGTCTTTGTCTAAAAACTCTGTACGTTTCCAATCAAAGAGGGGCAGCTGTAGACATGTGATTTTTGACCCTCCCCAAGATCTTTTATATATTAGCGTAAAATATTTAATTTAGGCATAATATAGATATTTTAAGTAATTTTGACTCTTTTACTTTATTTTAGTACAAGAAACAAAAATTACAACAAAATAATAATAATAATATAATAATAAGTTCATTAATATTTGTAGTCATTTTTAATCTAAAAAAATATAAAAATAGTATCGTATTTTTATTTTTAATATAATGTTTGAAAATACAAAAAATAGATTTGTTTTAATGGTTAGTTTTGTTTTAATAAATTATTTTAATAGTAGGACTAATCGATAAAGGGGCGCGTATTTTTAATCTCATTCGCGGCAAAAGAATAGAGCTGGGGCTCGAGCAACCCATCGTTAGGCCTAATTTTGGACCTAGACCACAATTGTCAAGCCCATAATTCCTAGGCCCATACCCTCAACCTAAAACCCTACAACCTAGACTCTACACTATAAAAAAAAAAGAAGAAAAAGAATAAGAAAGAAAACGAGGAGGAAGAAGCTGGAAAAGCAGCAAAGCTGCGCAACAAAAACAACCCCACCCCCACCCGGATCATCTTCTTCGCACCCCACCACCCCCCTGAACCCAAACGTCCCTGCCTCTAAAAACAACCCCTCCTGACTTCGTCGAAAACAAGAGAAGGAAATGCAGAGGAGCAACAGCTGGAAAAGCTTCGCAACACCAACGACCCCCCGCCCCCCGCGTCATCTTCTTCAAGCACCCTCCTCATTTCAATTTTCTTCAGCAAACAAGAATAAAAAGCAGAAATACACAAGAGACCCATCCCCCTGATTTAGTCTTCTCCAAACGACCCACCCCTGACTTCGTCCCCTTCTACTATTACTGTTTCGCCGGAGTCGCACCCTCGATGATGAACGAACAAGCTACTGTAATTTCCTTAGTATAGCAGCATGTTTTATCGGTCCTGCTGCTATGGTTTAAAGCTCCAAAACCCAGCAAAAGCAGTCAACAAATGTGCTTTCCTCAACCCGAGTCCGAGCCTTGTTCCGGTTTTGCGAGAGTTTCAAGAGGTCCAACTTGAGGTCTTTTCCGGCGAGTTCTAGTGTGTGTATTGGTGATTACAAATAAGTTCCTGAAACTGGTATAATGTTACTTTTCTTGGTTATTATCATTGTGTTTGATGCATTATGAGATGTTTGTTTTACCCGTTTGTTCCATGGTAGTTGACAAATAATTTCCATTGCTTTTAGTTTGATGTGCATAATGGCTATAGAAAAATATAAGAATTGTGGTTATTGAATTCTGTTTTGGCTACTTAACAAGTGAACAAGATCTTATTTTTATTTGGCCATTCTAATAAAGTTAGTAATTAACAGGAATTAAGAGTTACAATTGTCCTTGGTTTAAGATCTCTTTTTCTCCCACTTCTTCTGATTTAATTGTTAATTAGCTGCCTATCTTCTCAATTTACTTGCATAATTATCCTAGAGGAAATAACATGTTATTCCATTCTTGTTGATTAAGGACAGAAGCTCCCTTAGGAGTATTTTCATTCCCCATTTTGTTCTGATTTCGTAAATAAATAAAGCTGTCCATTTTTTTTTATAATAGATAAATGTCTTGGAATTTTAAAGATAGGGTAGTGGTAAGTTATAAATATTTCTACATGTAGATAACTTGTCAACACTTCAAATAACCAAAATATTTCTTGACTTCCATGAAACTCCAGTTCCGTAACATTTGCCTTTGCAATAACCTCAAAATTTAGGAAGAATAATACACTTCGTAGTTTGCTTTAGGCGCATTAATTATAATTATCACAGTTATTACTAAAACCCGGGGTACATGTCATGTGACCCGGTTCTAATTTCCAACAAGGTTAAATAAAACGTGTCGTGAACCACGGGTGCATTGAATGCGACGTGGTTCGAAACGCGTTTTCATGACGTCGTAATGCTTATAAGATAATTGATGATAGAAAAGAAGTTCACAAATTGAGACGAGCCTCACCGCACAAAAAATAAATAAATGTGGGGCCCTCAATAAATAATTATCGAAATAATTAGAATTTGGGATGGCCGTTTAGCGAACTTCATGGCTTTTCCCCAAAATAATACTACGTTAGCATCTTTAGGCTCGATTTAATTAAATTACTTTCTTAAACTCGGGTGCGCATTGATGCGACCCAAATCCAAATCTCGATGAAGTCGAAATGTGTCAACAACCACGGGTGTATCGATTGCGACGTGGTTCGAAACGCATTTTCACGACATCGCAATTCTTTTAAAATAAATAATGATAAAAAGCAGTTTACGAATAAACAACACATAAGCTAGCATGTATTAAAATCAGATAAAATCAAATACAATAGTTAAGCGACCGTTCTAGAACCACGGAACCCGGGAATGCCTAACACCTTCTCCCGGGTTAACAGAATTCCTTACTCGGATTTCTGGTTCGCGGACTGTTAACAGAGTCATATTTTTCCTCGGTTCGGGATTCAATCGGTGACTTGGGACACCATTAATCTCTCAAGTGGCGACTCTGAATAATTAATAATTAAATCCCGTTCTGATTGTCCTTTAAATGGAAAAACTCTTTTACGCCCTTGCGGGTGTAGGATGAAAAAAGGAGGTGTGACAGCTATTACAAGCTGCTGTGTAAGCTGCTACGCAAGCTGCTGTGTAAGCTGCTACTGCAAGCTGCTGTGTAAGCTGCTACTGCAAGCTGCTGTGTAAGCTGCTACTGTACCAGATAGGGATAATCTTCTATTGAGAGCAATGTTTATCCATAACGGAGTACTGAATGGATAAGCTCATTATACCCGGTATGGATAATCTTCTACTTATGGTAATGTTTATCCATAACCGGGTACCGAAGTGATAAGCTTCTTCAGGGAGCTTATTTCCAATAAAGTACTAAATAGATAAACATATTTACGGTGAAGTCCCATATGGATAAGCTTCTTCAGGAAGATTATTTACAATGAAATACTAAATGAACATCCATAATATAAATATATTTATAACACTTTAGTCAATAAGAGAAAGTTATACTATGTAATTTTACAAGTGAATTAATAAGCAATCATTTAATACACCAATAACCATACTACACGCCCTTCAAAGTACAAACCACCACATGTTGTCTACGTGGCAAATATAAATCTAAGAACTTGGGAGTGTATGTAAAGAGGTGGGGCCAGTAAGATTGAGGCCCCACAACAAAAACATAGTAAAAGACAACTCATCGTAAAAGTAAACCTACCTACCAAATCCAAGCCTATCTGTTAACCACTCTTCCTCTTTCTCACCAACTTGGTCAAATTCCTTTCTTCACCCCCTTAGTCACGCCGCTAATTTTTTTTTTTAAGAAAAAGCACCATAGAGAATTTTTCAGTACAGGAAATTATAATATAAAAATAATAATATAGAGATTATAATATAAATACTTTTATTTTATATTATTGGATTGTAATATGTTACTATTTACTTGCAGTCTAGTTTATCAAATTAATCTTCTTACACACAATTAATTGTTGTGAAGGAGAGCCTTAAAATAATAGTGAAATAGTTTTCGTGTGACCTATATGTTAGAGGCGGATGCACGCTTACCGAAATGGTATCTTCGTCAGAAAATTTTACTAAATATATGTATTAATACTGTACGGAAACATATAAGTAGGCAAAAATAACATCACTTGACTAAATTGTGTCTTGGTATGTTGGCTTATGTGCTTGATTTTGTGTTAGGAGGTCAAAGGTTCAAATTTCAACTGACACATTTTTCTTTTGCAAATATTTGAGAGAGCCTTTGTAGTTTTTGTGATGAAGTGGAATTGAACTCGTAACTTTTTCTAACTTGAGACTCAACAAAATCAATGGACTAAAACTATTTTTTGTCTAAAAGTATGATAATCAAAGTTATATTTCAATTCTTTTATAAATTTCGACTTTTATACACACTATTTGTTGTAAGTTTTTTAATTCAATAATATAAAAAAAATTATACACCACTGCACATGGAGTTTAACCAAAAAATAAAAGCCCTTGGGTATAGAAAAGGCAATAGTTCCAAACAATTGCAATCAAACTAATACCCCACTCCACCCCTTGGCCACCTCACCCCCCACACCCCAAACAAACATATATATCTTCTCTGCCCACATCTCTCCATTAGAACTAGGACACAGAAATTAGTTTTAGTCTTATCACAAAGAAGAAGAAAAAAAAGGGAGAGTACTTATCCAACTCTCTTTGTTTCTTTCTTTTCCATTTTTTTTGCTCTCAAAAATCCAATTATTATAAAGTTTTTGAAGGAATAAATTAAAATGGGACGTTCACCTTGTTGTGAGAAAGCTCATACAAATAAAGGAGCTTGGACTAAAGAAGAAGATCAACGCCTTGTTAATTATATTCGTTCTCATGGTGAAGGCTGTTGGCGTTCTCTCCCTAAAGCTGCAGGTATTTTTTTTACTATTACTCCCAATTTTTATTTTTTTTATTTTTGTGGAGAAAGTAAATGGAAAAACTGATAAAACTCAAGTTTTTTTTCTCTTTCTAATTTCCTTATTTCTTTGCTTTTTTAAGTTAAATTTTGATTTTGATTTTTCTTTCATTTATTCTCTTGAAATTGTTTCTAGAATTGTGGGTACTTTAATTAATTGTAGTACCTTCCCTACCAATTCACTGGCTCAAGAAAAGAAAAGAAATGTTTTTTAGAGTTAAGAAAATAAAAAGGGACAAAAATTAGGTTTTGGGTTCCTTTATTTTCTTGTGGAAATTTGGTATTTATATTGTTTCTCTTCTTGGATATATTTTTTAGGATTGCAAAGATGTGGAAAGAGCTGCAGATTGAGGTGGATAAATTATCTAAGGCCTGATCTGAAAAGAGGGAATTTTACTGAAGAAGAAGATGATTTGATCATCAAACTCCATAGTTTGCTTGGAAACAAGTATGTTCACATTTATTACTTATACTTATATAGTTTAGGTAAATTTACTACGGGTTTGAGCTGTGAAATTATGATACTCGAGTCGTGAAATTAATTACTGATACTTAGATAAACTGTCTCCGTCGTATTATATTTCTTGGGTGCGGTCCTTCCGACCCTACACCTCATCTGACTCTTTCCCGAAACCTACGCCAAACACAAAATACGGCGTGCATCAGCTTACCTAGTTTAGGTCAATCTAGAACTAATATACTCCTATTGCTTTGTTCCATATATGGAATTGATAAATTTTGTTTGGGTCTGTTTTGGTAGCTGGGAAAGCGTGTGAATACTGGAATAGAAAGTCAAATTCTTCTTTCTCATTTGGGACCAATTGAAGAAAAAGAGAAAGAAACCTAGTCTTCCAGAAAAGAAAAAAAGTTACTTCCTCCTGTCCAAAATAAATAAGTGATTTTTTGGCTTTTTTTCTTGTGATCCAAAATAAGCGATTTTTTGGCTTTTTTCATGTGATCCAAAATAAGTGATTTTTCCAGATTTCAAGAATGAATTAATTATTTTTTGCCTACATTGTCCTTGGAGTAATTAATGTTGGAGTATGTAGTAGGAGTGTTTATGCGAAAAGATAGTAAAGGTTAATATGGTCAATTTCATTGCTAATTAATGTTAAAAGGTGGATTTCTTAATATGGGTAAGAACAATCAAAAAATTACTTATTTTGGAAGGAGGTAGTAGGTAGTTAACTTTATTTTTATTATTATTTTGACTTATATTTATTTGAAAAATTTAGAAGAATTTATGTCTAAATTCACAACACATAAAACTAATCAATTTAACTCTCATACTCCGAAATCCACCCCATAACTTAGGAACATAAGAAGTAACATTTGATGTAATTGCATTTCATTTTTTGAGTAAACAAGACTAGAAATTCTTTATATTTTTTATTTTCCTAATATTTTTTCTGATTCATTTTCCTTTTTGTCTATAGATGGTCTGTGATTGCCGGAAGATTACCAGGTAGAACTGATAATGAAATCAAGAATTATTGGAACACACACATTAAGAGAAAACTCATTAGCCGTGGCCTTGATCCACACACACACCGACCACTCAACACCGCCACCGCCACCACTGCCGCCACCGCCACCGCAACCAAAAACATATGCTTGGACTTTAGAAACACCTCAGTAGCAGCAACCCCTTTATCTCTAAATGATCAAAACCCCACAAATTATTCATCTTCACTTGAAGAAGAGACCAAATGCAGCAGTAGTACAACTGAGGAAAGATCGCCCCCCTTAGAGCCGGCGGCAGCTCCGGTGGCCGCTACGGAGAAAAGCTCCGGTGAAGTGATGATCAATCTTGAACTTTCAATTGGGCTTCCATGTCAGGCTAGGGTGGCGCAACGGCGGCCGACGGTGGCAGCCACCGAGTTGGTGGAGAGAGCAGTGTGTTTGTGTTGGCAAATAGGATCTCAACGTGGTCAGCAGTTTTGTGGTAAATGTCAAACCACAAATGGATTTTACAGATATTGCTAACTCCTTTTGGGGGGTAAATAGAGATTTTATTTTTAAAATTTTAGGTTTAGATATATTAGTTTTTCTTTTTGAAATTATGCTTAAATTTTTTGCCTCACAATTGTAATCATCAAGCTAGACCTTTTTAACTAGTTGTATATTCTGTGACAAAACTTTCTTACTTTGAAGTTAATCGTACGAAATGGAAAAATGTATTTTAATTTTCCAGTTTCTAATATATAATTTCATTTTATACTAGATAAAATGTTTCTTTATTATTGCGATTGTTTTCTTTTCTACGAAATTTTTCCGAATGTGCCGAACATGTATTGAAGATAGTAAATATGTGAAGAAATTAAGAAGTTAAACATCTAATGTAACTTTTGTACCTTAGCTCGGCCTCTAGCCCTAATTAGGGGGAAGTGCACAGTTAGTCACTAATAACACATGTATTACTTTTAAGCCACTGTTTAAAATGTCTTTAGTCTTTAGCCACTGCTTTAATAAATTTTACCTGCCCGGATGAAAACATCCTTCTGCTCATAAAGTTCAGGACCAAGTGTCCTTAACTTTTGAACTTGTAACTCTAAGTTCAGGACTACATGTCCTTAACTTTTTAACTTATAACTCTAAGTTCAGGACTTCTGGACTATATGTCCTTAACTTTTGAACTTGGAGCTCGAAGTTCAGGACCACCTGTCCTTAATTTTTGTGCTTATAACTCTAAGTTAAGGACTACTTGTCCTTAACTTTTGAACTTGTAAGTCTAAGTTCAGGACCTATTGTCCTTAACTTTTGAACTTGTAACTGTAAGTTGAGGACCAAGTGTCCTTAACTTTTGAGCTTGTTAGTCTAAGTTCAGGACCTATTGTCCTTAACTTTTGGGCTTCTTAGCCTAAGTTCAGGACCTATTGTCCTTAACTTTTGAGCTTGTTAGTCTAAGTTCAGGACTTCAGGACTTATTGTCCTTAACTTTTGAACTTGTAACTGTAAGTTCAGGACCTATTGTCCTTAACTTTTGAGCTTGTTAGTCTAAGTTCAAGACCAAGTGTCCTTAACTTTTGAACTTGTAACTCTAAGTTTAGGACCAAGTGTCCTTAACTTTTGAGCTTGTTATTATAAGTTCAGGACTAGTTGTCGTTAATTTATAAGCTTGTAAGTCTAAGTTAAGGACTACCCGTCCTTAACTATTCTGATAACCTCCCTACTTTGACGACCCTCCTCTATTTTTTCCAGACAACTTGCAGCTCCCACTCTTTCTTCTTACACCCACCTTTTTCTTTCCAACAAATACACATACACAAAGGACTCCTACTCTCTTGGCTATACATATCTGGTACAGTCAAGCAAATCATAAAGGTCAATTATCAAATCTAGTGACACCATGCAGCATACAAAGATCATATGTTAAGAACTCCAAAATGAAACAACAAAGTGAAACTCGCATGATAAGAACACCCTCCACCAGAATAAAGGAACAATAAATTTCTTGTGACCAAAGGACAAGCAGCAACAAGAATGACAAGAATTTTTTTTAAAGGATCGCCTATTCAAACTTCCAGCATAAGATGGAATTTTTGTGATTAAGGATGAACTAATGAACATCAGAACTTCAAAACTCGTATAGAAACCTAAGATAAATGAGCACCATACAGCTAAACAGATTGTACTGAGAGGTCATAAGCCTAAAGAATAATGGCTAGAAGAAAGGGTAACACTGTCTTTTCATATTAATTTTAATAGACTAGTGACTATTTTTGCTCAGTATTAAAAATGATGGATAAAAAGTAAATACCACTTTAAAAAGTGACTACCCCATGCAATTTTTACCCCGAAATACACTCGTTCAAGGCTTTTTAAAGTAGAATATAAATAGACAAAATTACTCTCATTGCCAGTTGGCCCAATATTCTAACAAAATTGGGCTTATATGTTCCCTTCTTACCCGGTATGGCCCAGTTTCTATAATGTTGAAAAATTATTTTCACTGATTAGCCACATCACTGTCCCTACTCTTTTTCTTTATGCGGAGAAATTTTTTCCATTCTCAAATCAGTTTTCTCTTTCAGATTTTCTCCCCACCCCTCTTTCTCTTTCATTTTCAATTCGCTCTTGCTCTTTCTCTCTCTCTCTCTTTCTCTTTCTCTCTCTTTCTCTCTCTCTGGCAAAATAGTCGAGTTTTTCTTCAGATTTTCTTGCTCCGTTCATCTATATCTTCCTCTTCCACAAAATAACACTGTTGAACAATCCACACCAGATCTATCTTTTGTAGTCTTTTTCTTTTCGATTCAGTGCTCGCCGAAGCTGATTCTGACTTTCACATTAGAGGATCCTTTTATTCCCGTTCGAAGAAAAAAAAATATTGAATGGTTGTTTCTTTTAATTCTTGTCTCTTATTCTAAGTTATGAAATCTCCTTTTTTTGGTAATTTTTCCTCCTCCTCCTCCTGCTGCTCCTGCTGCTCCTCCTCCTGCTTCTTATTCTCCTCCTTCTTCTTCTTCTTCTTCTTCTTCTTCTTCTTCTTCTTCTTCTTCTTCTTCTTCTTCTTCTTCTTCTTCTCCTCCTCCTCCTCCTCCTTCTCCTTCTCCTGCTCCTCCTTCTCCTCATCCTCCTCCTGCTTCTCTTTCTCCTCCTTCTCCTTCTCCTCCTCCTCCTCCTCCTTCTCTTCCTTCCTTCTTCTCCTTCTTCTTCTTCTTCTCCTTCTTCTTCTCCTTCTCCTCCTTCTCCTTCTTCTTCTTCTCCTCCTCCTCCTCATCCTCCTCCTGCTTCTGCTTCTTCTACTCCTTCTTCTGCTTTTGCTTCTGCTTTTGCTTCTCCTTCTGCTTCTCCTTCTCCTTCTCCTCCTCCTGCTCCTTCTCCTGCTCCTTCTCCTCCTCCTTCTCCTGCTCCTTCTCCTTCTCCTGCTTCTGCTTTTGCTTCTGCTTTTGCTTCTGCTCCTGCTTCTCCTTCTCCTTCTCCTTCTCCTTCTCACTTTTAATGACTTCCGAAGGGAGGAAGAATGATGTATATGTTGTGTATAACTATATATACTTTGTATAATCATGTATAACCATGTATATTTGTGTGTATTCTCATAGTTATACAGAATCATACATGATTATACACAAGTATACAAGATTATACATAATTATAACCATGTATATTTGTGTGTATTCTCACAGTTATACAGAATTATACATGATTATACACAAGTATACAAGATTAAACATAATTATATAACATAGATAATTGTAAAAAAGTTGCCTTCAGATAGTGTGTATTATTATATATTTATGTATAATTAACGTATGACTATGTATAACAATGTATATAAGGTGTTTAATAATGTAATTTTTTTATTTTTTCCAGTGAAAGAAGAATTTCCCTTACAAAAATTTGAATTTTGCAAAAAAAAAATTAAAAATTATAGACTTTAAGGATGAATATATTTTTTACTTCAACTTCCTGATATTGTGAATTTTAGGAAATACTATACAGAGGGAAGTAAAAAATAAATAAGAATGAAAATGGAAAAGGGAAAAGATAAAAATGAAAGAAAAAAACGAAATCTGATTTAGGCGTGATTATGGGTGTAGTTGACGAAGTTCGACGAAATTTGCGAGTTTGACTTGTTTTCATAAAATTGATTAATGTTTGTGGGCTACCGGATGAAAATCGTATTTGTGGGTTAGGCGGGTGAAAAGTGCTTTCTCCAAGTATATTTTCATGTAAATTTCCCATATAAATAATACATAAAAAATTATTAACAAATCAACAAATGATGTGTGTGAATTTATAATTTTAAAAATAATAAGTACAATACTACAACAACAATAACATCCTCATTATATGTCAAAGTAGCATGGGTTAGCCAGTTTTCGGATTGGTAATTAAAAAATAGCCAATATTTGTAAGTCATACAAAATAACCACTATTTTATGTCGGAGATAAAATCCAGAAAAAAATACTCGAGTTGAAACCCGAAAGTTCCAGCATAACATGCTGGATTATGGAGTTCCTGCGTATAAACTTCCAGCATATTATGTTGGAACTTCAGCACATTACAAAATTCCAATACATTATATTGAATCTCCATGTAAAAAATTTCGAACTCCATCATATTATGTTGGAATTTTTTCGACTTTTTTATTATTTTTGCTTAGATTTTGTTTTTACATGAAAAAAGGCTAAATTAAGATTAGTTTTAAAACTGTGGCTAATTTTCAATTAGCAGTTGTAAATCAAGCTATTTCTGTTTTTTCCCCTCATTATATTCCTACATGCAGGGTCTAGGAAGGTAGTGCGTACACAGACCTTACCCCTACCTTGTGCAGATAAATAAATTATTTCTAATAAACTCTTCGCTCACACAAGTACCGTCACAACAATAAAGCAAATTGAAATATAAAAACAATTAACCACAAGAAAAGAAATGCATAAAATTTAAATCTTAAGTTGACCAGAAGAGTCACATAACACCCCTTTCCTCGAATTTCTTCCCGTCGGTGACTAACATCCAAATCCCAACCTAACACAACAGTCTAATATCTTGTGTTTTACACTTCACTTTATAAATTTCAGATAAAATTGTTTGATTAGCTGCTTGATGTAAATAAATTGTTAGCCCCCGTTTGGCCATACATTTTGGCAAGTTTTTTTCAAATTTTTTTTGAAAATATTGTTTGTCCATAGATTAGTGATCTGTTTTTGAAAAATTTCTGAAAATATTTTTCAAGTTTTTAAAATTTAGTTTATGGTAGATTTTGGGTGAAAATCAAGTTCCTACTCACAAAACTTCAAGTTTTTTTCAAATAAAATGCATGTCCAAACATAATTTCAACTTTCAAAAATTATTTTTCAAAACTACTTCAAAAATTATTTTTTCAAGTTTCAACTTAACCTATGTCCAAACGCTAGCTTAGTAGGTTGGGTTGATCCTGTAATAATAGAGGTGTTTTAGGCCGGAGAAATTAAATTTGATACCGTCACATGGGACTTAAAGCTCTCAACAGACGTTGTCGGCTCCAAATTAATAGACTTGCTCATATGGCTTTCTTTATTATTATCTAAGAGGTCGTTTGGTACGAGGTATAAGAAGGTATATGAGTGTTATAAAAATTCAATATCATCTTAATACTCTGTTTAGTTAGCAAACCAGGTATAAGTTATTCCGGTATTAATTTTAACACTTGGATAACTTATACCTTATAGAAGGTGAGATAATTAGCACCGGTATAACTTATACCTTCTTCTTAGAAATTATGCAATTGTCATTCTTAATACAACATACCAAACAATGAATAAACAACAATTCTAGCATAACTAATTCCAGCATAACTTATCCCAGTATAACTTATACCGACATAACTTATATCGGTATAAATCGTATTCCAACCAAACGACCCCTAAATGTATCTATTAGATGGAAAATTTATCATGTCAAAGATGAAAACAAGAAGATATTAAGTGAAAATTGTTATAAATATATTATATTATGGATGTTCATTTAGTACTCCGTTGTAAATAATCTTCCCGAAGAAGCTTATCCATATGGGACTCCACCGTAAATATGTTTATCCATTTAGTACTCTATTGGAAGTAAGCTTCCTGAAGAAGTTTATCACTTCGGTACCCGGTTATGGATAAACATTACCCTCGGTAGAAGATTATCCATACCGGGTATAATAAGCTTATCCATTCAGTACTCCGTTATGGATAAACATTCCTCTCAGTAGAAGATTATCCATATATGGTATAGTAGTAGCTTACACAGCAGCTTGCAGTAGCAGCTTACACAACAACTTGCAGTAGCAGCTTACACAGCAGCTTGCGTAGCAGCTTACACAGCAGCTTGTGTTAGCAGCTTACACAGCAGCTTGCGTAGCAGCTTACACAGCAGCTTGCGTAGCAGCTTACACAGCAGCTTGCGTAGCAGCTTACACAGCAGCTTCCTTTCTTCTATAAATAGAAGAGATTTCAGTTCATTATGTACATCAGTTTGAATTCGAATAATATATCAGTTTCTCTCTATACTTGTCTTTACTTTACAGTTTTTATTTTATAACACGTTATCAGCACGAGACTCTGACATCTCGAGCAAATACTTTAAAAGTATTAGAGGTAAGAACTTTCTTTTCCTAAAAAATGTCAAATCTTTCTAAACTTGAATTTGTAGCCCTGGATATATCAGGCAAAATCTACATGTCTTGGGTGCTTGATGCTGAAATTCATCTTGATGTGATGGGTCTGGCAAACACCATCAAGGATAAAAATCAGGCATCAAACCAAGACCGTGCCAAAGCAATGATATTCCTATGCCATCACCTTGATGAGGGACTGAAAATGGAATATCTCACTATTAAAGATCCAGTCATACTGTGGAATAATTTGAAAGATAGATATGACCACCTGAAGATGGTCGTTCTTCCACAGGCACGTTATGATTGGACTCATCTAAGGCTACAAGATTTTAAATCTATCAGTGAGTATAATTCTGCTATGTTCAGAATTATTTCCCAATTGAAATTATGTGGTGATAATATTACTGATCATGATATGTTGGAGAAAACTTTCACCATTTTTCATGCCTCGAATATGCTCCTGCAGCAGCAATATCGAGTGATGGGATTTAAAAAGTATTCTAAACTTATCTCACATCTTCTTATAGCAGAGCAACATAATGAGCTATTAATGAAAAATCATGAAAGCCGACCTATTGGTTCTTGTCCATTCCCTGAAGTGAATGAGATGAACTTCCACCAAGCTAAACGTGGAAGAGGTCGTGGCCCTAGTCGTGGTCATGGCCGTGGTCGGGGAAGAAACCCCAATCATGGTAATAATAATGCACCAAATAAGCCTCCTCACCACCAGCAGTGGAAAAGGAAGGAACAAAAGCATGATGCGGTGCAAGCGCCAAATGCAGAAAATGCATACTATAGATGTGGAGGAAAAGGGCACTGGTCACGTACCTGCCGTACGCCAAAGCACCTGGTTGAGCTTTATCAAGCCTCCCTGAAGAAGACAGAAAAAAAATGCTGAAGCAAATTTTATTTCTGAAGATAATTCAGACTTCATGCATTTGGATGTAGCTGATTACTTTGCACTCCTAGAAGGAGAAACAAGTCATGTAATCGGTAGTGAATCTGTAGAAATGTAAATATTTAATTTTTGTTGTTTGTAATAGATAGTATGGTTATGTAATTGTTGTACATAAATAAAAGTTATGCTTTGATAATGATGTTTACTATAATATATTTTGTTTATGTTATTTTGAAGAATATGGATAACCCTCAAATTATGTTTGGATCAAAGACAAATCATGAAGATATTTGTGTTATTGATAGTGGAACAACTCATGCCATATTCACCGATCAGAAATACTTTTCGTATTTGCATAAGGAAAAAACAAATGTTTCAACAATTTCTGGTAATATAAGTTTGATTGAAGGCTCCGGAAGAGCCATAATATTTCTATCTAAGGGAACAAAACTTATTATAGACAATGCATTGTTCTCCTCCAAGTCCCGAAGAAACTTGTTGAGTTTTATAGATATCCGCCAAAATGGGTATCATGTTGAGACAATAGATGAAATGAAAAGGGAATATCTTTGTATTACAAAGAATGTTTCTGGCTAGAAATGCATTGTAGAAAAGTTACCAACTTTATCTTCTGGCTTATACTATTCAAAAATTAGTACAATTGAAGCACACTCTATCGTAAACCAGAAGTTTACGGATTCAAATACTTTTGTGCTTTGATCCCGAATCAATAATGATGAGACGAATTACTGAAAATTCGAGTGGACATCCATTAAAGAACTTGAAGATTCTTACAAATGACGAATTTTCTTGTGATGCTTGTTATCAAGGAAAAATTATTACTAGACCATCACCAATGAAGGTTGGTATTGAATCCCCTGCCTTTTTAGAGCGTATACATGGGGATATATGTGGACCTATTTACCCACCAAGTGGGCTGTTTAGATATTTTATGGTCCTAATAGATGCATCTTCAAGATGGTCTCATGTGTGCCTACTATCATCTCGCAACCTGGCGTTTGCAAAGCTATTAGCCCAAATAATTCGATTAAGGGCACAATTCCCAGATTATCCTATAAAGGCTATTCGCCTTGATAATGCTGGAGAATTCTCATCTCAAGCTTTTGATGATTATTGTCTATCCGTTGGGATAAAAGTTGAACATCCTGTAGCTTATGTTCATACTCAAAATGGCCTTGCAGAGTCATTTATTAAACGTCTGTAATTGATAGCAAGACCACTACTTATGAAAACAAAATTGTCCACTACTGCTTGGGGCCATGCTATCTTGCATGCAGCATTACTTATCCGTCTCAGACCGACACATTATAATAAATATTCTCCGTCACAATTAGTTTTTGGTCATGAACCAAATATTGCGCATCTACGAATTTTCGGATGTGTTGTATATGTGCCAGTAGCACCACCACAACGTAGTAAGATGGGACCACAAAGAAGGATAGGAATATATGTTGGGTTTGAATCACCCTCTATTATTCGCTATCTTGAACCATTAATAGGAGATTTATTTACTGCTCGATTTGCAGATTGTCGGTTTGATGAAACAAATTTTCCACAATTAGGGGGAGAGAAAAAGGAAATCAAAAGAGAAATTGTGTGGAAAATTTCATCGTTATCTCACTTTGATCCTCGTACCCCTATATGTAATCAGGAGGTCCAGAAGATCATCTATTTACAGAATATAGCAAATCAAATGCCAGACGCATTTACTGATTTGAAAATGATAACTAAGTCACATATCCCAGCAGAGAATGTACCTATCCGAATTGATGTCCCAGTAGGACCATCTACTAGCATGAGAGATAGTGAACCTAAAGTACGCCTGAAGCGTGGTAGGCCTTTGGGTTCTAAGGATCGAAATCCTCGAAAAATAAAATCGACAAATTATCAAAACGAAACTATGAAGGGATTTCTTAAAGAGACCCAAAATCTGATTAGTTCTGAGATTCTTGAAGAAATTAATGAACCAGAAGCTCATGTGAGTGAGGAACTTTTAATAAGTTCGATCGGTGATGAGATTAATTTAAATCGATCTGAAATAGTGGTGGATAATATTTTTGCATATAATGTTGCACTTAATATTATGCAAGATAGTGAGGATCTTGAACCTCGATCTGTCGAAGAATGTCGACAAAGATCTGATTGGCCAAAATGGCAAGAGGCAATTCAATCAGAATTGAAGTCACTTGCTAAAAGAGAGGTCTTTGGACCAGTAGTCCAAACACCTACTGGTATAAAACCAGTTGGTCATAAATGGATTTTTATACGAAAAGGGAATGATAAAAATGAAGTTGAAAGATACAAAGCTCGCCTTGTTTCATAAGGATTCTCAACGACCTGGAATCGATTTTGATGAAATATATTCACCTGTTATAGATGCCATAACATTTTGATATCTCGTCAGTTTAGCACTACATGAAAAGCTTGAAATACATCTAATGGATGTAGTTACAGCTTATCTGTACGGTTCACTTGATAATGAAATTTATATGAAAATCCCTGAAGGATTTAAAATGCCTGAAGCAAAATCTCAGGAAATGTATTCAATCAGATTACAAAGATCTTTGTACGGTTTAAAGCAATCTGGGCGCATGTGGTATAATCGCCTTAGTGAATATTTGCTGAAAGAAGGTTACATAAATGATGTTATTTGTCCATGTATTTTTATAAAGAAAATGGCATCAGAATTTGTTATACTTGCTGTTTATGTTGATGACATAAATCTTGTTGGAACTCCAGAAGAGCTCCAAAAGGCAATTGAATATCTTAAGAAAGAATTTGAGATGAAAGATCTTGGAAAGACAAAACTTTGTCTTGGTCTGAAAGTTGAACATTTAGCAGACGGGATCTTTATCCATCAATCTGCCTATACAGAAAGGGTCTTAAAACGCTTTTACATAGACAAAGCGCACCCATTGAGTACACCAATGGTTGTTCGATCACTTGAAGTGAATAAGGATTTGTTCCGACCTCCAGAAGAGGACGAGGAACTCCTTGGTCCCGAAGTACCCTATCTTAGTGCAATTGGTGCACTAATGTATCTTGCTAATGCTACAAGGCCTGACATAGCATTTTCTGTTAATTTACTAGCAAGATATAGTTCTTCTCCTACACGGAGACATTGGAACGGGATTAAGCATATATTGCGATATTTAAAGGGAACTCTTGATATGGGTTTGTTTTATGCTAACAAAGATAGTGCAGACCTTGTTGGTTATGCAGATGCAAGTTATTTATCTGATCCCCATAAAGCTCGATCTCAAATCGGCTACGTATTTACATATGGAGGTACTATCATATCATGACGCTCCACAAAGCAATCTATTGTTGCTACTTCTTCAAATCACGCTGAGATAATAGCTATTCATGAAGCAAGTAGGGAATGCATATGGTTGAGATCAATAATTCATTTTATTCGAGAAAAATGTGGTTTGGAATGTGAGAAAAGACCCACAATTTTATACGAAGACAATGCTGCATGCATAGCCCCAATTGAAGGGAGGATTTATAAAAGGAGATAGAACGAAGCACATTTCACCAAAATTATTCTACACACACGATCTTCAGAAAAGTGGTGACATTGATGTGCAACAAATCCGTTCAAGTGATAATCCAACAGATTTATTCACTAAATTTTTGCCAACTTCAACTTTTGAGAAGATGGTATACAAGATTGGAATGCGGAGACTCAAATATTTGAAACAAGGTTTTCATCAGGAGGAGTAAAATACGCGATGCACTCTTTTTTCCTTACTAAGGTTTTTTCCCATGGGGTTTTCCTTATAAGGTTTTTAATGAGGCACCTAGCAATGCGTATTACTAAATATGTGTACTCTTTTTCCTTCACTAGGATTTTTTTCCATGTGGTTTTTCCTAGTGAGGTTTTAATGAGACACATTATCTTTTAATGAACATCCAAGGGTGAGTGTTATAAATATATTATATTATAGATGTTCATTTAGTACTCCGTTGTAAATAATCTTCGTGAAGAAGTTTATCCATATGGGACTCCACCGTAAATATGTTTATCCATTTAGTACTCTATTGGAAATAAGCTTCCTGAAGAAGCTTATCACTTCGGTAACGGGTTATGGATAAACATTACCCTAGGTAGAAGATTATCCATATCGGGTATAATAAGCTTATTCATTTAGTACTTCGTTATGGATAAACTTTGCTCTCAGTAGAAGATTATCCATATCTGGTATAGTAGCAGCTTACACAGCAGCTTGCAGTAGCAGCTTACACAGTAACTTGCAGTAGCAGCTTACACAGCAGCTTGCGTAGCAGCTTACACAGCAGCTTGTAATAGCAGCTTACACAGCAGCTATAGCAGCTTACACAACAACTTGCGTAGCAGCTTACACAACAGCTTCCTTTCTTCTATAAATAGAAGAGATTTCAGTTCATAATGTACATCAGTTTGAATTCGAATAATATATATTAGTTTCTCTCTATAGTTGTCTTTACTTTACAGTCTTTATTTTATAACAAAAATAAAATTATAGGGGGCATTTGAAGGCGTGGGATGCAACTGTGGATTTATTTGTCATGTAGTAATTTTTACTATAAATTTTCATATCCCACTTAAAAGATTATATAGGTTTTGGTAAAAATATAATTACAGTTGAAAAAAATGAAAAAAATAAAATATTTTTAGGCTGAGACACAAATATCTCACTCTTTTTAAGAAGTTTCAAGCCCAGTACAATAAAATCTTCACCCAACATTAATATTCTTGACTTGTCTCCCAAAAATACAATAACCCGCTCATGTCATATGACTCGACAAACTCTAGAAAAATTGTTGAGTCTAAAGCTCCACCACTTGATGGTTGGAACACAATTCCTTCAACAAAGTAAAATTCTAATTTTTCTTTCACAACTTCACCTCACTTTTTCATATACTCTATAATAGTTTTTACAGATCATATTACAATCTGACTAAAAATGTAATAAGTAAAAGTTTTTTTGGAGCATTTAGTAGGCATCCAGACATGATTTGATTGAAGTTTGAGAAAAAAAAAAAGTATTTAAAATTGAAGATGAAAAGGTATATGTAATTCATACAAGAGGAGCCTGAAAGATGAAGGAACAAAATCGATGGATGCATCTGTCTTTGGTTTAAATCAGGTCAGATATAGTTGATCACTAAAAATTTAAAATAAATAGGACAGTAGCTTTTTGTAATATGATTTTTTCAATAACTCGTAAAATTTATTATATCTTTTTCATATCATCTGTTTTTTAATTTCTTACATTTTCTTAAGAAAGATATTTAATATTTTTAATCATAAAAATATTTACTAAACTATTTTTTTCCATCTCTCCTTAAGCATCATGCTATAACCATATTTACTTTGTCAAACGAATTTATCAAAAGACTAATATTTGAGACCGAATAGAATAATTATCTTCAAATTCAAAAATTAAAATATTCTTTGCTGTTATGAATAATTAGTACATTGGATACTACTTTGGATACTACATTGGATGCTCATGTTGTGAATAACTTAAAGATTAAATTTCCTACTTTATGTCCATCATCTTTACTTTTTATGCCTATAAAAGGCCATGTAATTGCAATGGAAAAATACACCAAAGTGAAAGAAGAAAACACTCCTCCCTTCTTTCTATCTCTTCTTATTTACATTTTACTGCATTACTTTTATTTTATTACATGTTATCAGCACGAAACTCTAATTTTATTCTTAACTCCCGCTAAGTTGAGCCATATTTTATTAAGGTATGTATCATTATAATCATCTTATTTATGGCAGTACATATCATATGCTCACTGTTTGCAGATTACTTGTGCGCTTGGGCATCTTAAATAGTTTAAGTACATTGCAGTGATTAAATAACTATTTCCTTCCGTGCTCAACTCTTAGAGGACCTCAAAGTCATCAAACTAGCTATGCACTAATGTCATGGACTCCCTGGATCAAAACATATCTTTAAGGCATTTTGAAGAACTGTGAGAAATGAATTGACAATCAATAATTTTTTTTAATTACTTTATATTTTATTGGAACATATAAATAATGTTAGTCACGTTCAATTCTATTAACACATATATATCAATAATATAAAGTGAAATGAAACAAGTATGTAATTTCTACTTTATGACAAGAATAAAATGAAATAGTAGATTGTTAACATGATATAGCTCTATTTTCATTTCTTTTACCTTAATCGTTTTGTTTTCATTAATTGTTTATTATTATAATTATTTCTCTAACTTATTCATCTTTTATGATAGTTTTCACTATGTCAAATTTATCAAAACTTGAATTTGTGGCACTTGACATCACCGGAAGGAACTATTTATCATGGGTTCTTGATGCTGAAATTCACCTTGACGCTAAAGGTCTTGGAAATACTATTATACAAGGAAATGAAGCATCAAATCAGGATAAAGCGAAGGCCATGATTTTCCTTCGTCATCATCTACATGAAAGGTTAAAAACTGAATATTTAACCGTAAAAGATCCGCTTGAATTATGGATTAATTTGAAGGATCGATATGACCACCTAAAAC
Organism: Nicotiana tabacum; assembly: GCF_000715075.1. Lineage (NCBI taxonomy): Eukaryota > Viridiplantae > Streptophyta > Magnoliopsida > Solanales > Solanaceae > Nicotiana > Nicotiana tabacum. Next base: position 1,553,396 of record NC_134085.1, read on the forward strand.
TTACGGTATTACCGAAAGCTCGGTATGAGTGGATACATTTAAGGTTGCAAGACTTTAAAACCGTAAGTGAGTATAATTCTGCTATCTTTAAAGTAAGTTCTCTATTAAAATTATGTGGAGACACTATCACAGATGAAGACTTATTAGAAAAAATATTTTCGACTTTTCACGCTTCAAATGTGGTGCTACAACAACAATAGCGTGAAAAAGGTTTTAAGAAATATTCTGAGTTAATCACATGCCTACTTGTGGCTGAGCAGAATAATATTCTATTAATGAAAAATCATGAAGCTCGTCCCACCAGGTCAGCTTCATTTCCGAAAGTGAATGCTGTAGCAACATATGATAAGTTTGAAAGAAAACAAAATAATTACCGTGGTCGTGGACATGGTCGTAAACGTGGACGTGGCAGGGGGCGAAACAATTATCGTCATTATGGTGGAAATAAATTGGAGAACAATAAGGGTTCTCAAATTAATCATTCAAAAGGTAAAGCTAGTATGTGTCACCGATGTGGTATGAGAGGTCATTGGGCACGCATTTGTCGTACGCCAGAACATTTTGTCAAACTTTATCAAGCCTCCCTCAAGAAAAAAGAAAATAATGTGGAGGCACACTTGACCTTTCAAAATAATGATGATGAAGCAGGTCCCTCAAATAAATATGATTCTAAGGCAAATCTTGCATATAAAGATGATGATTTTGAAGGCCTAACAAATATTACTCATTTAGAAGTTGGAGACTTCTTTGAGGATATTGACTGAAGAACTAATCATCTTACTGGGGAATGAAGCTATAAAAGTTGTTATTTTTATGTTTGCAACTAGTTTATTTTTCTTGAGTGTATTTTCCTAATGCATCATGTGTTGCTAGTTTCTACATTCTTAATGTATTTCTTAATGTTTTTTTCCCGCTTGTCTTTCATATTTCTTATGATGTATTATTTGTTTTTTTTAATGAAGAATATGAAAATTCCCCAGTCTTCAGTTGGACTCAAGATTAATAAAGATGATATATGTCTTCTGGATAGTGCTACAACACACACTATTTTAAAAGATAAAAGATATTTCTCTTATTTGGTAATGAAAGAAGCGAATGTTAATACAATATCCGGTAGTACGAGATTAATTGAAGGTTCTGGAAGAGCCAATTTATTACTACCAGGAGGAACAAATTTGGCTATTGATGAAGCACTATATTGTAGTAAATCTCAAAGAAACTTATTAAGTTTCAAAGATATTCGCCAGAATGACTATCATATTGAGACTACAAATGATGAAAAGATTGAATATCTTTATATTACTACAATAATGTCCGGTAAGAAATATGTGCTTGAAATGTTACCTGCTCTTTCATCCGGCTTATACTACACAAGTATTAGCAGGATTGAAACACATGTCATAGTAAACGAGAAGTTTACTAATCAAGATAATTTTATTATTTGGCATGACCGGTTAGGCCATCCTGGTTCTAATATGATGCGTAAAATAATTGAGAATTCACATGGACATGTAATGAAGAATCAGAAGATTCTTCAATTTAAGGAATTCTCTTGTGCCGCATGTTCTCAAGGAAAATTAATTATTAGACCATCAACTATTAAAGTTAGGATAGAATCCCCTACATTTCTGGAACGTATACAGGGTAATATATGTGGGGCCATTCACCCTCCATGTGGACCATTCAAATATTATATGATTTTGGTAGATGCATCTACAAGATGGTCACATGTGTGCTTACTATCAACTCGCAATATGGCATTTGCGAGATTGTTGGCTCAAATAATAAAGCTAAGAGCACAATTTCCAAATTATGCAATTACGACAATTCGTCTTGATAATGCTGGTGAGTTTACATCCCATGCCTTTAATGATTATTGTATTTCAACTGGGATAACAATTGAGCATCCGATTGCTCATGTTCATACACAAAATGATCTAGCAGAATCATTGATCAAACACCTCCAATTAATTGCTAGACCAATGCTTATGAGAACAAAACTTCCCATTTCAGTATGGGGTCATGCTATTTTGCACCCAGCAGCACTTGTGCGGATAAGGCCCACAAGTTATCATAAAGTCTCCCCATTGCAATTGGCTTTTGGTCAGAAGCCAAATATTTCCCATCTTAGGATCTTTGGTTGTGCGATATATGTTCCAATTGCTCCACCACAACGCACAAAGATGGGTCCTCAAAGAAGGTTGGGGATATATGTTGGATATGAACCTCCTTCTATTATAAAATATCTAGAGCCGATGACTGGAGATTTATTTACGACAAGATTTTCTGATTGCCATTTTGATGAATCAATATATCCAACATTAGAGGGAGAAAATAAGCAGCTGAAAAACAAGATAGATTGGAATGCATTATTACTGTCTCATTTAGATCCTCGAACAAATCAATGTGAACAAGAAGTTCAAAAGATTATTCATTTACAAAATATTGCAAATCAATTGCCAGATGCATTCACTAACCTACCAGGGGTGACTAAGTCACATATTCCAGCTGTTAATGCTCTAATTCGAGTTGATATCCCGACAGGACAATTAATTAAAACAAATGAGTCTAAGCCATGCGTGAAACGTGGTAGACCAATCGGTTCTAAAGATAAAAATCCTCGAAGAATAAAAGGAGCAAGTGATCAAAGTAAACATAACACAGAGGTAGTGGCTCAAGAAGAGCCCCAAGACGTAACAAATGATAAGACCTTAGGAGAGGTCCAGGTACCTAAAAATAATGAAAATGAAGAGATATCAATAAGTTATGTCTCAACCGGGAAAAGATGGAACCGAAATAATATTGTTATCGATAACATTTTTATTTATAATGTTGCTGTTGAAATAATGCAACAAGATGAGGATCTTGAACCAAAATCTGTCAATGAATGTTGACGGAGAAATGATTGGCCAAAATGGAAAGACGCTATCCAGGCAGAGTTAACTTCACTTGGAAAACGTGAAGTGTTCGGACCCATATTTCGAACACCTGAAGGCATAAAGCCAGTAGGGTATAAATGGGTTTTTGTGCGAAAACGAAATGATAAAAATGAAGTCGTTAGATATAAAGCGCGACTTGTGGCACAAGGGTTTTCCCAAAGGCCTGGAATTGATTATATGGAGACATATTCTCCTGTAGTGGATGCTATCACCTTCAGGTATCTCATAAATATGGCAGTGCAAGAAAAACTTGATATGCATCTAATGGATGTTGTTACAGCCTATTTTTATGGATCATTAGACAACAAAATTTTTATGAAAGTACCTGAGGGATTTAAAGTTCCAAAAGGATATAAAAGTTTTGGAGAAACTTGTTCAATAAAGCTTCAGAAATCTTTATAGGGATTGAAACAATCAGGTCGTATGCGGTACAATCGCCTGAGTAAATACCTGTTGAAAGAAGGGTAAAAGAATGATCCAATTTGTCCTTGTGTCTTTATAAAAAGGTCTGGATCTGAATTTGTTATAATCGCCATGTATGTTGATGATTTAAATATCATTGGAACTGTTACAACCCATATCCACATGTGTTAGTTCATGCCATATATTAGTTAACATAAATCTAAGAAGGAATTATCTTTTAGATGATAAGAAGTCAATCCTATTGGTCTTAAGTGATACAAGAGTGTATAAGGGTGATTAACCAGTATTAGAAGTTAAACGAATCAAGGATGTTGTAACTCGTATTTTCAGGTAATCTAGCGGTGCTTAATACACTCAAGAGGTCATTTATTAAGGTATTTTAATCATATAATATCCGTATCATAAGTCTTGAAGTCAAACGAGTTATGAAACAAAAGTCGACAAAAGTTGTCGCAACTTAGGTTCATAATTTTACTTAAACATTGGGTCAAATGTTTCTAATCTTTTCTCATAATTTACAAGGAATTACAGGGTTATCTACCAACAAAATTAAAGATCTAGGAGTCTAGTTTCCAACGCATTAAACCGTTCATCGATACGATCTCGGAGTAGAGAGATATTCGCGTTTTCGCGAGACTGCGCCAAGCACCTCTCTATGGGGCCCACTAAGTCGGTTTAAGATATTTGGGCCTATATAGGATGACTCCAACCCGTTTTAAGTCATTTCTTTTCACTATTTTCAGACCTTAGAACCCTAGGAACATCCTCTCAAGGTTCTCTCAAGATTCAAGACCCAAAAAAGGGCAAAAAACACAAATCAAGTGTCGGAAATTCCGTGGCGCTAGTAAGTCTCTTGTTCTTCTTGTTGTTGCTCATTTTTGTGTCGTTCCAGCTCGTGTGGGAGGTTGTTTTAAAGGGTTTATGTTCTGTAAATACTCCCTCATGTTCTTAATATCAATCCTAGGTGATTTCAAGCCTTCTAAAGTGATTTTAGTATCGAAAAACACTAATTGATCGCTAGTTTCGCTTTTTTGTTGTTGTGGCAGCATTGGAGGGATATTTCATGGAAATTTAAGGTCAAATTGGAGTTGTTATTTCTGTATAAAGGTAAGGAACCTCTTACTCTATATGTATTTAAGATTATCCAAGTTGCAGCTAAGCCATTGAAGCTAGAACTTGTGAAATATATATCGAAAGGCTTGGAAGTAATGTTATTGTTTTGTGGACTGTTTTGCGTTGTTGTTGGGCTGCGTATTTTACTACTATCTTGTGGAGTTTTGGAGGAGGAAGGGTGTGGAGAAACACCATATATATGTAGGGTTATGGGCTGATAGTTATTCGTAACATTTCCAGGTTGTTTGACACGACTACGGTGGTCGTTGTATGTATGGAGTGATTAGGCTGTGTGTGGACTATTTTGGGAGGCTCAATATGTTTATTATTGATGTTGTTTGGGATGTTTGGTGATTGTTTTGAATGGTGTGAGGTCATATATATAGGGGAGGTGCTGTCCGTTTCATCGTAAAATAGGTTGTGGTCGATACATAATAGTTATGACGCTTAAATGATAACGATAGTATCGTTTCTCTTATTGTAGACTAAGGAATTTTGACAATTGCATAGCTTGAGATTGGGGCAGTATATACAAGGTATGTGAGGCTATCCCTTTCCTTCTTTTGCATGACTCCGATTGCACATAATGTAATGAACGATCTTCCAAGATACTCTACTCTTAGAAGCTAGCAGTACTTACATTGTTTTCCCTCTTATGGAACGATTGATGTTAATGTTGCTTCTCTTAGTCTTATGTTATCAATGTTGTTGGTACTTCCTAATTCTTATAAGGTTCATAGTGAAGAGTTAGTCCTAATAACGTGTACAGAGGATACCGACCTTACGTCACTCCGAAAGGTTTAGAATGTGATTCCATGAGTCGAGCATGCATTATATATATGTATCTATTTTACTCTACCGAGCCACGCTATAGTTGGCCGGGTACGGCACCTATTGTGCAACCACTGATCAGTTGGGTTTTACCGAGCTCCACGTGGCCGGGTACAATTCTACCGAGCCTATTATGGCCGGGTACGATATGATGATGATGATGTCCACAGAGGCGAATGCTTTAAAGGTTTATGTATTTATACATATGTATCATGCATTTCATGTAAGTAGCCCTCAGAGGTACTAAGATGTTACAGGTTGTATATTCTCTATCCTTGCTTACATTACTGATCGTATTTATGGTTCCTTGCCTTACATACTCAGTACTGTATTCGTACTGACGTCCTTTTATTTGTGGACGCTGCATGTCGTACTGCAGGTCCTGATAGACAGGCAGGTGCAGCTCCCCCACCACAGTAGACTGTCCAGTTCAGCGGTGATTAGCGAGATCCCTTCTCCGGACTTGCCTTGGTCTTGGTATGCAATTTTTGTTATAGACATTATGGGTATGTCGGGGCCCTGTTCCGGCTATGTTGCAACACTTATGTTCTTTTAGAGGCTCATAGACAGGTGTCGGCTCATGTATAGTTTGGTATGCCTTGTCGGCTAGTTTTTGTTGTATAGTCTTTCATAGTAGCGTGGTAGCTCATACCTTATATGTAGTTTCTTGATTGTGTGGTCATCCCCTGCTATGTATGTTCATGCCGTCATATTTTATTGCTGGTTGTCCATGATTTAGGTCTACCATTTATATTGATCTCTTTAGCCTTAAAAGATAATAATGAAGGTTAGATGAAATGTACGTTGGTGCTTGGCAAGTGTGGTCGGGTGCTAGTCATGGCCCTTTAGTTTGGGTCGTGACAAACTTGGTATCAGAGCAAGTCTGTCCTAGGGGTTGTCTATGAGCCGTGTCTAGTAGAGTCTTGATTATGGATGTGTAGCGCGCCACATTTATAATCAGGAGGCTACATGACATCTAGGGTTGTTACCTTCTTCCTGAATCTAGATCGTGCGTAGAGTTGAGTCGTAAGTGTTTGTCTCTAATATTCACCTTGTTTTTTTTCCAGTGATGCCTTCGACTAGGAAGCAAACGATTAGTAGACGGCTTGATACAACAGCGGGAGAGGGTACCAGTCAGGTACCCCAAGTCAGAGCAGGACAAAGTGAGGCTCAAAGTGAGATGCCCTCTCATACCTCATCTACTCCATCTCCTCAAGAGGATATTAGAAGGCACCCAGCGCCTCCAGTTCCTCCGTCTAGCACTCCAGACCAGGATATGTAGAGTGCTTTGCAGTTATTGACTAGCTTGGTAGCTGCTCAGGCTCAGAGGCAGAATACAGGTGCTGCTGAGAAACCAGTTAGTACAAGAGTTCGTGATTTTATTAATTTAGACCCTCCAGTGTTTACCGGATCAGACCCCAAGGAGGACCCACAATCATTTATTGACCAGGTTCATCGTATACTTCGGGTTATGCATGTTAGTGATACAGAGGCAGTAGAGTTGGCTTCTTATCGGCTACGGGATTTAGCGGTTCTTTGGTATGATAGTTGGGAGAGATCCAGGGGTCCGAACCCTCCTCCAGCTGTGTGGAAGGAATTTTCTGAGGCCTTTCTTCGTCACTACTTGCCAGTTGAGATACGACGAGCTAGAGCTGATAAGTTCTTGAACCTTAGACAAGGTAATATGAGTGTGCGAGAGTACAGTATGCAGTTTGATTCTTTGGCAAGGTATGCTCCCCATATGGTGGCCGAGATGAGTGATAGGGTGCATATGTTCGTGAATGGGTTGGGACCACATCTAATAAATGAGTGTACGACAGCCTCCTTGGTGGAGGGCATGGATATTTCCCGTATTCAAGCTTATGCCCAGACCCTAGAGGATCGTAAGCGCCAGCAGAGGGCAGTTAGGGAGCAGGATAGAGGCCAGCATAAGAGGGCGAGATTTGCAGGGTATTCTGATGACTTCAGAGGCCGCATCAGGCCACAGTTTTCGAGGAGTTCGGCGCCACCTGTAGCTAGTGCTCCTCCACAGTTTCAGAGGCCTCGATATGATCGATCCTATTCTGGTCCAGGTCAGAGTTCGCGGGCATCTGGCTCGCAACATCATAGGGATACTAGTCAGATGAGACCCCCAACACCACATTGTGATCAGTGCGGCAAGGCCCACTTTGGACTGTGTCGTCGAGGTTCTGATGCATGCTATTCGTGCGGGCAGCCTGGCCATATGATGCGGGATTGTCCTAATAGAGGAGGTGATGGTATGGCTCAGCCGACTGGATCTGTGTCTGGTTCTTCCTCATCAGTTCGACCTCCAGCACGGGGTTTTCAGCAGTCGACAAGTCGTGGTAGGGGTAGAGGTGCAGTGCCGAGTTCGAGTGGTGCTCAAAATCGAACCTATGCTCTAGTAGGTCGACAGGATCTCGAGTCGTCTCCAGATGTTGTTACATGTATTATATCTATGTTTTCTTATGAAGTATATGCGCTGATTGATCCGGGATCTACACTATCATATGTTACACCCTTTGTGGCTAATAAGTTTGGCATTGAACCTGAATTGATAAGTAAACCCCTCGCGGTATCTACTCCGATAGGAGATTCTGTGATTGCTAGAAGGGTATATAGAGGTTGCACTGTGATGATTTGTAGTCGTCAAACCTCGACAAATTTATTTGAGTTAGAAATGGTTGATTTTGATGTGATAATGGGAATGGACTGGTTGGCCTCATGCTATGCAAATGTTGACTGTCATACAAAGATGGTTAGGTTCCAATTTCCGGGTGAACCCGTCATTGAATGGAAAGGGAACATTGCTACACCGAAAGGTAGGTTTATTTCCTATCTTAAGGCAAGGAAAATGATCTCAAAAGGTTACATTTATCATCTCGTTCGCGTTAGGGATGCGGAGGCGAAACCGCCTACTTTACAATCAATCCATGTGGTTAACGAATTCCCAGATGTTTTCCCAGATGAACTCCCAGGCCTTCCTCCTGAAAGGGAGATTGAGTTTAGCATTGATGTGTTGCCTGACACTCAACCGATCTCTATTCCTCCATACAGAATGGCCCCGGCAGAGTTGCGAGAGTTGAAGGTGCAGTTGAAGGACTTGCTGGATAAGGGCTTTATTAGGCCTAGCACTTCACCTTGGGGTGCACCAGTCCTATTCGTGCGGAAGAAAGATGGGTCGTTACGGATGTGTATCGACTATCGACAGTTGAATAAGTCTACTATAAAGAACAAGTATCCACTTCCAAGAATTGATGACCTATTTGACCAACTCCAGGGTGCCAAGTATTTCTCTAAGATTGATTTATGTTCAGGGTATCATCAGGTGAGGGTTAGGGAGAAAGATATTCCAAAGACGGCCTTCCGGACAAGATATGGGCACTTTGAGTTCTTGGTGATGTCGTTCGGGCTAACAAATGCCCCAGCAGCTTTTATGGATCTCATGAATACTATATTCAGGCCCTATCTTGATGTGTTCGTGATTGTATTCATTGCTGACATTCTAGTGTATTCTCGTTCGGAGGCGGAACATGCGGGCCACTTGCGGATAGTATTACAGACGCTTCAGGATTGTAAGTTATGTGCTAAGCTCTCCAAATGTAAATTCTGGCTGAACTCAGTAGCATTCCTTGGCCATGTGATATCTGATGAGGGTATTAGTGTCGACACTCAGAAGATCGATGCAGTAAAGAATTGGCCGAGACCTACAACACCATCAGAAGTCCGCAGCTTCCTAGGGCTAGCAGGATATTATAGGCGGTTTGTAGAAGGATTTTCCTCTATATCATCACCATTGACTAAGTTAACACAAAAAGCTACCAAATTCCAGTGGTCTGACACTTGTGAACGTAGTTTTCAGGAGCTGAAGAATCGATTGACATCTGCACCAGTGCTCACTCTTCCTGAAGGAACAAAAGGTTATGTGGTATATTGTGATGCCTCAGGTATAGGTTTGGGGTGCGTATTGATGCAGCGTGGGAATGTGATTGCTTATGCATCAAGACAATTGAAGAAGCATGAAAAGAATTATCCAACCCATGATTTGGAATTGGCTGCAGTAATATATGCTTTGAAGATATGGCGACACTACTTATACGGCATCCATGTTGACATCTACACAGATCACAAGAGTTTACAATACATCTTCAAGCAGAAAGAGTTGAATTTGAGGCAGCATAGGTGGCTTGAATTATTGAAAGACTACGACGTCGAGATATTGTATCATCCCGGTAAAGCCAATGTTGTGGCAGATGCTCTCAGCCGTAAATCAATGGGAAGCTTAGTACATATTGAGGCAGGTAGATGGGGGTTGATTAAAGAGCTTCATCAGCTAGCCAATATGAGAATCAGATTGTTAGACTCTGATGATGGAGGTGTTACTGTACAGAATACATCAGAATCATCTTTGGTAGCAGAGGTAAAAGCACGACAATATGAAGATCCTATCTTAGTACGATTAAGAGAAAGCATTCAACAGTGTAAAAGTATGGCTTTTGGGATCGGAAAAGATGGGGCATTGAGATATCAGAGCCGATTGTGTGTGCCTAATGTGGCAGGGTTGCGAGAGAAGATTATGAATGAGATTCATCAATCCCGATATTCCATCCATCCCGGCTCGACAAAGATGTATCATGATGTCAAGGAGCAATATTGGTGGGATAATATGAAGAAGTCTATTGCAGAATTTGTAGCCCAGTGTCCCAATTGTCAACAAGTAAAGATAGAACATCAGAAACCCGGTGGATTGCTTCAAAATATAGAGATTCCGACCTGGAAGTGGGAGGTGATTAATATGGACTTCATTATTGGATTACCTCGCTCTTATCATAAGTTTGACTCCATCTGGGTGATAATTGATCGACTTACAAAATGTGCCCATTTTCTGCCAGTGAAGACAACTTACACGGCTGAAGATTATGCAAAGTTATATATCAAGGAGATTGTTAGGCTTCATGGTGTGACCATATCTATTATATCATACCGAGGAGCTCAATTTACGGCTAACTTTTGGAGGTCTTTCCGGAAGGGTTTAGGCACACAAGTAAATCTCAGCACTGCATTTCATCCGCAGACTGACGGACAGGCTGAACGTACCATTCAGACACTGGAAGATATGCTACGAGCATGTGTTCTAGATTTTAAGGGGAATTGGGATGATCATCTTCCACTCATAGAATTCGCCTATAACAATAGCTACCATTCCAGTATTAAAATGGCCCCATACGAGGCACTATACGGGAGGAGATGTAGATCACTAGTTGGATGGTTCGAAGTCGGTGAAACAGAATTATATGGGCCAGATTTGATTCACCAAGCTATTGAGAAGGTGAAAGTGATACATGAGCGATTGAGGACGGCACAAAGCAGGCAAAAATCTTATTCTGATGTCCGACGTCGTGATCTAGAGTTTGAGGTTGGTGATTGGGTTTTCCTGAGGATCTCACCAATGAAGGGTATTATGCATATTGGGAAGAAAGGTAAGCTGAGTCCAAGGTATATCGGGCCGTATAAAATTCTTCGACGGATTGGACAGGTTGCTTATGAGTTAGAATTGCCATCCGAATTGGAATTTGTCCACCCGGTATTCCATGTATCTATGTTGAGAAAATGTATTGGAGACCCTTCTCGAGTCGTCCCTATCAAAGATGTACAAGTTACAGAGGACCTATCATATGAAGAAGTGCCAGTGGCGATATTAGATCGGCAAGTCCGCAAGCTGAGAACAAAAGATGTAGCTTCCGTCAAAGTATTATGGAGGAACAAAAATATGGAAGAAATGACATGGGAAGAAGAAGAGGAGATGAAGTCTAAATACCCTTACTTATTCCAGAATGAAGATAACAAGGATGCTGGTGGAAGACAGGATACATTGGAAGGTGAAACGGCTCTATGAGGTAAGCAATAATTTGAGAATACTCCTCCTTAATACAAAATGGTGATATGTAGATAATGTAAATACGCATAATGCTTTGTGTAGCCTTGTGAAGCCATATGTTGGGCTTAATTACATGCAAGTTTTGCTAGTGACCATTTTATAGGGGAAAATTGATCGGAAATTTCCATTGGAATCCACGATGATTTAAACTCCCCATAAACCCTTACATTCGAGGACGAATGTTCCTAAGGGGGGGAGGGTGTTACAACCCATATCCACATGTGTTAGTTCATGCCATATATTAGTTAACATAAATCCAAGAAGGAATTATCTTTTAGATGATAAGAAGTCAATCCTATTGGTCTTAAGTGATACAAGAGTGTATAAGGGTGATTAACCAGTATTAGAAGTTAAACGAATCAAGGATGTTGTAACTCGTATTTTCAGGTAATCTAGCGGTGCTTAATACACTCAAGAGGTCATTTATTAAGGTATTTTAATCATATAATATCCGTATCATAAGTCTTGAAGTCAAACGAGTTATGAAACAAAAGTCGACAAAAGTTGTCGCAACTTAGGTTCATAATTTTACTTAAACATTGGGTCAAATGTTTCTAATCTTTTCTCATAATTTACAAGGAATTACGGGGTGATCTACCAACAAAATTAAATATCTAGGAGTCAAGTTTCCAACGCATTAAACCGTTCATCGATACGATCTCGGAGTAGAGAGATATTCGCGTTTTCGCGAGACTGCGCCAAGCACCTCTCTATGGGGCCCACTAAGTCGGTTTAAGATATTTGGGCCTATATAGGATGACTCCAACCCGTTTTAAGTCATTTCTTTTTACTATTTTCAGACCTTAGAACCCTAGGAACATCCTCTCAAGGTTCTCTCAAGATTCAAGACCCAAAAAGGGCAAACAACACAAATCAAGTGTCGGGAATTCCGTGGCGCTAGTAAGTCTCTTGTTCTTCTTGTTGTTGCTCATTTTTGTGTCGTTCCAGCTCGTGTGAGAGGTTGTTTTAAAGGGTTTATGTTCTGTAAATACTCCCTCATGTTCTTAATATCAATCCTAGGTGATTTCAAGCCTTCTAAAGTGATTCTAGTGCCGAAAAACACTAATTGATCGCTAGTTTCGCTTTTTTGTTGTTGTGGCAGCATTGGAGGGATATTTCATGGAAATTTAAGGTCAAATTGGAGTTGTTATTTCTGTATAAAGGTAAGGAACCTCTTACTCTATATGTATTTAAGATTATCCAAGTTGCAGCTAAGCCATTGAAGCTAGAACTTGTGAAATATATATCGAAAGGCTTGGAAGTAATGTTATTGTTTGGTGGACTATTTTGCGTTGTTGTTGGGCTGCGTATTTTACTACTATATTGTGGAGTTTTGGAGGAGGAAGGGTGTGGAGAAACACCATATATATGTAGGGCTATGGGCTGATAGTTATTCGTAACATTTCCAGGTTGTTTGACACGACTACGGTGGTCGTCGTATGTATGGAGTGATTAGGCTGTGTGTGGACTATTTTGGGAGGCTCAATATGTTTATTATTGATGTTGTTTGGGATGTTTGGTGATTGTTTTGAATGGTGTGAGGTCATATATATAGGGGAGGTGCTGTTCGTTTCATCGTAAAATAGGTTGTGGTCGATACATAATAGTTATGACGCTTAAATGATAACGATAGTATCGTTTCTCTTATTGTAGACTAAGGAATTTTGACAATTGCATAGCTTGAGATTGGGGAAGTATATACAAGGTATGTGAGGCTATCCCTTTCCTTCTTTTGCACGACTCCGATTGCACATAATGTAATGAACGATCTTCCAAGATACTCTACTCTTAGAAGCTAGCAGTACTTACATTGTTTTCCCTCTTATGGAACGATTGATGTTAATGTTGCTTCTCTTAGTCTTATGTTATCAATGTTGTTGGTACTTCCTGATTCTTATAAGGTTCATAGTGAAGAGTTAGTCCTAATAACGTGTACAGAGGATACCGACCTTACGTCACTCCGAAAGGTTTAGAATGTGATTCCATGAGTCGAGCATGCATTATATATATGTATCTATTTTACTCTACCGAGCCACGCTATAGTTGGCCGGGTACGGCACCTATTGTGCAACCACTGATCAGTTGGGTTTTACCGAGCTCCACGTGGCCGGGTACGATTCTACCGAGCCTATTATGGCCGAGTACGATATGATGATGATGATGCCCACAGAGGCGAATGCTTTAAAGGTTTATGTATTTATACATATGTATCATGCATTTCATGTAAGTAGCCCTCAGAGGTACTAAGATGTTACAAGTTGTATATTCTCTATCCTTGCTTACATTACTGATCGTATTTATGGTTCCTTGCCTTACATACTCAGTACTTTATTCGTACTGACGTCCTTTTATTTGTGGACGCTGCATGTCGTGCTGCAGGTCCTGATAGACAGGCAGGTGCAGCTCTCCCACCACAGTAGACTGTCCAGTTCAGCGGTGATTGGCGAGATCCCTTCTCCGGACTTGCCTTGGTCTTGGTATGCAATTTTTGTTATAGACATTATGGGTATGTCGGGGCCCTGTTCCGGCTATGTTGCAACACTTATGTTCTTTTAGAGGCTCATAGACAGGTGTCGGCTCATGTATAGTTTGGTATGCCTTGTCGGCTAGTTTTTGTTGTATAGTCTTTCATAGTAGCGTGGTAGCTCATACCTTATATGTAGTTTCTTGATTGTCTGGTCATCCCCTGCTATGTATGTTCATGCCGTCATATTTTATTGCTGGTTGTCCATGATCTAGGTCTACCATTTATATTGATCTCTTTAGCCTTAAAAGATAATAATGAAGGTTAGATGAAATGTACGTTGGTGCTCGGCAAGTGTGGTCGGGTGCTAGTCATGGCCCTTCAGTTTGGGTCGTGACAGGAACTCCTGGGGAGCTTTCAAAAACAGTAGACTGTTTGAAGAAAGAATTTGAAATGAAAGATCTTGGAAAAACAAAATTTTGTCTTGGTCTACAAATTGAGTATATGAAAGATGGAATATTTGTCCATCAATCAACATACACCGAAAAGATTTTAAAGCGATTTTATATGGATAAAGCACATCCATTGAGTACCCCGATGGTTGTGAGATCACTTGATATAAAGAAAGATCCATTCCGACCTCATGAAAATGATGAAGAGCTTCTTGATGCCGAAGTACCATATCTTAGTGCAATTGGGGCATTAATGTATCTTGCCAACAATTCCCGACCAGATATAGCTTTCTCAGTAAGCTTATTGGCAAGATTTAGTACTTCGCCAACACAAAGACACTGGAATGGTATTAAACATATATTCAGATACCTCCAAGGGACCATTAATATGAGTTTATTTTATTCAAATGAATCCAAGCCATCGTTGATTGGTTATGCAGATGCAAGATATTTGTTTGATCCACACAAAGGTCGATCTCAGACATGCTATTCATTTACAAGTGGAGGTACAACCATATCATGGCGTTCGATAAAACAAACTATGATTGCTACTTCTTCAAATCATGCAGAGATAATAGCCATTCACGAAGCAAGTCGAGAATGCGTTTGGTTAAGATCTATAACTCAACACATTCAGCAAACATGTGGTCTTTCTTTGAGAGAGAATATTCCAACAATATTGTATGAAGACAATGCTGCATGCATAGCTCAATTGAAAGGAGGATATATCAAAGGAGAAAGAACAAAACACATTTCACCAAAATTCTTTTTCACTCATGATCTTTAGAAGAATGGTGAAATAAATGTACAACAAGGTCGTTCAAGTGATAATTTGGCTGATCTGTTCACTAAGGAGTTACCAACCTCAATATTTGTAAAGCTGATATATAAGATTGGAATGCGTCGTCTTCGAGACATTAACTGATTTTTCATCAGGGGGAGTAACTACACGCTGCACTCTTTTCCTTAACCAAGGTTTTGTCGCACTGGGTTTTCCTGGTAAGGTTTTTAATGAGGCAGCAAGCAATGCATATTATAAATAACTATGTACATCCCAATATTTTTTTGTAAGTTTTTAATGAGGCACATTATCTTACATGGACATCCAAGGGGGAGTGTTATGAATAATTTGTACATTGGATACTATTTTGGATACTACATTGGATGCTCATATTATGAATAACTTAAAGATTAAATTTCCTACTTTATGTCCATCATCTTTACTTTTTATGCCTATAAAAGGCCATGTAATTGCAATGGAAAAATACACCAAAGTGAAAGAAGAAAACACTTCTCCTTTCTTTCTATCTCTTCTTATTTACATTTTACTGCATTACTTTTATTTTATTACATTTACTTTATTATTCTCAAGGTTCTATTATCTTATGATTGTACACTATAGTTTGCGATTAATAGCCTGTTTGGCCAAGCTTCTTCAAAGCCAAAAGCATTTTTTTTCTTCAAAAAAGTGCTTTTGTTTCTAAAGTTGAAGTGTTTGGCCAAGCTTTTAGAAGGAAAAAAGTGCTTTTGAGTAAAAGCAAAAGCAGTTTTGGAGAAGCAGAAAAGTAGCTTCTCTCCAAAAATATTTTTTTGAAAAGTACTTTTGAGAAAAATACACTTAGAAATAATTTTTAAAAGCTTGGTCAAACACTAAGTGATGCTCAGAAGTGTTTTCAAATTAATTAGTTAAACACAAACTGTGTTTCACCCAAAATACTTTTGAAAAAATCACTTTTAAAAAAAATCACTTTTCAAAATATGCTGATTTTTGCAACTTGGCCAAACAAGTTATACGTAATACATCAAGTAAATGGCGCCTCTTAAATGAATTGGCTTTTGGGTTTGTAAAAGGCACATTTAACATAAATTCCGTGTGCAAATTGCAAAGTGCAACATATTTCTTTTTTTCTTTCTTTGGTATTAGTCAAATTACAAAAATTCCTTCGATGTTTTTTCTTCAAAACGAGACCGTGCGTGCATTGATTTACTTTGTGAATTATGGGCGCCAACAGTTATGGTTAGGTTCCTTCACCCTAAATTGGAGATTTCAAAATTGATTTTGAAATAAGGTTTTTTTACAGAGAACATTTTACCTTTTGTCAGTCTTACGACACGAATTTGAATTAGTCAAATCCCAAAGCAGATATTGAACATCAGATGAAAAAAAAATAGGGAATAATTAACACGATCAACATTGGAAAGTCGAGACTTAGTCAAAACAGTAGCCCTTTAATTAATTTACTTTATCATTTACCCCTTATTTAGGATAGTAGGAGGCGACTCTGAGGATTTTTCGGTTGTTATGGGGTTACACCAAGGTTTTGTGCTCAGTACGTTCCTATTCGCCCTGGTGATGGACGCATTAACACATCACATTCAAGGGGATGTGCCATGGTGCATGCTATTCGCCAATGATTTCTGATTGATAAGTCACGAACCGGTGTTAACGAGAGGCTGGAGGTTTGGAGACAAGCTCTTGAATCTAAGGGTTTCAAGCTTAGCAGGACAAAGACGGAATATCTGGAGTGTAAGTTCAGCGCTGAGCAGAAGGAAGTGGGCATGGATGTGAGGATTGAATCGCAGGTCATCCCAAGTAGAGACAACTTCAAGTACCTTGGGTCGGTTATCCAGGGGGAAAGGGAGATCGACGAGGATGTTACACACCGTATCGGGGTAGGATGGATGAAGTGGAGGTTAGCATCTGGAGTATTATGTGACAAAAGAGTGCCACTAATACTCAAAGGTAAGTTCTATAAAGCGGTGGTTAGGCCGACCATGATGTATGGGGCCGAGTGTTGGCTGGTTAAGAAATCACATATCCAGAAGATAAAGGTAGCAGAAATGAGGATGTTGAGGTGGATGTGGGGGCATATTAGGATGGATAAGATTAAGAATGATGATATTTGGGAGAGGGTGTGCATGACTCCCATTGATGACAAGATGCGGGAAACAAGACTCAGGTGGTTCGGGCATGTTCAGAGGAGAAGCCCAGATGCTCCGGTAAGGAGGTGCGAATGGCTGGTTATGGAGGGTACGAGAAGAGGTAGCGGACGACCTAAGAAGTATTGGGGGGAGGTGATGAGGCAGGATATGGTGAGGCTTCAAATTTCTGAGGACATGACACTTGATAGGAACATGTGGAAGTCGAGTATTAGGGTTGTAGGTTAGGAGGTAGTTGAGTCTTGTCTTATGCCATAATTTTGTGAGACTAGTTTGGTAGGGATACTTTTTTGCTTTTGCTTTGTATCATTCTTCTTGATTTCATGTTGTTCTTTTTTTTCATTTTTTCTTTCATATTATTTCTGTGGTGTTACTAATATTGTCTTCTTTTGTCTTTTTATCTTCTTGAGCTGAGGGTCTTTCGGAAACAACCTCTCTACTCTTTCGGGGTAGAGGTAAGGTCTACGTACACAATACCCTCCCCAGACCCCACTAGTGTGATTTCACTGGGTTGTTGTTGTTGTATCATTTACCCCTTATTTAATTTAAGTGGGCTTTACACGACGTGAATTTGAATTAGTCGAGACTCCAAAACGGATATTATATATCGGGTGGGAAATCAAAAATAATATTTTTCTTCTAATTTTATTTCATTTTAAGCTTTTATTTATATAAACTTTTTATCAAAACATCTTAGCGCGGACAATTTATCGTGGTTGAGATTCAGTCATGTCACGACCCAGATTTTCCACCCTTGAGAGTCATGATGGCGCCTACTAATGTGAGCTAGGCAAGCCAACTATTTGAGCAAATTATGTTTTTAGTAATTTATATTCTTTAACAATTATTAAGCAATAATGTGTAGACAACGGAAATTATAATAAGCGGAAGAAAACAATAAATTATTTGAACATGAATCCAATACAACTGTTTGAGCCTCTACTACCCAAAACTGGTGTCACAGTTTCACAGGCGGTCTAAGAATGCTACATACAAAGTCTGAAAGATAAAAGATACACTGTTTCTGAACTAAGGAAATGAAACAGGAAAAAAGGGATAGAGGGAGACGCCAGGGCATGCGGACACCTACAGGACTACCTTGGATCTCCGTGTGGACTGAAGGTAGCCACCCAATCTACGGTCCAAAAGCTGTTGCTCCGGGATCTGCACAAAAGAGTGCAGAGTGTAGTATCAGCACAACCGACCCCATGTGCTGGTAAGTGCCTAGCCTAACCTCAGTGAAGTAGTGACGAGGCTAGGACTATCCTACCAAATAAACTTGTGCAATTCAACTATATACAACAGAAAAGAAGAAACAACAATATACAATCAAGTATGGGAGGGTAACATGCTGCGGGGGAACTACCAATTTAGAATAGAAAGACAATAGGTAATTGAAAGAAACAACATATCTCATATATCAACAAAGAATCAAAAATCAATAAGTGCATTGCATCACCCGTCGTGCTTTTACTCTCGTCCTCACCAAAGCTATCAAGTAATGAAAATGTGCATGGCATCACCCTTTGTTCTTTTACTCTCGTCCTCACCAAAGCAATCAAGTAATGAAAATGTACACGACATCACCCTTTGTGCTTTTACTCTCGTCCTCTCCATGTAATCAATATAATCGGCACGGAATGGTACATCGTGCGGCACGACATCACCCTTCGTGCTTTACACTCTTTCCTCACAAATCATACACGACATCACCCTTCGTGCTTTAACACTCTCTCACCAAAATAATACACGACATCACCCTTCGTGCTTTAACACTTTCCTCACCCAAACAACAATCACAATTAATAGGGCAATAGAATAAATGAAATTACAATAAGAATCCCGGCAAAAGAACAATAGTTCAACAATCAAGTCCCGGCAAAGGAATAGCATCGAAAGAAGCATCAACATCCCAGCTAGGGAGATAACATAAAAAACAATAAGTTCCCGACAAGGGAGATAATATAATGATTCTCTTCTTCTTTTTTTTCACTTTTACTTCTCAACTCAATTCACAACTTGAGCCAATGCTCTAAAAAGTTCAATTTCCACTTATACTTTTACATTTCATTGTACAACTTGAGCCAACGCTCCTCAATGTTCAAATGTTACAATACCTCCACAAACTTTGCCCAACAATAGAAATCATCATCAAAGCATGAATAACACAACGAAGTCATAATAATCACAATGTAAGACTCACGGGCATGCTTGACACCAATGTATAGATACTCGTCACCATGCCTATACGTCGTACTCGACAAATACCACATATCAAATAGGACTCGACTCTTAATCCCTCAAGCTAAGGTTAGACCAAACACTTACCTCGATGCCACGAACACAATTCACGTTTCAACTATCGCTTTATCTCTTGATTCCACCACCAATTCGCTCGTATCTAGCCATAAGTTATTTAATTACATCAATAAATGCTAAACGAATCAATTCTTATGCATGAAAATGAGTTTTCTAAAGTTTTGCCCAAAAAGTCAAAAATCGCCCCCGGGCCCACATGGTCAAAACTTGAGGTTCGAACCAAAACCCGATTACCCATTGCCCCACGAACCCAAATATATAATTTGTTTTGAAATTGGACCTCAAATCGAGGTCCAAATCCCCAATTTTTGAAAAACCTAGGTTCTATTCAAAACACCCAATTTCTCCCATGAAAATCATTGATTTTGAGTTGAAATCATGTGAAAAGATGTTAATGATTGAAGGAAACGAGTTAAAATTGACTTACAATCGATTTGGAAGAAGAGTTGTCTTTGAAAAATCGCCCAAGAGTGTTTTGGTTTTGAAAGAGTGTGAAAAATGAAAGATTTTCGGCTAAGTTATAAAATTGCAGGTTGGAGATATGGGAATTGCGACCAGAGTTCGCAATTGCGAACCCAAACTTCTGTTAAATTCGCATTTGCAAAAACGGACTTGCATTTGCAAGCTGGGAAATGCGACCAACATGTCGTATTTGCGACGACTGGCCACAAGCGCATTTGCGATTAAAACACTCGCAATTGCGAGATAGGCTAGCATGAGCTACTTTCGCAGTTGCGACATAGCCCTCGCATTTGCGATATCGCATTTGCGAGCCAGGCTTCGCATTGCACAGAAACAGTTGAAGCTTGCAATTCTTTAAGTCCAAAAATCCACCCCGTGACCTATCCAAAACTCACCCGAGCCCTCGGGGCTCCAAACCAAATATGCACACCAACCTAAAAACATCATACGATCTCACTCGTGCATTCAAATCACTAAAATAACATCAACAACTATGAATTTTAGCATCAAAATAATGAAATTTCTCAAGAACTTCAAATTTTCCATTTTTCTCAAAAACGATCCGATTCACGTCGTTTCAAGTCCGTTTTTACCCAACTTGACAGACTTATCTTAAATCACATATAAGACTTGTACCGTGTGCCGGAACCAAAATACGGGCCCGATACCATCAAGTTTTAAACTCATTTCATTTCCAAAACTTAGAAATAATTTTAGAAAATAATTTTCTTTAAAAATTCATTTCTCGGGCATGGGACCTCAGAATTCGATTCTGGGCATATGTCCAAGTCCCACATTTTCCTTCGGACCCTCCGGGACCGTCAAATCACGGGTCTGGATCCGTTTATCCAAAATATTGACTGAAGTCAACTTAAATCAATTTTACAGTCAGAATTCATCAGTTTTCACAGATTTTCACATAATGGCTTTCCGGATACGGGTCCGGACTGCGCACACAAATCGAAGTGATGCCGAAAGAAGTTTTTAAGGCCTCGGAATGCAAAATTTATTTTAAAACAAGTGATGACCTTTTGGGTCATCAAAGTTCAAAACTTTAGCCACTTAATTAATTGTGTAAACAACAATTTTTTATTTATTCAATCCTAGATCTTCATAGCTTTTTTCCTGTTAAGAGAAGGTCATAAATAGATTATGGAATATATTGACTTTATGAAAGATCATATCCTGACAAACTTTTGACCCAACCAAATCTAATCTAGACGAATATTTCCACCCCCAAAAGCTTATAAACATTCTATTTTGACTAGCACAAAAAACACATGATTTTTTAGTATCTATTGACTATGATGGAAGGAAAATGCTCTAGAATATATGTGTATAGTAAATTGTTAGGTAGGAAAATGCTGTAGAATATAAATATATAGTAAATTGTTAGGTAGTCACTGACTTAGTATATTGATTTGATGCTCTAAAGTGAGAAATTTTTTATTTGGAGATAGAGGCGGACTCGAGATTTAACGTGACGGGAGCATTACTATTTTGTTTAACCAGTGCTTTGTAAAGGCTTAATGTTTAGCCAAAATATTTATAATTTTCAAGGTATATATATATATAAAAGATTTTTATGCCTCTACTTGGAGCGTGATGCATATCAATTAGAAAGATGACAATCTCTATACTTGTTATTATATCGATCAGTGTAGATTGGACAAATTAGTGTAAGGTCTATTCTGAGGAAATCAAGGAATTAGCATATATACTGGAGGTAGTGTGTTTTGGTTAAAATAACGGTGGTATTTAGTCAATTTACGCATATTTTGACTATTTTGATCGATACTATTGCTACTTTTTACTAATATAAATACAAAATAACTATGTCCATCAAAACGATAAAAGGTAGTTAAATATGACAGAAACAAGGTTAATAAGAATAAAAAGTTATTATAACCCACTGTGAGTGTAATTTATGCAAAATTAATAAGTGCATGATATGTGTTTGTATATAGATTCATCTCACTTAATTATAATTAATCTGTAAATTATTTTATGCGGGACAAAATATAGAATAAAAAAACATATACTACTAATGCAGTAATTAAAAGGATAAAAGACAAAATTACTCTCACTACGTCTATATTTTTTATGATTGAATATGTTTATATTGAATCTTTTCCTTCCCATCGAAGTATGTAGATTTTGCAATTGTAGTCCTTTTTATGCGTAAGAATAATTGGATGTATGTTTTCTACTAACTAAATACTTCTGAATAAGTCATAAAAAATACCAAGCCAAAAGGTTGTGTATAAGCTTGCAATATTTAAGCTTTAATTAAATTATAACTATATGACAGCACAAGAAAACGCGAGGGAAGATTCATACCAATTTCAGCAATTAATGGCCTAAAGTCAAATCTTGATGAAATGCCTTAATTTTTTTAAATAATTCTATATATAGTTTTATTTGAAGTATATTTTTTTTTAATTCTCAACCTCCATACCCTCCTATCAAGGACCATGTTTTCGGTAAGTTGGAGTAGTACTTTAAACTACCTCTCTTGGGAATGACTTGAGTATCAAACTTCACCTTCAGTTCCGCTTCATGATCCTCGTCACTGAACTTGTACTCTAAGTACTCTATTTAGGTTCTCTTCCCCTTGAAGCCTTTAGACTCCAAGGTCTGTCTCTAAACCTCTAGCTGTACTTTAACCCCACCTCGCATCTTGTTAATCAGCACTATGCCATAGGCAAATAACATATACTATGGAACCTCCCCTTGAATGTATCATGTCAGCCAATCCATGGCCAAAACAAATAAAAACGGTTCAAAAGTCGATCCCAGGTGGAACTCCATCACAACTGAGAAGTATTTCGAGTCACACCTCCCACAACACCGAGTCTTAGCACCATTGTTTGTTACCTTATTCACCCTAGTGTATGCTACCAGATTATCGCTTACCTCCAAATATCTTCAGAGAACCTCCATTGAGACTTTATCATACGCCCTTTCTAGGTCAATGAATACCATATGCAAGTCCTTTCTTTCCCTATACTGCTCCACCAATCTTCACAGAAGATGATGGCTTCCGTAGTTGACCGCTCCGGTATAAATCTGAACTGGTTCTCGAAAATAGACACAAACCTCCTTACCTTGACTTCTACTAAATAGAAAATTAAAGATGTTTTCATACACTTATTCAAATCTCAACGATCAACATCAGTAGTGTGATGACCCAAAAGGGTCATCTTATGTTTAGAACTCGATTTCATGTTCCTAGGCTTTCAGAATCTCATTTTATTCCTCCTCAATTTGCGTGCGAAATCTGGGCGTGTTTTCGGAAAGCTTTTATGTGAAAATTTGAGAAAAATAATAATTTTGCCTTTAAAAGTTAATTTAGTTGACTTTTGTCAATATTTTGAGTAAAGGGACCCGGACTCGTGCTATGACAGTCCCGGTGAGTCCATATCGAAATATGGGACCTGAACGTATGCCCAAAATCGAATTTCGAGGTCCCTAGCCCGAGTAATGAATTTTGGATGAAAATTGTAAGACTAAAAATCTAATGATTTAAAGAATTTGATTAATGTTTGATCTCATTATTATCGGGCCCGTATTTTGGTTCTGAATCCCGGTATAGATTTACTATAATATTTAAGTCATGTCCGTAAAATTTGGTAAAAATCGGAGTTGATTTGATGTGATTCGGGCATCCGGTTGAGAAAAGAGAAATTTCAAAGTGTTCTTAAGAATTTCATGTGATTTAGTGCTAAATTTGTAGTTCTAGAAGTTATTTTAGCTATTTGTTCGCTCGAGCAAGTTCTTATAATGTTTTAACACTTGTGTGCATGTTTGGTTTGGAGTCCCGAGGGGTCATGTGAGTTTTGGATAGGCTACAAAGTGATTTGGACTTAAGAAAATTTGCTGGTATGCTTCAGGTCTGCAGATCTCGCAAATGCGAGCCTCGCATTTGCGAAGAATGTTCGCATTTGTAAGCATGGGAGGGGACACTGGGTAATTTGCATTTGCGAAGAAAAAATCCACATTTGCGGAAGTCCAAGTTCGCATTTGCGACTAGAGCTTCGCATTTGCGAAGGATGCAGGAATGCGAAGGGTTCACAATTGCGATGCTTTTGCAAAGCTCCGATCACAAATGCGACATTTGCAGCTGATAAGTCTTGACTTAGATGAGATTTTTTATTCATTCTCCCATTTTTCAAAACCTAGAACACAAGAGGCGATTTTCCAAAGACTTTTTCTTCCCCAAATCATAAGTAAATGATTCTTAACTAGTTTCTTTCAATCTTTTACCTCTTTTTCCTAGATTTCATCCTAGAATCTAGGGTTTTCATGGTGGAATTGAAGATTTTTGGGTAGAAATTAGGCATTTCGAAATTTGGACCTCAAATTGAGGTTGGATTCCAAAACCAATTGTATATCCGGGCTTGGGGGTGAATGAGTAATCAGGTTTTGGTCCGAATTTGGGATTTTGACCAAGCGGGCCCGGGGTCGAATTTTGACTTTTTGGGGAAAATGTTTGGAAACTTATAATTATGTATTGCAATTGACTTCTTTAGCGATAATTGATGTTATTAAATTAATTATGACTAGATACGAGTGGTTGGAGGTAGAAACTAAAGGAAAAGCGACAATTGAGCTTTGAGTTAGCCGTTGGATTGAGGTAAGTGCTATGTCTAACTTTGACTCGAGGGATTATGGATCCCCGACATAATTAATATGTGAAAATCCATGTGTGTGGCGTATAGGTGAGGTGACGAGTATCTATGCGCTTCCAAATTAACCTGTTTTGACTGTTCCCTTCCTGTTCTTAATATATTGTGCCTACCTTACCTGTTACATGCTTTATTGATATTTCTATGATTTGTTGCTACTTGTCGGATATTGTTTTCATTGTTAAAAGTATTGGATAGCACGTAGTTTCATTGTTTCATATTATTGGTTTAAGCTGGATATTTTTGTTATTAGTATACTTGGATTGGTTTCGTTGAGTAGTATAATTTTAGTGAAGTTTCATAAATGTACCGCTTTCTGTTTGTTTTAGTTGTGGTTTAAATACTATGGGGAAATTGAGTTAATTTGTGAAATTTCTGTTCTTATTGTGTCGTTGGTACTGATACAGTGTGATCGGGTTGCAGCCGCAACAAGAGGAATAAGGGTGATATATTTAAGAGGAATAAGGGTGAAATATTTTTATATGGTGGGATCAGGTTGCGCACCGCAACAAGAGGAATAAGGGTGATATATTGAGGAGTAATAAGGATGAATGACTATTTTACAGTGGGATCGGGTTGCACGCCGCAACAGGAGGAATAAGGACGTATTGATACGGAGTAATAAGGGTGAATATTCATATTGTTACTCATTATATGGTGGTATTGGGAGACGCGCCACATCAGTTATGTGTTTATGTATTTTTCCTCTATTGTGCAAGTTATTCTGCATTTTACATTTTACTTAAAGATTGGTTATAACTGGATACTAATGAAACATTGGAGTTCTGTACTCGTTCCTTGTAAGTTACTGTTTCATTTTGTTCCGTATTTCTTTCTGCTTTATTAGACATTGTATACAAGTTATATTGTAATTGCCCCGCTATAGCCTTGTCACTACCTCATCGAGGTTAGGCTCAGCACTTACCAGTACATGAGGTCGGTTGTACTTATACTGCACTTTGCGCTTTCTGTGCAGATTTCAGAGCAGGCAGTGGCTGATTGAGATATTGGCTTCAAGTTACTCAGTTTGGAGACCCAAAGTAGTCCTGTAGGCATCCACAGGCTCTGGCGTCCCCTTCTACATTTCTGTTTTCTTTCTTTCGAAACAATTGTAATTTCCTTTAGATCAATGTTTGTAGATAATTCTAGTATGTTCGTGAGTTTTGACACCGGATTTTGGATGGTAATAGTGACAATTTCGGTTATAGTATTTATATATAAAGAAACCGTTTACTTACTTCCGCAATTATTTCCACTTGTTTAAGTTTGTTGACTCATAATCATTGAAATGTAAAGGAAATTGGTTAATAACATTCTAACCTTGGCTTGCCTAGAGTGTGATGTTTGGTGCCATCACAATTCTGAGGGTGAGAAATCTGGGTCGTGACAAGTTAGTATCTGAGTACTAGGTTGCCTAAGTATCACAATTCACGAACAAGCTAGGTAGAGTTTGAAGGATCGGTACGGAGACGTCTGTGCTTATCCCCAGAGGGTACAAAGTTTAGGAACAATTTCACTTTTATTTTTTTTTTGTCATGCGATTTGATTTCTCAATGCTAATTGAACTCTCTACTTTTGTTCCTTCGCAGATGGCGAGAACACGTACCACTTCTTTAGTTAAGCAACAGCCAGATCCCCTAGTGGCAGCTCCTACGAGGGGCAGAGGATGAGCCCGAGGCCGTGCTAGAGGCCGAGGTAGGGGCAGGGCTCTGCCAGAGCTCGAGAAGCAACACTAGTGGTGGAGCCTCAAGTAGGAGGCTCCAACCCAGACCGTTCCCGCAGGGCCAACTCAGGTTCTAGAGGGGTTCATCGCTACCCCGGTACTGCAAGATGCTTTGGTCCATCTAGTGGGCCTTATGGAGAGTGTTGCTCAGGCCGACACATTTCCTGTATCACCAACCGTCTCTCAGGCTGGGGGAGGAGCCTAGACTCCCGCTACTCACACTTCGGAGCAGATGGCTCCCCAGTTTCAAACTCCAGTAGCTCAGCCAGTTGGGGTAGTTCTGCCGTATGTTGCAGCACAGACCGACGATGGATCAGCTATGTGGAGATTGGATATGTTTACCAATCTTTTCACCACTCAGTATGGCGGTACATCTTCAGAGGATCCCCAGAACTATCTGGACAGTTGTCACGAGGTATTATGGAACATGGGGATAGTGGAGACCAATGTGGTCGACTTTGCTGCCTTTCGTCTATCAGGTTTCACCAAGAAATGGTGGAGGGATTTTTGTTTGGTTAGACCAGCTGGGTCGCCAACTCTTACTTGAGACCAGTTCCCTCAGCTATTTCTAGAGAAGTATCTTCCTATCACTTAGAGAGAGTACTATCGGAGGTAGTTCGAGCGCCTTCAGCATGGTTCTATGACTGTCACTCAGTACGAGACTAGATTTGTTGATTTGGCCCGTCATGCTCTTCTTATACTTCCTACCGAGAGAGATTGTGTGAGGAGGTTTATTGAGGGACTTGCTTAGCCTATCAGATTGCAAATGGCTAAAGAGACAGGGTGTGAGATTTCTTTCCAAGATGCAGCCAATGTGGCCAGACGAGTTGAGATAGTTCTAGCTTAGGGGAGTGGTCATTGGTATGACAAGAGGCTGCATCATTCAGTGGGGCCTCATCTGGAGGTCGTGGTACTTTTGGTAGAGGCATCCTCCTAGGCCGTTTCATTCAGCACTTCAGACATCCTATGGAGCTTTAGGGAGTCGTGGTACTTATGTACCTCCTTTAAGGTAGCTAGCTTATAGTACAGCACCAACTCCTATCAGAGCACCTCCTCTTAAGAGTTATTATTACGGTCAGTCGGCCCGTCAGGGTCAGTCTCAGTTTCCACATTCGTAGTATCAGGATGGGTGTTTTGAGTCTGGTGAGTATGGGAATATCCAGAGGACCTGTCTGAGATTAGTGGGTGTTCAGTCACAACAGCAGGGTTCTCGTGCCATGATTCTGGCACCACCCGCTCGCTAGCTAGAGGTAGGGGTGAGGGAGCTAGAGGTTGAGGTCAGGCCGCTAGAGGAGGAGGTTGGGCCTTTAGCGGTGGAGGCCATGCTTCTAGGGGTGGAGGCCAGCCAGTAAGAGACCGTCCTAGGGATATGGTTTAGAGTGGTGGGGCCCAACCCAGATGTTATGCTTTCCCAGCCAGGCCTGAGGCTGAGTCATCCGATGCTGTTATCATAGGTACTGTTTTAGTTTGCAGTAGAGATGCTTCAGTTCTATTTAATCTAGGGTCTATATACTCTTACGTGTCATCTTATTTTGCTTCATATTTGGTTGTGCCTCGTGATTCTTTGAGTGCTCCCCGTGTATGTGTCCATGCCGGTAGGGGATTCTATTGTTGTAGATTGTGTCTATCATTCCTGTATGGTTATTATTGGGGGTCTTGAGACTAGTGTAGATCTCCTACTTCTCGATATAGTTGATTTCGATGTTATTTTGGGAATGGATTGGCTTTCACCTTATCATGCTATATTGAACTATCATGCCAAGATTGTGACCTTAGCCTTGTCGGGGTTGCCTCGATTAGAGTGGAGAGGGACTCTTAGTCATTCAACCAATAGGGTTATCTCTTATATGAAGGCTCGACATATGGTCGAGAAGGCGTGTTTGGCTTATTTGGCTTATGTTCTTGATTCTAGTGTGGAGGTTCCTTCCATGGATTTTGTACTTGTTATTTGGGAGTTTCCAGAGGTATTTCCTACAGACCTGTGAGGGATGCCACCCGACAGGGATATTGACTTCTGTATTGATTTGGTTTCAGGCACTCAACCCATTTCTATTCCGCCATACCACATGGCCCCGCCAGAGTTGAAAGAATTGAAGGAGAAGTTGCAAGACTTGCTTGATAAGGGCTTTATTAGACCTAGTGTCTCACCTTGGGGTGCGCCAGTGTTATTTATAAAGAAGAAGGATGGATCGATGAGGATGTGCATAGACTATCGGCAGTTAAATAAAGTCACCATCAAGAACAAGTATCCATTACCGAGGATTGATGACTTATTTGATCAGTTTTAGGGTGACAAGGTGATCTCAAAGATAGATTTGAGGTCTGGCTACCTTCAGTTAAGGATTAGGGAATCCGATGTCCCTAAAACGGCTTTTCAGACTCGATATGGGCATTATGAGTTTCTAGTGATGTATTTTGGCTGGACAAATACCCCAACATCATTTATGGATTTGATGAACCGAGTGTTCAACCCTTACCTGGATTCCTTTATGATTGTGTTTATTGGTGATATCTTGATCTACTCCCACAGTCAAGAGAAGCATGTGCAGCATCTTCGGATCGTACTTTAGACTCTGAGAGACAACCAGTTATATGCTAAGTTTTCAAAATGGAGTTTTGGTTGAGTTCAGTTGCTTTCTTAGGTCACGTTGTATCAGCAGAGGGTATTCAGGTGGATCCTAAGAAGATCGAGGCAGTCAAGGGCTGGCCTAGACCCACATCAGCTATAAAGATCTAGAGTTTCTTGGGATTGGCAGGTTATTACCGTCGGTTTGTGGAGGAGTTTTCATCTATAGCATCCCCGATGACCAGGTTGACCCAAAAGGGTGCCCCATTAAGATGGTCGGACGAGTGCGAGGCGAGCTTTCAAAAGTTCAAGACAGTTTTGACTACAACGCTAGTATTGGTGTTGCTCACGGGATCAGGGCCTTATACCATATATTGTGACGCATCTCTTATTGGACTTGGTGCGGTATTGATGCAGGGTGGCAAGGTTATTTCATATGCTTCACGGCAGCTGAAGATTCACGAGAAGAATTATCCAACTCTTGACTTAGAGTTGGTAGCCATTGTTCATGAGCTGAATATTTGAAGGCACTATCTATATGGCGTGTCATGTGAGGTGTTCATGGATCATAAGATTTTGCAATATTTTTTCAAGCAAAAGGAGCTCAATTTGAGGCAGAGAAAGTGGTTGGAGATATTGAAAGACTAAGATATCACCATCTTGTATCATCCCGGGAAGGGCAATGTGGTAGCCGATGCTTTGAGTAGGAAGTCAGCTAGTATGGGCAGTCTTGCATACATTCCAGTCGGTGAAAGATCGCTTGCATTAGATGTTAAAGCCTTGGCTAATCAGTTCGTGAGGTTGGATGTTCCTTAGCCCAGCCATGTTCGAGCTTGTACAGTCGTTCGGCCCTCCTTGTTTGAGCGTATCAGGGAACGACAGTATGATGACCCTCATTTGCTTGTCCTTAGGGACACAGTATGGCACAGTGATGCCAAGTAGGTTATGGTTGGATATGATGGAGTTTTGAGGATACATGGTCATGTTTGTGTGCGTAATATGGATGGAC
This sequence comes from Nicotiana tabacum, assembly GCF_000715075.1. Taxonomy (NCBI): domain Eukaryota; kingdom Viridiplantae; phylum Streptophyta; class Magnoliopsida; order Solanales; family Solanaceae; genus Nicotiana; species Nicotiana tabacum. The sequence goes on from NC_134085.1 coordinate 1,583,263, forward strand.
TTCGTGAGTTAATTCTAGAGGAGGCCCACAATTCCCATTATTCTATTCATCTGGGCGCCGCTAAGATGTATCAGGACTTGCGGAAGCATTATTGGTGGAGGAGGATGAAGAAGAATATTGTTGTATATGTTGCTTGGTGTTTAAATTGTTAGCAAGTAAAGTACGTGCATCAGAGACCTGGTGGTTTGCTTCAGAAAATAGAGATTTCTCAGTGGAAGTGGGAGCATATCACTATAGATTTCATTGTTGGACTCCCACGGACTTAGAAAAATTTCGATGCAATATGGGTTATTGTGGATAGATTGACCAAGTCAGCACATTTTATTCTGATGGCAGTTTTCTATTCTTCAGAGCGGTCGGCAGAGATTTATATCCGTGAGATCGTACGTCTTCATGGTGTGCCTGTGTCTATCATTTCTGATCGAAGTATGCAGTTTACCTCTCACTTCTGGAGGGCAATACAATGTGAGTTTCTAGTCGAGTTGAGCACATAATTTCATCCTCAAATGGATGGATAGTCCGAACATACTATTTAGATCTTGGAGGATATGCTACACGCATGTGTTATTGACTTTGGAGGTTCTTGGGATCAGTTCTTGGCGTTAGCGGAGTTTGCCTACAATAAAGCTATCAGTCGAGCATCCAGATGGCTCCTATGAGGCATTATATGGTAGACGGTGTCAATCGCCGGTTGGGTAGTTTGAGCCAGGGGAGGCTCGGTTATTAGGCACAGAGTTAATATAAGATGCCTTGGATAAGGTTAAGATCATTCAGGATAGACTTTGCACAACTCAGTCCAGGCAGAAGAGTTATGCCGAACGTAGAGTTCGTGATGTGGCATTCATGGTCGGAGAGAGAGTGATGCTTCAGGTATCACCCATGAAGGGTGTGATGCGGTTTGGGAAGAAGGGAAAGTTAAGCCCTAGGTTCATCGGGCCTTTTGAGATTCTTGATCGAGTGAGAGAGGTGGCCTTTAGACTTGTGTTGCCATCAGTGGTACATCTAGTCTTCCATATGTCTATGCTTCGGAAGTATCATAACGATCCATCCCACGTGTTAGATTTCAGCACTTTCCAGTTGGACAAGGATTTGGCCTATGAGGAGGAGCCGGTAGCCATTTTAGACCGGCAGGTTCGTCAATTAAGATCGAAAAGTTATCCTTCAGTTCGAGTGCAGTGGAGAGGCCATCCATTGAGGCAGCTACCTGGGAGTTCGAGTCCGATATGCGGAGCAGATATCCCCACCTTTTCACATGCTCAGGTACTTTTCTATGTCCGTCCGAGGACGAACGATTGTTTTAGAGGTGGAGAATGTGATGACCCAAAGGGTCATCTTTTGTTTAGAACTCGATTCTGTGTTCCAAGGCTTTCAAAAACCTCATTTTATTCCTCCTCAATTTACGTGCGCAGTCCGGGCGCATTTCCAAAAAGCTTTATGTGGAAATTTGAAAATAATAATAATTTTTGCCTTTAAAAGTTAATTTAGTTGACTTTGGTCAATGTTTTGAGTAAACAGACCCGGACTCATGTTATGACAGTTCCAGTGGGCTCGTATCGAAATATGGGACCTTGACATATGCTCGGAATCGAATTCTGAGGTCCCTAGCCCGAGTAATAAATTTTTGATGAAAATTGTAAGACTGAAAATCTAATGATTTAAAGAATTTGATTAATGTTTGATCTCATTGGTATCAGACTCGTATTTTGGTTCCGGAGCTCGGTACAGGTTTAATATAATATTTAAGTCATGTATGTGAAATTTGGTGAAAATCGGAGTTTATTTGACGTGATTCGGGCATCCGGTTGAGAAAAGAGGAATGTCAAAGTGTTTTTAAGAATTTCATGTGATTTGGTGCTAAATTCGTAGTTCTAGATGTTATTTAGGCGATATGATCACGCGAACAAGTTCGTATGATGTTTTAAGACTTGTGTATATGTTTGGTTTGGAACCCCGAGGGCTCGGGGTGAGTTTCGGATAGTCTGCAGAGTGATTTGGACTTAAGAAAATTTGCTGGTATGCTTCAGGTCGCATTTGCGAAAAATATTCGCATTTGCGAGCTTGGGGGGGGACTGGGTAGTTCGCATTTGCGAAAAAGGTCCGCATTTGCGGAAGTCCAAGTTCACATTTGCGAGTGGAACTTCGCATTTGCGAAGGCTGCAAGAATGCGAGGGGTTCGCAATTGCGATGTTTTTCTCGCATTTGCGAGCTTCGCAAAATGCGAAGCTCAGGTCGCAAATGCAACATCTGCAGCTGATAAGTCTTGACTTAGACTGGATTTTTCATTCATTCTCCCATTTTTCAAAACCTAGAACACAAGAGGCGATTTTCTAAAGACTTTTTCTTCCCCAAATCATAAGCAAGTGATTCTTAACTAGTTTCTTTCAATCTTTTACCTCTTTTTACAAGATTTCATCCTAGAATCTAGGGTTTTCATGGTGGAATTGGGGATTTTTGGGTAGAAATTAGGGATTTCGAAATTTAGGAATTTGGACCTCAAATTGAGGTGGGATTCCAAAACCAATTATATATCCGGGCTCGGGGGTGAATGGGTAATCGGGTTTTGGTCCGAATTTTGGGTTTTGACCAAGCAGGTCCGGGGTCGGTTTTTGACTTTTTGGGAAAATATTTGGAAACTTATAATTATGTATTGGAATTGACTTCTTTAGTGATAATTGATGTTATTAAATAATTATGAATAGATACGAGTGGTTCGGAGGTGGAAACTAAAGGAAAAACGACAATTGAGCTTTGAGTTGGCCGTTGGATTGAGGTGGCGGGTATCTATACGCCGCCAAATTTACCTGTTTTGATTGTTCCCTTCCTATTCTTAATATATTGTACCCTGCCTTAACTGCTACATGCTTTACTGATATTTCCATGATTTGCTGCTACTTGTCGGATATTGTTTTCGTTGTTAAAAGTATTGTATAGCACATAGTTTCATTGTTTCATATTATTGGTTTAAGCTGGATAATTGTGTTATTAGTATACTTGGGTTGGTTTCGTTGAGTAGTATAATTTGAGTGAAGTTTCATAAATGTACCACTTTCCGTTTGTTTTAGTTGTGGTTTAAATACTGCGGGGAGATTGAGTTAATTTGTGAAATTTCTATTCTTATTATGTGGTTGGTACTGATATGGTAGGTTCGGGTTGCACGTTGCAACATGAAGAATAAGGATGATATATTGAGGAAGAATAAGGGTAAAATATTATTATATGGTGGTATCGGATTGCACGCCGCAACAGGAGGAATAAGGGTGATATATTGAGGAGTAATAAAGGTGAATTACTATTGTACGGTGGGGGTTGCACGCTGCAATATGAGGAATAAGGGTGGATTGATACGGAGTAATAATGGTGAATATTCATATTATTACTGATTATATGGTGGAATCGGGATATGCGCCGCATCAGTTATGTGTTTATATATTTTTCCTCTACTGTGCAAGTTATTATGCTATTTTATATTTCACTTAAAAATTGGTTATAGCTAGATACTAATGAAACACTGGAGTTCTGTACTCGTTCCTTACAAGTTACTGTTTCATTTTGTTCTGTATTTCTTTCTGCTTTATTACACATTGTATACATGTTATATTGTAATTGCCTCACCGTAGCCTCGTCACTACCTTGTCGAGGTTAGGCTCGACACTTAACAATACATGAGGTCAGTTGTACTGATAATGCACTTTACACTTTCTGTGCAGATTTCGGAGCAGGCAGTGGGTGATTGAGAGATTGGCTTCAGGTTACTCAGTTTGGAGACCCAAGGTAGTCCTGCAGGCGTCCGCAGGCCCTGACATCCCCTTCTACACTTCTACATTCCTGTTTTCTTTCTTTCGAAACAGTTGTAATTTCCTTCAGACCAATGTTTTTTAGATAATTCTAGTATGTTCGTGAGTTTTGACACCGGATTCTGAATGTTTATAGTGATAATATCGGTTATAGTATTTATATGTAAAGAAACTGTTTACTTACTTCCGCAATTATTTCTACTTGTTTAAGTTTGTTCATTCGTAATCATTGAAATGTAAAGGAAATTGGTTAGAAAGTGTGATGTTAGGCGTCATCACGGTCCCAAGGATAGGAAATCCGGGTCGTGACAAATAGCAAATCAAATTTTATTTCTTTTTATTAAAAAATTATTATTTTTTATTTTAAAATACTTGTTTTTTGAAAATATTAAATTATAAAAATAGTTCTAATCTTCCCGACTTTATCTAATTTGGCAAAAAATTCATAGCGATCTTTGGAAAATCACAGCTCCTGAAAGATAGATGAGAGCATATACCTGCTATTAGTAAAAATGGGACCCCAAAATTTTTGAGAGCCTAAACCCTTACTTTAGCTGCTTTACCTTTCCCCCGCCCTTGGTTAATGGACGTAAACAAATAAGTCGCATAAATGTTTTTATTTCGGATTTGATCATTTGCCATTTGGTATTTGAAAGTTGAAACTCACTTTTTGATCAATCAAAATTTGTGATGGTTTGGTGTACTAAGAGGGATAACACTACCAACCTAATTTTTAATTTTTTTAGAGCTTAAATCCAAAATTCTTTATTAAAAGTGGAGAAATTTCACTATCTCACCACACTTCTCGCGCTTAATCATTGATGTTTGGTTGTGTATGAATTAAAGCTTTGTTTGGATAGAGTGGAGATCAAGACAAGTGACCTATAAATATTTTCCTCTAATTTCTTATTCAAGCAAAGGAGTGGAATTCAATGCCCTCCAATTATTGCTTGTGTTTGTTACTCCCTTCTGTCCAAAATAAGTGACTTTTTGACATTTTTTATGGTCCAAAATAAGTGATTTTTCCAGGTTTCAAGAATGAATTACTTATTTTTTTCCTACATTGCCCTTGGAGTAAGTAGTATTGGAGTATGTGTTGGGAGTATTTATGTTAAGAGATAGTAAAAGTTAATATGATCAATGTCATTGCTAATTAATGTAAAAAGATGAATTTTTTAATCTGTATAAAAATAGCTAAAAAATCACTTATTTTGAATCGGAGGGAGTATAAGTTTGTACAACTATTACACTATCCAGCTAGAGACAGGAGCAAAAATAAATAAAAGGGAAAGTACACGTTGATATGTTTGGAGGGTAGGTAGCTCAAGCTTGAGTTTTTCTTAGGTGCATTTAAGATCTTTTCCATATTGCAAATTAAAAAGAGTAAATCTATTTTATTTACTTCTCCAATAATGTGTGTAACTTTTAACTTAATTGTTGTGAATATGTTGGTTTTGTTTTTAATTTCAGCAACGGTTCGAGCCAAGGCAAGCCAACATCCATTAATGTTTGTATTAGAGTAGATTGTCTATATCACAATTTTTGGATGCGGCCCCTTCCCGAACTCTGTATGAATGCGAGATATTTTGTACACCAAACTGCCTTTTTTATTTTAATCTCGACAATAATGAGTATTTTGTATATGCATTTGTTCAATAAAAGGTAACAATTAACAAATTGTAAATGTTCATTTGGAATCAAATTATGTTCCACTTTGAATCACACCTAATTACTCACTATAGTGTTGTGTAAGATCTAAGCTTTATTTGGATTGAGTGGAATTCAAGGCTTTGGCCTAAAAAAAATTTCCCTCAATTGTTTATTCCAACCTTTGGAAGTTGGAATCCAATCCCTTCTTATTATTTGATTTGTGTTTGTTATAACTTTGTACTACCACTTCATAAGAAAATCATAGACAATGCCAGAAAGAAAAAGTGAAGAACATGTGACATGTTTGGAGGGTAGGTAACCAAATTTCATTTTAAATTGTGGAAAAGGAAATGACATGAAAACACATGTGCTAGTATAGTGTATTCCTTTCTATTCACATAAGTGATCAATTTGCCTTGGGCACACCCATTAAAAAAAACTAAATTCTAGACAAAAATAGTTAGTATGATTAAATTATCCTTAATTAAATATTGTATCTTAATTTAATGTGAGGAGTAAAAGATTTTTTAGGAATACGTACACAAAGGTAATTTTGGAAAAATAAATTAATTTTTTTCTTGATTATATAAATAGACACTTATTTTGGACCAAAATAAAAAGACAAATTGGTCATTTATTGTGTACCGAAGGAAGTAATATGTGACTCTTCATTTTTCACATCATATTCGGTACTCACATTAGGTCCGACAAAATCAAAATTCGTATTAAGTGTTCCTTAAAAAAAGACGAGACCATACATATGACTTGAATCAAATCTTTGATTAAGGATATGAAATACTTATAACTCGACAACAATTACGTTGGTGACTCTTCGTTCCTAAATCCAACATTACTGGGAAAAATCATGTTAAACATCTCATCTTATTAATTAAAGCAGTATGCTGTTAGAAGAAAAAGTAAGCAATGCTTTTTAAAAGTCAATTTTTTGAAACCAGATGGAATAACAAACAACTTATTTTACTCTTTTACGTTATAATTAAGGAAACAACAATATTGCAAGTTCATGCGTAGATCTTGGGACAAAAAATACCTAAATAAAGAAAAAAAGAAAAAGAAAAAAGAAACCTCAATCACTATATCATCATCAGCAAGGACCATGGCGACTTTTCTTTATATTAATTGTTAAAAATTAATCAGAAGCAGAGTTAGAATTTAAGCTTTATGAGTTTTAAATTCTAGAATATCAATTAAGTGTTAGTAAATGAGTTCTGAATTTAATTTTTATATATATTTAATAATTTTTAATACAAATACAAAATTTTAATTAAAAATTATTGAATTCTACCGAGTCCGTAGCTAACTTTCTATCTCCGCTTCGGTTGTAATGTAATCAACACTCAAACATCCACATTTTCATTGTAATTGCAATCACATGTATGATCCCCTTTCTCACATGTTACGTAACTACCTATCATTTTATATATATATATATATATATATATATATATATATATATATATATATATATATATATATATATATATATTGACTATAACAGTATTTTTCCAGTTAATAATTTTATCTCTAAAATGGATGTAGCCATAGTGAAGGAATTATTTGTCACGAGCCAAAAACTTGACCCGTCGTGATGGCGTCTATCGATGATACTAGGCCGGTCGATATTACTAAAATGCTTTCAACAATAACCAGAAATAAATCAAGACTTTTAAAATAACTGAAATCTTTGCCATAAAACGGGGTGAACCCAAAACATAAGTGCAGAAATAAAGCCCGACATCGAGGTGTCACTTGTCATGAGCATCTAACATAACCGATCCGAAAGTAACAAGACTAACATAGTCTGGAATCCAAGATACAACAAATAAGGAAAGATAGGGAAGAAGAAAGCAGGGCTACGAACGCCAGCAGCTACCTCGCTATCTCCAATGATCAGCTACGAGTACAATCAACAACCTCCGCGTCCAACAACTCCCTAATCTGCACACGAGGCGCAATAAGTAATATGAGTACACCAACTCAGTAAGTAACAGAAATAAATAAGGTACTGAAAAGTAGTAACGAGCTATACAAATACAGTTTAGTTCAGAAATTTCAATAAAAGATAAGCATGCTTTCAAATCCGGAAATTCAAGTCAAATAAGCTTGTTTAAGTCAAGTTCAAGTAAAACAACCAGATAAAATATCTTTCTGAAGTTTTTTCAAATAATGATATGAAGCATCTACATGCAAGAATAATGGAATCAAATTAGTCCCTCGGGCATTCATCACTCAGTCCTCCCATTCAATCCAACCTCACGATCACTCATTCCTCACAGTCACTCATTTCTCACAGTCATCAGCACTCGACACTCGCATTCAGTAGGTACCTGCGCTCACTGGGGATGTGCAGACTCCGAAAGGGCTCCTTCAGCCCAAGCACTATAACAAGTCAATCATGGAATAAATCAATAAAACATGTTGCGGCGTGCAGCTCGATCCCATAAATATCCTCATAATCAGGCCCCCGACCTCACTCAGTCATTAATCTCTCCAGTCTCTGGGGCTCTCAGATATCAGGAAAAATCAGCGCAAACAACAATAACATGATGCATCGAATAGAATTACAGAGACATAGATATGATATGCGAGTAAAAACTGTGACTGAGTACAAATAGCATTTAACAGGCAATTCAACATGTAACGCAGCCCCTACGGGACCCAACAATGCCAACATATAACCTAAACATGGTTTCTAACATGATTTACAATTAATTTTTCATAACACATATAGAGCATATAGCTAACAACATGTTGTTCAACTTTACAGTTTCTACGGAACAGACCAAGTCACAATCTCCTCGGTGCACGCCCACACGCACGTCACCTCGCATGTGCGTCACCTCTAGAATAATCACATAACATCAAATCCGGGGTTTCATACCCCCAGGACCAGATATACAATTGTTACTTACCTCAACCGAGCAAAATCCTACTCCGCAATGCCTTTGCCTTTCGAATTAGCCTCCGAACGCCCCGAATCTAGCCATAAACAGTACAATACCATTAATATATGCTAAAGGAATCAATTCCACAAGAAAAACTATAAAATTGGACTCAAAACCCGAAATTAGATCAAACCTGGCCCCCGAGCCCTTGTTTCGGAATCTGACAAAAGTTACAAAAGCCGAAAGCTGATTCACTCACGAGTCTAACCATACCAAATTTACTCAAATCCGACAACAAAATCCCCTTCAAAACCTCAAAATTCCATCTCAATAACTCTTCCATTTTCCTCCCAATTTTTCACCTAAATCATAATTTAGATGATAAAAATCAAGACGAAATCATGGAATTTAACCAAAATAAAGTGAAGAACACTTACCCCAATCAACTTCACAAAAATCCCTTCAAAAATTGCCCAAATCTGTCGTCTCTAGCTTAAAATATGAAGAATGGGCTCAAACCCTCGATTTTGAATTTAACACTGCCTGCCGAGATTTCCTTCATCGCGATCGTGGAAATAGCCTCGCGATCACGAATCACAAACTCTATGCGAATGCGAAAAATACCACGCGTTCGCGAACCCCTGCCACACAAACCTACGCATTTGCATCCTACTTTATGTGATCGCATATAGCAATCACCTCAGCTCCTCTTCAGCCATATTACTTCTTCGCGAACGCGACACTGGCCACGCGTTTGCGAAGCACACCTTCACACATATATGCGATCGCGTCCCCAACTCTGCGATCGCGTAGAATAAACTCACCTCTGCTCTTAAATAAACTTACGCGATCGCGGATATACTCATGCGATCGCGTATAAGGAAACCAGAAGAAAAATACCAGCAGCTATCAACCATCCTCCAAAAGCCAAAAATGATCCGTTAATCACGCAAAACTCACTCGAGGACCTAGGGACCTCAACCAAACATACCAACACGTCCCATAACATCATACGAACTTAGTCAAACCTTTGAATCACTCAAAAAGATATCAAAACACCAAATTACCCTCGGATTCAAGCCTAAGGACTTCTAATCTTTCGAATTCCACAAACGATGCCCAAACCCACCAAACCACGTCCGAATGACCTTACATTTTGCACACAAGTCAAAAATGACACCACGAACCTACACCAAGTTCCGAAATTTCATTTCGACTCCAATATCAAAATTTCCACTGCAACCAAAATTGCCAAAATTCTAACTTTCGCCAATGCAAGCCTAATTCTACCACGGCCCTCCAAATCACACTCCGGATGTGCTCCTAAGTCCAAAATCACCAAATGGAGCTAACGGAACCATCAAAATTAAATTCGAGATCGTTTACACATAAGTCAATATCCAGTCAACTTCTCCAGCTTAAGCTTCCAAATAAGAGACTATGTGTCTCAATTCACTCCGAAACCATTCCATACCCTAACCAACTAACCCGGTAAGTCATAATACAGCTGTAGAACACAAGAGAAGCAGGAAATAAGGGAACGAGGCTATAACTCTCGAAACGACCGGCCGGGTTGTTACATCCTCCCCCTTTTAAACAAACGTTTATCCTCGAACTGGTCTTAAAAACATCCTCCCGCTCGGTCTCCCAAGTAGCCTCCTCCACGGGCTGACCTCTCCACTGCACTTTCACTGAAGCTATATCCTTTGATCTTAACTTTCGGACCTGTTGCTCCAAAATAGCCACCGGCTCTACATCATTAGTCAAATCACCATCCAACTGAACCGTGCTGTAATCCAAATATGAGATGGATCGCCGATATAATTTTGAAGCATAGAAACATGAATTACTTGATGCACACTCGATAAGCTGGGTGGCAAAACAAGCTCATAGGACACCTTCCCGATCTTCCGAAGCACCTCAAATGGCCCAATAAACTGAGGGCTCAACTTGCCCTTCTTTCCAAATCTCATAACACCCTTCATGGATGAAACCTTCAGCAAGACCTTCTCTCCAATCATATAAGACACATCACGGACCTTCCTGTCAGCATAACTCTTTTGTCTTGACTATGCCGTGCGAAGCCGCTCCTAAATCACTTTAACCTTTCCTAATGCATCCTGAACCAAGTCTGTACCCAAAAGCCTAGACTCACCCGGCTCAAACCAAACCACTGGGGATCTACATCACTTCCCATGTAGAGCCTCATACAGAGCCATCTGAATGCTTGACTAATGACTGTTGTTGTAACATGAACCACCAAAATTAATGACGCACACACGAAACATGTCCTCTAATATCTGAATAGTGAGCTCAGATTGTCTATCCGTCTGAGGATGAAATTGTGTGCTCAACTCAACCCGAGTACCCAACTCTCGCTACACGGCTCTCCAAAACTACGATGTAAACTGCGTGCCTCTGTCTGAAATGATGGAAACTGGCACACAGTGCAGGCAAACAATCTCTCTAATATAAATCTCTGCCAATCGGCCTGAAGAATAGGTAGTACTCACAGGAATGAAGTGCGCAAACTTGGTCAGCTGATCCACAATCACCCAAATAGCATCGAACTTCCTCGAAGTCCGTTGGAGCCCAACTACAAAGTCTATGGTGATCCGCTCCCACTTCCACTTTGTGAAATATATCTACTAAAGTAAGCCACCCGGCCTATGATGCTCATATTTCACCTGTTGACAGATAAGACACTGGCTACAAACCCAACTATATCTTTCTTCATTCTCCTCCACCAATAGTGTTGTCGCAAATCCTGGTACATCTTCGCGGCACCCGGATGGATGGAATACCGCGAGCTTTGGGCCTCCTCCAGAATCACCTCCCGAAGCCCATCTACGTTGGGTACATATATTCGGCCCTGCATCCTCAATACCCCATCATCTCCAATAGTCACATCTTTAGCATCATCATGCTGAACCTTGTCCTTGAGGACAAGCAAATGAAGATCATCATACTGGCACTCTCTAATGCGATCAAACAAGGAAGACCGAAAAACCACACAAGCTAGAACCTGACTGGGCTCCGAAATATCCAATCTCACTAGATGGTTGGCCAAATCCTGAACATCAACCACAAGAGGTCTCTCCCAAACATGAATGAATGCATGATTGCCCATACTCACTGCCTTCCTACTCAAGGCATCGACCACCACATTGGCCTTTCCCGGGTGATACACAATAGTAATATTATAGTCCTTTAGCAGCTCCAGCCACCTCCGCTACCTCAAATTGAGATCCTTCTATTTAAACAAGTGCTGGAGGCTACGATGATCGATAAACACCTCACAAGACACACCATAGAGATAGTGCCTCCAAATCTGCAACGCATGCACTATGGTAGCCAACCCCAAATCACGTACAGGGTAGTTCTTCTCATGGGGCTTCAACTGGAATGAAGCATAAGCAATCACTCTACCCTCCTACATAAAAAAACATCCAATGCCAATCCGAGAAGCATCACAATATACGATATAAGAACTAGAAGCTGATGGTAGAACTAGAACGGGAGCTATGGTCAAGGAAATCTTGAGCTTCTGGAAGCTCGCCTCACACTCGTCCGACCATCTGAAAGGAGCACCCTTTTGGGTTAATTTGTTCAAGGGCGATGTAATAGAAAAGAAACCTTACACGAACCGATGGCAGTAGCCAGCCAAAACAAGAAACCGTAGAATCTCTATAGTTGAGGACGACCTGGGACAACTCTAGACTGCCTCTATATTCTTCGGATCAACCTGAATACCCTCACTAGACACAATGTGCCCTAAGAACGCCACTAAGCTGAGCCAAAACTCACACTTGGAGAACATAGCATAAAGTTAATCCTCTCTCAACCACTGTAACACAATCCGCAAATGTTGGGCATGCTCTTTATGGCTACGAGAGTACACTAGGATATCATCAATGAATACAATAACAAACGAGTCGAGATAAGGCTGGAACACACTATTCATCAGATGCATGAACGCTAATGGGACATTGGTTAGCCCAAAAGACATCACAAGGAACTCATAATAACCATATCAGATCCTGAAAGCTGTCTTAAGAATGTTTGAGTGCCTAAATTTCAACTGGTGATACCCTGACCTGAGATCAATCTTGGAGAACACCCTCTCTCCCTGAAACTGGTCAAATAGATCTTCAATGCACGACAAATAATACTTGTTCTTGATTGTCACTTTGTTTAACTGCCTATAATCAATGCACATTCTCATAGTGCCATCCTTCTTCTTCATAAATAGAATAGGTGCACCCTAAGGTGACACACTAGGCCTAATAAACCCCTTCTCAAGGAGCTCCTAAAGCTGCTCCTTCAAATCAGCCGGTGCCATATGGTATGGTGGAATAAAAATATGCTGAGTTCTCGGAAATAAATCAATACCAAAGTCAATATCCTTGTTTGGAGACATGCTCGATAGGTCTGCAGGAAACACATCTGAAAAATCGTGCACCACCGGAACAAAATCAATAGTAGGGGTCTTTGCACTGACATCTCTCACAAAAGCCAAATAGGATAAACAACCCGTCCCAACCATCTACTGGGCCTTCAAGTATGAAATCACTCTACTGGGGACATAATCTAAAGAACCGTGCCACTCAATCCGAAATAACCCCGGCATCGCCAATGTTACAGTCTTAGCATGGCAGTCTAAACTAGCATGATAGGGAGACAACCAATCCATACCCAATATTACATCAAAATCAACCATACTAAGCTGTTGAAGATCCACTCTAGTGTCCAATCCCCCAATGGTCACTACATATGACCTATACACATGGTCCATAATAATAGTATAGCCCACCGTAGTAGATACATGAACAGATAAAGCTAAAGACTCATGGGGCATATCCAGATAATGGGCAAAATATGAAGATACATGTGAATAGCTAGAGCCAGGGTCAAATAATACAAAGGCATCTCGGTGACATACTGAGATAATACTTGTGATCATTGTGTCTGAAGCAATGACATCTGGTCTGGCAAGAAGAGCATAGAAACGGGCCTAACCTCCACCTGATTGGCCTCCCCCTCTTGGGCGACCCCTAGGTGACTGAGCTCCACCCCGAGCTGACTGGGCAGGTGGTGATGTAACTGGTGCTGAAGATGCAGCCTGACTCCTCTACTGCGCTGGACCTCCCTGATGACGAGGACACTTCCTCCACATATGCCCAAACTCCCCACAGTCAAAACAACTCCCTGGTGTTTGTGGTGGGGACTGAAAAAAGCTCCGAGCACTGGGATAACTAGTAGAATAACCTGCCATAGACGAGCCCTGAACCGATGGAGCACGGGACGAACTCTGAGCTGGAAGGGCACTGAGATATGGGTGACCCTACTGAGAACTATGAAAACCGTGGCCAGATGATGCACTACGGTGGGCTGGATGAGCCGTCTGAGCATGCCTGAAGGGACGATCCCTACCGTGGTGAAACTGACCTTCAGAAAGAACACCACTAAAACTACCAGATCCACGAGGCCTCTTGGCCTCCTTCTCTACTTTCTCTTGGTGGCGAATTGATTCTATATCCCGAGTAATGTCAACAACCTCCTCAAAAGAAGTACCAAAAACCCTCTCCTTAGTCATAAGAATTCGTAGATGATATATGAGGCCATCAATGAACCTCCTGATCCTCTCCCTGTTTGTAGGAACCAACCAAATAGCATGATAGGCCAACTCAAAAAATCTCATCTCGTACTATGTCATCATCATATCATCCTGACACAGCTGCTCAAACTGTCTGCGTAGCTCCTCTCTGCAGAACTGCAACACATACTTCTCGAGGAAGAGAATGGAGAACTGTTGCCATATACGGGGCACTGCACCAACAGGCTTACGCCTCTCATAACCCTCCCACCAAGTGAAGGCAGCTCCCGAGAATTGAAATGTAGTGAACGAGACTCTACTGGTCTCTAGAATACCTATTGTATGGAGAATTCTCTGACACTTATCCAAGAAACCCTGGGCATCCTCGCCCTCTATATCATTGAAGGTCGGAGGTTGTAGTCTACAAAACCTCTCCGATCTATGCTGCTCATCTCAGGCATGATAGGAACCATATAGTCCTGAGAAGGTGCAACCGACTATGCTAGTGGTGCCCCTGGTATCTGAAGTCCCAGTACCACCTGCTCTGGTTGTACGGGCGGCGGGAGTCTGAGTGCCTTCCCTGACTTCAGAAGTGGCTGCTGTAGTATAAACAGAGACCTCCTAAGCAAGACTGGTGCATATGGTCAAAATTTGAGCTAAGGCCTCCTGAAGGCCTGGGATCACAATGGGCACAACTGGTTCCTGAGCTGGTCCCGCTGATGCATCAACAACTAGGACCTGATCCTTGACTGGGCAACTAGTGGATCTATAGGTGCCGCCCTACCTGCTGTGCGGCTGCACCACCGCCTTTACCATGGTCTCTACCGCGACTTAGGACTCTCGCGGCCCCAACTGGTGGTATTGAAGGCTATCCGTCCTGACCAGTAGCACGTGTCCTCACCATCTGTGAGAGAATAGAATAACAGAAGATTAGTTACCAGAATTAACAGATTCGCATGACAAGAATTAAAGAATGTGAAGTTTCCTAAGGTTTCTGCAACCTCTCAAAGATAAGTACATACGTCTCCATACCAATTTGCAAGACTCAACTAAACCTACTCATGACTCGTGAGATTTATGTAACCTAGGCTTTGATACCAACTGTCATGACCTAAAAACTCGATCCATCGTAATGGAGCCTATCGATGATACTAGGCCAGCCGACATTACCAAAACGCTTTCAATAATAACCAGAATTAACAAGACCTTTAAAATAACTGAAATCTTTGCCATAAAATGGGGTAAACCCCAAAGTATAAGTGCGAAAATAAAGCTCGACATCGGGGTGTCACTTGTCATGAGCATCTAACATAACCGATCCGAAAGTAACAAGACTAAAATAGTCTGGAATCCAAGATACAACAAATAGGGAAAGATAGGTGTGATGACTATCACTCGTTTTGAAAGTAAATTTTGTGTTCTGAGGCCTTAAAAACCTTTTTTTGTCTCACCTCAATGTGCGTGCACAGTCTGGGCGCATTTTTGGAGAGCTTTTATGTGAAAACTAAGTAAAATAAGAAAATTGGCTTTTAAAATTGAATAAAGTTGACTTTGATCAACATTCTTGGTAAACAGACCCGATGGTCTTGTAGGGTCCGCAGTAAAATTTGGGACTTGGGCGTATGCCCGGATTTGAATTCCGAGGTCCCAAGCCCGAGAAATGAATTTTTAAAGAAAATTATTTTCTGGAAAACATAAAGGCTTTTAGAAGTGAATTGATGTAAATTCTTGATGTTATCAGGCACGTATCTTGGTTCCGGAATCCGATACAAGTTTGAAATAATAATTAAGTTAAATTTGTGAAGTTTGGTAAGAATCGGAGTTCGTTTGGTATAAATTGGACCTTTATTTGAGAAAATAGTAATTTCAATGTTCTTGAGTGATTTCATGAATTTGAGGTTTATTCATAGTTGTTGATGTTATTTTGATGATTTGATTGCACGAGCAAGTCTGTATGATGTTTTTGGACTTGTGTGCATGTTTGGTTTGGAGCTCCGATGGCTCGGGTGAGTTTTGGATATGCCACAAAGTGAAATTGGACTTAGGAAAAAGTTGCTGGTATCTGATATTTTGCCCAGGCCTATGATCTCGCAATTGCGAGATCAGGCTTCGCTATTGCGAAGTCCTCAGGCATGGTAATTGCAACCCAGGCATCACAAATGCGAACCCAGCCTAGGCAGGCCTTGGTCGGAAATGCGACCCTTTTATCGCAAATGCGAAGGCAACGTCGCAATTGCGACATCTGCGACCAGGTAATTAGGACTTAGATGCATTTTTCTTCATTTTTCAAATTCTCTCAAACCCTAAGCTCTCTTGGGCGATTTTCTAAAAAAACGTTCTTCTCTAAATAGATTGTAAGTCATTTCTAACTCATTTTCTTTAATCTATAACATCTTTTCACATCATTTCAATTCAAAATCAAGGGATTTCACGGAGGAAATTGGGTGTTTTGGGTAGAACTTAGGATTTTCAATATTTGGGGATTTGGACCTCGATTTGAGGTCCGATTTCAAAATAAATTATATATTTGAGTTCGTGGGTGAGTGGGTAATCCGGTTTTGGTTCGAACCTCGGGTTTTGGCCATGTGGGCCCTGGGTCAATTTTTGACTTTTTGGGAAAATCATTGGAAAACCTATTTTCATGCATTAGAATTGATTCATTTAGCATTTATTGATATCGTTAAGTAAATTTTGGCTAGATACAAGCAAATTGGAGGTGGAAACAAGAGGTAACATGATAGTTGAGACTTGAATTGTGTTCGTGGCATTGGGGTAAGTGTTTGGTCTAACCTTAGCTTGAGGGATTAGGAGTTGTGTCTTATTTGCTATGTGTTAATTGTTGAGTATGACGTATAGGCATGGTGACGGGTATCTATACGTCGGTATCAAGCATGCCCGTGAGTCTTATCCTATGATTAATGTGATCTGTTTCGTATTGTTCATGCTTTACATGATGATTTCTATTGTTGAACAAGACTTGTGGAAGTATTATTGGTAATTGAATATTGTAGAGAGTTGGCTCAAGTTGAGAACTGAGTTCTGAAGTAATTGTGAAAAAAAGAAGCGGTTTGTGATATTGTCTCCCTTGCTGGGATGTTATTGCTTTTGATATTATCTCCCTTGCCGGGGTGTTATTACTCATGATATTGTTTCCCTTACCGGGATTTTATTGTGATATTATTGATTCCCTTGCCCAAATTGCTTTGTGATTGTTACTTGGGTGAGGAAGAGTGTAAAGCACGAAGGGTGATGCCATGCATGATTTGAGAGTGCTAATGCACAAAGGGTGATGCCGTGCCGATATTGTGAGGTAAAAACACGAAGGGTGATGCCGTACCACACGATGTAAAATGCCGTGCCATGATATGAGTGATAATGCACGAAGGATAATTCCGTGCCATGATTATGTGAGGTAAAAGCATGAAGGGTGACGCCGTACCGATCAATTGATTTTTATGATGAGAACAAGAGTAAAAGTACGAAGGGTGATGCCGTGCACTTGTCATTGATTTCCTTATTCTGCTTATAGTTTAATTTTGGTGTTCCGTATGTTTATTTACTAAATTTCTGTTGTTACCTGATATTCCCCGCAACATGTTTCCCCCCTCCCCTCTTTAACTGTAAATTCCTGCCTTTAATTTCCAGCTGTATATGATTTAACTGGACATGTTTATTTGGTAGTCTTGTCCTAGTCTCGTCACTACTTCGCCAAGGTTAGGCTAGGCACTTACCAGTACATGGGGTCGGTTGTGCTGATACTACTCTCTGCACTGTGTGCAAATCTCGGTGCTACAGCTTTTGGACCACAATGAGGTTGCTGCCTTCAGTTCATCTAGCGACCCGAGGTAGTCCTGCAGGGGTCCGCAAGCCTTGGCGTCTCCTTCTATATTTTCATTTTGTTTCTTTAATGTATTTCAGAAACAACTTTGTTTTTATCTTTCAGACCCCTATTTGTAGTATTCTTAGACAGTCTGTGAGATTGTGAAACTAGTTTTAGGTAGCTTATGTTTATGGAATTGTATCAGTATTATTTTAAATTGTTACATTTCATTCTTCCGCTTTATTATTTCTGATGTTTATAAAAATGTTAACTCACAATTGTTAAGGGATTAAAAATGAAAAAGGTTAAATAATTAGAATAATTGGCTTGCCTAGCTTTCACTAGTAGGCGCTATCACGACTCCCGAGGGTGGAAAATATAGGTCATGACAAGTTGGTATCAGAGCTCTAGGTTGCTTAGGTCTCATAATTCAGGGACAAGCTTAGTAGAGTATGATGGATCGGTATGGAGATGTCTGTATTTATCCCCCAGAGGATATAGAGTTAGGAAAAACTTCACATCTATTCTTTCTTGTCATGCGACTTGATTTCTCAATGCTAATTGAACTTCCACTTTGTTCTTTCGCAGATGGTGAGAACACGTACCGCTTTATCAGATGACCAACAGCCCGAGCCCCAATTAGCCGCTCCTACGAGCGGTATGGGTCGAGGCCATGCTAGGGTTCTAGGCAGAGGTAGGGCTCAGCCCAGAGCTCGAGCAGCAGCACCAGCGACGAAGTCTCAGGTTGAGTTTGACGATGAGGTTCCAGCCTAGGTAGTTCCAGCAGGACCAGCTCAGGTCCTAGAGGGGTTCATTGCCACCCCGGTACTTCAGGATTCTCTGGTCCGTCTAGTGGCCTTATGGAGAGTGTCGCCCAGGCAGACTTTCTTCCTATATCACCAATCGTCTCTCAAGAAGGAGTAGGAGCCTAGACTCCTGCTACTCACATTGCGGAGCAGATGGCTCCCCCGTTTCAAAATCCAACAGCTTAATCAGTTGGGGTAGTTCAACCTGGTGTTGTAGTACAGACCGGTGAGGGGCCAGCTATGTCTGCTGATGCCTTGTGGAGATTGGACAAGTTCACCAAGCTTTTTACTACTACTTTTGGTGGTACTGAGGATCCCCAGGATTATTTGGACAGATGTCATGAGGTTCTACGGAATATGGGGATAGTGGAGACCAATTGGGTTGACTTTGCTGCTTTTCATTTGTCTAGATCCGCCAAGACTTGGTAGCGAGATTATTATTTGGCTAGACAAGCTGGGTTACCAACTTTAACTTGGGATTGGTTCTCTCAGTTATTTCTGGAGAAGTTTCTTCCTATCACTCAGAGGGAGAACTATCAGAGGCAGTTTGAGCGTCTCCAGCAGGGTTCTATGACTGTTACTCAGTATGAGACCAAATTTATTGACTTGGCCCGTCATGCTCTTCTTATACTTCCCACTAAGATAGAGAGAGAGTGAGGAGGTTCATTTAGGGACTCGTTCAGCCTATTCGATTGCAGATGGCTAAGGAGACGGGAAGCGAGATTTCTTTTCAGGATGCGGCCAATGTGGCTAGGAGAGTTGAGATGGTTCTATCACAGGGGAGTAGTCAGGGGTTTGACAAGAGGCCTCGTCATTCGAGCCGGTTTAGTGGTGCCTTAATTGGAGGTAGAGATTCTTCTAGTAGGGGCCATCCTTCCAGGCCGTTTCATTCAGAACTTCAGGCTTCTTACGGTGCTCCAGGTGGCCGTGGTTCTCATATGCAATATTCTGATCAGCTGCCCTACAGTGCACCGCCAGCTCCTATCAGTGCACCTCCGCTCCCGGGTTTTCAGAGTGGTTATTCAGGCCATTAGGGTCAGTAGTCTCAACATCTGAGGGCTTGTTATACCAGTGGCGATACGAGGTAGATTGCTAGATTTTACCCTCGAGCACCTAGCAGCTCTCAGTATCAGGGTTACCTTGCTATGGTTCAGGCACCGAGTGTTCCACCGCCCGCTCAGCCAGCTAGAGGTGGAGGTAGAGGTATTAAAGGTGAAGGTTAGGCCGCTAGAGGTGGAGGCCAGCTAGCATGAGGCCTTTCCAGAGATGTAGTTTAGAGTGGTGGGGCCCAACCCCGATGTTATGCTCTTCCAGCCAGGCCTGAGGCTAAGGCTTCCGATGTAGTTATCACAGGTACTGTTCTAGTTTGTAGTAGAGATGCTTCAGTTCTATTTGATCCAGGATCTACATACTCCTATGTGTCATCTTATTTTGCACCGTATTTGGTCATACCTAATGATTCTTTGAGTGCTACTGTATATGTGTCTACACTGATGGGTGATTCTATTATGGTAGATCGTGTCCATCGTTAATGTATAGTTGTGATTGGGGGTCTTGAGACTCAAGTAGATTTGTTACTTTTGGACATGGTTGATTTTGATATCATATTGGGGATGGACTGGTTATCACCTTACCATGCTATCTTGGACTGTCATGCCAAGACTGTGACCTTAACCTTACCGGGTTTACCTCATTTAGAGTGGAGAGGGACTCCTGGTTATTCTACCCGTAGGGTTTTCTCATATATGAAGGCTCGATTTATGGTCAAGAAGGGGTGTTTAGGCTATTTGGCATATGTTCGTGATTCTAGTACTGAGGTTCCTTCTATGGATTCTGTGCCTGTTGTTTGTGAGTTTCCTGAGGTATTTCTTGCAGACCTACCAAGTATGGCACCCGACAGGGATATTGACTTCTCCATTGATTTGGCTCAGCACACTCAGCCTATTTCTATTCCGCCGTATCGTATGGCCACGCCTGAGTTGAAAGAATTAAATGAGTAGTTGCAAGACTTGCTTGATAAATGCTTTATTAGACCTAGTGTCTTTCCTTGAGGTGCGCCGTGTTGTTTGTTAAAAAGAAGGACGGATCAATGAGGGTGTGTATAGATTACCAGCAGTTGAACAAGATTACAATCAAGAATAAATATCATTGCCGAGGATTGATAATTTGTTTGATCAGCTTCAGGATGCCTTGGATAAGGTCAGGATCATTCAGGATATGCTTCGTACAACTCAATCCAGGCAAAAGAGCTATGCCTACCGTAAGGTTCGTGATGTGGCATTCATGGTCAGCGAGCGAGTGTTGCTTTGGGTGTCGCCTATGAAGGGCATGATGAGATTTGGGAAGAAGGGCAAGCTTAGCCCTAGATTCATTGGCCTGTTTGAGATTCTTGATCGAGTGGGAGATGTGGCTTAAAGACTTGCGTTGCCGCCGATTTTATCAGTCGTACATCCAGTGTTTCATGTGTTCATGCTTCTGAAGTATCACGGCGATCCATCCCACGTGTTAGACTTCAGCACTATCCAATTGGACAAGGACTTGTCCTATGAGGAGGAGCCGGTAGCTATTCCAGACCGGAAGGTTCATCAGTTGAGATCGAAGAGTTACCCTTCTGTTCATATTCAGTGGAGAGGTCAGCCTGTTGAGGCAGCAACCTAGGAGTCTAAGTCCGATATGCGGAACCGATATCCCCATCTTTTCTCCGACTCAGGTACTTTTCTTATGTCCGTTCAAGGACGAACGGTTGTTTTAGAGGTGGAAATGTGATGACCCTTTGGGTCATCACTCGTCTTGAAAGTAAATTCTGTGTTTCGATGCCTTAAAAATCTCTTTTTGTCTCACCTCAATTTGCCTGCGCAGTCCGGGCGCGTTTCCGAAAAGCTTTTATGTGAAAACTAAGTAAAATCAGGAAATTGGCTTTTAAAATTGAATAAAGTTGACTTTGGTTAACATTCTTGGTAAATAGACCCGGATCCATGATCCGATGGTCTCGTAGGGTCCGCAGTAAAATTTGGGACTTGGGCATATACCCAGAATCGAAGTCTGAGGTCCCAAGCCTGAGAAATAAATTTTTAAAGAAAATTATTTTCTAGAAAATATAAAGGCTTTTAGAAGTGAATTGATGTAAATTCTTGATATTATCGGGCCCGTATCTTGGTTCTGGAGCCCGATACAAGTTTGAAATAATAATTAAGTTGACTCTGTGAAGTTTGGTAAGAATCGGAGTTCGTTTGGTATAAATCGGACCTTTATTTGAGAAAATAGTAATTTCAATGTTCTTGATTGATTTCATGAATTTGAGGTTTAATTCATAGTTGTTGATGTTATTTTGATAATTTGATTGTACGAGCAAGTCTGTATGATATTTTTGGACTTGCGTGCATGTTTGGTTTGGAGCCCTGAGGGCTCGGGTGAGTTTTGGATAGGCCACGGAGTGAAATTGGACTTAGGGAAAAGTTGGTGGTATCTGATATTTTAGCCCAGGCCTCTGATCTCGCAATTGCGATACCAAGCTTCGCAATTGCGAAGTCCACAAGCATGGGAATTGCGACCCAGGCGTCGGAAATGCGAACCTAGCCTGGGCAGGCCTTGGTCACAAATGCGACCCTTTTATCGCAAATGCGATGTCGCAAATGCGATGTCGCAAATGCTGAAGAGGTTCGCAATTGCGACATCTGCGATCAGGTACTTAGGACTTAGACGCAATTTTCTTCATTTTTCAAACTCTCTCAAACCCTATGCTCTCTTGGGCAATTTTCTAAAGAAAAGTTCTTCTCCAAATCAATTGTAAGTCGTTTCTAACTCATTTTCTTTAATCTATAACATCTTTTCACATGATTTCAATTCAAAATCAAGGGTTTTCATGGGAAAATTGGGGTGTTTTGGGTAGAACTTAGGATTTTCAAAATTTAGGGATTTGGACCTCGATTTGAGGTCCGATTTCAAAATAAATTATATATTTGAGTTCGTGGGTGAGTGGGTAATCGGGTTTTGGTTCGAACCTCGGGTTTTGACCATGTGGGTTCGGGGTCGATTTTTGACTTTTTGGGAAAATCATTGGAAAACCTATTTTCATGCATTAGAATTGATTCATTTAGAATTTATTGATATCATTAAGTAAATTGTGGCTAAATACAAGTGAATTGGTGGTGGAAACAAGAGGTAAAGCGGTAGTTGAGGCTTGAATTGTGTTCGTGGCTTTGAGGTAAGTGTTTGGTCTAACCTTAGCTTAAGGGATTAGGAGTTGTGTCTTATTTGCTATGTGTTAATTGTTGAGTATGACGTATAGGCATAGTGACGAGTGTCTATACGTCAGTGTCAAGCGTGCCGGTGAGTCTTATCCTATGATTAGTGTGACTCCGTTTCGTATTGTTCATGGTTTATATGATGATTTTTATTGTTGAACAAGGCTTGTGGAAGTATTATTGGTAATTGAACATTGTCGAGCATTGGCTCAAGTTGAGAATTGAGTTGTGAAGTAATTGTGGAAAAGAGAAGAGGTTTATGATATTGTTTCCCTTGCCGGGATGTTATTTATTTTGATATTATCTCCCTTGCCGGGATGTTATTACTCATGATATTATTTCCCTTGTCGGGATATTGTTGTTATGCTACTGCTCCCTTGCCGGGATTTTATTGCGATATTATTGATTCCCCTGGCCAAATTGCTTTGTGATTGTTGCTTGGGTGAGGAAGAGGGTAAAGCACGAAGGGTGATGCCATGCATGATTTGAGAGTGTTAATGCATGAAGGGTGATGTCGTGCCAATATTGTGAGGTAAAAACACGAAGGGTGATGCCGTGCCGCACGATATAAAATGTCGTGCCATTATATGAGTGATAATGCATGAAGGATAATTCCGTGCCATGATTATGTAAGGTAAAAGCACGAAGGATGATGTCGTGCTGATTATATTGATTTTTATGGTAAGGACGAGAGTAAAAGCACGAAGGGTGATGCCGTGCACTTGTCATTGATTTCCTTATTCTTCTTATAGTTGAATGTTGGTGTTCCGTATGTTTCTTTACTGAATTTCTGTTGTTACCTGACATTCCCTGCAGCATGTTTCCCCCTCCCCTCTTTAACTGTAAATTCATGCCTTTATTTTTCTGCTATATATGATTTAACTACACAGGTTTATTTGGTAGTCTTGTCCTAGCCTCGCCACTACTTTGCTGAGGTTAGGCTAGGCACTTACCAGCACATGGGGTCGGTTGTGCTGATACTATACTTTGCACTGTGTGCAGATCCTGGTGCTGCAGCTTTTGGACCACAGTGAAATTGCTGCCTTCAGTCCATCAGGCGAACCGAGGTAGTCCTGCAGGCGTCCGCAGGCCTTGGCGTCTCATTCTATCTTTCCATTCTGTTTCTTTAATGTATTTCAGAAACAACTTTGTATTTATCTTTCAGACCCCTATTTGTAGTATTCTTCGACAGTCTGTGAGATTGTGACACCAATTTATGGAATTGGATCGGAATTATTTTAAATTGTTACATTTCATTATTTAGCTTTATTATTTTCGCTATTTATAAAAATGTTAGCTCACAATTGTTAAGGGATTAAAAATGAAAAGGGTTAAATAATTAGAATAATTAGCTTGCCTTACTTTTACTAGTAGGCGCCATCACGACTCCCGAGGGAGGAAAATCCGATCATGACAATAGGGAAGAAAAACGTAAGGCTACGAACGCCGATAACTACCTCGCTATCTCCAATGATCAGCGATGAGTACTATCAACAACCTCCGCATCCAACAACTCCTGAATAGAAAGAGAGGTTAGATTTTTTATAGTGACCCTTCTTTTTGCTGTGGAATCTCTCCAACGATCCACTGAATGTTAAGAGGGTCGGTAACAGGTTTCTTGATGTATGCATTTGTATTCTTGAAGTTAATGTCTTTACACCAACTCAGTAAGTAACATAAACAAATAACGTACTGAGAAGTAGTGACAAGCTATACAAATACAATTTAGTTAAGAAATTTCAATAAAAGATAAGCATGCTTTCAAATCCGAAAATTCAAGTCAAATAAGCTTGTTTAAGTCAAGTTCAAGTAAAACAACCGGATAAAATATCTTTCTGAAGTTTTTTCAAATAATGATTTAAAGCATCTGCATGCCAGAATAATGAATCAAATACAGCCCCTCGGGCATTCATCACTCAGTCCTCCCATTCACTCCAACCTCACGATAACTTATTCCTCACAGTCACTCATTCCTCACAATTGCTCAGCACTCGGTACTCGCACTTAGTAGGTACCTGTACTCACTGGGGGTGTGCAGACTCCGGAGGGGCTCCTTCAGCCCAAGCGTTATAACAAGCCAATTATGGCATAAATCAATAGAACATGCTGCGGCGTACAACCTGATCCCATAAATATCCTCACAACCAGGCCCTCGGCCTCACTCAGTCATCAATCTCTTCAGTCTCTCGGGCTCTCAGATATCAAGAAATATCAACCCAAACAGCAATAACATGATGCATCAAATAGAATAATGGAGATTGAGATATGATATGCAAGTAAAAACTGTGACTGAGTACAAACAACATTTAACATGCAATTCAACATGTAACGCAGCCCATACGGGACCCAACAGTGCAAACATATAACCTAAACATGGTTTCTAACAAGATTTACAGTCAATTTTCCATAACACATATAGAGCATATAGTTAAAAGCATGTTGTTCAACTTTACAGTTTCTACGGGACGGATCAAGTCACAATCCCCTCGGTGCACGCCCACACGCCTATCATCTAGCATGTGCGTTACCTCTAGAATAGTCACATAACAATAAATCCGGGGTTTCATACTCTCAGGACCAGATTTACAACTATTACTTACCTCAAACCGAGCAAAATCCTATTCCACAATGCCTTTACCTCTCGAATCAGCCTCTGAATGCCCCGAATCTAGCTAGAAACAGTACAATACCATTAATATATGCTAAAGTAATCAATTCCATAAGAAAAACTATAAAATTAAACTCAAAACCCAAAATTGGCTCAAACCCGGCCCTTAGCCCACATCTCGGAGTCCGACAAAAATTACAAAACCCAAAAGCCCATTCACTCACGACTCTAATCAAACCAAATTTACTCAAATTCGACAACAAAATCTCCATCAAAACCTCAAAATTCCATCTCAAGAACTCTTCCATTCCCCCCCCCCCAATTTATTACCCCAAAATCACAATTTAGATGATAAAAATCAAGATGAAATCATGGAGTTACACCAAAATCAATTGAAGAACACTTACCCCAATTAACTCCTTAAAAAGCCCTTCAAAATCACCCAAATTCATGGTCTCGAGCACAAAATATGAAGAATGGGCTCAAACCTCGATTTTGAATTTAACACTGCCTGCCTAGATTTCCTTCATCACGAGCGCGGAAATAACCTCGCGATCGTGAAGCACAAACAGGTTGCCCCACATTTTTACTATATGTGAACGCGGAAATCACCACGCGTTCGCGAACCCCTGCCACACAAACCTACGCGTTCACATCCTACCTTATGCGATCGCATAGAGCAATCACCTCAGCTCCTCTTCAGCCCTATTACTTCTACGCGAACGCGGCACTGGCCACGCGTTCGCGAAGCACACCTTCACACACATACGCGATCACGTCCCCAACTCTGCAATCGCATAGAATAAACTCACCTCTGCCCCCAAATAAGCTTATGCGATCGCGGATATACTCATACGATCGCGTATAAGGAAACTAGAAGAAAAATACCAGCAGCTATCAGCCATCCTCCAAAAGCCAAAAAAGATCTGTTAACCACCCGAAACTCACCCGAGACTCTCGGGACCTCAACCAAACATACCAACACGTCCCATAATATCATACGAACTTAGTCGAACCTTCGAATCACTCAAAACAATATCAAAACACCAAATTACCCTCGGATTCAAGTTTGAGAACTTCTAATTTTTTAATTCCACAAGCGATACCGAAACCCACCAAACCACGTCCGAATGACCTCAAATTTTGCAGAGAAGTAAAAAATAACACCACTAACCTACTCCAACTTCTGGAACTTCATTTCGACCCTGATATCAAAATTTTCACTGCCGACCTAAATCACCAAAATTCTAACTTTAGCCAATTCAAGCTTAATTCTATCACGGGCCTCCAAATCACACTCCGGACGTGCTCTTAAGTCCAAAATAACCTAACGGCCCCATCAAAATTCAAATCCGAGATCGTTTACAAATAAGTCAACATCCGGTCAACTTTTCCAGCTTAAGCTTCCAAATAAGAGGCTATGTGTCTCAATTCACTCCGAAGTCATTCCGAACCCGAACCAACTAACCCGATAAGTCATAATACAATTGTAGAACACAGTAGAAGCAGAAAATAGGGGAACGGGGCTATAACTCTCGAAACGACCGACCGGATCGTTACAATATTATCTCCTATTACAGATAAATACGTCAAATTTCTTATTCTGGCAATATATATGACTTAAACTCTTGTATATATGTGAGTGTTTTGTTTACTTTTAATTGTTTCTTACTAGCAAATTTGTCTACTTTGCTGCTTAACTTCTCCTTGAATTTTATCTCAAATTAGCAGAGTCAGTACTTTTTTTTTTCCAAGATCCAAAAACTATATATATATATATATTCCAAAAACTATTTGGGTTATTTCTTTTGGAATGTCATCTAACCTCTTTTGAATTAGAGGATTATTATTAATAGAAATTGATTTCCATAAGCTAATTATGCTCCAAAGAGCATTTAAATGAGAGAGGTTTTCGTATTTTCGAAGAATTACAAGGGAAGTATTTGTTATTGGAGTAAAGCTTAGAGGAGGTTGGTGTAAAAATTCATTATTAAACCAAGAATAAGGCCAATTACACCACCACCTAAAAACAAATAATTGTTTTTTGAAAGTATCATCAATAATATATTAACAAGAAAGGACAAAGTCAAGTAATCATTTAATTCTGGACCATAACAAAATTAAAAAAGGTGACGTTATTAGTCAATTATTTTATTAGATT
The DNA here is from genome assembly GCF_000715075.1 of Nicotiana tabacum. Classification (NCBI taxonomy): domain Eukaryota; kingdom Viridiplantae; phylum Streptophyta; class Magnoliopsida; order Solanales; family Solanaceae; genus Nicotiana; species Nicotiana tabacum. Next base: position 1,610,848 of record NC_134085.1, read on the forward strand.
ACTGGTATCTGTCAAATGAAAACATCATTTTTTAATTTGACCAACTTTTATAACTTTAATAAAAATAATTATTCTATTGGCTGCTAAAATTTCTGTTCTCCAGATTTATTTAGAATGACACGTACTGATTATTTGTTGTATTCTTCTGGAACAAACCCTTTTGGTAACAAATGGCAAGCAACAGTTTAAAACAATTTTGTTTGCAACTATACTACAAATTCCATACGCTCCTTATCAACATAATTGTGCTAAACAAATGGTAAGATAGCATCTTTCTTGGCAATATAAAACTAACATTCATCGATTAGTAGAGCTTTAGGAGGCATTTTCATTTTTATTTTGGTTTAATCTTGAAAATTTTACCTTGATTGATGTTGCGTATCACCTGCTTATTCCGTAGAAAATTAAGTGTCTGTCAATTAATTCCAAGATAGAGGCCAGAGTCTAACTAGTACAATCTCGATATTGCTGGAATTGGTCTCGAAGAAGCAGTTGCCCGCGAAAGAGATAGCCCTTTAATAGCTTAGTCATGATGAAAATCCGATAACATTTTTGATCTTCGTCAAACCAAACATCACCTTTTCTAGGAATTAATTACATATCCGAAGTAACTTTTCACAAGCACCACACCCCATACAATTACTTGGGGGTTGTTCGCCTTTTCATTCAAATAAATAAAGTAGCAGGGGCTTCACTTCTTGCTTTTCCTTCAATAAGTGATTGGTGGCAAAAGTTAACCTAATGTTAAACAATTCTTACCGAGAAGCTCACTCACATCTGTGTAGTTATCAAACCAATAAATAAAAAATATATATCTTATAAGAATTTATTATTAAATCATAACTAATAATATATATTATCACATTCTCACTTTAAAATTTGACTTGAAAGTTCTTTTTTCTAAATCAAGTAACTTCAAAAAATTAAATTGTTGGGGTTTTTAGTGTAACCACCAAACATAGATAAGTAGTTCCCCATGTTAGAAAATAACCAGAAAAGTGAAAATGAGATTGATAAGGCTTGAGGCATGAGAACGTGTCACGACCCGGAATCCCAACCTCGGAGTTGTGAGGGTGCCTAATATTCACTTGCTAGGCAAACTAACGTGGGATAGTTAAATGCCACGATCCAAATTCCACCACAGGCGTCGTGATGATACTTAGTCTCTAAGACTAAGTAAGCCGATCATAATAACAATTCAAGCCCTTTTTTTATAATCGAAATCAACAACGGAAATAATGATACAACCTCCCAAGATTGGTAATACTGAGTCACGACCTCTAACTGAATACATGAAATGATCTCAATGAAATCAAATATTGTAACGACCCGATCAGTTGTTTTGAGCACTCGCACTTCGCTTGCCAGTTCTCGGACATGACTAGTACCGTGTGATGTATTATGACTTATGTAAATCATCGGTTTTTGTTTTCAGGATAATCGGAATAGATTTGGAAGAACAATTCTCAGTTTGAAGCTTTAATTTTGAAAAGTTTGACCAAGTTTTGACTTTTTAGTATTCGATCTCAGATTTGAATTTTTATGATTTGGTTAGCTCCGTTAGGTAATTTTGGACTTGGGAGCGCGTCCGGAATGTGATTTGGAGGTCTGTGGTAGATTTAGGCTTGAATTCGCGAAATTGGAAATTTAGAGTTTCCCGTCGGCAGTGGAAATCTTGATATCAGGGTCGGAATGGAATTCCAGAAATTGGAGTAGGTCCATAGTGTCATTTGTGACGTGTGCGCAAAATTTCAGGTCATTCAGAGGTGATTTAATAAGTTTCGACGTCGTTTGTGGAATTTGAAAGTTTCTAAGTCCTTAGGTTTGAATCTGAGGTTGATTTGGTGTTTTAGTATTGTTCTGAGTGATTCGAAGGCTCGACTAAGTTTAAATGATGTTGTGGGATGTGTTGGCATGTTTGGTTAAGGTCCCGAGGGCCTCAAGATGAGTTCGGATGGTTGACGGATTGATTTTGGCACTTAAAGAATGCTGGTGTGCTGCTGTTCTGTGATTTCCGCAGATGCGGACGGGTGGCCGCAGGTGAGGTCACCACAGTGAAACTAAGTTATTTTATGAGAAAGATGGTTTCTGTACTATTTTGAGCAGTGTATGGGATTTGCTGTAGTGTTATGACATGAAATTTCTTGTTTTCTTACTGATTTGCTTTCATTTACCTTTATTACTTACTGAGGTGACGTACTCACACTACTCCCTGCACCTTGTGTGCAGATTCAGGTATTTCTGAGCCTGGTAGGGGGTGTTGATTACTTAGTGGCAGGTTCATTAGAGTTAGCAAGGTAGCTGCCGGGTGATCACAGCCCTGCTTTTTCTCCCTCCTTATTCTTCTTTAGTTGTATTCTGTGGTTTTCCCGGCCATGTTGGCCTTGATGTTTGTTAGACAGTTATAGTAGATGCTCATGACTAGTGACACCCCGATGTCGGGCTTTCTTTCCGCACTGTTGATTTGTTTTAAGCACTTTTAAAGGTTTATTGTTAAACAACCTTGATTTTATCCTAAGAATAAAATATTGATTGGTTTTGAATTTGTGTCGGCTGGCTTAGTTCCATAATAGGCGCCATCACGACTGGGTTGGTTTTAGGGTCGTGACAAGTTAGTAGCAGAGCCTAGGTTGCATAGGTCTCACAAGTCATGAGCAAGTTTAGTAGAGTCTCGCGGATCGGTACGGAGACGTCTGTACTTATCCTCGGGAGGTTGCAGAACTTTTAGGAAATCCCACATTCGTGAATTCTTATTGTGCGTCCTTGATTCAACTTAAAATGTAACTTTTTGAATTCCTTTTACGTGTTCGTATGCGCCCATGAGCGCTCAGTATTAGTGTGCATCGACGGCTTGTGATTCCCTGATCAAAGGGCGAGATGTGATTTCTGTGTGTTGATGTTGGGACAGTCTGGAGGAATTGAGGTCGGGCTTTGCCTATAGCTTGAGCACTGAGGTGTTGATTGTGTGAGCACATGCTTCTGGATTTATATGCTCGATAGTGTCCCTATTAGTGGAAGTGATGACTGTGGCTACGTGATTAGTATGATGTGACTGCGATATGTGTTCATATGATTTGGATGTGACGAGAAGGGTCTGCTTGAGGATAGAAAGAACTATTTGGTGGTTGATTTCTATCGTGATTTGATGTATAGCCCGAGTGTGCGCGTGTTGAAGGATCTTTTCATGTTGTCTAGTTGGGGAATATAGTAGATTTCATGTTACGATATGAGTTCAGACTTAGGAAGATTAAGTGATTGAATGGGGTATAAGGAGTTGTTAGTTTGAGGTAAAGTAGGTGGGTTATCTCCTGCGGAGTATTCTGAAGTTGTGTGATCCCTATGTTGTTTTGTAGCGAGATCTCTATTACCGGTGAAATATATGTGCTGCAGATTGAGTTTGGATCGCGTATAAGAGTGAGCTTGTCTATTACGAGGGTGAATGTGAGAGTTGCAGATGATTTGAAGTACTAGCTGGTTTGTGTTACGCGAGCTTATGAAGGATTTAGTTTAATCTCACTATGGCAGTATGACAGTAATAGAGTATGGGTATCTTGAGCTATGGTGTGTTTGATCGCTGACTTTGAGCTAAGTGGGGGAGTTTGCTATTGATAAGTCGATTGCATGACTAAGTGTCATATCAGTCTCAGTTTGAGGTATACTAGTGAATTAGTTGTGGCTTACTGGGGTTGAGACCGAGGATGACTCGAATAATTTTTGTTTTGGATAAGGGTTGTGTTATGTTTTATGGGTGTGTAATAATCATGGAATGACTTGAGTTGTTATTGGTGAAGGATGTAATGTGCTTGGAGCAAGAATTTATTTGGTTGCATTAAGGTGGGATTACTTCCATAGGTGTTGTTGTTCTAATGGGGCACATTCGGTTCATTTGATCAGTCTAATTGAAACCGGAGTAGAGTGGATGACTCCCGAGAATGGTTTTGAAGGATTCAAGATTTACATGTAGTAATTGGGAATATTTAGGATGTGTATGGCTAGAAACTGAGATTTATATGGGAGGATGTCAAGACTTATGACATTTTTATATCATTATGGATTCTACACATCAGTATCAGGAAGGTGAAGGTAATGGCTTTAGATTCGCAGGAAGTCTCTTCAGGGTAAGTATTTCGAATGTGGTGCTTTTGGGGATATTTAAGAGAGTAGTCAGTGGCTTATGAGCCTTAGGATGATGTGGTTTTATGCTTGGGTCTCGTATGGTGAGTCTGGGTCGAGGATTTGGTGTCATAGCGAGAAGAAGTATCAATTGAAGGTAATTTAGAAAGAACTTGGATAAATAGGATAATTTGGTAGTAGGTCGGATCGGTATGATAAGGGATATGATTAGTTTTTTGGGTGCTTATGAGGTAATGAGTTTCTACAGGTGTTTTGTGGCAATGCTCTTAGGTTTTGATGTCCTGCGTAGCTTGGTTGAGTTAGAGGAATTCAGTCCTGACGATTTCGTTTTGTGCAAATGGGATTCAGAGAGCTCTTAATGGTTTCTACCATGGTTAGAGATATATATTTTCTACTGGCGTGAGGAGCATGTGATGACTTGTGATTTTCTTCTAGATGGGCTCAAATAGAAAGTTCTTGGCTAGTTGAGTACGTAGTTTCTTGTGGCTCGGAATGGATACAAAGTTCTTATGTTTATCCTAGGATGGTATGGTATATGCGGTATGTTGTGTAGGATTGATATTTGCATGTGTAAGGCCACGGTTCAGTTCTGAAAGGAAGGTCATAAATTCTTAGGCAGCGGGCAGTTTCAGAAGATTAGGGAAATGATGGTACTAATTGGAGTGGTTGGATAACGATATACCTTTTCAGAAAGGGCAATGTGTTTGCGTTAAGGATACTTCATTAGTATTGCGGCACTCTCTTGTTGGATTGACTCCTGATATTCAAGTTTGCTTGGTAGCATAGAAGAATTATAGGAGCACCCCTCGTGGGATGATTGGGTATTAGAGGTGTGTTGTATATTCAGACGGTGGAGTTGGGATCGGATATGCTGATTCGTGTGCTATATGGATTTGGAGGCTGAAAGTTCTCATAAACAGGTTATGTTGTGGTTGTGGGTCGCATATCGGCCTTGTGTGGCGACTATAGGGGTTTGGAGACTCGAGTGGGTCCTTTGTTGCTTAGTATGTTAGATTTTTATGTGATATTGGGTATGGACTAGTTTTCTCCATGTCGTGTTATTCTAGACTGTTGCGCTAAGACGACGATGTTGTCTATGCCGGGATGCCACAGATTGAGTGGCGAGGTTCGGCGAGTTATGTTCCAAGTAGAGTGATTTCATATTTTTGTCTTTCTTATTTGGCCTTCGTGAGGAATGTCAGTGCAGAGACTCCTACCATTGATTCAGTTCTGGTGGTGAGGGATTTTCCAGATGTGTTTCCTATTGCCCGGTATGCTGTCGGATAGGATTGTCGATTTCGGTATTGATTTGGTGTCGGGCACTGTATCGTATGGCATCGACGGAGTTTAAGGAGTAACTTCAGGGACTCCTTGATAAGGGGTTCATTAGTAGGCCCATATGGATGTGTGTTCTGCATCGAGTCGGCTTTGTTGACTCCGAGTTGCTACTGTTGAGGGATGTGTTGATTCGATTATTATTGAGCTTATTAGTGTTCTGGAGTGATCTATGAGTTGTCTTTCCGTGTTGCAAGGCGTTATGATTTATTGGTTATGGGCACATATGGTGTGGTTCTATTGAGGTCTCATAGTGGGATTCAAGCGGGGAGAGTATTGGGTATTGCTCGATGGATGGCATATCGGTTGTGTCCTTTCGGGTTTGTGTGGTGTTATGTCATTTGCTTCGCCATGGTTATGATGATTTGCTCTTGGTACTAGACATCAAATTGCGCATGGTTGTTGATTTTGAGCAAAGTGACTTGAGGTGTTTCATGTGGACCAGTGTTTGAATAGGATGGTGCATTGCAGCGAAGTTATGTAGAGGTATGATCCTTCGAGTTAGATTCCTGTGTTATGGTTCTACGATGTGTGATGGGTTCTCAGTATTGTGTTGTGGTGGTACTGGTGAATTTGTGGTACAGATCTCTCATTTGAGTCCTTTTCCCATGATTTGAGTACATTTGGACTGTTGCTTATTGGTGCGCGGGTCGCACAGGTTGTGGATTTAGATTGTATCGATGTGTCATGTCACTAGAGTAGTCGTGTTGGATGAGATGAGGTTATTGAGATCTAGAATAAATACTATCGGATTCGATTTTTACATGTTGGAAGGATAATATTGATGTTCGGCTTAGTATTTACTATGGTCCTTACCAAATGAGAGGGAGCTTCATGAATGGTTGATTTGAGGAATGGTTATGACTTTCTGCATGTTTCATCCATCATTGGCAATATACGAAAGTGTTGCAATGGGGCTTTATTTGATAAGAGGCTTATTATCGGTATTCAGTTGTTTTGAGCAACTGCTGTGATTAGAAGTTATCGCTACGAGTGTCTGAGTTATGTGGTATATCATGTAATTGCATCTTGGGTACGGATATGGTTTGATACAACTTGTTCGGAGTTATTCAGTGTATAAATGTGAGATTCTAATCTTATGGATAATTTCGGAAGTGAAAATTTGGTTCTAAGGTTTATGGGCTTGGTTGAATTGTGAAATTTCAGTTATATTGTGTTATCAGACCTATATGGGATAGGGTGACGTGGGATCACCCCCGGATATGTGCATGGTAAGGTTACACAACGATTCGGTGGTTTCAGAACAACTCTGGGCACGTTCGAAGGCGAACATATGTTTAAGTGGGGGAGGATGTAATGACCCGACCGATCATTTTGAGCACTCACACTTTGCTCACCAGTTCTCGGGCATGACTAGCCCCGTGTGGTGTATTATGACTTATGTAAATCGTTGATTTTGTTTTTCAGGATAATCGGAATAGATTTGGAAGAATAATTCTCAGTTTGAAGCTTTAATTTTGAAAGGTTTGACCAAGTTTTGACTTTTTAGTATTCGATCTCGGATTTGGATTTTTATGATTTGGTTAGCCCCGTTAGGTGATTTTGGACTTGGGAGCGCGTCCGGGATGTGATTTGGAGGTCTGCTGTAGATTTAGGCTTGAATTAGTGAAATTGGAAATTTGGAGTTTCTGGTCGGCAGTGGAAATCTTGATATCGGGGTCGGAATGAAATTCCAAAAATTGGAGTAGGTCCGTAGTGTCATTTGTGACGTGTGTGCAAAATTTCAGGCCATTCAGAGGTGATTTGATAAGTTTCGACGTCGTTTGTGGAATTTGAAAGTTTCTAAGTCCTTAGGTTTGAATCCGAGGTTGATTTGGTGTTTTAGTGTTGTTCTGAGTGATTCGAAGGCTCGACTAAGTTTGAATGAAGTTATGGGATGTGTTGGCATGTTTGGTTGAGGTCCTGAGGGCCTCGGGATGAGTTCGGATGGTTGACGGATTGATTTTGGCACTTAAAGAATGCTGGTGTGCTGCTATTCTGTGATTTCCGCAGATGCGGACGGGTGGCCGCAGGTGCGGAATGGTCGTCATAGGTGTGGAATAGTAGGAGTTAATGAGAACCCGCAGGTGTGGGTAAAAAGGCCGCAGGTGCGGTATCGCTGGGCAGAACATATAAATAGATGCCTTCGCGATTTTTTGGCTTATTTTATCACTTTCTCATTCGGGTTGGAGCTTGTGGGAGAAATTTGAAAAGGGAATTCAAGGGAATTTCATAGAGGTAATATTCTTGGAACTAAAACTCGTTTCTATGGTGATATTTTACTAATTAGACATGGAATTTATGGAAATTAGTGGTTAAAATTGGGGGTTTATGGTTTGAAATTGGAGACTTTGATTTAGGGATTTGAGGGGTTGTTTGTGGTCAGATTTTGATGTATTTGGTATGTATGAACTCATGAGAGTATAAGGATTCTAGTTTTCTAATTTTTATCGGAATCTGAGACGTGGGTCCGGGGATAGGGTTTGGCCAATTTTGGGATTTTTGAGTTAATTCGATTATTTTCGCTTGGGCCTTGTTCCTTTAGAACGTATTAATGGTATGATACTGATTTTGGTTAGATTTGGAGCATTCGGAGGCCGATTCGAGAGGCAAAGGCATCGTGGGTTAGAGTTTGGACCGGACAGAGGTACGTAATGATTGTAAATGCTGTCCTGAGGGTATGAAACCCCGGTTTCACATCGTTGTGCTACTTTGAGGTGACGCACACGCTGGATGACGAGCGTGGGGTCGTGCACCGTTGGGGATTGTGACTTAGTCCGTCCCGTATGACTGTTAAGTCGCGTATTTGATTGAAAACTGTTTGATATCATTGTGTTTTGGAAAGTATTACCATGTTTTGGGCTGAATGCCATATTTGGGCCTCGTGCCAACTGTTTTGGGACCCTTCGGGGCTTTTTACTACTATTCCTTACTGTTTTGATTTAATATCTGTACTCAGTCATGCTGTACTCTACTGTTTTCATAAATCAATTGTATTTACTCTGATCTGATATTTTAAATGATATTTTGAGCTGAGTTTCCTGTTTTACTATTGCCCGAGTGGCTTGAGAGGTTTCTGACTGAGTGGGGCCGACGGCCTATGTTCTGAGGATATTATGGGATCGGGCTGCACGCCGCAACAGGTTGTTACTGATTCATGATATTGTGAGGGCAAGGGCCTAATTGATTTATGCCACGATGTGGCTTGTTGTTATGTGAGACCGAGAACCTGATTTATTATGCCACGAGATGGCTTGTTATAATGCTTGGGCTATAGGAGCTCCTCTGGAGTCTGAACACCCCCAGTGAGCGCGGGTACCCAGTGTGAGTGATGTGATGTAGCCTGAGGGGCTGTTGTTGATTCATGTTGTTGCCCAAGGGGCTATTCTTGATCCATGTTTTGCCCGAGGGGCGATTCTTGATTCATGTTATGCCCGAGGGGCTGAGTACGAGTGATTGTGAGGTAGCCCGAGGGGCTGGTTCTCTTGATATTATGACCAAGGAGCGGTTTATAGGACATGCTTTGCCCGGGGATTTTTACGTTTCTACCTTTTTCTCAATGTTTTCATTACTCATTTGAAACTATTGAAAGATGTTTTTGTCACTCGTTTGAAACTATTGAAAGATGTTTTAAAATGAAAGGTTTTACTGAAATTGAGTTGTTTTACGAGAAAAATGGTTTCTGTACTACTTTGAGCAATGTATGGGATTTGTTGTAGTGTTATGACGTGAAATTTCCTGTTTTCTTACTGCTCAGCTTTCATTTACCTTTATTACTTACTGAGTTGACGTACTCACATTACTCCCTGCACCTTGTGTGCAGATTAGGTATTTCTGAGCCCGGTAGCGAGTGTTTATTATTCAATGGCAGGTTCATCGGAGTTAGCAAGGTAGCTTCCGGGTGATCGTAGACCTGCTTTTTCTCCCTCCTTATTCTTCCTTAGTTGTATTCTGTGATATTCCCCGACCATATGGGCCTTAATATTTGTCAAACAGTTGTAGTAGATGCTCATGACTAGTGACACCCCAATGTCGGGCTTTCTTTCTGCACTGTTGATTTGTTTTAAGCACTTCTAAAGGTTTATTGTTAAACAACCTTGATTTTATCCTAAGAATAAAGATATTGATTGGTTTTGGGTTTGTGTCGGCTGACCTAGTTCCATGATAGGCGCCATCATGACCGGGTTGGTTTTGGGGACATGACAAATATACAATATTGTTCGAATAATAATTGACAGTATGTTAAAATGGAAAGACTCCAAGGGACTATGACGACCAAGCAACTCTACCTTGAATCCTTGCGATCTCACTCTAACTCTGTCCGAGTCTAACATCTCCAATACCTGGCTCTGCACAAAAATATGCAGAAGTATAGTATGAGTACACCACAGTCGGTACCTAGTAAGTATCAAGCCTAACTTTGGTGGAGTAGTGATGAGGTACAATCAAGACACTAACTAGTCTAATAACTTGTGCAATATAGCATACCAAAATAATAGGAAAACAAATAGCAATGATAATAATAATAATCAACCAGTGATATAAACAACAGGACAACTAGAACACCATAAATATTGCTCAAATAAATAAGGAACACAAACGCAACCAATCAATCAAGTCCCTCAAATGTACGTCTTTCAAATGTAAGTACTTTAATAAAAATCCTTAGAATATAATCCTTTCAAATAAATATATATATTTCGATTCTACTCCTTTCAAATAAATATCTTTCAACGAAAATTCTCTAAAATAATATTTTGAATATAATTCTTTCAAATAAAAGTCATCCTGTGACACCTCACTTCATAATCATTCAATACGGGTCTTAGCCAACTTTCATATTGTCACAGCACCTCGTACCCATATTTCTTTCACAACCGCACGGACAACTCACGTGACAAAAATATCAATATATTAAAACCTGCACGATCAATTTACTTTAGAAATAGTTTGAGTGAGGAAAATGACATTGCACTTAAATTAAAGCATCAGATAAAATACTGATTTGGATGTAAAAATTATTAATTTAAAACATAATAGTAATTTCTTTTATTTAAAACACCTCAATCATCGAAAATTAGTAAAAACCAGAAATATAAATCTTCAGAGTCTCGTACTAAAAAGCCAAAGCCAACACAATATAACATAAAATACATAATAATAAAGTCAATTAGTACATCACGGAAGAAGACAAGAATTTACATATTAAATGAAACAAAATTACCAAAGACAAGAACACAAATAAAGAAATATCAATAGGGCACTCCCGAGGTACCGCCTCGTAGTCCCAACTCATAAATAAATTCACAATATCTCATTTTCTTATATCATCGCGGGAGCCTTCACATTTAATTTTAAAGAAATCATTTTTTCCGAAATAGCATCTCGCGTTTTAGCCACCTTTATCACACCGCATGACTTCTAGTCGTTCCCCTACTAGCCACACTTTTCAAGCCACTCTTATCTCACTGCATGCATTTCAATACCCTGACCTTATATCACCGCATGCGTATCATATCAGAATATTTCACATATCGCACCTCAAGTTCCCAAATATCACAACATAATACAACTTGCACCTCAAGTATCACAACATATCACAAATTTCACATCAAGTGCTCAAATATTACAACATATCACAAATTGCACATCAAATGCTCAAATATTACAACATATCACAAATTGCACATCAAGTGCTCAAATTTTACAACATATCACAAATTGCACATCAGGTGCCCAAATATTAAATCTTGCCATAGAAATCAACAATACATTATTTATCCACAATAAGAAGCCCACAGCTCGACCATAATGCGCACAAAAATATTAACAAAATATTCGGGAGTGAAAAACTCAACAAAATAATATTTTACAATTTAACACTTCGCCTCAATATGTTTTACGACCTTTATAACTCAATACCAATTTCAACAACATGAACTGAAAAGTAATTCATCAAGGAACAACACATTCTTTAATCTAAATTTTTGGCAAATAGATTGATGCCTCCTTTTAAAATTATTTAATAAATTATTTTCAGATGAAAAATCCGTAATGAATTATTTCCACGAGATGGCAACTCAACAAACACAGAATTCACATAAAAGTCAAGTGGCAATCACACCAAATTATCATATAAAAAAAACTCGACAAACAAGGAAAAAAGCATGACAAATAAAGGATTTGATAAGTTCCAATATTTTTCCAATTTGATACATAATGGTATCTACGGATTTTTAACCGACATAAGTTGCACATATAAACCAAGTACGTACTCGTCACCTTGTGTACATGATTTTCAATCACAATTTCTATATAAGACTCAATGCCTAAGGAAAAATTCTCCCACACAAGGTTAGGCAAGATATTTACCCTTTTGAAGTTAGGCTGATATTCCAAAATAGCCTTCTTGCTTGAATTGACCTGGGGACGGCTCAAATCTATCCAAATTAATTGTATAACTTCACTAGAATACATCGAAAATAATTCTGGATAATAAAATGTCGGCTTAAAATTTTACATTAAAAAGTCAACCAAAAATCAACGCGGGACGCACCTCTCGGAACCCGACATAATTTTCATAAAATCCGAACACCCATTCTGATATGAGTTCAACCATACCAATTTTATCAAATTCCGATGTCGTGTCGTGTTTCAAATCTTCATTTTTCATTTTTGGAAGATTTTATAAAAACCACATTTTCTTCTATTCAATTCACTAATTAGTGATGTAAATAAGTATGAAATCATGAAATATAACTAATTTCGGATAAAGAATACTTACCTAAATCAACTCGTGAAACCCCCCTCTGAAATCACCCAAAACAGAGGTCTAAAACTCTAAAAATGAACAAAAATGTCGGACTTCATATTTATATATTCTGTCCAGGCAAGTCACATCTGTGAAATGCGACTTGTCTCATAATTTCAAGGCAAAAAAACTGATGTACAAGCCTTCAGTAAATCAATCATAACTTTCTGTACTAATATCCAAATAATAAATAGTTTAACTTTATAGAAACTAAACACCAAGAGCTACAATTTTTATATTTGGTTCATCTCCCAGTTCCATATAGATTGAAAGATATAAGCTCCCAAAGTCGGCCCCGTGAAATAGAAATTTCTGGCGATTTCAAAACTCTTTCCAAACAGCCTGTAGTGTATCAACCATAACTTTTTGTGCACAACTCCAAATGACAAACAATTTGAATTTATGAAAACTAAACAAAGATCTACGTCTTTTATTTTTGGATCATCTCCAAATTCCTTATAGATTGCGAGATATAAGTGCCCAAATCCCAATCGAAATGAAGGAATGACTGATTTTCGATGCTAATGTTTCTGTCCGGAATTGCTTCTGCGGACATCATTATCGCATCCGAGGCCTCACTTTTGGGAACCAAAATGTGCATCTATGAAGTCCCAATGTTTAATTCCCAGCAATAGCTCGCATCTGCGGAGCACATTGCGCATCTGCAATGTCGCTTCTGCGACAAATGGTAGCTTTTGCGATGGCATGACCAAGCTGCCCAATTCCACTTCTGCGTTTCAGGGGTCGCTTCTGCGATCATGCAGGTTCGTAAAATGCGTCGCACCTGTGACTTCTGTCCAGTACCCCTTCCCAGTCGCTTCTGCGAGGCCGCTTCAGCGATGAAGCTACCGCAGAAGCGAGCATACCAGCTGCTGCTCAGCTTCAGCTTAACAGAAATTCCAGCAGCTCCCATTGTCCAAAAATCGAATCCGTTAACCTTCTAAAATCCATCCGAGGCCCTCGGGACCTTAACTAGTTATACCAACATGTCCCAAAACAATATACGAACTTAGTCGAAGCCTCAAATCTTATCAAACAACGCTAAAAATATGTCACGACCCTAAACCCGGACCCGGTCATGATGGCGCCTCTCGTGAAGACAAGGCCAGCCGATTAAACCCAATTCCATTTTTAAACAGTTAAACAATAAGAAATAGTATAAAGCATAATCAATTAAGCTAAGGTTTAAGCAGCTAATAACACAGTTTGCGAAAAATAACCCAACACAGCCCGATACCGGGGTGTCACTTGTCATGAGCATCTATAAAACCTAATACATGTCTGAAAAGTCTACAAACTATTACAAATGTCTGATAAGAGATAGAAATGATAAAGAGGGAGAAACACGTGACTGTGGACGTTAGCAGCTACCTCATGGACTCTGATATCTGCCGGGATCTCTCAACTCGCACTGGCAGGATCCGCAACGCCTGAATCTGCACACGGGTTGCAGGGAGTAAAGTGAGTACTCCAACTCAGTGAGTAACAAATGTAAATAAAGACTGAAAGCAAGAAATCACGTAAAGCACAAAGCATTCTATAATGAAGCCGTAAAACCATTTGAAATCAGCGAATCAGTGAAAGATAAGCAAAAATCCTTTATATCAAATGTAATTTCATGAAAGTCCTTTTTCAACAATTAAGCAGGTAATGGACAATTACTTAAGAAAATAAACACATAAAGGTTCGCCCCTCGGGCATAGTATCCACAATTCCGCCCCTCGGGTAACATCTCAGAACAATACCAGCCCGTCGGGCTCAATCTCACATCACAATGGGTACCCACGCTCACTGGGGGTGTACAAACTTCTAGAGGGGCCCCTTACGGTCCAAGCACAATATCAAGCCTCCTCGTGGCATCATCACTAGGCCCTCGACCTTATATCAAACAAGCCACCTCGTGGCATACATATCTCAGGCCCTCGGCCTCATAATCAGTATCAAATATTTCCTCACAACATATGACCTCGGCCTTACTCAGTCAAAATCCTCACAAGCCACTCGGGCAATAGTAAAACATGATTCTCAACCCAAAAATATCATTAAAAGATCATGTAAGTGTTAAAACAGAGTAAAACATGGCTGATACGAAAACAATGATATATAACATGGCTGAGTTCAAGTATAAAGTCAAAACAGTGAGGAAATACCAGTAAAAATCCCCGAAGGGTTCAAATAGTTGGCCCAAGGCCCAAGTATAGCATTCGGCCTAAATCATGATGATAGCAAATATATTTCAGTCAAATACGCAGTAAAATAGTCATTTGGGACAGACCAAGTCACAATCCCCAGCAGTGCATGACCCCACGCTCGTCATCAAGCTTGTGCCTCACCTCAATATAGCACTATGATGTACAATCCGGGGTTTCAAACCCTCAGAGCATCATTTACAGTCATTACTCACCTCGAACCGGTCAAATCTCTAGCTCGCAACGCCTTTGACCCTCGAATCGGCCTCTACTCGCGTCGAATCTATCCAAAATCAAAACGAGGACGTCAAAACATGCTAAGGGAACGAAGCCCAAGCGAAAATAATCAATTTACAACATAAATCCCGAAATTACCAAAACCCGACCACCGGGCCCACGTCTCGAAATTCGATAAGTTTTACATCAATAGATTCCTTATCTCCCCACGAGTTCGTACATATCAAAAGTTCTGAAATCCAACCTTAAATGGTCCTTCAAATCCTCAATCAAAGGTCTAAATTTCCAAGCCCTAGTTTTTCAATTTTTGGCTAAATTTCCATGATTATTTAGGTGGAATTCACATTAGAATCGAGTTTTAAGTCCAAGAATCTTACCTCCAAGTGATTCCCCTTGAATCCCTCTTTAATACCCTTCAAAAAGCTATAAAAACAACCAGCAATGGAAGAAATAAACACCAAAATCGCGGACAAGATGAGTACTTAAACATTCTGTCCAGGCCTAAATTTCCTTCTTCGCATACGCGGTCAAAGCCTCGCGTTCGCGAAACACAAAACTTCCATTGACCAAAATTCTTCTTCGCGATCATGACCACCCCATCGCGAATGCAATATTTTACCCAGACAGACCTTCGCGAACGCGCTCCCTCGCCCGCAAATGCGATGAACAAAATATCTCAAAACCCAACTGGCCAATTTCTTCTATGCGAACGCGGAGCAGAGCTCGCGAACGCGATGCATCGTTTCCCAGCCCTTCGCAAACGCAAAGACTCCATTGCGAATGCGAAGGCCAAAATCTCAGCCTTCGCCAACTAACCTTTCGCGATCACGGCTCCCCTCTCGCGAATGCGAAGGGCATTTGTCTGCAACACTGAGCAGCAGATTTCTGCAATTCTAAACTTCATGAAATGATCCGATTGACCACCCGAAACTCACCCGAGGCCCCCGAGACCTCAACCAAATATGCCAATATATCTCATAACCTCATTCAAACTTGTTTCAACCTTCAGAACGCTCAAAACAACATCAAAACACCAAATTCACGTTGGATTCAAGCCTAAGAATTCCAAAATATTCTAAATTACGCTTTTGATAAAAAAACCAACCAAACCACGTCCAAATGACTTTAAATTTTGCACACACATCCTAAATGACACTACAAAGCTACTGAAATTCTCGGAATTCCATTCCGACCCCTATATCAAAAATCTCGCCTACCAACCAGAAATCGCCAAAATATCAACTTCGCCAATTCAAGCCTAAATCTACTCCGAACCTCCAAAAATCATTCCGATCGCGCTTCTAAGTCCCAAATCACCTCCCGAAGCTATCCGAACCATTGTAGCTCACATTCGAGCCCTCTAACACATAAGTCAACATCCGGTTGACTTTTCCAACTCAAGCTTTCTCAAAAGAGACTAAGTGTCTTAAACCTTACCAAAATCATTCTGGATTCGATCCGACCAACCCGATACCACATAAAACGGATAAATAAAGCATATAGAAGCAAAAATGGGGAAAACTGAGCGGTAACTCATGAGACGACTGGTCGGGTCGTTATATCTTCCCCAACTTAAACAAATGTTCGTCCTTGAACGAGTCAAGAAACATACATGAAGTCTCAAACAGGTGAGGATATCTGCTCTGCATCTCCCGCTCGGTCTCCTAGGTAGCCTCCTCCACGGGCCTACCTCTCCACTGCACTTTTATAGAAGCTATATCCTTTGACCTCAACTTTCGAACCTGACGACCCAAAATAGCTATTGGCGCCACGTCATAAGTCAAATCATATTCCAACTGAACCGTGCTAAAATCCAAAACATGAGACGGATCCCCAATATACTTCCGGAGCATAGAAACATGAAATACTGGATGCACAATCGACAAACTGGGTGGAAAAGCAAGCTCATAAGCCACCTTCCCAATCCTCCGATGCACCGCAAAAGGCCCAATGAACTGAGGATTCAATTTCCCTTTCTTCCCAAATCTCATAACACCCTTCATGGGTGAAACCTTCAACAGAACCTTCTCACCAACCATGTAGGACACATCTCGAACCTTCTTGTCAGCATAACTCTTTTGTCTCGACTGCGCTGTACGAAGCCTCTCCTGAATCACCTTCACCTTCTCCAAAGCATCTTGTACCAAGTCTGTCCCCAATAGCCTAGCCTCACCAGGTTCGAACCAACCAACTGGAGATCTACACCGTCTCCCATACAAAGCCTCATATGGAGCCATTTGAATACTCAACTGGTAGTTGTTGTTGTAAGAAAACTTTGCAAGTGGTAGAAAATGATCCCATGACCCTCCGAAATCAATGACACAAGCACGCAACATGTCCTCTAATATTTGGATAGTGCGCTCGGACTGTCGTCTGTCTGAGGGTGAAAAGTTGTGCTCAACTCAACCTGAGTACCCAAATCTCGCTGCACAGACCTCTAAAACTGTGAAGTAAACTGAGTTTCCCTATCTAAAATAATGGAAATTGGGACACCATGCAACCGAACAATCTCCCAATATAGATCTCTGCCAACCTCTCTGAGGAATAAGTAGTACACACAGGAATGAAGTGCGCGGACTTGGTCAGCCGATCCACAATCACCCAAATAGCATCGAACTTCCTCAAGGTCCATGGAAGTCTAACTACAAAGTCCGTACTGATCCTCTCCCACTTCCACTCTAGAATATCTATGCGCTGAAGCAAGTCACCCGGTCTCTGATGCTCATATTTCACCTGCTGACAATTGAGACACCGACCTACAAATCCCACAATGTCTTTCTTCATCCTTCTCTACCAATAGTGTTGCCTCAAATCCTGATACATCTTTGCAGCACTCGGATGAATGGAATACCGCGAGCCATGGGCCTCCTCCAGAATCAACTCTAGAAGCCCATCCACATTGAGCACACATATCCGGCCATGCATCCTCAACACCCATCATCACTAATGGTCACATCTCTGGCATCATCATGCTGAACTCTGTCCTTAAAGACAATCAAATACAGATTATCATACTGGCGCTCTCTGATGCGATTATATAAGGAAGATCGAGAAACCACACAAGCCAATACCCGACTGGGCTTCGAAATATCTAACCTCACGAACTGATTGGCCAAGGCCTGAACATCAACTGCAAGAGGTCTCTCCCCAACTAGAATATACGCCAAACTCCCCATACTCACTGCCTTTCGGCTCAAAGCATCGGCCACCACATTGGCCTTTCTCGGATGGTACAATATAGTAATATCATAATATTTCAGCAACTCCAACCATCTCTGCTACCTCAAATTAAGATCCTTCTGCTTGAACAAGTGTTGGAGGCTACGATGATCAGTAAACACCTCACAAGACACACGATATAGGTAATGCCTCTAAATCTTCAATGCGTGAACTATGGCAGCCAACTCCAAATCATGAACGAGTTAGTTTTTCTCAGGGGACTTCAACTAACGAGAAGCATAAGCAATAAATATACCCTCCTGCATCAACATACAACCAATGCCAACTCTCGAAGCATCACAATACATGGTATATGAACCTGAAGCTGATGGCAAAACTAACACTGCAGCGGTGGTCAAAACTGTCTTGAGCTTCTGAAAGCTCTCTTCACACTCATCCGACCATACGAATGGAGCACCCTTTTGAGTCAACTTGGTCAAGGGTGATGCGATAGATGAGAATCCCTGAACAAAACGATGATAATATCCTGCCAAACCAAGAAAGTTGCAAATCTCTATGGCTGAGGACGGTCTAGGCCAACTCTAAACCTCCTCTATCTTCTTCGGATCAACCTGAATACCCTCGCTGGACACCACGTGCCCCAAGAAAGCCACTGAACTTAGCCAAAATTCACACTTGGAGAATTTTGCATAAAGCTTCTTGTCGATGCCCCCTTTTTCTCTAACCGTGGGGTCAGAAATCGGGTATACGACTTTGGGAGGACAACTCTATTCCTTTTCGAGAATTGGGTTTAGAAGTTGAAGAGTTGCCACCTAATGATTAGTGTATTAGGACACTTTAAGAAGGGTTTGAGATGAAGAGACCAGAGATTAGGGTAAGGGCTAGAAATTATCCTAAGGGAAAGGTGTTAGGCACCCCTCAAGATCCACTAGTGTGGTTCCCGACCATGTTATAATTGTGACTTTACAAGTAAACAATCAAGGCTCAAATAAAGATTCGCACATAACATTGCGACCAAGTAGAAAATTTTCGAAAGTAAGTGAGAGGGCAGAAAATCTTGAAAAAGAGATTTGAACAGTTTTACGAGAAGCGATGAAAGCAAATAAAGGGAGGGGAGTCCTAAGTTTATAATTAATATGGATCACTTCAATGCAATACCCAGCGATCACTCCTTAGAAGAGGGGTTGCACGTGATATTAGCGCATCGGTCATCATATCCATATCTATCCTTCCCACCCCGTTAAGGTATTTAAACGCGATTAGTCTCGTTTACTTATTGCATATTAGTACCCGTCCCAGCCTATCAGTACCGGGGTATCAGGACTTCTAATCCTAAAGGGGAAGGAAAGGGATATAGACATATATGGAGTTCAAAGGTTAAAATTCTAATTGCAACATACAAAACAAGTAACAAATATAAGGATGAACAGACAAATAGGTAAGGCTCAAGTAAACCCCTTAATCAAACAAACACTTAGTTTAGCATGTCTTGGCATATACTGATTTGGTCTTTAAATTAAACTTAAACAGCGAACGGACCAGTTCAACCCATATGTTTAGATAGAAAGTCTGCATTAGGAAACTTGGATCCAATCATCAGAAATTAAGGTATTTCCAGCGAGTGATTTAAGGGGTACTGGTTTCAGGAAAAGTAGTCTAATGCAGAGGAGTTTTGAAAAGAAAGTATAGACTACAGTAAAAATAAAACACATAAATGGTCGTGAAAGAGTTTTAGAGATAGAAATATCTAAGGAAAGGGTAAGTCGCAACTGTTTTAAAAGACAATTTCAGGGTCTGAGTAAAACGTTTAGGCAAAATATTTAGAAAGAAACTGTTTCAGAAAAAGATGTCGATTTGAGGGATTTAAAAGCATAGTGAGTCAAGAGAGCTTTTGTCAAAGAACTAAGACTTCTGAAATCGTTGTTGTATTAAGACATTAAGGACCAGTTAATCGATCATTATTACTTTAAGCGAATCAGATGAGTTTGAGGCTAATCTTATAGGCATGATATCTATCTTGATTTTTTTTAAAACCTGTTAATTGAACTTGTAAAAGATGATTGTGTTAATTAACCCTACAGTTTGCCTAATGCATATGCATTCCTTATAGGCATGATCTCTATATGTACCGATTACATGAACGTTAAGTCCTATAGGCATGATTTCTATGTGATTTGTAACACAATGAAGCGTTGACCCTAAGCATGGTCTCTAGGTGATGTGGAATCAGAAACATTGAACAATCCTATAGGCAGGAAAAATTAAAATCCTAAAGCATGGTTTCTACCCTTACTAATGCAAGAATGTAAAACCCCTCCCACACCCTTTTACTATATTCCCCAAATTCTTTATACAAATTATTAGAGACCAAAAGAAAGAAGATAAATACATTAATAACTAACAGCTAGATCCGAGCCGCCTAATTCAATCTTAATGTCCAATAACATGTTATTAACCAATTCCGGATTTCCAAAGCCTTCTCTTTATCCAAAGTGTTTCAAAGTTCCAAGGAATCTCAAGGATTCCCGGCATTGCTTACACTCAGGATACCATTTAGAATTAGAATAGTGCAGTGCAGAATAGCCAGCCCTCAGACATCCAAGTTCAGTGGGAGCTCAAGGGTCCCAAAGCATGGCTTGCAAGAGAGGGGCAGAACTTAGAGCTAGGAGTAAGTGCAAAGTGAAAAGGAATTGGGGAGCCATAACAAATGGTGGTCATACCCAGCCACAGGTGCAGACTGGCACACCCTTGACCATTTGTTTGGTCAAACAAGTTAGGAGTAGACCCTTGAGGGTCAAACTTAGGTCTGGATGGTGATTAGGACACCACCAGACTCAGGTCCAGGCTCAAGCACATAAAGGGGAGAATGGAGTGGGAATTGATTGAGTTAGGAGGTTCAAAGAACCCAGTTCAGAGTCATAGACAGCAATATCAAAGTGTTGTTATGGCTGGAACTATACTCACATACAAAGGGGAAAAGGGAAAAGGATTCACATGAAAAGAGTACATACAGAGTTGCAGAAACATAAGGAAAGAAAGCATAACAGACTAAGATGTAAACACATGGTGAAAGAGAGAGCATGACAGGCTAGGAGATAAACACATAGTTAAGGGGGGCATTATTTAGCTAAGAATGACATACCAGTTGCAAGTACTTGAATAGTAGAACCACAAAAGCAAGTAAACAGCCAGAAGTCAGTAGGAGCAAAATCGAATCTTCAGCAAATACTTGAGAGTTCAAAGAGAACTCAAGAATGTTTCAGAAAGTAGAAAGAGAAGAGGAGCAAAGTGCTCAATACTAGAGGTTGAGAAAGTAGTCGTAGAGAAAGTATTGAAAAGTTCGAAGTCTTTCTGTGTATGTCCGTCTTAAGTGCAAAAGGGGTAGCCCCTTTTATAGTGCAGAAGACAAGTGAGAAGAAGGTAAGGAAAATAATTTTGAAAGTCAATCACACAGATTTCCCTTCAGCCAAGGGATTGATTTCAAACGGGCATGACAAATAAGGAAAGGATTTGATTTTAAAATCTTTTCTAAGGCAGTACAATAAGGGTAAATACACATAAACTTATTTAAGGAAAGAGTCTAGTAGTACACGGTTTGGGAAAATAAGGAAAGGCAATCAATCAACAGCTAGTAAAAATCAAGGTTTGAGTCTTGGCACGAATGGATCCAATCCAGAAAAGGTGAAGAGAAACTTATTTTAAAGAAAATCAGTAACACTCAATCAATCTACATAAAAGGAATTTAGAATCAATCACAAGTTGGCAACAGACCTTTTGAAAGAAGAGTTTATCATATATAAAGCAAACACTTCAAACAGAAGAGTCTAACATCGAAGTATTTAGAATCATAAACAAAAGAATACAAGTTCAACCAGAGACTCATAGTGAGTCTGAAGGTACAGGGTCCCAATGTGGAACCCTAATTCGATTTTCTAAGAAAAAAACCCCTAAATTCTAGGGTTTCCCCATCGAATCAAACATAGAAATGAGAAGGCAAGTGAACAGGCTCAAGGAGTCTTATGAGAATCAGGCAAATACAATAGAAGGATTGAAACAATCAAAGAAAGGAAACCATTTTAAGGCATGAAGAACATGTTCAGACAACTTCGAAACTTAAGAAAGGATAGGGGTTTAAACAGAACACATGAAATATGCTTAACAAGAACACGAACATAGTTCAGAAAAGCAAAACGTCGAGAAACATAATAGTAAAGAGTGAAAAAAAACAGACTAATCATGTGAGCATACGTATAAAAGTAGGAAGACAATACATGCGTAAATAGAGGAGGAGAACATACGAGCATACTGCAGACAAACAACTGAAAGAAAAGAACAACAAAATCGAAAGATTTTCAAAAACCCTAATTTGAAAAACCAACGATTTTGAAAAGGAATTTTTGGGAAAACACTCAAAACGTCAAATATAGAATAGATCTATCACAGATCTGAAAGAATAAAACGAAAAGTAACCTTGAATAGGTTAGGGTTTCTGAGAACCCTAAAGGATGAGAAGGCTTGGAAGTAACGAGAGCGGATCTGAGCTGATAAGGTCGAATCCAAGCTCAACAGGCTAAAGTACGCCGAAGCAAGGCCGGAAACGGCCAAAGAATCTTGAATCGGCCAAGGTCTAGATGAAGACCTTCGAGTTCTAGCCTCAAATCGTCAGCGAGCAGGCTTATAGGAGCAGAATATGGTGAGTGGAGATCGTCCATGGCTAGATTAACCATGGATTCCGGTGGATTTTGGGTCAGAGAGGGGATAGGCGGCTTCTAGGGTTTCAGGGGTTGAGAGAGTTCGAGAAAGACGAGGGAACCAAAGGCGGCGGGTTTGGAGAGAATGGGGATAGGGATAAGGTCGTTGGAATTAATTAAGGTAAGGGGGAATCTGGGCCGTTGATCAAAATGATCAACGACTCAGATTAAAAGGAACACGGGCCGGTTCGGTTAATTTGGCATTGGGTCGGGTTAATTGGGTAATTGGGTTGGGGATTTTTGTCCAATTGGGGGTTAAGATTGGGGTTAATTTAGGCTAAGACTGAAAGGTAAATGTGGCTACATATTAAATAGCCAGTTTTTCCTTTTTATTTTATAAAAATAGTAAAAAATGATTTTGAAATTAAATTAAAAGTACTGAATCAGTAAATATTATATAAATATTAATTTAAAATGCTGGGATCAATTTTTATAATTATAAAAATGCGATAAAATCTTAAAGAGGCTAGTATTGCAATTATATACAATTTAGTTTAAAAAACGCCAAACGAATTTTTAAAAATATGAAAAACTCATGTTAGCTATATTTTGATGTAAATATAAGAATGAAATAAATTATCCTCCAAAATGGCAAGCTTTGGGGAATAATTATGGGATTTAATGGTGTAAAAATAGGCCATAAATTGGTTTAAAAATCATTAAAAATTCCAAAACCCTGTGGGGTGCTTATATATGCACATATATGTCATTTAAAAATATATAGGGAAATATTGGGTATCAACATCTGCCCCTCTTCACCCGAGGAGGATGAAAGAGTTGTCGGGTAAAGACAAGATGGTCAATTTTGACCGGATCGGTGATTGAAAAGAGTTTCGACCGAGCCCTGGCTTCTGAGCTGCCTACATATCTCTGGTTTTACAGGAATCAGGCCATATGTAGTTTAGGAACCATTGACGGAGTGTGTCGATGGAGATTCGAAAAAACGGATGAAATGATTATATTTGAAAAGGTGTTTGGAGCCGAATAGGCTGCGGAGGACCGAAGCGGGATCGCTCCTATTGAGACGGCCGTTTCCTAGCCGGTGTACCTGCAAATGAGCAAAACGGCGTATATTGTGCATAATTAAAACATGATGCAAGTTCCCGTTGGACCATGAATGTTGTCTTCGGACGGTTAGGATGACGTCCTCGGACTATGATGTCCTGGGCCATGAAGAGCATAAAAGCAAAGATTTGCAGGCCATGAAATGGTGTTCTCGGGCTATGCCGATGGTGCCTTCTAACTATGACGCCTTTGAATAAGTTGGCAATCTTTCAGCCCATGAGAAGGTGTCAATCTTTCAGCCAAATGAATGCAAAAGGTGGCGATCTTTTAGCCAAAGCGAGAATTTCAATGCAGGTGGCGATATTTCGGCCGTTCGAAAAATAAAGTGGCGATGTTTCAGCCATGAAAGATGGAGACAATGCTTAGTCTCGTAAGGCAGATGAGTAGCCTTATGCAGAATGGAGGTAGAGCTTAACCTCGAAAAGCAGATAAGTAGCCTCATGCAAAAATGCAGATGGAGACAGAGCTTAGTCTCGAAAGGTAGATAAGTAGCCTTATGCAGGATGGAGGTAGAGCTTAACCTCGAAAGGCGGATAAGTAGCCTTATGCAAAATGCAGATGGAGACAGAGCTTAGTCTCGAAAGGCAGATAAGTAGCCTTATGCAGGATGGAGGTAGAGCTTAACCTCGGAAGGCAGATAAGTAGCCTTATGCAAAGTGCAGATGGAGACAGAGCTTTGTCTCGAAAGGCAGATAAGTAGCCTTATGCAGGATGGAGGTAGAGCTTAACCTCGAAAGACGGATAAGTAGCCTTATGCAAAATGCAGATGGAGATAGAGCTTAGTCTCGAAAGGCAGATAAGTAGCCTTATGCAGGATGGAGGTAGAGCTTAACCTCGGAAGGCAGAAAGGTAGCCTTATGCGATGCAGATGGAGGTAAAACTTAACCTCGGAAGGCAGAAAGGTAGCCTTATGTGATGCAGGGATGTAAAAGGATGATTAGTAGTAAGATCTCTTAGTTGATAGCCGATTACGACAATATGACTGTTGGGGAGATTGTGTATGGATAGCAATTGCGGGCAAGTGATGATTCTGAGAAGTTGCATTCTTGGGAAAGTGTGCGTTCATAAATATACCTGACGATATTGTGAGTTGAGTGCCTACATCCAAAGAAAAATCGTGAGTTCTGTAAGGGGAAAGGTTAGTTCGTCTTCCCCGGGCCTTTGACGTTGTGTGTTATTGGGGTAGCGTCGCTAAACAATAGCAATTCGGATAATTGTTATGCATGCTCTAGTAAATATATAATCAAAAATAGTTTTCTTTATATGAACCAACGATTGCGACGTGGTTCAAGACATTGCAACCCCTTTTCTCCGAAATTTTGAGGGTACTCCTCAAAATTCTGCCCTAGTTTACTGGGCTGGCGCTTCTGGCGATGCATGAACTAAAATTAACTTCGGAATTTTGAGGGTCCTCCTCAAAATTCTGCCCCAATTCCAATAACGGAAAAATGGAATTTTTATTGAATTATGACCGAACCCATAGGGCTGCCTACGTATCCCCTCTTAAATGGGAATCAGGTCAGGCGTAGTTAAAATTAAATCATTAAGGGAATCATAAGTGGTTACATATAATATCGTTTCACTGCATCTGAATTGATTGGCTTCGGCTAGACTTCTCCATCTATCTCCACAAGAATAAGGGCTCCTCCAGTTAGAACCCGGTGAACCATGTACAGACCCTGCCAATTAGGAGAGAACTTCCCCTTGGCCTCATCTTGATGTGGGAAGATTTTCTTCAACACAAGTTGCTCCGGTGTAAACTTCCTTGGCTTAACCCTTTTGTTGAAGGCTCTGGACATTCTGTTCTGATACAACTGACCGTGGCAAACCGCATTCATCCTTTTTCCATCTATAAGGGCTAACTGCTCGTAGCGACCTTTTACCCATTCTGCATCATCCAATTCTACTTCTTGTATGATCCTTAAGGAGGGGATTTCTACCTCGGCGGGGATGACCGCCTCTGTACCATAAACCGGCATGTGGGAGTTGCTCTGGTCGATGTGCGGACTGTAGTGCAGTATCCCAATAAGGCGAATGATAACTTCTCATGCCACTGCTTATGTTTCTCTATCATCTTCCTTAGTATCTTCTTGATATTCTTATTGGTAGCTTCTACAGCTCCGTTCATCTGAGGTCTGTAAGCTGTAGAATTCTTGTGTTTGATCTTGAAGGTTTCACACATGGCTTTCATCAGGTCGTTGTTGAGATTGGAACCATTATCAGTGATGATTGACTCCAGAATTCCGAACCGACAAACAATACGGTCGCGGACAAAATTTGCCACCACCTTCTTAGTGACCGCCCTGTATGATGCTGCTTCGACCCATTTGGTAAAATAATCGATTGCCACTAGGATGAACCTGTGCCCATTTGATGCGGCAGGCTTGATAGGTCCGATAACATCCATTCCCCAAGTGGCGAATGGCCATGGTGAGCTTGTCGCAGTAAGCTCATTTGGAGGTGCCTTTATCATATCTGCATGTATTTGACATCGATATCATTTGCAAACATACTGGATACAATCTGTTTCCATAGTCATCCAGAAATACCCTGCTCGGAGTATCTTTTTTGCTAAGACAAAACCATTCATGTATGGCCCGCAGGTCCCTGCATGTACCTCGTCCAATAGCCTGGATGCTTCTTTTGCTTCGACACACCTTAGTAGACCCAAATCGGGAGTCCTCCTGTACAGGATTCCTCCATTGTGAAAAAAAGTTGCTGGATAGCCTACGAAGTGTACGCTTCTGAGTAGCGTTGGCAAGTCCTGGATATTCCCCTATTGTCAAGTACTCCTTGATGTCATGGAACCATGGTTTTCCATCCGCTTTTTCCTCAACGTGGGCGCAATAAGCTGGCTGATCATGAATCTTTACTGGGATGGGATCAATGAAATTTGTATCTGGATACTGGATTATGGACGTTAAAGTAGCTAATGCATCAGCAAACTCGTTCTGGATTCTGGGACGTGCTGGAACTCTGTCTTTATGAAATTTTTCCTTAACTCATGTATGTGATGCAAGTAGGGAAGTATCTTAGAGTTCTTGGTTGCCCACTTTCCTCGAACCTGATGTATGAGCAAGTCTGAATCCTCGATAACTAGCAACTCCTGAACGTTCATGTTAATAGCCATTTTGAGCCCCAAGATGCAGGCTTCATATTCGGCCATATTATTGGTGCAAGGGAACCTGAGCTTGGCGGACACCGGGTAGTGCTGGCCGGTTTCTGATACTAAGACTGCTCCTATGCCAACTCCTTTGAAATTTGCAGCTCCGTCGAAAAACAACCTCCAACCATCATAGGATTCTGCAATATCTTCTCCTATGAAAGATACCTTTTCATCGGGAAAATACGTTTTTAGGGGCTCGTATTCTCCATCTACGAGATTCTCAACGAGATGGTCCGCCAAGGCTTGCCCTTTGATTGCTTTCTGGGTCACGTAAACAATGTCAAATTCACTTAGCAGGATCTGCCACTTGGCGAGCTTGCTAGTGGGCATGGGCTTCTGGAAGATATACTTCAGAGGGTCCATTCTGGATATGAGATAAGTAGTGTAAGCACAGAAGTAATGCCTCAACTTCTGCGCGACCCAAGTCAGAGCACAACAAGTGCATTCTAAAAGAGAATACCGGGCCTCGTATGGTGTGAACTTCTTACTGATATAGTAAATGACTTGCTCCTTTCTTCCTGTTTCATCATGTTGTCCTAAAACACAATCGAATGCTCTATCCGATACCGCAAGGTAAAGCAATAGGGGTCTTTCTGGCTCAGGCGGAACCAAGACCGGCGGCGTTGATAGGTATTCCTTGATTCTGTCAAAAGCTTTCTGACAATCATCAGTCCATTTGGTAGCAGCGTCCTTCTTCAACATTTTGAAGATTGGTTCACAAATGACCGTGGATTGAGCTATGAACCGGCTGATATAGTTGAGTCTTCCCAGGAAACTCATCACGTCCTTCTTGTTCTTTGGCGGTGGCAATTCTTGGATAGCTTTGACCTTTGATGGATCCAATTATATTCCTCGACGGCTCACGATGAAACCCAATAATTTTCCAGTAGGAACCCTGAATGCACACTTGGTAGGATCCAGTTTCAGATTGTACCTCCTCAGTCTGTTGAAGAACTTTCTTAGATCTGCCATGTGCTCCCTGGCTTTCTTAGATTTGATGATGATGTCATCCACATATACCTCGATCTCCTTGTGTATCATGTCATGAAAGATGGTAGTCATGACTCTCATGTAGGTGGCCCCAGCATTCTTCAATCCAAACGACATCATTCTGTAGCAATACATACCCCACGGCGTGATGAACGCCGTTTTCTCTGCATCTTCTTCTTCCATCCATATATGATGGTATCCAGCAAAACAATCGACGAACGACTGCAGCTCATGCTTGGTGCAATTTCCAATCAAGATATGTATATTCGGCAAGGGGAAGTCATCCTTGGGACTGGCCCGGTTGAGTTCCCGGTAGTCGACGCAGATTCTAACCTTCCCATCTTTCTTTGGTACTGGCACGATATTGGCTAACCATGTCGGATACTCTACCACTCTAAGAACCTTGGCTTTGACTTTCTTGGTAACCTCTTCTTTGATTTTCAAACTCATGTCGGGTTTGAATTTCCTGAGCTCCTGCTTTACCGGTGGGCATGTCGGGTCTGTTGGCAATTTGTGAGCTACAATGGATGTGCTGAGACCGGTCATATCATCATATGACTAGGCGAATATGTCTTCATATTCCTTTAGGAACTCCTTGTACTCTTTCTTTTCTGATGGTGGCAGGTGAACGCTGATGCGCGTTTTTTTTGACATTCTCTGCATCTACCAGATTAACGACCTCAGTTTCATCCAAGTTAGACTTAGGCCTATTTTCAAAATTCTCTACTCCTCTAACGACCTCTTCCGGTATATCATCCTCTTTTGAGTCCGTATCCGTTTGTTGCGTTGTTTCGTTGCAAGTCACAATCGTTGGTTCATTAGTAATGCTGTGTAAAATAAAGTGAATGATAGGAAATTAATAAGAGCAAGATATATAATAAACTGAAATGCTTCAATTAGATTCATAATTGCTTTGAATATCATAGCTCTTTTGAAAATTAAAGACAATGCGGAAATAAAATCAGCTAGTAAAAAGTAAAAATGTGATGCATGGTGCTTTGGTTTAGCCTTGCTACCCCGAAGCTTTCCGGGCCCTGGTGGTCCTGACCGACCAATTGGTGAGTTCCCCTC
Source organism: Nicotiana tabacum (assembly GCF_000715075.1). Taxonomy (NCBI): domain Eukaryota; kingdom Viridiplantae; phylum Streptophyta; class Magnoliopsida; order Solanales; family Solanaceae; genus Nicotiana; species Nicotiana tabacum. The sequence continues at coordinate 1,639,777 of NC_134085.1, forward strand.
GGTTCACAGCTTGTATAGAAGGGTCTTCCTCCCCTTCCTCCTCGAAAATAACACTGCAATCCATATCATCATCCTCCAGGAACAGATTTTTCACAGCTGCCAATGCCTCATCTTCCTCCGACCCATATATAGTATCTGCCGGCTAGAAAGTTTGCTCCAGGTGAGGTATCGGGTGCTCCAGTGGGTAGTAGGGGCCGCGCCATGGTGGCGACCAGTGATTGAACTCCTCCCAAGTGTACTCATACCCCAAACCAAATGTAGTACCATGTTTCTTCAGTTTGATGGGTTTGGGAATTCCCTGGAGGTTTTTGCCGAGTCCCTTTCCAGGTTTGTACCCACACCAATTCAGGATACTTTCAATCTTGTTATCCCACCATTTATCCTTGTCTATAGCGTTGACTCGCTCGATGTGGTGGTATGTTTCTCCTCCTATTCTTCTCCTGCCTCCGATCATCGGGATGGTTTGACGACTGTATATAGGGTTGCTACCGTCGCCATGAATGATCACTTCCTGATGATTCCATTCAAATTTTACAGCTTAGTGCAAGGTTGATGCCACAGCCCCAGCGGCGTGGATCCAGGATCGTCCTAGCAATAAGTTGTAGGATGCCGGGACGTCTAAAACTTGAAAGTCCACATCGAACCAGGTAGGTCCCATCTGCAAGCATAGGCTAATTTCCCCAATGGTGGATCTTTGGGACCCATCAAAAGCTTTAACATTGATTGCTCCGTCTTTGATCTCGTGCAAACCTTTCCCCAATGTCCTAAGAGTTATTAGTGGAAAAATGTTAAGGCTGGATCCTCCGTCAACCGTCAACAATGGGATTGAGGGTGACCATCGGATTCTTAGGCTCATCTCCTTCAGCAATCAACCCGATTGACCCTTCGGGGTCCCAATCATCCTCAATCTCAATCTTATGAATGTCTCCACCCTTGTGGTCAGCTAGAGGGTTGTTGCGAACATTGGGAACGGGTTCCTTTGCTATAATGACCTTATTGTCAATCAAGGCCTGAATCTTGTCTTTCAACGAGCGACACTCGTCGATGGTATGGCCTTTCATCCCGGAATGGTATGCACAGGTTTTGTTCGGGTTGACCCATTGGGAGGGATTTTCTGGAGTTATGGTTGGGATAGGGTCAATATAACCGGCTGCGTTAAGTCTTTGATATAGTTGGTCAATTGGTTCAGCAATGGCGGTATATTGTCTGGGAGGTCTACGGTCGAAATTTGGTCTGGGTCGAGGAAAGCTTTGGCGAGTAGATGGTGATGGGTAATGAGAAGGTTGGGAGTTATATGATTGGCACACAGGTGTGGGATGGGAATATCTTGGTGAAATGGGTTGATATGTGGGTGGTGGAGGTGATTGGTAGGCGGATGGTGGAATTTGGTATGTGGGTGAGGGTGCTTGGTAACTTGGGAAGGGTTGATATGTGAGTGGAGTTGAGGGATATGTTTGGTATTTGGTTCTTTGTGCAGCCATTACGGAATTCATGTCCCTTTTCTTTGTCGTGCCACCAGACTGTAAGGCTTTATTGGTGGCCTGTAATGCTTCGAGATTAGTGACCATGCCATTCTTGATACCTTCTTCGATCCTCTCCCCCAACTTAATGATGTCGGAGAATTTTTGACCCTCTATCAGCATCAGCCTTTCATAGTATTGCGGATCCTGAGCCCGGACAAAAAACCTGTTCATCTGCTCTTACTCTAAGGCTGGCCTGACCTTAGCAGCTTCTGACCTCCAACGAGTAGCATACTCGCGGAAGGTTTCTGTGGGTTTCTTTTTTAGATTCTGAATGTAGAACGCATCTGGTACGTTCTCTGTGTTGAACCTAAATCGGTTCATAAAATTGGATGCCATGCTTACCCAACTTGTCCTTTTCTTTGAATCCTGGCTGATGTACCAAGATAGGGCATCGCCCTTCAGGCTCCTCAAGAACAGCTTCATGCGGATCTTCTTGTCCCTTCCAACTCCTACCAGCTTATCATAATACATTCTTAGATGGACCCTGGGATCACCTGTACCACCGAACATCTCGAACTTGGGAGATTAGTACCCCTCCGGGAGTTCAACATCTGGCTGAACACAAAGATCTTCGTAGTTCAACCCCTCAACGCCTTTGCTACCTTCGGAACCCTGGACCCGGCTAGCTAGCTTCTTGAGTTAAGCGGCCAAATTCCTGATAAGGGAGTCTTTATCGTCTGAGTCAGATGCACCTGAGATTGGCTGGGTGTAGTGGGGTATAGTGTCCACAAAGACAAGAGTATTGTGGAGGTGGTTTTTTGTGGTGTTTTGTGGTTCAGGAATGAGCAGTGGAGTGTTACTACATGTGTTGTAGGCTTGGGTGTGAGCGGGTTGTATCTGTGGTTGTGGGGTGTTCTGTGGAGGTGCGGGGTTCTGGGCATTAACATCAGGAGCGGCAAGAGTGTTTGATAGGCTTGCTAAGTTCAGGAATTGGTTCAATTCCTCCCGGAATTTCAGCAATGTCTGCTCAAGATGAGCAGCAGTTCCCTTGGTAATTAGAGTATTCTGAGAAGTCTCTTCAATTTCCTTTCTAGTATTTGCATCTCCCATTTTGCTTTTGTTCCTGTTTCTGATAGGACTTGGAGGAGGAGGAGGTGGAGGGCCCTTGGATCTCATATTGTATGATGATGGTGCCAGAATGCACGAACTAACCTTTGGGGAGGGGAATAAAAATAAAGAAAAACAAAAAGGTAACAAGTTAGTGCAGGTTATGAGAAGAAAATGTTGCAATATTTAAACACATTGTGCAAGAATATAAATCGCGTCCTAATTTGGATACCTCATTGTGCCTGAGGTAGGCCTAGCGACAAATTATCTTGGAGAACTTATAATACTAAGTGCCTCATTTTATTGATAAAAATAAGATAAACCCCAAAACGACACTAAAATAGCGGAAAGTAAAAATGTCACTAATGGCCATTAGCCTTATTACATTATGAAAGAAGAAAATAAAAGTCTTACTACTTGGTCCCAGAAGGACCTTCCCCAGATTCGGTATTCTTGCATCTCTCGTACAGCTGCACCAGCTCGCGCAATCCTAACAGTAAGTAGGCTCGGGCCAAATGCCCGCCCGTATTTCCCTCGACATTCTGGTAGTCTTCGATCCTCTTCAAGAACTTTCCTTCTAATTCCACTAGACCCCGCTCCAGATACCTTAACCGCTTGTTGGAGTTGACAGCCATATCCTTCTATTCGTCGATCAGCTTCTGGTGGGCTTCCTGTATTTCCCGGTGCTCATTTTTACACTCTCGAATTCTCTTGCACAGTTGATTGAATTTAATCCGTGCTTCAGCTTTCTCGTCGATGATTTTGTGTCCTTGAATGAACCCGGGCTAACCCATACCATTGTGATTATCTTCCAACGACCTCGAATAATGCGGTACACAACCGGCATGATACCTGTCTGGCTCAATAGATTCTCTCCCTAAGATGATCTTGCAATGCCACAGGTGTTGAGCTTGGCATTTGTGAGGGCTATCATCGTCCTGGAAATCAGCCTTAAAGTGACTCATCTTGTCGACCCTTGGTATGATTTGTTTTCTCTTAGCCTGCCTCATGGCCCGGAGAGGAACATAGGGATAAGTTCCCTTTAGACCAATGAGTATGAGAAATGGCGCATCTCGGGATCAAACAATGAACTCTTCCGTAGGGAACCACTCAACCATCCACTGTACCTGGTCCTCCTCCAGATTCTCAAATAGCTCTACCCATCCTCCGGCGTCTTTTGGTTGAGCGAACATGTTAGGCATACAGTTCATACGCCTTGGCTGGTGGAAGGCAATGTGATCATCCCACTCTCTGTGCAGGATCTCCTGCCGGTATTCTCCCTTCTGTAGGTGCTCCATGAGCCAGAGTTGAAGTAGTAAATTGCATCCCTCAAAATGACTGGCCCTTCGCTGACAGTTGTCCAGGGCTCGGTATATCTCTGTGATAATTATGGGCACTATGCTGAAAGGCTGCCCGCCAATCCCTTCCATCATAGTCTTAGTTACCATGGCCAGTCTGGTGTTGATCCTAGCCTTCTTTATAGGGAACACTATCATCCCCAGGAAGCAAAACATGAATACGAAGACCCTCCTGTGAATATGCCCCAGTGAAGTGAGGGCAAATTCGTCCGAATAAGTGCGGTATGACTTGCTATGGCCATATCTCTCATACAGATAGTTGAATGGGATGTACGAGTCTTTCAAACATGTCAAGTTTGGGTTCTTCTTCAGTCCCATCATCTTAAAGAAACCCCTACCCTTGCGATTTTCTGGCATAAGCAAACCCGGAGTCTCCCAAGGAATACCAACTAAACCTCCTATTTCTTCCAGCAAATGAGTCATTTCATGGTTCCCGAAGCGGAACACGGACCTGTCACTATCCCAGAACAGAGTTGCAGCCTCTATGATTTTGTTGTCCGGCTGGATTTCTAGAAGAGAAGGCAGATTCCCTAGGTATTTGCGGACGAGTGTATGATCAATGGAGTGGAGGTCTTCCCACCAATTTAGCAGCCTTGGATGAATGTTGGTTACCATGCCAAATCTGGGGACTTCGTGCCTCATTTTCTGCAAAACAGAGTGTTAGACCCTTACCCCACTAGACTCGACTATTTAAACCAATAATTAGCATATCAAGCATTTTGTTCTTCAAACAAATGCACAGAATATGGTGGTGTACGTTTGGGTTTCAGGGAAACCCGATGGACTTTGGAAAAGGTGGACAACATAACTGACTTGACTAGGTTTGACCATGATGAATGCACAATTTAAACAGAGTAAGGTTCCTATTGGGGTATTATACAGGTGCCCTTGAGCGGACAACTCAAGAGGGAAAGGCACGGAACCGTTGACTGCACCGCTGATTGACTGGTTTTACCGCAGATAAGCCTTTGCCGAATTTAAAGGGTGATAATATTGGAAGAGCGCAACCACTCATTATAAGCGTTGCTATGGTATTTGTTTGGAACGAGTGAAGTATGATGTTGAAGATATAGTTTACAAGAATGAAACAAATTGACATGTATTTCCACATTCATAAGATAAATAATTGCAGTAATTACAACAATATTGAAATAGAGTAGTAAAGGGAAGCAGTTAAAGAAAAAAGAAAAAGACATGAAAAGCCAAGTCAGTTTTCGCAATGAAAAAATAAATAAAGGACAATAAATAAATAAAGCGATTAATGAAATAATAAAGTCACAAGCAACATGAAATGGTAAAAGCCTAAAGAAGTCCCCAGCAGAGTCGCCATGCTGTCGACGCCCCCTTTTTCTCTAACCGTGGGGTCAGATATCGGGTATACGACATTGGGAGGACAACTCTATTCCCTTTCGAGAATTGGGTTTATAAGTTGAAGAGTCGCCACCTAATGATTATAGTGCATTACGACACTTTAAGAAGGGTTTGAGATGAAGAGACCAGAGATTAGGGGAAGGGCTAGAAATTATCCTAAGGGGAAGGTGTTAGGCACCCCTCAAGATCCACTAGTGTGGTTCGCGGCCATGTTATAATTGTGACTTTACAAGTAAACAATCAAGGCTCAAATAAGGATTCGCACATAACATTACGACCAAGTTGAAAATTTTCGAAAGTAAGTGAGAGGGCAGAAATTCATGAAAAAGAGATTTGAACAGTTTTACGAGAAGCGATGAAAGCAAATAAAGGGAGGGGAGTCCTAAGTTTATAATTAATATGGATCACTTCAATGCAATACCCAACGATCACTCCTCAGAAGAGGGGTCGCACGTGATATTAGCGCATCGGTCATCTTATCCATATCTACCCTTCCCACCCCGTTAAGGTATTTAAACGCGATCAGTCTCGTTTACTTATTGCATGCTAATACCCATCCCAGCCTATCAGTCCCGGGGTATCAGGACTTCTAATCCTAAAGGGGAAGGAAAGGGATATAGGCATATATGGATTTCAAAGGTTAAAATTCTAATTGCAACATACAAAACAAGTAACAAATATAAGGATGAACAAACAAATAGGTAAGGCTCAAGTAAACCCCTTAATCAAACAAACACTTAGTTTAGCATGTCTTGGCACATATTGATTTGGTCTTTAAATTAAACTTAAACAGCGAACGGACTGGTTCAACCCATATGTTTAGATAGAAAGTCTGCATTAGGAAACTTGGATCCAATCGTCAGAAATTAAGGTATTTCCAACGAGTGATTTAAGGGGTACTGGTTTCAGGAAAAGTAGTCTAATGCAGAGGAGTTTTGAAAAGAAATATAGACTACAGTAAAAATAAAACACAGAAATGGTTGTGAAAGAGTTTAGAGATAGAAATATCTAAGGAAAGGGTAAGTCGCAACTGTTTTAAAAGACAATTTTAGGGTCTGAGTAAAACGTTTAGGCAGAATGTTTAGAAAGAAACTGTTTCAGAAAAAGATGCAGATTTGAGGGATTTAAAAGCATACTGAGTCAAGAGAGTTTTTGTCAAAGAATTAAGACTTCTGAAATCGTTGTTGTATTAAGACGTTAAGGACCAGTTAATAGATCATTATTACTTTAAGCGAATCAGACGAGTTTGAGGCTAATCCTATAGGCATGATATCTATCTTGATTTTTTTTAAAACCTGTTATTGAACTTGTAAAAGATGATTGTGTTAATTAACCCTACAGTTTGCCTAATGCATATGCATTCCTTATAGGCATGATCTCTATATGCATCGATTACATGAACGTTAAGTCCTATAGGCATGATTTCTATGTGATTTGTAACACAATGAAGCGTTGACCCTATAGGCATGGTCTCTTGGTGATGTGGAATCAGAAACATTGAACAATCTTATAGGCAGGAAAAATTAAAATCCTAAAGCATGGTTTGTACCCTTACTGATACAAGAATGTAAAACCCCTCCCACACCCTTTTACTATATTCCTCAAATTCTTTATACAAATTATTAGAGACCAAAAGAAAGAAGATAAATACATTAATAACTAACAGCTAGATCCGAGCAGTCTAATTCAATCTTAATGTCCAATAACATGTGATTAACCAATTCTGGATTTCCAAAGCCTTCTCTTTATCCAAAGTGTTTCAAAGTTCCAAGGAATCTTAAGGATTCCCGGCATTGCTTACACTCAGGATACCATTTAGAATTAGAATAGTGTAGTGTGGAATAGCCAGCCCTCAGGCATCCAAGTTCAGTGGGAGCTCAAGGGTCCCAAAGCATGGCTTACAAGAGAGGGGCAGAACTTAGAGCTAGGAGTAAGTGCAAAGTGAAAAGGAATTGGGGAGCCATAACAAATGGTGGTCATACCCAGCCACAGGTGCAGACTGGCACACCCCTGACCATTTGTTTGGTAAAACAAGTTAGGAGCAGACCCTTGAGGGTCAAACCTAGGTCTGGATGGTGATTAGGACACCACCAGACTCAGGTCCAGGCTCAAGCACATAAAGGGGAGAAGGGAGTGGGAATTGATTGAGTTAGGAGGTTCAAAGAACCCAGTTCAGAGTCATAGACAGCAATATCAAAGTGCTGTTATGGCTGGAACTATACTCACATACAAAGGGGAAAAGGGAAAGGGATTCACATGAGAAGAGTACATACAGAGTTGCAGAAACATAAGGAAAGAAAGCATAACAGACTAAGATGTAAACACATGGTGAAAGAGAGAGCATGACAGGCTAGGAGATAAACACATAGTTAAGGGGGGCATTATTTAACTAAGAATGACATACCAGTTGCAAATACTTGAATAGCAGAACCACAAAAGCAAGTAAACAGCCAGAAGTCAGCAGGAGCAAAATCGAATCTTCAGCAAATACTTGAGAGTTCAAAGAGAACTCAAGAATATTTCAGAAAGTAGAAAGAGAAGAGGAGCAGAGTGCTCAATACTAGAGGTTGAGAAAGTAGTAGTAGAGAAAGTATTGAAAAGTTCGAAGTCTTTCTGTGTATGTCCGTCTTAAGTGCAAAAGGGGTAGCCCCTTTTATAGTGCAGAAGACAAGTGAGAAGAAGGTAAGAAAATAATTTTGAAAGTCAATCACACAGATTTCCCTTCAGCCAAAGGATTGATTTTAAACGGGCATGACAAATAAGGAAAGGATTTGATTTTAAAATCTTTTCTAAGGCAGTACAATAAGGGTAAATACACAGAAACTTATTTAAGGAAAGAGTCTAGTAGTACACGGTTTGGGCAAATAAGGAAAGGCAATCAATCAATAGCCAGTAAAAATCAAGGTTTGAGCCTTGGCACGAATGGATCCAACCCAGAAAAGGTGAAGAGAAACTTATTTTAAAGAAAATCAGTAAAACTCAATCAATCCTCATAAAAAGGAATTCGGAATCAATCACAAGTTGGCAAAAGACCTTTTGAATGAAGAGATTATCATATATAAAGCAAACACTTCAAACAGAAGAGTATAACATCGACGTATTTAGAATCATAAACAAAAGAATACAAGTTCAACCAGAGACTCATAGTGAGTCTGAAGGTACAGGGTCCCAATATGGAACCCTAATTCGATTTTCCAAGGAAAAAAAACCCCAAATTCCAGGGTTTCCCCATCGAATCAAACACAGAAATGAGAAGGCAGGTGAACAGACTCAAGGAGTCTTATGAGAATCAGGCAAATACAATAGAAGGCTTGAAACAATCAAAGAAAGAAAACCATTTTAAGGCATGAAGAACATGTTCACACAACTTCGAAACTTAAGAAAGGATGGGGGTTTAAAAAGAACAGACGAAATATGCTTAACAAGAACACGAACATAGTTCAGAAAAGCAAAACATCAAGAAACACAGTAGTAAAGAGTGAAAAAAAATAGACTAATCATGTGAGCATACGTATAAAAGTAGGAAGACAATACATGCGTAAATAGAGGAGGAGAACATATGAGCATATGGCAGACAAATAGTTGAAAGAAAAGAACAACAAAATCGAAACATTTTTAGAAACCCTAATTTGAAAAACCAACGATTTTGAAAAGGAATTTTTGGGAAAACACTCAAAACGTCAAATATAGCATAGATCTATCACAGATCTGGAAGAATAAAATGAAAAGCAACCTCGAATAGGTTTGGGTTTCTGAGAACCCTAAAGGACAAGAAGGCTTGGAAGTCACGAGAGCGGATCTGAGCTGATAAGGTCGAATCCAAGCTCAATAGGCTAACGTACGCCGGAGCAAGGCCGGAAACGGCCAAAGAATCTCCAATCGGCCAAGGTCTAGATGAAGACCTTCGAGGTCTAGCCTCAAATCTTCAGCGATCAGGCGTATATGAGCATAATATGGTGAGTAAAGATCGTCCATGGCTAGATTAACCATGGATTCCTGTGGATTTTGGGTCGGAGCGGGGGTAGGCGGTTTCTAGGGTTTTGGGGGTTGAGAGAGTTCGAGAGAGACGAGGGAACCAAAGGCGGCGGGTTTGGAGAGAATGGGGATAGGGATAAGGTCATTGGAATTAATTAAGGTAAGGGGGAATCTGGGCCGTTGATCAAAATGATCAACGGCTCAGATTAAAAGGAACACGGGCCGGTTCGGTTAATTGGGCGTTGGGTCGGGTTAATTAGGTAATTTGGTTGGGGATTTTGGTCCGATTGGGGGTTAAGATTGGGGTTAATTTAGGCTAAGACTGAAAGGTATATGGGGCTACATATTAAATAGCCAGTTTTTCCTTTTTATTTTATAAAAATAGTAAAAAATGATTTTGAAATTAAATTAAAAGTACTGAATCAGTAAATAGTATATAAATATTAATTTAAAATACTGGGATCAATTTTTATAATTATAAAATGCGATAAAATCTTAAAGAGGCTAGTATTGCAATTATATGCAATTTAGTTTTAAAAACGCCAAACGAATTTTTAAAAATATGCAAAAATCATGTTAGCTATATTTTGATGTAAATATGAGAATGAAATAAATTATACTCCAAAATGGCAAGCTTTGGGGAATAATTATGGGATTTAATGGTGTAAAAATAGGCCATAAATTGGTTTAAAAATCATTAAAAATGCCAAAACCCTTTGGGGTGCTTATATATGCACATATATGTCATTTAAAAATATATAGGGAAGAATTGGGTATCAACACTTCTCCTCTTTCAATCTCTGCAACACAACTCTCAAATGCTCCGTGTGCTCCTCCTGACTACGTGAATACACCAGAATATCATCAATGAAGACTATGATCAACGAGTCGAGATAAGGTCGGAACACACTGTTCATCAAATGCATGAACGGTGTTGGGGCATTGGTCAGCCCAAAAGACATCACCAAGAACTCATAATGACCATATCTGGTCCTGAAAGCTGTCTTGAGAATATCTGAGTCCCTGATCTTCAACTGGAGATAACTTGAACGGAGATCAATCTTGGAGAACACTCTCGCTCCCTGAAGCTGGTTGAATAAATCATCAATGCGAGGCAAAGGATACTTGTTCTTAATCGTTACCTTGTTCAATTGCTTATAATCAATGCACATTCTCATAGTGCCATCCTTTTTCTTCACGAATAGAACCGGTGCACCCCAAGGTGACACACTAAGCCGAATGAACCCTTTATCAAGGAGTTCCTGAAGCTACTCCTTTAATTCCTTCAACTCTGCTAGTGCCATACGATACGGCGAAATAGAAATGGGCCGAGTGCCCGGCACCAGGTCAAGACCAAAATCAATATCCCTCTCCGGTGGCATGCCCGATAGGTCTGCAGGAAACACATCGGGAAAATCCCTAACAACTGGAATAGAATCAATACTGAGAGTCTCAGTACCAGCATCCCTCACAAAGGCTAGATATGAAAGACAACCATTCTCAACCATACACTGGGCTTTCAAGAATGAGATCACTCTACTGGGAACATAATCAGTTACACCTCGCCACTCGATCCGTGGCACACCCGGTATAGCCAATGTGACAGTCTTAGCATGACAGTCTAGAATAGCATAACACGGAGATAGCCAATCCATGCCCAAAATGACATCAAAATCCACCATACACAATAATAAAAGATCCACACGGGTATCCAGACCCCCAATAGTCACCACACACGATTGGTACACAAGGTCTAACACAATAGTATCGCCTACCGGGGTAGATACATGAACAAATGAAGCAAGAAACTCACGGGGCATACACAAATAACTAGCAAAGTATGATGACACATAAGAAAGGTGGAACCGGGATAAAATAATACAGAAGCATCTCTGTAGTAGACCAAAACAATACCTGTAATAACAATATCTGAAGTAATAGCATCGGGTCTACTTGGAAGTGCATAGAAACGGGCCTGACCACCACCTGATTGACCTCCCCCTCTGGGGCGACCACTAGTTGACTGACCTCCACCCCTAGCTGACTGGGCGGGTGGTGGTGAAGTAACTGGCACTGAAGACGATGATTGACCCCTCTGCTGAGATGAACTCGCAAGACGATGAGGGCATTGCCTTCACATATGACCCATCTTACCACACTCATAACAACTCCTAGGTGCTGGAGAAGGGGACTGAATGGAACCTCTCGCACTAGAGTGACTAGCAGATGCACTCGTCATAGAAGAGCCCTGAATTGATGGATCACAGAACGAACTATGAGCTGGAAGGGCAATAAGTGATGACTGGCCGTGATGGGAACTATGTGAACCATGACCCGATGACGCCCCACGAGAACTTGGGCGAGCTGATTGAGCATGCCTGAATGGACAACCTCTGTCGTGCTGAAACTGACCCCTCGAAGGAGTACCACTGTAACTACTAGATCCTCGAGGACTCTTGGCCTCCCTCTCCTCTCACTCCTGGCGACGAACAGACTCAATCTCACAGGCAATATCCACAACCTTCTCGAAAGTAGCACCAATCACCCTCTCCCTGGTCATGAGAATACGAAGCTGATAAGTGAGGCCATTAATAAACCTCCTAATCCTCTCTCTGTCTGTCGGAACCATCCAAATAGCATGACAAGCTAACTCGGAGAACCTCATCTCATATTATGTCATAGTCATCTCTCCCTGACAGAACCACTCAAACTGCCTATGCAGCTCCTCTCTGCGGGACTACGACACATACTTCTCTAGAAAGAGAACGGAGAATTGCTGCCAGGTAAGGGGTGGTGCACCAATAGGCCTACACCTCTCAAAAGCCTCTCACCAAGTGAAGGCAGCTCCAGAAAACTTATAAGTAGTGAAAGTGACCCCGCTGTTCTCTAGAATACCCGATGTACGAAGCATCCTCTGACACTTATCTAAGAAACCTTGGGCATCCTCTCCCTCTACACCACTGAAGGTCAGAGGCTGTAATCTACCAAACCTCTTCAACCTACGCTGCTCGTCCTCTGGCATAGCAGGAACTACATAGTCCTGAGCAGCTACAACCAGCTGGGCTGGATGTGCCCCCAGCATCTGAAGTCCCTGCATGACCTACTCAGGTGTACGAGCGGCGGGAGTCTGATTGCCTCCCCCGGCCTGAGAAGTAGCTGCGGCTATAGTGGCTGAAACTGCCTGAGCTAGGCCAGTGTAAACTGATTAGATTTGAGCCAAGGCATCCTAAAGACCCGGAATCACAGTGGGCACAGTTGGTGCCTGAGTTGGTGCTGCTGGAGCGTCCATAACTGGGACCTGATCCTGAGCTGGGGCAGTTGGTGGATCTGCAGGTGCTGCCCTAGCTGCTCTGCCCCTACCACGACCACAGCCGCATCCTCGGCCTCTACTGGCCACAGCTAGTGGTCGTCCATCCTGACCGGTAGTGTGGGTCCTCACCATCTGTGAGAGAATAGAATAACAAAAGTTTAGTACTCGAATCAACAAATTTGTACGACGAGAATTTCAAGAATATGAAGTTTTTCCTAAAGGTTTTGCAGCCTCTCGAGGATAAATACAGACATCTCCGTATCGATCTGCGAGACTCTACTAACCTTCTCATGACTCGTGAGACCTATGTAACCTAGGCTCTGATACCAACTTGTCACGACCCTAAACCCAGACCCGGTCGTGATGGCGTCTCTCATGAAGACAAGGCCAGCCAATTAAACTCAATTCCATTTTTAAACAGTTAAACAATAAGAAACAGTATAAAGCATAATCAATTAAGCTAAGGTTTAAACATCTAATAATACAGTTTGTGGAAAATAACCCAACACAGCCCGATATTGGGGTGTCACTAGTCATGAGCATCTATAAAACCTAATACAAGTCTGAAAAGTCTACAAACTATTACAATGTCTGATAAGAGATAGAAATGATAAAGAGGGAGAAACACGGGACTGCGGACGTCAACAGCTACCTCATGGACTCTGATATCTGCCAGGAGCTCTCAACTCGCACTAGCAGGATCAGCAACGCCTGAATCTACACACGGGGTGCAGGGAGTAAAGTGAGTACTCCAACTCAGTGAGTAACAAATGTAAATAAAGACTGAAAGCAAGAAATCACGTAAAGCACAAAGAATTCTACAATGAAGCGGTAAAACCATTTAAAATTAGTGAATCACTCAAAGATAGACAAAAATCCTTTCATAAAAGGCCTTTTTCAACAATTAAGCAGGTAATGGACAGTTACTTAAGAAAATAAACACATAAAGGTTCACCCCTCGGGCATAGTATCCACAATTTCGCCCCTCGGGCAACATCTCAAAACAATACCAGCCCCTCGGGCTCAATCTCACATCACAATGGGTACCCGCACTCACTGGGGGTGTACAGACTCCTGGAGGAGCCCCGTAAGGCTCAAGCGCAATATCAAGCCACCTCGTTGCATCATCACTAGGCCCTTAGCCTCATATCAAACAAGCCACCTCGTGGCATACATATCTCAGGCCCTCAGCCTCATAATCAGTATCAAATGTTTCCTCACTACATAGGCCTTCAGCCTTACTCAGTCAAAATCCTCACAAGCCACTCGGGCAATAGTAAAACATGATTCTCAGCCCAAAAATATCATTTAAAAGATCAAGTAAGTGTTAAAACAGAGTAAAACATGGCTGAGTAGGAAAATAGTGAAATATAACATGACTGAGTTCAAGTATAAAGTCAAAACAGTGAGGAAATACCAGTAAAAAATCCCCGAAGGGTTCAAATAGTTGGCCCAAGGCCCAAGTATGACATTCGACCTAAATCATGATGATAGCAAATAGATTTTAGTCAAATACGCGGTAAAATAGTCATTTGGGACGGACAAAGTCACAATCCCCAGCAGTGCATGACCCACGCTCGTCATCAAGCTTGTGCCTCACCTCAATATAGTACTACGATATGCAATCCGGGGTTTCAAACCCTCAAAGCATCATTTACAATCATTACTCACCTCGAACCGGTCAAATCTCTAGCTCGCAATGCCTTTTCCCCTCGAATCAGCCTCTACTCGCGTCGAATCTATCCAAAATCAGAACGAGGACGTCAAAACATGCTAAGGGAACGATGCCCAAGCAAAAATAATCAATTTACAACATAAATCCCGAAATTACCAAAACCCGACCCCCGGGCCTAAGTCTCGGAATTCGATAATTTTTACATCAATAGATTCCTTATCTCCCCACGAGTTCATACATATCAAAAGTTCTGTAATCCAACCTTAAATGGTCTTTCAAATCCTCAATCAAAGGTCTAAATTTCCAAGCCTTAGTTTTTCAATTTTTGGCTAAAATTCCATGATTATTTAGGTGGAATTCACATTAGAAACGAGTTTTAAGTCCAAGAATCTTACCTCCAAGTGATTCCCCTTGAATCTCTCTTCAATCCCCTTCAAAAAGCTCCAAAAACTACCAGCAATGGAAGAAATAAACCCTAAAATTGCGGACAAGACGAGTACTTAAACATTCTGTCTAGGCCTAAATTTCCTTCTTCACGAACGCGGTCAAAGCCTCGCGTTCGCGAAACACAAAAATTCCGTTGACCAAAATTCTTCTTCGCGATCGCCACCACCCCATCGTGAATGCGATGCTTTACCCAGACAGAACTTCACAAGCGCGCTACCTCGCCCGCAAATGCGATGAACAAAATATCTCAAAACCCAGCTGGCCAATTTCTTCTATGCGAACACGGAGCAGACCTCGCGAATGCGATGCATCATTTCCCAGCCCTTCATGAACGTGAAGACTCCATCGCGAATGCGAAGGCCAAAGTCTCAGCCTTCTCTAGCTTACCCTTCGCGATCGCGGCTCCCCTCTCGCGAACGCGAAGGGCATTTGTCTGCAACACTGAGCAGCAGATTTCTGCAATTCTAAACTTCATGAAATGATCCGATTGACCACCCGAAACTCACCTGAGGCCCCCGAGACCTCAACCAAACATGCCAATATATCTTATAACCTCATTCAAACTTGTTTCAACCTTCAGAACGCTCAAAATAACATCGAAACACCAAATTCACGTCGGATTCAAGCCTAAGAATTCCAAAATATTCTAAATTACGCTTTTGATAAAAAAAACCCAACCAAACCACGTCTGAATGACCTAAAATTTTGCACACACATCCCAAATGATACAACGGAGCTACTGCAACTCTCGGACTTCCATTCCGACCCCTATATCAAAATCTCGCCTACCAACCGAAAATCGCCAAAATATCAACTTCGCCAATTCAAGCCTAAATCTACTCCGAACCTCCAAAACTCATTCCGATCGCGCTCCTAAGTCCCAAATCACCTCCCAAAGCTATCTGAACCATCAGAGCTCACATCCGAGCCCTCTAACACATAAGTCAACATACAGTTGACTTTTTCAGCTCAAGCTTCCTCAAAAGAGACTAAGCGTCTCAAACCTTACCAAAATCATTCCGGATTCGATCCGACCAACCCGATACCACATAACACGGATAAACAATGCATACAGAAGCAGAAATGGGGCAAATAGAGAGGTAACTCATGAGACGACTGGCCGAGTCGTTACAAAACATGAATCACACCCCTAATTCAAGCCTAATGAAACTAAGAATTCCAACTTCTACATTTGATGCCGAAACCTATCAAATCAAGTCTGATTGACCTTAAATTTTACACACAAGTCATAAATGACATAATGTACCTGTTTCAAATCTTTAGAATCGGATTCCGACCCCGATATCAAAAAGTCAACTCTCGGTCAAACTTCCAAATTCCATTTTTCCAACTTTCGCCAAAATACCTCAATTTATTCTACGGATTTCCAAATCTAATTTCGGGCATACGCCTAAGTCCGAAATCATCATACGAAGCTATTAGAATCATCAAAACTCAATTCTGGAGTCGTTTGTTCAAAAGTCAAATTCCGGTCAACTCTTTTCATTTAAGCTTTGAAGATGAGAATTGTTCTTTCAATTTAATTTCGAATCTTTCGAATATAAAACTCGACTGCTCACACAAGCCATAATATGTATTACAAAGTTGCTCGGGACCTTAAGTCGATGAATGGGGCGTTAATTCTTAAAATAACTAGTTGGGTCATTACATTAAATAGCCAATTTTTTTACAATTTAAACCAAATGATGATAAATAACGAGAGATAGGAACTTGGTCTACTACAATACCAACGTAAGTAAGGTAACAATATCTACTGCCAAAGATTTTGAGTCACAAGTACACGAGAAATTAGAAGTTCTACAAGCAGAGTCTGAAATAAATTCAACTATTTCGAAGGAAATGAACATTAAAAGTGGGAAGAGGAAGGAGACTTTAAGGTTAGCGAACGTCAACAGATCTACCTCAAGTTTCCGTATGCAATGATCCGAGCTGACGCACCTCACGCACCATTAGGACCAATACTAGAATCTGCACAAGAAGTACAGAAGTGCAGTATGAGTACAACTGATCCAATGTACTCCGTAAGTGTCGAGCCTAACCTCGGCGAGGTAGTGACGAGGCTATGATAGGACACCTACATAAATAAACATGTACAAGTATATATGTATGTATACACACACACACACACATATATATATATATATATATATATATATATATATATATAACAATGTACAACTGGGAGGGGACATGCGAAAGGGGAGATATACAATAACTACGGCAGGAATAACATTACGTAGTAGCCAAATAAATCATCAATAATGACGACAGATAAACCGATGATATAAAAATGGCACAGCATCACCCTTCATGCTTTTACTTTCATCCTTACCATGATATGATGACATGAGTAAAATAAAATGGCACGACATCACCCTTCGTGCTTTTACTCTCAATCTCACCATGTAACAATGAATAAATGAAATAAATGGCACGATACGTGCTTTAACTCTCTTCATCACTATGTATTAATCAATAAATGAGATAAATTCAATGGCATGACATTCTTCCTTCTTTAACACTCTTCCTTACCCTGTAATAAAGATAATATAAATTTGAAAAACAAATAAAGCGGAGATTTTTATTTAAAGTCAATATGATGCCAAGGTACCAAACTTCAACTACCAAAATGCTCAACAATTACTAGATAAATAATAAGTACGGAAGGAATGATCAAATAAGTAATAACCTAACCTAAGCATAAATATTATAATTAAAAAGGCAATAAATCACAAAGAAATAAATTCCACCTGTATGCTTTAACCCAACAACAATGCATAAGTACTCGTCACCTTATATGTGCATTGTACCCACATATTTAATGCGTAGAAAATACGCAATCAAGTCCTAATCCCTTAAGTCAAGGTTAACCACGATACTTACCTCGCCCCGCAATTAAATCAAAGCTCAACCGGGGCCTTTCCTCTAAAATTTTCTTCCACATTAATCGAATCTAACCAAATATCGTTCAAACAATTCAAAATAAGCTTTAGAAACTACCCATGAGTGAAAAATATTCAATCTTTAATGATTTTAGAAAAAAGTTAACTAAAGTCAACCTCGAGTCCGCTTGGTCAAAATCCAAGATTCAGACCGAAATCCAATCACCCATTCACTCCCGGGCTCGATTATATAATTAGTTTCGAAATCCGATCTCAATTTGAGGCCTAAATCTCTATTTTACAAAACCCCTCCAATTCTACTTAAATTCCTAATTTTCTACCATGAAAGAGCATAAATTAAGGTTAGAAATTAATGGGTGTTGATGGAAATGGAAGAAAATGAGTTAAAGTACTATAACCTATGAAGTGGGGATGAAATCTCTCTTCAAAATCACCTCTAGATAGAGCTCTAATGTGAAGATAGTGAAAAATGAAGAAAATCTCGTGTTTGTGACATTTCACTGGCATCAGGTCTTCATCGCGTTCGCGAGAGACCTGACGGAATCACGAAGAACAACAGTCTTATAGGCCTTCACGTTCATGATATGCCCTATGCATTCCTGGTGGCTATGCTCCCTGGCCTCGCGTTCGCAACCCTATGATCGCGTTCGCGTATTACACTGCCCAGCTCCCCTAGAATCCCCACAAAGCTTCGCGTTCGTGTGTGGGTGGTCGCGTTCGCAAAGGGTAAACCCCCCCCCCCCCAAAGCTTAGCATTCGCGACCTGTTCCCGGTATTCGCGTAGAGTAAAACCACCCCAGCCCCAAGTTCCCCTTCGCGATCGCGAAGCACAAAGCACCAGGTATCAGTAACAATGAAAAACCAGCATTGGCCTAAGTCCAAAATTCACTCCGTAGCCTATCCAAAACTTACCAGAGCCTTTCGGGCTCCAAACCAAACATGCACACAAGTGTATAACATCATACGAACTAGCTTGCACGATCAAAACACCAAAAATAACATCTAGAACCACAAATCAAACGTCAGAAATGATATTCTCAAAGAAACCCAAAAACATGTAATTTTACAACTGGACGTCTGAATCACGTCAAATAAACTCCGTTTTGCACCAAACTTTGCAGACAAGTCAAACATACTGAAATGAACCTATACCAAGTTTCAGAATCGTAATCCGAATATGGTAGCAACAAAGTCAACCTACAGTCAAACTTAGAAATTATTTAAACCTTTAAAATGCTAGTTTTCAACAAGTTACGTTAAATCAATTTAGGGACTTCTGAATTCGATTCCGTGCATACGTCCAAGTCCCAAATAACAATACAGAACCACCAGAACCATTAGAAATATTGATTCGGGTCCGTTTTTATAAAACATTGACTGTAGTCAACTCAAATGAATTTTAAGACAAAATTTCACATAACAATTCTCCGAAAAAAGATACGCAATGCGCATTCAAATTAGGAAGGCTAAACAGTTCTATTCGAGGTTTCAGAACACAGAAATGAAGGGTAAAACTATAATGACCTATTGGGTCATCACAGAACGACTTTCCTTAAAGTAGTTATTGTCCGTATACAGATTTGAAAAAACACAAATAATCTTCTTAAGGATACAACACGCCATTGATATTTGCAGATTTTTCTGAATTACTTTGTAAGGATTCTCTCATTTATTTATATGGTAAAAGTCGAGCCTTTTTCGAAAAGTTACTTTATTTCATTAACAATCGTATATTAATTTCCAGCAATCCTCAAAAAGATGAAACTACCTACTTGAAGTAATTATGTGGTGTAGTCTTATTTATATTTTTGTTTGTGAGCATCTGTTTGATAATTGTTTACTTATTTCCAGCAATAATATAATATTTACAATATATTACTTCTTATATAATCCATCTGAGAAACAAATATGATGTTCCTTCTGAAACTGCTGCAAATTCTAACAATATGCATATATTCTGCCAAAGAAAGTTACAATATTTGTTGACAATTGTATAATCTCGGTAGCTACTATAAATTCTTAAAATATTCACATTCTAACAAAAAACTTTACAATGTTTTTTGACAATTATTTACTAATTTCCAGCATTAACAATTTTTACCAATCTAATACATCCTAACAATTAATATGATTTTCTAGGGCGATCGTATACATGCCTCAATCGAGAAGTATGTTATAAAGTTCTTTAGGAATAAGATGCAGAAATTCAGCTTATATCACATGACCTACTTTTTTGTCGGACCAAATAATTTGACATTAAAGACTACAACACACAATTTGAGGCTGACATTTACGTAGTAGACAATAGTTGAGGAAACTACTGATCCTACATTTCACAATTTGTTTGTTGGTCTAATATTTTTTAATTTGTTAAACCCGTAAATTTAAAAAAAATACTATTTCAACCACGTATGGAGTTACTCCCACGTTTGGAATAGGATAATGTGCAATATGGATAGATTTCAAAAATAAACTGCAAGAAGCATATTTTAAAAAAAAATAACCAGATCTTCCCAAACGTGGGTATCCCACCATTACTCCATAACTTATCCACTTTCTTCATAACTACATCAACAGTTTTATGCGGCTCCTTTTAATTCCTTTTCCATTCTATTTTTGCTTTGGTCAGAATACGAACTTTGCAAATATGGTTACAAAACTTCATGACATCAGACAAATTTCAAGCAACCCCATGCAATGGAATTTAAAAGTTAGAATAGTTCGAATGTGAGAAATTTCGGATCGCTACAAGCCCGAAATACCTTATTCGATAGAGTTGGTATTACAAGATGCAAAGGTAACATATTTATAATTTTTTCACCTTTTTCTTCCTCTTCTCTGCTTCTATGGTTCGTAGATTTTCCAACATGCAATCGTTTATTAGTTTCCAGCAATCCTCAAAAAGATGAAACTACCTACTTGAAGTAATTATGTGGTGTATTGTTATTTATAGTTTTGTTTGTGAGCATCTGATTGATAATTGTTTATTTATTTCCAGCAAAAACATAATATTTACAATATATTACTTCTTATATAATTCATCTGAGAAACAAAATATGATGTTCCGCCTGAAACTTCTGCAAATTCTAACAATATGCATATATTCTGCCAAAGGAAGTTATAGTATTTGTTGACAATTGTATAATCTCTGTAGCTACTGTAAATTCTAAAACTATGCACTTTCTAACAAAAAACTTTACAGTATTTTTTGAAAAATATTTACTAATTTCCAGCATAAACAATTTTTACCAATCTAATACATCCTAAAAATCAATATGATTTTCTAGGGTGATCGTATACATGCCTGAATCGGGAAGTATGCTATAAAGTTCTTTAGGAATAAGATGAAGAAATTCGGCTTATATCACATGACCTACTTCTTTATCGGACCAAATAATTTGAAATTAAAAACTACAACACTCAATTTGAGGCTGACATTTACACAGAGGACAATAGTTGAGGAAACTACTGATCCTACATTTTACAATTTGTTTTTTGGTCGAATTTTTTTTAATTTGTTAAACCCGTAAATTTAAAAAAAAAATTACTTCAACCACGTCTGGAGTTACTCCCACGTTTGGAATAGGATAATGTGCAATATGGATAGATTTCAAAAATAAACTAGAAGAAACATTTTTTTCAAAAAAAAATAACCACGATCTTCCCAAACGTGGGTATCCCACCATTACTCCATAACTTATCCACTTTCTTCATAACTACATCAACAGTTTTATGCGGCTCCTTTTAATTCCTTTTACATTCTCTTTTTGCTTTGGTCAGAATACGAACTTTGAAAATATGGTTACAAAACTTCATGATATCAGACAAATTTCAAGCAACCCCATGCAATAGAATCTAAAAGTAGAATAGTTCGAATGTGAGAAATTTCGGATCGCCACAAGTCCGAAATACCTTATTCGATAGAGTTGGTATTACAAGATACAAATGTAACATATTTATAATTTTTTCACCTTTTTCTACCTCTTCTCTGCTGCTATGGTTCATAGATTTTTCAACATGCAATCGTTTATTAGTTTCCAGCAATCCTCAAAAAGATGAAACAACCTACTTGAAGTAATTATGTGGTGTAATCTTATTTATATTTTTGTTTGTGAGCATCCGATTGATAATTGATTACTTATTTCCAGCAAAACATAATATGTACAATATATTACTTCTTATATAATCCATCTGAGAAACAAAATATGATGTTCCTCCTGAAACTGCTGCAAATTCTAACAATATGCATATATTCTGCCAAAGAAAGTTACAATATTTGTCGACAATTGTATAATCTCTGTAGCTACTGTAAATTCTAAAAATATGCACATTCTAACAAAAAACTTTACAATGTTTTTTGATAATTATTTACTAATTTCCAGCATTAGCAATTTTTACCAATCTAATACATCCTAACAATCAATATGATTTTCTAGGGTGATCGTATACATGCCTCAATCGGGAAGTATGTTATAAAGTTCTTTAGGAATAAGATGCAGAAATTCGGCTTATATCACATGACCTGCTTTTTGTCGGACCAAATAATTTGAAATTAAAGACTACAACACACAATTTGAGGCTTACATTTACGCAGAGGACAATAGTTGAGGAAGTTATTGATCCTACATTTCATATGGACATCTTTAACTTGCGCCCTTTTGACCAATTCACGAATCAACATGATGTCGATGAGGCAGTATTATTCGGTAATTCTTCTTTTCCATTTAATTCTAATACTACGTTTATTAAGATTATGTGATTAACTTTTATATTTGTTGATGTCGTTGGTCAGGTTGTGACCTATGAAGCTATTCACACCTACAAGTAAGGAGACAACAAAAGTATTTTTATGAATATTGAACTTGAAGATGATAAGTAAGTCATTCACAAATAGAAACTATACTTTGCAGTAAAACGGATTTTGTTTATTGTGGTTTTTCCGTGAAACATATAGGAGGAAGAGGATTTCAACAACCTTATGGAGTGAACTTGTGGATCAAATTCAATCTCACTTGAATGCATCTACAGCTGATCCTTTTTTTTTGTTCTTCAACTTATGAAAGCTCAAAATATCGAGGTTTTCCAATAGTTACATTTATATTTGATAAACAGTTTCAACATAATTTATAGTTTTTTTATTTTATTCATAGGTAATTACTCAGCGCGTAGATGTTGGTATGCTTCAAAAATATGGATAAATTCTACTTTTTCGCAATTTATCAAGTTTAAATCCAGGTTTGTCAAGGGTATAATTCTTATTTATATGTACTAAAAATATAATATTATTATTTAAAACTTAAAGTTTTTAACTTATGCAGATTAGATGTAGCGCTCCAATCGAACTATGAGTCGCTTACTCAAACAAGTCTCAGCAAAGTTACTCTATTAGAGATGAGTTAGTCAAAGAAATTATATTTATTAAAACTATTGGGGATTTAGTTCAGTGCACACAAATGAGTTAAATATAGTTTTAAAATTTACTTACCTTTTGTTTAATGTTTTGCATTTACTACGCTATTTTTTGTGTTAAATAGGAGTGTAACTACTGGATTGCTGCAAAGTTGATGAATTTGGAACTTCAACAAGGATTGTCATATTTGGCATGCAACAAGTGTACTAGAAAGGTTGAAAAAGTTGGAAATAATTTTTTTTGTAAGAAATGCAATGAAGAAGATTGTTCTGTTGGTCACAGTTAATTACTCTATCATACATATTTAAAACACATAAAAAGGAAATACATAAGGTTAATCAAAATTTAATTGCAGGTATCGGCTACAAGTTCGTGTTATGGATAGAACTGCCTTTATCTCATTATTGCTTTGGAATCGCGAAGCTCTGCAGCTTATAGGAAAGTCCGCAAAAGAATTGAAGAAAGGATTAGTTTAGGTACAATAATAAACTTAATTTAAGTGTAGTTGTCAATTATAATATTTCTGATCAATGAAATTTGGTGTAGACTTCTGATGCCTGATTGTTCTTATCCAAGTGAATTGGACGAAATATTTGATAAAAAATTCATGTTTAAGGTTATTGTTAAGAAAACCAATATTGAGTCACAGGACGAAGTCTACAAAGTTGTTAAGGTTACTGATGATGACGATCTTCTAAAGGAATATGCCCAAAACTCATTCGAAGGCACTATCACAGTAAAATATCTTTACTTACAAATTAAGCTACTGATACATTTACGAAAAAAATAAATATAAATTCTATAATCATAACATGAATGTTTATTTTATTTTGTTTTACTTTTTAACAGGATCCTTTGGAAATACCTGATGGACAAATCTCGGGTGAAGAGAAGGTTTATGGGGTAATTTCATGAAATTAAAACAGTTATAACATTATTAATTATTTAGTAAAAAGTTATTACTAATCATTATGCAACCAAAGGTAGTATCGCTCTTCAACTCCTCTTTATAGATTATTTTTATTTTTGTAGGATTTTGTGGCCGAAAGTAAGATGAAATCTATTTTACAAACTCTCATCAAGAAAAACATATCAGAAAGTGGATCGTCCATGTTAGAAGATGGTGATGATTGCAACGCAAAACTATCTCAATTGAAGACGTATGACAAAAGGAGTAGCACTGCTAATAAGGCACCAACAGTAATAGAAGATGGCGATTTGAATTATCAACTCTATAGCAACAAGGTTTGCCGAGTGGTTAAAAAAGAGAAGAATCCATGAATTACTCTACTGAAATGACCTTAGCTACTTAATTATATAGTTTCTTTGTTATGTAGGTTTATGAAGGACAAATTTTTATTATTTGGGCAAGTTCAATAGGGAGTAAAATTGTCTAAATATTGTTCTAAATTCATCTTTATGAATCATGAATTTAATCAGCAATGGCTTCACTCTTTTTGTTAATATTTTTTATGCAACATGTTAGTTATTTGAACAAATCGATTGTTCAATGAATGTATTGGTGAAGTTCTGATTTTTGAAGAATTTATTCAACTCAATCTTAGTACAAGATATATTTGATATAGTTCTAAACTCATAGCGATGAGTTTTTATTCCAGTAATTGTGTATGACCAATAAGGTTCTGTTAAATATATTTGTACTGCAGCTGAAGTTTTGCTACTGAACTATCAATGGGAAATTAAATTTAACTTTTTACCCTATTTGTTCTGCTTCCTATTTGTGAAAATAATCCTCAGAGGACATATCTAATTTTTTTTTGAAACTTCTACTTATTCTGTTCAAAACCTAAGGTAGTGTATTAGTCTATTCGGAAGCAATTTCATAGCAATGGTAATTACAGGAACTTTTTGTATTTAATATTTATCAGGAGAGGGTATAGTGTCGACAACATCAGTTCTAAAATATACAATTCATTTTTTTGATCCATTTAAAGTGCGCAGTGAAATGAACAATGAACTTCATGCTGAAATTGTGAATGACTTGAAGCAAATGCTTGATGACAACAATGTTCTTGCAAAGTCATTAAGAATGGTAAGAGATCAATTTCAAGAAGACCGAACCTCAAATGTTAGACTTAGATTGATAGGGAAAAGAGGCTCTGATGGAAGAATATACAATTTACCAACAGTTTTAGAGGTAGCTGCTTTGATCGTTGGAGATTTTGAACAAACAAAGTCTAACAGAAATATCATAGTTGAAAGCCAACCAGGACAACTACAAAGGATAAATGAATTCAATGCATCATACTTAGGTTTGCAATATCCATTATTATTTCCATATGGTGAAGACGGATACCGAGAAGATATTCCTTTAAATAATATTAATGATTCGACCGGTGGAAGGAAATGTGTTAGCATGCGTGAGTACTTATCATACAAAATTCAAAAAAGGAAGGATGAAGTTCAAATAGCTCTTACTTTTTTCAAAACAGTTGTCACGATCCTAAACCCGAACTCGATCGTGATGGCGTCGCTTGTGAAGGTAAGGCCAGCCGACACAACACCCAATTTATTTTAACAATTAAAATACACAATTTAAGTCTTTAACACGACTAAATCTCAAATAAATAGTGAAGCAGTTCAATTTGCGGAAATAAAACCAACACAGCCCGACATCGGAGTGTCACCAGTCATGAGCATCTAACATAAGTCTAGGAATATGGAAAAGGGTCTACACAGTCTATTATAAAATCCAGTACAAGGGAAGGAAAAAATGATAAGAGGGAGAACACTGGGCTGCGAACGCCGAGCAACTACCTAGTGGACTCCGAAAATATGCTGGAAGCTATCAACCCTCGCTAGCAGGACCTGAAGCGCCTGAGTCTGCACGCAGGGTGCAGGGAGTAAAGTGAGTACTCCAACTCAGTGAGTAATAATAATAAATGAAGACTGAGCGATAAGAAATCACGTAAAAGCACAACAACATGCTATAAAGAGGCAGAGTAAAACCAGTAAAGTGCAAATAAACAGTGAAATCTCATAAAACACATTAGTTCAGTATAAGCTTCTTTAAAATACCTTTTTAACAGTTAAACAAGTAAATGACATACAACTAGAAAAGATAAACACATAAATACCGCCCCTCGGGCAACAACATGGAAGAACACCAGCCCCTCGGGCTATATCTCATATCACAATGGGTACCCACGCTCACTGGGGGTGTGTAGACTCAAGGAGGGGCCCCGTACGTCCCAAGTGCAATATCAAGCCATCTCGTGGCATAATCACTAGGCTCTCGACCTCATATCAAGCTACCTCGTGGCGTACAAATCTCAAGCCCTCGGCCTCATAATCATAAATCAGTGTATCACCGCTGCGACGTGCAACCCGACCCAAAAGTATCCTCACAACACGGGCCCTCGGCCTTACTCAGTCAGAATCTCATAAGCCACTTGCGCAATAGTAAAACATGATGCTCAGCCCAAAATATCATTTAATAAGTTAAAACAGAGTAAACATGGCTGAGTTATGAGAACAGTAGAATATAGCATGACTGAGTACAAGTATAAAGTCAAAATAGTGAGGAAATAGCAGAAAAAACCCCTAAGGGTCCAAATAGTTGGCACGAGGCCCAAATATGGCATTCAGCCCAAACATGATGATAGCAAACAGTTTTCAATCAAATACGCAGTAAAACAGTCATTCAGGATGGATTAAGTCACAATCCCCAAAGGTGCACGACCCCATGCTCATCATCAAGTGTGTACGTCACCTCAACATAGCACAGGGATGTGTAATTCAGGGTTTTATACCCATAGGACAACATTTAAAATCATTACTCACCTCAATCCGGTTTAAACTCTAGCCCGCGATGCCTTTGCCCTTCGAATTGGCCTCAACTCGTGTCGAATCTATCCAAAGCAGAATCACGACGTCAAAATATGCTAAGGGGATGAAGCTTGCAAAAATAATCAACTTACAACCTAAATCTCGAAATTAACCAAAACCCAACCCCCGGTCCCACGTCTCATAATTCAAAAAAATTTACATTAATAGATTCCTTATCTCCTCACGAGTTCATACATATCAAAAGTCCCAAAATCCGACCATAAATGGCCCCTCAAATCCTCAAGTTAAGGTATCCAATACCAAGCCCTAGTTTTCCAAATTTTAACACTAAATTTCCATAATTACAAACCTAATACGTGAAATAATGTCATAGGATCGATTATTAGGTTCAAAAATCTTATCTCCAGACGTTATCCGTTGAATCCCTCTTCAAAATGGCTTCCCCAAGCTCAAACCCGAATAAAAATGGTTAAGAAATAGCTCAAAATCGCGAAGGAATGCTTTTATACTTCTGGCCTAGGCTTTTCGCACATGCGGCCAATTCCCCAATCCTGCGCAATCGCTTCTGCGGTCTGAGCACCGCTTCTGTGGTCATCACTTAAATCCCAAACGCTGCATCTGTGAAGCATATCCCACACCTGCGCTATCGCAGGTGTGCCACCTCAACCGCTTCTGCGGCTCCAGCTCTCCTTGGCCCTTTCCGCTTCTGTGACTCCTTTCCGCATCTACGAGGGTCGCACCTGCGGCCTCCCAACTGCATATGCTGTTATAACAGTAGCCCCAACACTTCAACTGCTATTTCCAAATTCCTATCTTTCCGTCAACTATCCGAAAACACCCCGAGGCCCTCGGGACCTCAAGAAAAAGCACAAACAAGTCACATACCACCACCCAAACTTATACCAATCTTCAAAACGCCTCAAACAATATTGTATCAACCAAAACACATTGAATTCAAGCATAAGGTTCCAAAATCTTCCGAATTACACTTTTGATAAAAAAAAGTCTACCAAACCACGTCCGAATGACCTAAAATTTTTCACACACGTCCCAAATGACACAACGAACCTACTGCAACTCCCTGAATTCCATTCCGACCCCTATATTAATATCTCACCTATCAACCGGAAAACGCCAAAATTCCAATTTCGCCAATTCAAGCCTAAATCTACTCCGGACCTCCAAAACACATTCTGATCACACTCCTAAGTCCCAAATCACCTCCCGAAGCTATACGAACCATCAGAGTTCACATCCGAGCCTTTTAACACATAAGTCAACATCCGGTTGACTTTTCCAACTTAAGCTTCCTCAAAAGAGACTAAGTGTCTCAAACCTTACCAAAACCTTTCCGAACCCGAGCTAACCAACCCGATAATATAAAGTACAACTGAACAATGCAATAAAAAGCAGAAATGGGGGAAACAGAGCGGTAACTCATGAGATGACTGGCCGGGTCGTCACATCCTTCCCTTCTTAAACAAATGTTCGTCCTCGAACGAGTCAAGAAACATACCTGCAGCCTCAAACAGGTGAGGATATATGCTCCACATCTCCCACTCGGTCTCCCAAGTAGCCTTCTCCACGGGCCGACCTCTCTACTGCACTTTCACTGAAGCTATTTCCTTTAACCTCAACTTTCGAACCTGACGCTCCAAAATATCTACTGGCTCCACATCATAAGTCAAATCATCATCTAACTGAACCGTGTTGAAATCCAAAACATGAGATGAATCCCTAATATACTTCCGGAGCATAGAAACATGAAATACCGGATGCACACTCGACAAGCTGGGTGGCAAAGCTCATAAGCCACCTCCCCAATCCTCTGAAGCACATCAAAAGGCCCAATGAATCGAGGACTCAATTTACCCTTCTTACCAAATCTCATAACACCTTTCATGGGCGAAACCTTCAATAGAACCTTCTCACCAACCATATAGGACACATCCCAAACCTTCCTCTCAGCATAACTCTTTTGTCTCGACTGAGCTGTATGAAGCCTCTCCTGAATCACCTTCACCTTTTCTAAAACATCCTACACCAAATCTGCCCCCAATTATCTAGCCTCACTTGGCTCAAACCAACCAACTGGAGATCTACACCGTCTCCCATACAAAGCCTCATATGGAGCCATCTAAATACTCGACTTGTAGCTGTTGTTATTGGCAAACTCTGCGAGTGGTAGAAACTGATCCCATGACCCTCCGAAATTAATGACACAAGCACACAACATGTCCTTCAATATCTGAATAGTGCGCTCGGACTGTCCGTCCATTTGAGGGTGAAAAGTTGTGCTTAACTCAGCCTAAGTATCCAACTTTCGCTGCACAGACCTCCAAAACTGCGAAGTAAATTGAGTACCCCTATCTGAAATGATGAAAACGAGGACACCATGCAAACGAACAATCTCCCGAATATAGATCTCTACCAACCACCCTGAAGAATAGGTAGTACACACATGAACGAAGTGCGCGGACTTGGTCAACCGATCCACAATCGCCCAAATAGTATCGAACTTCTTCAAAGTTTGTGGGAGCCCAACTACAAAGTTCATGGTGATCCGCTCCCACTTCCACTCTGGAATATCCATCTGCTGAAGCAAGCCACCCGGTCTCTGATGCTCATATTTCACCTGCTGACAATTGAGACACCGAGCTACAAATCCCACAATGTCCTTTTTCATTCTCCTCCACCAATAATGCTGTATCAGATCCTGATACATCTTCGCGGCACCCAGATGATTGGAATTCCGCGAACTATGGTCCTCTTCCAGAATCAACTCCCGAAGCCCATACATAGTGGGCACACATATCTGAACCTACATCCTCAACACCCCATTATCACCAATAGTCACATCTCTAG
Organism: Nicotiana tabacum; assembly: GCF_000715075.1. Taxonomy (NCBI): domain Eukaryota; kingdom Viridiplantae; phylum Streptophyta; class Magnoliopsida; order Solanales; family Solanaceae; genus Nicotiana; species Nicotiana tabacum. The sequence goes on from NC_134085.1 coordinate 1,669,492, forward strand.
CATCATCGTGCTGAACTCTGTCCTTAAGGACAAGCAAATGAGGATCATCATACTAGCGCTCTCTGATGCGATCATATAAGGAAGACCGAGAAATCACACAAGCCAATACTCGACCGGGCTCCGAAATATCTAACCTCACGAACCGATTGGCCAAGGCATGAACATCAACTGCAAGAGGTCTCTCCCCAACTAGTGTAGACATGTGATTTTTGACCCTCCCCAAGATTTTACATATTTTAGCATTTAAATACTTAGTTTAGGTCTCATATAGTTCTTTCAACTAATTCTGACTCTTTTACATTATTTTTATCACAAAGCTGAAAAATACAAAAATAGTTTCATTTTTTCTATTTAATTAAGGTATTAGGCATTTTTAGAAAAATATTATTTTTAACCCATTTTTATTTTAAGTATAATCCTTGAAAATATCAAAAATAATTTCATGTCATAATATAGTTGTTTTCGTTAATTAGGATTAATTTTATATTTTATTGTATTATTTTAGAAAAGAAATTAATATTTTTAGCCAAATTGCAAGAATTATGGAATTAAAAGCCAAATTTATAACCCAATTCATCAAGCCCAATCTTCTTGGCCCAATTGACCCACTAGCCTAACCCTAAGACCTAACATATCCTCTCATTTGAATGGAGCTCTTTCACTTGGAAAGGACAAGGAAACAGATCGACAGACACCCTTCGAACACCACTCCTTCAGTCATGGCTTCTTCCTCTTCTAACCTTGAACGCCCCTAAACAGATCATCATCATTATCCCTTCCCGTTTTCCTTCAAAAGATAAAGAAGGAAGCAAATCAAAAATGGCCTCACCCCAATTATAAAACAGAGGCACGACACATCCTCACAAAAAAGAAGTCGCCGAACTCCAGCCCACCTGAAATAAAAAGTATATTCTTATTTGGTTGATACAAATTTGTCACTTTTTCAACTATATAATACATAACTGTAATAGGAAAAGGGAGGAAGATGTGCAACAGCATTACAAAAAGAAGAGAAAAAACGCAGCCATCGTCTCCATTTTCTACCGTCCAAAACAGCCATGAGAGCTACTCTTTTCTCTCCATGAATGCCACCTGAAACCTCCACCAAACAACCTCGAGTCTGTCCCGAAACGCAGCTAAATTCTACTGCAACAGCGCCCAAAACGCAACCACAGATTCGAGTCGAGTTGACGAGCTGTCCGTTTGCGAATACGAGATTCCGTTCGAAGTTGTCGAATTTCCGTCTGTTGTTCCGATTGCGGTCATTTTCTGGTTTGTCTTCTGAGTCACAACTTTGGATTTGTCAATAGAAGGTCCAATTCTTTCTTTGTTACTCCATCCTTCTTAATATGATGTGTGTGTTTACAATTTATATGGTTCTAACTTGTGTGCTATTCTTCTCTTTTGAAATGACTTAAAGTTGTCTCGTTAGAACATCTTAGTGAATATTCAGAAGTCCAATTGCTCATTTTAATTAATCATAGTGATAGATCATAATTTATGATAAATGAATCAAATCATGAGTTATTAGTTTAGTTGAATTAAAAATGCTACAAGATAGAAATCGAAGGAATACATAGCTGGGTGTACTGTTAAATGCTTTAATGTTTCTATTTCGTTATTACTAGTTACTTTGATCGCTAGGAGCATGCTTAGGCCGTCATCACTTGGGTAGGCAAGCTTTAGGATTTTGTTAGTTTTGAGGCGAGAGGTCGTTCCCTTAGTTTAATTTATCCGTGGAATGCCCGGAAGGATTTGTATATATTTATATCCGGGGTATGCCCCGTAGTATCATGTATTTGAAGGCCATGACGAACTCCATGGAGGAAGTATAGTATAGGCTAGCATAGGGTTTTACTTTTTATTATTTTTTCTTTTATTAGGTGGGGATGACCTCGAACCTCTTTTGATATTTATTTTCCTATTGTGTGTTTTTTACCTCAATTTGAATATTTTAAAAGTCAACTAGATTAAGTATGCAACCGTACTAGTTACGGGACTTGGGGAGTGCCTAACACCTTTTCCCCGAGTCAAATGAATCCCCCTACCCGAATATCTGATGCAGACTTAGTTTTGGAGTCCAAAGTGTTTAAAAAGGAAAAATTATTTTTATAAAATGGTGACCTGACACACCGAAATCAATGTCAGGTGGTGACTCTGAGTTAATCCTTTTGAACACCATTTTTGTCACTTTCTAATTGAAAATCTTTTTGAGCTTTACAAATATTTTTATATTTTTGGGAGGGTTTAGTGAAGTTTGTAAAAAAAGGGGGTGTGACAATTGGAATATACGCCAAACTCCTCATACTCACCGCCTTCCGACTCAAAGCATCGGTCATCATATTGGCCTTCCCCGGATGGTACAAAATAGTAATATCATAATCCTTTAGCAACTCCAACCATCTCCACTGCCTCAAGTTGAGATCCTTCTGCTTGAACAAGTGCTGAAGGCTACGATGATAAGTAAACACCTCACAAGACACACCATACAAATAATGCCTCCAAATCTTCAATACGCGAACAATGGCAGTCAACTCCTAATCATGAATAGGGTAGTTCTTCTCAATGGGCTTCAACTGACGAGAAGCATAAGCAATGACTCTACCCTCCTGCATCAATACACACCCAATACCAACTCTTAAAGCATCACAATACACTGTATATGAACCTGAAACTGATGGAAAAACTAACACTGGAGTTGTGGTCAAGGCTGTCTTGAGCTTCTGAAAGCTCTCCTCACACTCGTCCGACCACATGAATGGGGCACCCTTCTAAGTCAACCTGGTCAAGGGCAATGCGATAGATGAAAATCCCTGAACAAACCGGTGGTAATAACTCGCCAAACCAAGAAAACTGCAAATCTCTATGGCTGAGGACGGTCTGGGCCAACTCTAAACCACCTCTATCTTCTTCGGATCAACCTGAATACCCTCGCTGAACACCACGTGCCCCAAGAAAGCCACTGAATTGAGCCAAAACTCACATTTGGAGAATTTTGCATAAAGCTTCTCCTCCCTCAATCTCTGCAACACAACTCTCAAATGCTCCGCGTACTCCTCCTGACTACACGAATACACCAGAATATCATCATTGAAAACTATGGCAAACGAGTCGAGATAAGGCCAGAACACGCTGTTCATCAAATGCATGAATGCCGCTGGGGCATTGGTCAGCCCAAAAGACATCACCAAGAACTCATAATGACCATATCAGGTCCTAAAAGCTGTCTTAAGAATATTCGAGTCCCCGATCTTCAACTGGTGATAACCTAAACAGAGATCAATCTTGGAGAACACTTTCGCTCCCTGAAGCTGATCGAATAAATCATCGATGCGAGGCAAAGGATACTTGTTCTTAATTGTTACTTTGTTCAAATACCTATAATCAATGCACATCCTCATAGTGTCATCCTTATTCTTCACAAGTAGAACCGGCGCACCCCAAGGCGACATACTAGGCTGAATGAACCCCTTATCCAGGAGTTCCTGAAGCTTCTCCTTTAACTCCTTCAACTCCGCTGGTACCATACAATAAGGCAGAATAGAAATGGGCTAAGTTCCCGGCACTAGATCAATACCAAATCAATATCCCTGTCCGACAGCATGCCCGACCGATCTATAGGAAACATATCGGGAAAATCCCTCACAGCTGGAATAGAATCAATACTGGGAGTCTTTGCACCGACACCCCTCACAAAGGCTAGATACGAAAGACAACCCTTCCCAACCATGCGCTGGGCCTTCAAGAATGAAATTACCCTACTAGGAACATAATCAGTCGAACCTCACCACTCAATCCGTGGCATACCCGGCATAGCCAATGTTACTGTCTTAGCATGACAGTCCAAAATGGCGCAACACGGAGATAGCCAATCCATGCCCAGTTTAACATCGAAGTCTACCATACATAACAACAAAAGGTCCACTCGGGTCTCCAGACCCCCAATAGTTACCACATATGATCGGTACACACGGTCTACAATAATAGTATCGCCCACCAGGGTAGATACATGAACGGGTGAAACAAGAGACTCATGGGGCGTATCCAAAAAATGAGCAAAGTATGATGACACATAAGAATAAGTGGAACTAGGATCAAATAATACAGAGGCATCTCTGTAACAGACTGAGACAATACCTGTAATAACAGCATCTGAAGCAATAACATTGAGTTTAGTTGGAAGTGCATAAAAATGGGCTTGACCGTCACCTGATTGAACTCCCCCTCTAGGGTGACCCCTAGCTGGCTAACCTCCACCCCTAGTTGGCTGGGTGGGTGGTGGTGAAGTAACTGGCACTGAAGCCGATGGCTGACTCCTCTGCTGAGACGAACCCGCAAGACGATGAGGACACTGCCTCCATATATGACCCATCTCTCCACACTCATAGCAACTCTCGGGTGCTGGAGACGAGGACTGAAGGGAACCCCTAGCACCGGAATGACTAGCAGATGCACCTGGAGTAAAAGATCCCTGAACTGACGGAGCATGCGATGAACTCTAAGCTGGAAGGGCATTGAGTGATGATTGGCCCTGATGAGAACTATGAGAACCATGACCCGATGACGCCCCACGATAACTTGGGAGACTCTGTCGTGCTGAAACGGACCTCTCGAAGGAGCACTACCATAACTACTAGATCCTCGAGGCCTCTTGGCCTCCCTCTCATCTCGCTCCTAGCGACGAACTGACTCAATATCACGAGCAATGTCTACAACCTCCTCAAAAGTAGCACTAGTCACCCTCTCTTTGGTCATGAGAATACGAAGCTGATAAGTGAGGCCACCAACGAACCTCCTAATCCTCTCCCTAACTGTCGGAACCAACCAAATTGCATGACAAGCTAACTCGGAGAACCTCATCTTGTACTGCATCACAGTCATCTTTTCCTGACGCAACCACTCGAACTACTTGCACGGCTCCTCTCTGAAGACTGCGGCACATACTTCTCCAAAAATAGAACAGAGAACTGCTGTCAGGTAAGGTGTGCTGCACCAACAGGCCTACGCCTCTCAAAAGCCTCCCACCAAGTGAAGGCAGCTCCAGAAAACTGAAAAGTAGTGAAAGTGACCCCGTTGGTCTCCAGAATACCCGTTGTACAAAGAATCCTCTGACACTTATCCAAGAAACCCTGGGCATCCTCTCCCTTTGCACTACTGAAAGTCGGAGGCTGAAGTCTACCAAACCTCTCCAACCTACGTTGCTCGTCCTCTGCCATGGCAGGAGTTACATAGTCCTGAGCAGCTACAACCGGCTGGGCTGGATATGCCCCCGGTGTCTGAAATCCCTACACGACCTGCTTAGGTGTGCGAGGGGCAGGAGTTTGAATGCCTCCCTCGGCCTAAGAAGTAGTTGTGGCAATAGTAACTGAAACTGCCTGAGCTAGGCCAGTGCATATTGATAGAATCTGAGCCAAGGACTCCTGAAGACCCGGAATCACAATGGGCATAGCTGGTGCCTAAGCTGGTACTGCTGGAGCGTCCACAACTGGGACCTGATCCTAAACTGGGGTGGCTGGTGGATCTGCAGGTGCTACCCTAGCTGCTGTGCGGGCCACACCCCTGCCCCTACCGCGACCATGACCGCGTCCTCGGCCTCTAGTGGCCACAACTGGTGGTACTGGTGGTCGTCCATCCTGACCGGTAGCATGTGTCCTCACCACCCGTGAGAGAATAGAACAATATAAGTTTAGTACTCGAATCAACAGATTCGCACGACAAGAATTTCAAGAATATGAAGTTTTTCCTAAAGGTACTGCAGCCTCTCGAGGATAAATACAGACTTCTCCGCACCGATCCGCGAGACTCTACTAAATCTGCTCATGACTCGTGAGACCTATGTAACTTAGGCTCGGATACCAACTTGTCACGACCCTAAACCTGGACCCGGTCATGATGGCGCCTCTCGTGAAGACAAGGCCAGCCGAACAAGGGAAGGAAAAAATGATAAGAGGGAGAACACTGGGCTGATAACGTCGAGCAGCTACCTAGCGGACTCCGAAAATATGTTGGAAGCTATCAACCCTCGCTAGCAGGACCTGAAGTGCCTAAATCTGCACGCAGGGTGCAAGGAGTAAAGTGAGTACTCCAACTCAGTGAGTAATAATAATAAAAGAATAATGAGCGATAATAAATCACGTAAAAACACAACAACATGCTATAAAGAGGCAGAGTAAAACCAGTAAAGTGCAAATAAATAGTGAAATCTCATAAAACACAATAGTTCAATATAAGCTTCTTTAAAATACCTTTTTAACAGTTAAACAAGTAAATGACATACAACTAGAAGAGATAAACACATAAATACCGCCCCTCGGGCAACAACATGGAACAACACCAGCCCCTCAGCTATATCTCATACCACAATAGGTACTCACGCTCACTGGGGTGTGCAGACTCTGGGAGGGGCCCCTTACGGCCCAACTGCAATATCAAGCCATCTCGTGGCATAATCACTAGGCTCTCGGCCTCATATCAAGCCACCTCGTGGAATACAAATCTTAGGCACTCGGCCTCATAATCATAAATCAGTGTATCACCACTGCGACATGCAGCCCGACACAAAAGTATCCTCACAACACATGCCCTCGACCTTACTCAGTCAGAAACTCATAAGCCACTCGTGCAATAGTAAAACATGATGATCAACCCAAAATATCAATTATAATATCATTTAATGTGTTAAAACAGAGTAAACATGGCCGAGTTATGAAAATAGTAGAATATAGCATGACTGAGTACAAGTATAAAGTCAAAACAGTAAGGAAATAGCAGTGAAAACACCCTAAGGGTCCAAATAGTTGGAACGAGGCCCAAATATGGCATTCAGCCCAAACATGATGATAGCAAATAGTTTTCAATTGAATACGCAGTAAAACAGTCATTCGGGATGGACTAAGTCACAATCCCCAGCGGTGCATGACCCCACACTCGTCATCTAACATGTGTGTCACCTCAACATAGCACAACGATGTGTAATTTGGGGTTTCATACCCTCAGGACAACATTTAAAATCATTACTCACCTCAATCCAGTCCAAACTCTAGCTCGTGATGCCTTAGCCCCTCGAATTGGCCTCAACTCATGTTGAATCTATCCAAATCAGAATCACGACGTCAAAATATGCTAAGGGGACAAAGCCCATGTGAAAATAATCAACTTATAACATAAATCCCGAAATTAACCAAAACCTGACCCCCGAGCCCACGTCCTGGAATTCGAAAAAATTTACATCAATAGATTCCTTAACTCCCCACGAGTTCATACATATCTCAAAGTCCCAAAATTCGACCATAAATGGCCCCTCAAATCCTCAAGTCAAGGTCTTTAATACCAAGCCCTAGTTTTCCAAATTTTAACCTTAAATTTCCATAATTACAAGCCTAATTCGTGAAATAATATCATATGATCGATTATTAGGTTCAAAAATCTTACCTCCAGACGTTATCCTTGAATCCCTCTTCAAAATGGCTTCCCCAAGCTCAAACCCGAATAAAAATGGTGAAGAAATAGCTCAAAATCGCGAAGGAATGCTTTTATACCTTCTGGCCCAAGCTTTTCGCACGTGCGGCTAATTCCCCGCTCCTGCGCAACCGCTTCTGCGGTAATAACTTAAATCCCAGACACCGCATCTACGAAGCATATCCCGCACCTGCGCTATCGCAGGTGCACCACCTCAACCGCTTCTACGGCTCCAGCTCTCCTTGTCCCTTTCCGCTTCTGCGACTCCTTTCTGCATCTGCGGAGGTCGCACCTGCGGCCTCCCAATCGTAGATGCGGTTATGAAAGCAGCCCCAATACTTCAGCTGCCATTTCCAAATTCCTATGTTTCCGTCAACCATCTGAAAATACCTCGAGGCCCCCGGGACCTCAACCAAAAGCACAAACAAGTCACATACCACCATCCAAACTTATACCAATCTTCAAAATGCCTCAAACAACATCGAATCAACAAAAACACATCGAATTCAAGCCTAAGGTTCCAAAATCTTCCGAATTACGCTTTTGATAAAAAAGTCTACCAAACCACGTCTGAATGACCTGAAATTTTGCACACATATCCCAAATGACACAATAGACCTACTGCAACTCCCGGAATTCCATTCCGACCCCTATATCAAAATCTCACCTATCAACCGGAAAACGCCAAAATTCCAATTTCGCCAATTCAAGCCTAAATCTACTCCGGACCTCCAAAACACATTCCGATCACGCTCCTAAGTCCCAAATCACCTCCCAAAGCTATCCGAACCATCAGAACTCACATCCAAGTCCTTTAACACATAAGTCAACATCCGGTTGATTTTTCCAACTTAAGCTCCTCAAAAGAGACTAATTGTTTCAAACCTTACCAAAAACTTTTCAATCCCGAGACAACCAACCCGATAACATAAAATACATCTGAACAAGGCAATAAGAAGAAGAAATGGGGAAAACGGAGTGGTAACTCATGAGACAACTGGCCGGGTCGTCACAATAGTGCACCAATTTAAATAACTCCATAAGTGATGTTTGGCTATAATTCCATATTTTTAGTACATTACTTATCTTATATTTTGGGGCTTTAATGCTAAACTATACTATATTTGTGCTTAATTAAGTTTATTTTATGTATAAGTACGTTGAAGACGAAATTGGGAGCAAAGTAGAGATTTTATGTGTATTTTATACACTACAAGAATTAAGCTATGATTATTTGATTGTTGAATATACAAGAATTAATTTAAAAGTTACAAAGGAAATCAAAAGCAAAAAAAAAAAAAAAAAAAAAAGAAACGAGAATGAGAACAAAGGAAATCAAAAGCAGTAAATCAAATAATTGAAAAGAAAGAAAGAAGAAGTGAATAAGAAACGAGAAAGGAAATGGGAAAAGTTAGTCAGCAGCAGCGAAACATGAATTGAAGAAGAAGCAGGCGGCGCGAGCTTGATTTCTCGCTACAAAGCAGGCGAGGCATGGTATTATGCTCGCGACAGACTGTGCGTCGCAAGGCTTAACGCGAGAAGACGTGTGCTATAGAGGTCGCGAGGCACGGTCAATAGCGAGGGTGTTCCAAATTTTCAAAGCCTATTTTATCTCCTACTTGGTTTTGGACTTGGTTGTTTCGTTTGGGTCTTTTCCCTATACATATAAATAGTCATTAAACACCATTTTTAGAGGAGTTTTGCGACCGGAGGCAAGAACATCATGTGGACAACTTTTGGAGGAGAAAATCATAGAGTTCTTTATCCCTTTATCTTTTCTTTGTAATTTGGTTATGTAAAATACTTAGAAAATGGATACTACGAACATGAGTGGCTAAGCACTCTAGTTTCTAGGGTTGTGGTTGACATGATTATTAACGTTTATTAATTACATTTTTGTTTATTCGGATTATCATCTTCTGCTTGTTTCTTTAATTTTAGTTTTAACTTGTGAATTGTTGTAGCTACCAATTCACCCTACTATCTATGCTATGATTGAGAAAGCTGTATTTAGATTAGAGCAGAATTAGAGAGAGCTTGTTTCTGAACCCGTGGCTCAGGGGACGATTTCGCGGTTAGGATAGGAATATACCTAACAGTCTTGCTTAATTAAATACCGTGTTATATTCGTTCATGATAGACTCAATACCATAGGAATATAGGATTGATATATTATGGGCATGCGAGTAGTATTGTGGGAACATGCTATTCATATATATGATCTGGTTAATTAGCAACCATAGATAATATGGATTAACGAGTGTGATTATTGAACTTAATAGGATTGATAAACCAATCACAACCATGGAATTTTCATCTCCTCTGAAGTAAAATCTCGTTATGCCCATTTGCATTAGTGATTAATTAGTTGTTACTTGTTTAATTTTCGCAATAGTAGATTAATAGAAAAATATCACTCTTAAATATCTTGGACAATTAATTGATTTTAGTTTGCTTAGTTAACGATCAATCTAAGTCTATGTGGGTTCGACATCCGACTTTTGAGTCACTTTATTACGTGACGACCACGTATACTTGCGCGTGTACTTGGGTAACCAACAAGTTTTTGGCGTTGTTGCCAGTGACTTAGTTATTGATTGTTTATCTAAGTTAAGCTTTTAATTGAGTTTTGTTCAAGTTTTTAATTTTTCCTATTTAGTTAGTATTTTTTTTTCTTTTACTTAATTTCACATGGCATCTTGGAATGCAAATTATTCGAATGATGGCTATTCTTATTTTGATGACCCTTGTCCATATTATGGAAGACCCCACTGGTGGAAAAATTATCAGAATATTCCCAGGAGCGAGTTGTGCACACAATCTCAATTCTTTCAGTGGAATATTTATAATATATATTATGGTCAAGATGGCCATTGGGATGGTTGTCCTAATTCTTTTCATCCTTCTCTAAGCCCTTATTATGATCTTGCTAACAGTGTTTGTGAGTTTGATAGGGGCAATGAAGTGCATGTATAGAACGCGATGCATATTTTAGAAATATTCTGAGGCAAGTAGCAGAGCAACAGTATGAACTCAAAAAAGATATGAAAAGAATGAGGGCAGAAATCACAAGAATGAAGGCCAATATAGAAGAATTGAATGAAGAGAGCAAGTACCAGAAAGAGAAATATTTTTAAAAAGAGGAGATTATGAGTCAAACTTGGCCGGTGGAACAAGCTGAAAGATTGGAAATATATGAGGCTCAATATGAGAAAATTACAGATGGGATAAAAGACTTAATAGAAGGAAGAGCTGAACTGTGACAAGAGATCGAAAAATTTGGCACTGCTATTCACGACTTGAGGAGCTAAAAGTGAAGAGTCAATCATCCGACCGCACTTTTATTAATGATGTCCATGTTGAGAAAAGCACTCTAGAGTCAGGTGAGGAAGTAGATAATATTATATATGAAGACTCTAGTGTGTGTACAATACGAGGATGTAAATAGTGATACAATTCTAGATTTGGGGCGTGTTGGTCTTCATTCTAAATATTTTTCGACATTGCGTTCGGATGATGACATGGAAATTGTCACAACCCTAAACCCGGACTCGGTCGTGATGGCGCCTCTCGTGAAGACAAGTCCAACCGACACTTCCCATTTCAATTTTTAACAATTAAACCATAAGGAATAAGTCTAAGCATAATAAATAGAACCTCAAAGTAGCAGATAATAGCATAATTTGCGGAATACAACCCAACATAGCCCGATATCGGGGTGTCACTAGTCATGAGCATCTATCAATCCTAATACAAGTTGGAAAAGTCTATAAGCTATTACAAAAAGTATGATAAAGAGATAGAAATGATAAAGGGGGAGAAACACGGGACTGCGGACGCCAAACAGCTACCTCGTGGACTCCGAAGGCGTCCGGGAGCTCTCAACTCGCACTGGCAGGATCAGCAATGCCGGAATCTATATACGGGGTGCAGGAAGTAAAGTGAATAATCCAACTCAGTGAGTAATAATCATAACTAAAGACTGAGTGATAGGAAATCACGAAAAATACATCAACATGCTGTATAGAGTAGTACAAAACCAGTAAGAAAGCAATAAAGCTGTGAAATCTCATAAAGCACCTTAGCTCAGTTAAACTTCTTTAAAAAATGACTTTTTAATAGTTAAGCAATTGAATGCAAAGCAATTAGAACAGATAAGCATAGAAAATCCGCCCCTCGGGCTCAAATACACAATTAAACAGGTAAATGACAGACAAATAAGACAGATAAGCACATAAAGGATTGCCCCTCGGGCACAATGTCAACAATATCAGCCCCTCGGGCTATATCTTACATCGCAATGGGTACCCGCGCTCACTGGGGGTGTGCAGACTCCTGGAGGGGCCCCTTTAGGCCGAAGCGCAATATCAAGCCATCTCGTGGCATCATCACTAGGCTCTCGGCCTCATATCAACAAACCACCTTGTGGCGTACAAATATCAGGCCCCCGGCCTCATAATCATAATCAGTGTATCACTGTTGCGGCGTGCAGCCCGACCCAAAAGTATCCTCACAACGCAGGCCCTTGGCCTTACTCAGTCAAAATCATATAAGCCACTCGGCAATAGTAAAACATGATGTTCAGCCCAAAATATTATTTGAAATATCATTTAATATGTTAAAATAGAGTAAACATGGCTGAGTTATGAAAACTGTAAGTTATAGCATGACTGAGTACAAGTTTAAAGTCAAAAACAATGAGGAATTACCAATAACAATCCTCTAAGGGTTCAAATAGTTGGCACGATGCCCAAATATGGCATTCAGCCCAAAACATGATGTTCACAAATAGATTTCAGTCAAATACGCGATAAAATAGTTATTTGGAACGGACTAAGTCACAATTCCCAATCGTGCACGACTCCACGCTCGTCATCAAGCGTGTGTGTCACCTTAATATAGCATAACGATGTACAATCTGGGGTCTCATACTCTCAAAACATCATTTTCAATCATTACTCACCTCGATCCGGTCCAAACTCTAGGCCCCGATTCCTTTGCCTTCACAAATTGACCTCCGGATGCTCCAAATCTAGCCACAATCAGTACATAACTATTAAAATATGCTAAGGGAACAAAGCCCATTCGAAAACATCCAATTTACATCAAAAACCCGAAATTACTCAAACCCGGGCCCCGCCCATATCTCGGAATCCGATAAAAGTCACATAAATAGAATCCTTATCCTCTCATAAGTTTATACATTCCAAGAACATCAAAATCGGACCTCAATTTCCCCTTCAAATTCCCAATTTACACTCTCCAAATCCAAGCCCTAATTGCCCAATTTAAAGCTTTAGTTTTCCATATATTTCATGATTAAACAAGTAAGAATCAACATAGGATCGAGTATAGAGTTTAAAAATCTTAACTCCAAGTGTTTCCATTCGATTACCTCTTCAATCCTTCTCAAAAGCTCCAAATATTGCTCAACAATGGAGAAAATAGACCAAAAATCGCGAAACTCACTTTTAAACATTTTGCCCCAAGTAAAATTACCTTCTTCGCGAATGCGACCGGTCTCTCGCGTTCGCATAGACCAAATTCACTGCCTCTCCACTTTTCCCTTCGCGAACGCAAACAATTCCACGCGAACACGATGCTTCGCCATACCAGGCTTTCGCGAACGTGATGCAACTCTCGCGAACGCATAGCACATGGTCCTGGGGTGCCCAACGACCTTACTCCCCTACGCGAACGCGACCCCAGTCTCGTGTCCGCGATGCACAGGAATCCTCCACCTTCGCGTTTTCATCCTTGCGAACGCGTAGAACAAAAATATCATCACACAAAACACCCTTCGCGAATGTGAGTCCCTGATCGCGAACGCGAAGAACAATTCGTCTGCAACAAAAACCAGCAAAAACTGCCAAGTCCAAAGTCCAAAATTGATCCGTTTAACCACCCGAAACTCACCCGAGGCCCTCAGGACCTCAAATAAATATGCCAACATATCCCATAACCTCATTCAAACTTGTTCCAACCTTCAGAATATTCAAAACAACATCAAACACCAAAATCACATCGGATTCAAGCCTAAGAGCTTCAAGAACTTCCAAATTCCGCTTTTGATCAAAACGTCTATCAAAACTCGTCTGAATGACCAGAAATTTTTCACACATGTCACAAATGACACAACGGAACTATGCAACTCTCGAAATTCCATTCTGACCCCTATATCAAAATCTCACCTATCAACCGGAAAACGCCAAAATCTCATTTTCTCTAATTCAAGCCTAAACCTTCCACAGACTTCCAAAATGCATTACGATCACGCTCCTAAGTCCCAAATCATCTAAAGAAGCTAACCAAATCATAAAAATTCCGATCCGAGATCATATACCAACAAGTCAAATCTTGGTCAAACCTTTCAAATTTCAAGCTTCAAACTGAGAACGGTTCTTCCAAATTCATTCTGGTTACCCTGAAAACCAAAACCAACAATTTATATAAGTCATAATACATCACACGAGGAAATTCATGCTCGAGAACTGGCGAGCAAAGTTCAAAATCCCAAAATGACCGGTCGGGTTGTTATAGAAATCGAGTCATCTGAGCCTTTGGAGGAGTCAATGGAAGAGAAACAAGCTGCTTACATTCTTGGATTTGTCATGCCAGAGAGAAAAAATTACATTCCTCATAAAGGCCGAGAAGTATAGAGTGAAAATTTTATTACTTGGCCTATTTATTGTAGTATCTCCACCAAAGGAGCATAGCCACAGACTGTATGCCATGTTAGGGGTACAACTCATAAGTTTGAGGTGGAGGAAAAATTGGTTCACATCGTGCTGCAATATTAAATTAGGCACTTGTTGGGACAAAACCCAGCTTTACTGCTTTCTTTTATTTTTTTAATTTTTTATTATATTATTTTTGTAGTGTCTGTTTTTATTTTGTAGGATTATAAGCATAGGAGGAAAAGCCATTGGAAGAGTGCAAAAACAAGTTAGATGGTGAGAACTAAGTATGGGGTGCCCACACAAAGGACCATGCATGGGGGAAGTTTGAGTACCCTATGAGCCGCTATTGCTTCGGCCTTTGGTCTTTCAGGGAGCTTCTTCTCCACCCTCATTATTGTTTTGATTTATTTGTACATTGGAGGAACTGCACTCTTTTAAGTGTGGGGTGAGAGAATTTTCTAGCTAATTAGTAGTGGGATGTAGAAAAATGTTAACCTCTTATTTTTAATTTCGTAGTTGTGTAGTATTTTAGTAGTTGTGAATAATCGAAAAAAAAAGTAAAAAAATTGGACTTTTCCCGATGATAGATCTCCTAGACAATTTTCTTGAGGGATTTAAGTCTAAAGAAAAAGGACAAAAAGATTTTTTTGTAGGTAGTGTAGTAATTTTCCCTTGGCTTTTCTTTGTGCCGCGGTTCTTTTCCAAGGGTTTTGTTTGAACCGGGTGTAGTTAGTTTATTTTTGTAGGAGTAGGAGCCACTGTGAGATAAAATGAATTGAAGCAATATCTCTTGACTTTGTTATGCCTTGAGAATTGTGAGTACTTTGGATGTGACGCTTAGGCTTAATTTTTGACTCTTGCATAATTACTTTAAATTGTATAATCTTAAGTTTGCTTAACTGCTTTGACTAGAGTGTCTTGATAAGTCCAATCCTGAGTGAGTTATGTGCCATTTGTGTGTGAGGTTTGTGTGTTATTCTGTGTATTGCGAATGACTATATTTATACACATACGGTTGTATATAGTTAGTGATATAGTAGTTAGTTGTGTTAGTTAGTTTAGTTTTGTAATTGTTAGTGGCGGTTTTGTAATTACACTTTTCTTATTCTTACACACGTGTATATACATACTCAGTAGAAGTGGAAATAATACACATTCATTTTCCCTAATTACTCTCTTGTCTAGAACCTTATCTCTAAAGCTCAACGAGAGCTTCAATGGTGGAAACCAAATCCTTTCGATCTTTATTCTTAACATGGTATAAGAGCCCAGCTAGATTCTCTCACAACGTGTCTCTATCTTCATCAAATCTCATTGTTCAATTTCAATTTTTCAATCTCGAAAGATCAAAATCTGCATTTCACAGTTCGTCGCTAGGGTTCGGGATTTCTCGATTTCTTCTCAAATTCAGAAGCTATTTCACCTAATTATCTAAAATTCGTCTTCAACTGATGGCCGGAGACAAGGAAAATCAGAACACAACCAACAATTTGGATTCAGCCAATTTGCTATAC
This sequence comes from Nicotiana tabacum, assembly GCF_000715075.1. Classification (NCBI taxonomy): domain Eukaryota; kingdom Viridiplantae; phylum Streptophyta; class Magnoliopsida; order Solanales; family Solanaceae; genus Nicotiana; species Nicotiana tabacum. The sequence goes on from NC_134085.1 coordinate 1,685,144, forward strand.
ATGCACTCGTCGGAGAGTGCTGGAACGACATTGGTACCTGTTGTCTTTGATGGAATTGGGTATAGATCTTGGAGAAGGGGAGTTCTCACAGCATTACCCGTGAAGAACAAGGTTGGATTCATTACCGGAAAATGTAAGAAACCTAATTCTGATTATGCGAATTACGATCAGTGGTCTCGATGCGATGATATGGTAATATCCTGGATTCTAAACTCTCTTTCAAAGGACTTAGCTGATAGCCTACAATATGTTAGTGATGCTAAGGAATTGTGGCAAGAGCTGGAAGATAGATATGATCAAACTAATGGAGCAAAGTTGTACCAATTACAGAAAGAAATTAACGACCTTAGTCAGGGTACTTTGGATATCACAGGCTACTATTCAAAAATGAAAAGGCTTTGGGAGGAATTAAATACACTGAATGCACATGCACAATGCAATTTGTCAGTGTACTTGTGGTGCAAAGGCTAATATGCACAAGGCTGAACAGGATCGAAGGTTAATTCAGTTCTTGATGGGCCTAAAAAAAGTTTAGAAAGTAGTGAGAGACAACATACTTGTGATGAATCCACTGCCCAACATAGCACAAGATTTCTCCATTCTTATTCAGGAAGAAAAGCAGAGAGAAGTCAGGCCAAGCAACCAATTGGTCATGGAGTCCACTTCATTGAATGTAAATGGACCTGGGAATAATAATAATAATAAGTTCAGGACAAATTACAATCCAAGAGGAAATGGTGCTACTTACAACTAATACAGTTTAAACAAGCAAGGCTATCCACCTGCCAAGTCTCAATTGTTTTGTGATTACTGCAAAAAAAGCCAGGTCACACTAGAGACAATTGCTATAGGATACATGGATTTCCACATGACTTCAATTTTACAAAAGGCGGAAACACAGGATCTGCTGTAAATATCCAATGGCCAGTGTAAAAAGATTCCAACTTGCAATGGTGAAGATGTCAGAAACATGGATCAAAACCAAAGTATTCAGAATCTGACGAGGGAACAATACAATCAGCTGCTGAATTTGCTGGAAAACTTCAAGGTCAACATTGCAGGGGAAAATCCAAACATCATCACCAGTGGAGCTGTGAACTTTGAAGGTATTTTAGCTTGCTGTACTTATAAAGAGATAGCTGAAACAACTACATGTAAATGTCAAACTCAATTGCTGACCTATGGATTTTAGATAGTGGAGCTTCAAACCATAGAAAATCCTTTCTCACTAACATTAGAACTTTGCCTTATCCTTTCCTTGTGACCTTACCTAATGAGTATAAAGTGAAAGTAATAGAAATTGGTGATGCTTTCCTTAGTCCTAAACTAGCTCTAGTTAGAGTCCTATATGTACCTAGTTTCAAATACAATCTCATTTCAATCCACTCATTAACAGTGCACCTTGATTGCATAGTTAACTTCAATAAATATATTTGTCTAATGCAGGCCCCTTCAATGAAGATGCCTTCGGAGATTGGTAAGACAAGAAATGGATTGTACTTTCTCTGTTCAAAATGTCACAGTTGTTCAGATTCAACTCCATCCACTACTTCAATTCCTAGTTTACCACATTCCTGTTTCTCTATTCCTAATAGCAGTGTTAGTAAGAAAAAAGATCAAATTGTTATATCCCGTATTTTAATATTGGGATAAGTCGTAGTAATTTATATGATTTCGAAGGAATTATGTCTATTAGGAGGTTATAGAGGGTTTAAGACATTATTAGTATGAGACCGTGTATGTTTACAACCTTAATATCGTTAAATATTATGTTAGTGTGGTATTTTCTTTTAAGTGGAGTATTGTGATAAAAGTTTTATAAGTATAATTTTGGATAGTTACCATTATTACTACTTTTGGATATACACTATATCGTCTTCGTATTATAGATATTATACCTTAGTTTCCTTTTTCTTTTGAAACTTGGAATTGAGTCAAAAATTTAAATTGCTAATAGCATATTCAACTTAGAGATTAATATTCTGGTAAACCTAACAATAAGAGGATATGTCGCAAATTTTTCAACTGAAGAACCTCGGGAAAGTTTTAAAATGAATTATTGAGTTATGACTTAATAAATCATATGCATTCCACGACATTTATATGCACATGCATGATATTATAAATATTTCATGATTTACATAGCTATCCAGACTCACCGGTTGAGTCCTTTACTCCATGTTTCTCTCATGCTCTTTATATACTTATTTACATGCCTTACATACTCAGTACATTATTCGTACTGACATTCTTTTGTTGGGGATGTTGCATTTATACCTGCAGGCATAGATAATCAGTTTCATCAGCCTTCATAGTAGACGATATTGGCACTCAGCGAAGGATTGATAAGACTCCACCTTATTCGGAGTGCAGCCGAGTCTATGTGTCATTGTGTTGGACTTTTGCTACAGACTTATGGGAAGGACGGTACCCTATCCCATTTGATGTCAAATATCTTAGAGGCTTTGTAGATAGAGGTTCATTTTGTACATTATGTCAGAGGTCTTGATGGCCCATATGTATTCATGATTTAAAAAGGGCAGTTCATTAATCTAGTATTTTTTATAAAAAAAACTTACAGAGTGGTTCGCTTGGGCTAGCTCGGCACCGAGTGACAGCCACGCCTCCCCAGGTTTGATGCATGACAAGAATTCATCCATTTCATTCATTTTCAGTTGTAAATAAGTTACCTTGTCCATTGAACAATGTAAATATCATCAATTCATGCAATAAAACTGATCCTTTTAATGTGAGTTCCTGTCTTATATGCTCTAATCTTCTAGAAACAATGTTGACTACTTGTGGAATAATAGGTTAGGTCATGTACCCTTTGTAAAAAATGAGGAAGATATCTACCATACCAGCTAATTTTTCTCCCGAACAGCCGCTCACCGGTTCAATTTGCCCTATGGCCTGACAAAAAAGGTTGCCATTCCCTGAAAGAACCTCTTCATCCACTAAAATCTTTAAATTACTCCACGTATACTTATGGGGTCCCTACCACATATCTACCCATGATAACTACAAATATTTCCTCACCATGGTTGATGATTTTAGTAGGTCAACCTGGACTCACCTTTTAAGCTGCAAAAGCAACACTTTTCATGCTATTAAAGGATTTATGTCCTTAATCGAAAACCAATTTGGTACCTCAATTAAAACTATTAGATCTAATAATGGTCTTGAGTTTGTCAATAATGAGACATTGATATATTTCCAAGAAAAGTGCATAGTGCATCAGAAAATTTGTCCATACACACCACAACAAAATGGTGTTGTGGAAAGAAGCACAAATACCCACTTGAGACAGCAAGAGCCCAACTTTACCAGTCCAAAATACCTACAAGCTACTGGGGGAGTGTATCCTAATAGCCACATATCTAATAAATAGGCTTCCATCAAGTATTCTTAACAATAAAAGCCCTTTTGAACTCCTGTATAACAAAAAGCCCAAATACTCACAACTGAAAAGTTTTGGATGCCTATGCTATCCTTGTGTTCTAAAACCTCACAAAGATAAATTTGAACCAAGATCCACACCCCATGTTTTTGTAGGTTATCCCTTTGGTACAAAGTGTTACAAGGTTCTAGATTTGGCCATAAAGAGGATACACATATCTAGAGATGTAGTGTTCCATGAAAACATTTTTTCCTTTGCAGTTTCACCTGAAAATTCTAGCTTTCCTTCTATATTACATCTGATAAACTCTAATCCACCTTTCATTCAATCTACTTCTGAAACTCAAAATAATTGTAACTTGTATGATAAGGATGCGTCAATTTCTGTCATTAATGGCCATGTATCAGACAATTCTGCACCTTCTTCTTCACCTAATCCAATAGCTCCTAATCAAGATTTACCAAACTCACACATATCCACAGAAAACAGCCCTAATTATCAACCACCCACACAGGTGCAACATGCTGAGTTTCAAGGTATTGAGACCAATAATCCTTCCCAACCAAATCCCTCACAACCTAGAAGATCAGGGAGAACATATACAATCCCTGCACACCTCAAAGACTATGTGTATTCATTACCAACCCTTCAACATCATGACACATAACCTGAACTTCACACCAATCCCACATCATTTAATACCTTTTGTAATAGTAAACAACATATCTCCCTCAATGTCTTACATTCTAAAAGTCAACAATTTCTTAGAAATATTTTACATGATTGTGAGCCATCTTCTTATGAGGAGGCATCCATGAATCCTGCATGGCAAATAGCAATGACATAGGAATTTGAAGTTTTATATGCTAACCATACTTAGGAATTAGTTGAATTGCCTACAAGGAAGAATGTTATAGGTTGTAAGTGGGTAAACAAGATCAAACACAAAACTGATGGAAGTGTGGTGAGATTCAAAACAAGGTTGCTGGTAAAGGGATATACACAAGAAGCATGAATTGACTATACAGAGACATTTTCACCAGTGGCAAAGATGACCACAGTCAGAACATTGATCAGCATTGCAGTAAAGAGGAGGTGGGACCTCTATCAACTAGATGTAAACAATGCATTTCTTCATGGAGACTTACATGAAGAAGTGTATATGGAAGTTCCAAAAGGACTGATGGCGCCCAATGGAAATCTAGTCTGTAGACTTAGGAAATTATTGTATGGTTTAAAACAGGCTAGTAGACAATGGTATGATAAATTGATAGAGTCACTGCATTCCAGGGGTTTCAAGCATTCAGCTAGTGATTACTCCTTATTTTACAAGAAACAATAGACCTCAGCAGTCTTTGTAGCTGTGTATGTGGATGTTGTGATCATTATTGGAACCAATTTGGAGGAAACTAAAGACTTGAAGGCTTTCCTGCATCATCAATTCAAGATAAAGGATCTTAGGAAGCTACATTACTTCTTGGGGTTAGAGATGTTGTACAAGGGAAATGGAGTATTAGTTTGCCAGAGTAAATTCACCATGGATCTATTAAAGGAATATGACTATTCAACATACTCTTCTGTCAACTCTCCACTTAATCCTACCATCAAATTGAGAAGTGAAGATGGAGCCTTATTTCAGATCCATGGTATTACAGGAAACTAGTTGGGAAACTAAACTTTTTGACAAATACTAGATTAGACATAGCCTATAGTATCCAACATTTAAGCCAGTTCATGCAGGCACCAAGAGAACCTCATCTAAAGTCTAATATACATGTACTTAGATACTTGAAGAAAGATCCTACTTTGGGAATTATTCTGTCCAATGATCCTAACTATACTGTCAGTGCATACTGTGACTCAGACTGGGCTACTTGCCCTGACTCAAGAAAGTCTGTGAGTGGGTATATTGTGCTACTTGGAGACAGCCCTATCAATTGGAAGCCAAAGAAGTAAACTACTATTTCATTGTCCTCTCCAAAAGCAGAATATAGGTCAGTCAGGAAGGTTGTTGATGAGTTAGTATGGGTAAAAAGGTTGCTAGAAGAATTGATAGCTATGTGTACCAATCCCATAACTGTGTTCTATGATAGTCAAGCAGCTATGCACATTGCAAGAAACCCTGTATTCTATGATGAGAACAAAGCATATCGAAGTGGATTGCCACTTTGTCCGGGACAAGATACAGGAGGGACTAGTTGAGTTGCATCACATCTCCACCTCTGATCAACTGGCTGACATCCTGACAAAGGCACTCATAGAGGTCAAACATTCGGATCTTCTTAGCAAGTTGGGAGTGAATTCCTCACTTCCAACTTGAGTGAGGGTATTGAGAATGACTATATTTATACACATACGGTTGTATATAGTTAGTGATACAATAGTTAGTTGTGTTAGTTAGTTTAGTTTTGTAGTTGTTAGTGGCAGTTTTGTAATTACACTTTTTTTTTAATTCTTACACATGTGTATATACATACTCAGTAGAAGTAGAAATAATACATTTTCATTTGCCCCAATTATTCTCTTGTCTAGAACCTTCTCTCTACTTCAATGGTGGAAACCAAATCCTTTTGATCTTCATTCTTAACATTGTGCATTGCATTTGATGTCTAGATCTTGCTCTGTATTTGCAAAGCAATATAGTAGTGTTGTTTAGTCATGGAAGTGATATATATATTTCTTTGTTGAGCCAGTTATATGCTTTTATTTTAACCACCTAATTATTACGTATCGTAATTAACCCCTTTAAGCCTGTAATCCTGTTTCTTTAGCAACCACATTACAAGCCTTACCCATTTGTTTGAAGTAACCATCTATTTGAACATTTTCACCTCTCATGAGCACTTGAATTATTATGAATTTTGTAAAAGTTAAAGAGTGGGGTGATTGGTTTGACTTTTGAGTGGAACTAATGAAATAAGAAGAAAGGTGCACCGTTTTGAAAAAAGTAAGAGCTATTGAATTGTTGTAGACCAAACAAGTTGGGTACTTATTCGACCAAACAGTTGAACGAGTACTCATTAGTTATAAATCCTTGATCGATTTTGAAGTGACGGATTCTACGAGCCCGGATTCTCTCCATTACTTTCAATTTCATTGCCGGCAATTTAGTTTTTCTTCTGGTAATTTCTTTCCAATGCTTTTGTAGTTAGTTAGTTTGTTTATCTTTTTATCTTTGGTTCCAAATGAGTTAATTTCATTATGGTTAAAGTTAGTGGCACGATTTTTAGTTTTATTTAGTTGTTAATGTTAATTGTTTTTTAGCTACTTAGTCAGTCCATCAAAAATTGAACGTGAATTGATTTTCCTTCTAAATCAGGGATCTGTTTGGTTTGGTTTCAAAAGGATTGGGCCTGTTATGCTGTTAATGGGCCCGTTGGTTAGAACACCCAGGTATTTGAATATTGAAAATGATAAAAAGCATGGAGTTAAGGGGTATTTGGGGAAATAAAGGGAATCTTATAGTAACTGCCTTAAGGTTTCTAGAAGGGAGAAAATGACTGCTTTAGTAATAAAAAGGGACTGAAAGGGGTCTTTTGATTGAAAAGGGATTAAATAGAAAGGGAAAATCTGAGGGTTTCCCTAGAAATTCAGTTATAAACGACACTCACTCACTCTCTTCCCAGACATATAGATTGATAAAATCCACCATTAGAGGGTGGAGGATTGAAGCTGAGACTAAATCGAAGGAAGAAGAAGAAGAAGATTGTGAAAACAATCTTCAATTACAGAGAAAATGGAGAAAAAATACAATGGCTTATTAGCCGGTAACACTGTACACGTGGTGTATATATATAATTAATTTCTAACACTAACTAATTAACTAACTTGCTACTATACACAGTTGTCACCTAACTGACTTTGTCACTCTTCAAGCCTTCATCTGTACAACTATCACCAGCTGTCACTCTAACCATCTCAACACCCCCTACAAGCTAGGTGCCATGAAGATGTTCAAAACACCTAGTTTGCATATCAGATGGTGATGTTGAACACTTCCAAGTCCTTTAGTCAACAAATCTGCTGCTTGTTCTTCTATTAGAACATACGCAGGTTGAATCAGTCATTCTTGCACCTTTTATCTTGTAAAGTGACAATCGATCTCTATATGTTTGGTTCGTTCATGAAACACTGGATTGCTTGCTATATCCATTGTTGTTTTACTATCAGTGAATAGTTGAATTGGAATAGGCAATTCAACTCCCAATTCTTTGAAAACTCCTAGCAGCCAGATCAATTTAGAAACTGCCAGTGCCATACTCCTATACTCTGATTCTACTGAACTCCTGCTACTGTACTTTGCTTTTTTAACTTCCATGAAATTAGAGACTTTCTAAATTTTACCAAGTAACCTGTTATTTTTGAATTTGGACAGCTTGCCCAGTCTGCATCACAGTATGCTCTCAGAGTCATGTCACCATCTGCACTCATGAGAATGCCTAATCCTGGTTAATTCTTCAAGTATCTCACCAATCTATGTGTTGCCTCTAAGTGTGACTTCTTAGGATCTTGCATGAATTGGCTTAAAGTCTGTACTGTGTATGCAATATCAGGCCTAGTTAATGTCAAATATAAGAGCTTCCCTATGAGCTTTTGATATCCTTTGACATCTGTGAGTGCTGGATCATCCTTCAAGTTACAGTGTGTACCATACTCTAGTGTTGTTAACTTCTTGTTTTGCTCCATTGGAGTGATTGCAGGTTTAGACCCTGCTAAGCCCACCTTTACTATTAGTTCCACTGTATACTTCCTTTGGTATATCAATATGCCTTTCCCGGATCTGCTAACTTCAATCCCCAAGAAGTATTTCAAAAGGCCCAAGTCCTTAATTCTGAATTTCTTATGAAGGATTGTCTTAGCTTCTTGAATCATATCAGCATCATTTCCTGTGATAAGGAGGTCATCAACATAGACAAGGATGATGACAAGTTTAGCATCTTCCTCAAGGTGAACAAAGAATGACCATGCTTGCTCTGTTCAAAGCCTGCATTAATCAGTCCTCAGTGAGCTTCAAATTCCATTGTCTTGATGCTTGTTTGAGCCCATATAAGTATTTGTGTAGTCTGCATGCCTTGTTCCCCACTTGACTACCAAAACCTGGTAGGAGCTGCATATAAACTTTTGCTTCAAGATCACTTTGAAGGAAAGCATTGGAGACATCCATTTGGTAGAGGTTCCACTAGTTCATGGCTTCAAGAGCAATAACCACCCTTACTATGACCATTTTAACTAGTGGAGAGAATGTCTCCTTGTAGTCTAGTCCCTCTTACTGACTATTTTCCACTAACCTGGCCCTGAACCTCTCAATCTCCCCATTGAATTTATACTTGGTCTTTTACACCCACCTACATCCAATAGGAACCTTGCCTTTGGGTACATCAACTACTTCTCATGTGTTGTCTAGGACAAGAGCATCAATTTCTGTTTTCATAGCTTTAATCCATCTAGGGTCCTTCATTGCTTCAACATAAGATGCAGGTTCTGTCTCAAATTTAGCAGCTAAAAAGGATTGATATTTTGGTGAAAGAGAAGAATAGTCTAAGTAGTTGGACATAGGATAGATGCAACTGGAGGATGAGCTTGCTTTTCCTGGACAAATATAGTCTTTCAGCCATGTTGGTAGTTTTAGATCTCTTAAAAGATCTCCTCAATTGAACTGATGGTTTAGTAGGATCATTTATAGGCAATGCAGCATGCTGAAGTTGTTCATCAGAGGTGTTCTCATTAACTGCTACTAACTGAGTATCACAGGCTAGTTCATCAAGTGAAGGATCGGTTGTGGTGGCTGCATCCTATCCTGCATCATTTGCGTTTGCTTCCTGATCTACCACTTGTGCAGGTGCCTTTCAGATATCTGCTTGAGCATCATTAATCTCCAAAAATAGTGGAAAATCTACACCTCTCTGGAAAGGAAAAATGTTCTCCTTGAATGTTACATCTCTACTCACAAAAAATCTCCTGGCTTGAGATCATACAATCTATAGCCCTTCTGAGAAATTGAGTACCCCGCGTGAACTGCTGCTATATCTCTAGGTGAGAATTTATTAATTTTCTCTGTAACTGTGGCATAACACAAACAACCTATAACCCTTAAATGCAGCAGACTTGGCTTGGACTTGTGAAACACCTCATAAGGAGACCTGCCCCCCCAGAATTGAGAATGGTATTCTATTTATAAGATAGACAGCTGTTAACACACAATCTCCCCAGAAATGTAGTAGAATGCTGTCTTGAAATCTCAATGCCTTTGCCACCTCTAGGATGTGCCTATGTCTCCTTTCCACCACTCCATTTTGTTATGGAGTGTGTGGACAACTGCTTTGGTGAAAAACTCCTGAATTAGATAAGAAATCCTTACATTTTTTGCTAAAGAATTCTGCAACATTATCAGATCCTAACATTTTAATTGTCTTTCCAAACTGCACATGAACAAGTTTAAAGAATGATTTTAACAAGACAATAATGTCCCTTTTCAATTTCATTAGAAACACCCAAATCATCTTGGAATGATCATCTACAAGTGTTAAGAAGTTTCTATTCCCATTGTATGTTGTAACTCTATATGGACCCCAAATGTCTGCATGAACTAATTGAAAAATATCACTTGCTCTACTATTGCTAAGAGGGAAAGGTCTTCGGGTCTGTCTAGCCAAAGGGCATACAGTACAATTATTGATATTACAACCTAGAAAATCTTTATTCTTCATAAAATCTAGCTTCTTCATGACAGCTACTGGAATATGTCCAAGCCTTTTATGCCAGGTTTCAACATCAATCTTCAAAATCCTGTTGCAAGACAACTTCTAATCCTTTGGATTTCCTCGTATTTGTCTGTTTTCTTTGGAATTAAGAGGTACAAACCACCTTAATCTTTACCAATCCCCTTCACCTTCCTAATGAACAGATCCTGGAAGACACAAAATGTTGGAAAAAATTCATTGAACATTGTAACTCTCTTGTCAATTTAGAAACTGACAGTAAGTTATATTTAAATTCAGGCACACACAACACATCATGTATGGTACCATCTCATGTAAGATTATAACTGCCTTGATAAGTAACAGGAACAAACTTACCATTTGGCAGGCTACATTACATCTTCTATGTTCAGGTAAATTTACTATATCGTCCAACATATTATGATTTGAAGCCATATGATCTGTTGCTCCAGTATCTATAATCCAAGGATCCCTACAATCTTTCAACAAACATGAGTCATAATTACCTGTCATATTAACTGTGTGATCCTCTGCCTTCTCTTTGTTTAGCAACCTCATTATCTGGCCATACTGCTTCTCACTGAAGAAGTTTGACATTCCTTTAGGCATTTCAGCTTTTCCTTTATTCATGGCATTCTCTTGAACATGACTGCTATTATTCGCAGTTGCATTTACCTGCTTGTATTGTTGCTGCCTTTTTCCTTTGTATCCAAGTGGATACCTATGCAACTTGTAACAAGTGGCCTTTGAAGTGGCCTTTGAAGTGGCAATACTCAAAATACAAGTCATTTAGCCTTTTAAACTTCGACTGATTTCCTCTTGTTCTCATGAAAACTGTGGATTCATTCATTTTATTTGCTAAGCTAATATGAGAATTAGACACATAGACTTTCCTCTGATTCTCTTCATTTATTAACATTGCAAAAGGCACGACTAACTAAAGGTGATGGAGATTGCAATAGAATTTGACTTCTAATTGCTCCATATGATTCATTTAATCCCATTAAGAACTGAAAAAGCCTTTGTTGCTCTAGATGTTCAATAAAATCTCTTGTTCCAGCAGTAACTAGGAGTGAGGGTAAAAGAGAACCATATTCATCCCGTAATGACTTCAACCTAGAGTGATAAACAGAGATACTAGAGGTACCTTGAGAGATTGTAGCTATTTCTCGCTAGAGATTATAGACTCTAGAATCATTGACTTTGTTGAATCGATCTTCAAGGTCCAACCAAACCTCATGAGCATTTTCAGTATACACAATACCATTTACCAATTCTGAAGATACAGTGTTCATGATCCATGTCAGCACTGTTGCATTGACTCGCTCCCAGTCCTCGCCCAAATCTTCAGTGAATTGAGACTTTGTACAACTTCCATCAATAAACCCTAATTTCCTCTTCGCTCGCAACACAATCACCATAGCTTTGCTCCAGAAAGAATAGTTTTCCGTTCCTTTTAGCTAAATTGAAATTATCACATTGCTAGGATTATCGGATGGTTGCATGAATAATGGATGCCTAGGGTTGTCGATATCAAAATTTGCCATTGTTGAGCTTCAATTTCAACTCAAAAGGGAAATCTATGAACTGACAGTATCGTCTTAACAAAAGCTAGAAATAGAACTACTCTGTCCTCGATCGAGTCACTCAAGCTCCGATACCATGATAAAATCCACCATTAGAGGGTGGAGGAGTGAAGCTGAGACTAAATCGAAGGAAGAAAAAGATGAAGATTTTGGAAACAATTATCAATTACAGAGAAAATGGAGAGAAAATACAATGGCTTATTAGCCAGTAACACTGTACACGTGGTGTGCATATATAATTAACTTCTAACACTAACTAATTAACTAACTTTCTACTATATACAACTATCACCTAACTGACTTTGTCACCCTTCAAGCCTTCATCTTTATAACTGTCACCAGCTGTCACTCTAACCATCTCAACACAGATCTCACACGAAAAAGAGCTGAGAACAGATTTTGAGATTGAAAATTCCTTTACTGAGATCTGATTTTTGTAGCTTTTAAAAACTGAGAGGAAAAACATAAAAAGTAAAAAGTTTAGGCTGCTTTCATACTCAAAAATAATTAGTTGTTGTTGTTGATTGAAGGAAGTATTCTATATTTCTCACCTGGACTTCATAAAAATGGGTTGCACCTGGAATTGAAGCTGTTTACTAATGCTCTACTGTTTGAACCTGCTCATCTTTGATTCAGCCTTTATTTGGCTATTTGAAGCTTGTTTTTCGAGTTTTTCTAGGTGCACTTCCTGAACTTGTACCATCTGTTTAATGAATGATTATATTTAAATGAATCTCAACTTGTTATTGCTCTGAATAGTTATTCAATAGATCTGAAAATTGATTTCATATGTGTTCAACATGTTGAAGAACAATTTGCCTGAAAATTAGTCTCTCTTAACTTCGAATTGGTTGTGCATTCAACTGACAGTGATTCACTATTCGTTAATTTGAGATCTATGATATATTTTCTGGTTTGAAGATTTCAAAGATTAAAGTTGAGAATGGACTGTTAAGTGTTCAAAGTGTAAGGAGCAGAAGCATGAGTGGAATCAGTTGCCCACAATTGATTTATTTTAGTAATTTAGTAACACTTTTGTTTTTGAGTCGTAATTGAGAAGGATAATTTATGGAAAATGGTTATTGATGTAATGAATTCGTTTCGTTTCTTTCCTGAAATTGAACCATTCATATATTGATGCTAAAAGATATATGATTGTTTCCTAATTTCTCAGCTGTCGTATGCAAATCATTTTGAGTTTGAACGACATTTTTCCTTGGTGAATCGCTGGGCCTTGTTTTCCATAAACATTTGGGCCTAGCCTTCACATTTATATTGGGCTCAACTTCTAGCCCATTAGAAGCTTACAGATTCAAAGATGAGAGTTGGGCCATCTTTATCCTCTAAGGTCGTATTAAGCTGTATGATCAAACTTGAACCGTCTTTGATTTTAACTGGATTGGACGACTTTTACTAATTAATCAGATTTTCGATCAAGTAGACCCAATGCGAGTTTTCTCAAATATTCTTATCTAATTAACTATATCCATGCAGGGGGTGTGTAATCATGGCAAAATATTAAGCAAGTAATTGTATACTTTTCTCCCTAATGCCTATCCATAATTTATGACCTTCACATTAATCTCAAAGTTATGTAGAATAAATAATTATGAACATTCATAGCCTGCTTTAGGCACACACTTAATAATAAATCATCATGGATATGGGTAAAGTTCCCGTGGTATAGTCATGATATGTAACCCCAATTTCAAGTGCACGTTCGTGTGACTTGACCCCAACTTCAAATAATAATGAAATAAACATGTTATGAATCGTGGGTACGTTTCACGTGGCGTAATTTTCATATGTAAAAAACGATAAGTGCACGATATCATGACTTGTTTAAATAAATTTCATAATTGTTTAAAATAATTAAAAGAGAAAGGTAAAAATGCACATAGGTTTAAAATATGTATTAATCAGATAACTAAGCCGAGTGTAATTGTAAATGACCGTGCAAAACTACGGAATTCGGGAGTGCCTCATACCTTTTTCCGGCTTAACAGAATTCCTTATTCGGTCTTCCGTCTTCGTATACTTCAAAATAGAGTAAAAAATTTCCTTGAATTACGATTTAAAATAAATGGTGGCTTGGGACGCCGTAAATCATTACTCCAAGTGGCGACTCTCTAAAAAATAAAAATAAAATTAATCCCATTTTCAATAATGTCACTTAAATTGGAAAAAAAAAATTCCCGAAAAAGAAGGTGTGACACATGGGGAATAGACTTCATTGATAATCATCATCAAACGACTTTATAATTCGATAAGCGTTCTCAAGAAGCTGAGAGAAATACCCATTTGACGGGAGCAAGTATGGCTTTTGTAGTGCCATTCTACAAAGCATGGTTCTTTAAGAATTGGTACCAATTCTAGATTAAATCAGTTCCTAAGATCTTACCAACATTTTTGCATGCATGTCATGTCATTAGAACTAGCGACAAAAGAACTAGGAACAGAATGACACAAAAGGACAAACTGTATTTTATTGAGTAAAGGATGAAAGGGTTTTACAACTAAACAAGCAACCCAATAGACAAAACTCACACAAACAGAATGGAGGGATAGAAGGGTTTAACTCAATAGACAAATAAAATCTGGATCACAACCCTGAAATAACCCAGATAATAGAAAAAACATCAAAACAAGCTACCAAGATTCCTTCCTATTGAGGAGGGAATGACTTTTCAATTGCTAGGCTTGACATTTAGCCACAAATTTGCTCATCAGAATCAGCAGAGACTTCTCTAATTTCAACATCATTAGCTTTAGTTAGCAAGTTCCTGAGAGGATTCTCATACTCCATGTTGCCATGCATCATCCCCACAAAGTGTGCATCATGATGTGCAGGTAAAGGATTCTGTACAAAATGAGAAATCAGATTAACGTGGAAGTAAACAACAGAAAGATAAATGCAACCTTCGCAAATTGAACAAACTTTAGCCTTGTGAGGTAAATTAAATCTACCTTTAGCTAGAAATGATATTGTGGATGTGAAAGTAGAATAAGCTGTGAAAAACTAGAAACAATATTATATTGCTTTTGATATATGTTACAGTATGTCCCTATGAATTACCAGGTCCCCTCTATATATCAAGGGAGATCTACTTTTTGAGACATTATCTTATAAGAAACATAAAACACAAAATCCTTGATTTTGAAGATCGTTGGTTCCTTTTTTGACTAATTCCGTGATTTCTGTCATAATGATTGGCTAACGATGATAATTACGGACCCCTATCGGATGAGCTGGCAAAGCTTTTCTTCAAGGTCATTAGAAATAGGACTGGTTATGCCTTCGATAAACTCGAGGGCAAATCTGTGGTCTTGATGCTTGGTTTTGACGATGCTTTTAAGTCTGACAGTATCATATTTCGATTTTGGTTGACTATGTTGGGCATCAGATCGAACTTTGGACTTCGATATCGAACTTGGTTTCACCCGTAACTTTGATTTCTAACTATTATAGATGTGTCGACCCTGGCCTACCATTTCAGATTCTCGATCGAGAATCGAGCTCGATTTTACTCGTATACAGATAGTCCCCTCGTTTTTTGGAGAGTAGGCGACGAGAAACGATATGAGCCATTGGTTCTCACTTTGATAAACCATGACGTAAGCGACAAAAGGTAACTAAAACGTTCCGTCGGTCCAGTTTTCAAGGCCTTAAATGCTGGTCAGTCAATGGTTGGCCACTCCCCGTTTTAAACCGTCATTTGAAAATTATAAATACCCCATTCTTCATATGTTCAAACTTTAGTTTCAAATCCTCTCCATTCTCATCTTCAAAATCTTTGCATTTCTAAGCGATTGTACCTGAGATTTCTACAAGATTCTTCGCCTGTCTTCATCTTGAATACTAAGTGTTGCCTTTTACCTTCTTCTTGTTATTCTTTATTCAAAGGAAAAAAAGTGGCTAAACCTCTAAAACAGTTCCACAAAAGGAAACTGCCTCTTCGTCGCGGTCGACCGGTGAGCAACCAGCGGCAGAGCCACATCTTGAAACGTTCATTTTCGGTGGATGCTCGATCAGTGTTGATTTTAAGGTCGAAAAGACTTCTTCGGTACCGGGTTGGTGCGAGTCGGTCTCAAGGTATAATTGTTCGATTACCGAGAGCCTCTTCCCTAAGGTCAAAGAAGATTGCAATTGAGTGGATAAGCACGTGGTGGTGCCTGTGCCTGAGGAGGCGATTACTACTCACGTGGAGGTTTTTTTTAAGTGTTTACACTTATTCCTTCATGTTGGGTCCCTTAGACTCGGTTATCATTGCCTTTTGCAATAGGTACGAGGTGACCTTCGGTCAAATTCACCCTTCTTTATGGAGGATAGTTATTCTCCTCTGCTTTTTTGTAAACAAAATCGAGGGATGTCGTTGTGCTTCTATTATATTTTTTTATCTATATATAGTGTGCTTATTCATCCTTAAGTCCAATCCACATCTTTCGGTCTACATTTTCTTTAAGCTAGTTGAAGTATCTTCTAATTAATTATGACATATTGCAGGAGAGAGATGACAAAATAATGACCAATCTTGATTTGTATTTCAACTTTTTTTTTTTGGTGAAGAAATTTTTATCTATACACTTTTCCATTATTACATCAATCAACTCTAGCGATTCTAATTATCCAGTATTCTATCTATGCAATAGGTTTTCTATCCAGTCTTTTTTCTTGGCACTCATATTTCTATTCCGGTATATGATCTTCCTCATTCTGCATTCTTGTTTAATCTGGTGCAACATATGTTTAGTAGCGGGATTATGAGGTCCCATACAACATTATTTCTAGCCTTTCATATCCAGTATATCAGAGCAGCAAGTATGGCAATGACAACTTCCCTGCTTCTCTTGCCTTTGATAATTCTATCCATTCTCTTCCATATCCCTGCTATATCAGTCAGCTGTAATCATATGCCTAACTAAGAAAGCACTCCCTATAAGCATTGTTTGGAGAATGAGCATTCAAAGAACAGATGTTGTATAGTCTCCACTTGTATCCCATAAATAAGGCATCTATCATCTTGGCTTATACAATATGATATAGTCTAGCTTTTGTCTGTGTCTTTGGTGCATGGTGAGCCAGCAGATAAAGTTGTGCTTAGACAAGTTCATCTTATTCCACACCCATATTCCCAATGACTAGTCTTCATTTTCTCCCATTCTCTATAAGTAGCCACCCTTGATTGTGTACTGTCCATTGGTATTCAACTAACCATTTTGAGTAAAACCAGGAGCAAACATCTCCCTGATCATACAAATTTTTTTACAATACCAACAAGAATTAGTGGGGCATGTGTACTTCCACCAATCTTTATCTTTTAATTAAACATTACCTATCCATTTCACCCATAGATTATCAGTATTTTGTGCAATATTCCAGACATATTTAGCAATTGCAGCTTCATTCTCTTTTATTATGTCAGTGATTCCCAGCCCTCCTTCATGTTTAGTCCTACACACTAAGTCCTATGTTACTAATGGGGGCTTGTGTGTGATTATTTTCCAATCCCATATAAAGTTTCTACACATAGCTGTTATTCCCTTGGGCACTTGGTTTGGTAGTATGAAGATGGTCGACCAATAACTGTGTATATGTAGCAATACTGAGTTAACTAGTTGCACTCTCTCTGCATAGGAGATGTGCCTTATACCCCAGTTTTTGATTTTAGCTGCTATCTTGTCCATGAGTACCTCACAATCCATTTTGGATATTCTTTTGACTAAGATGGGCACTCCAATATACCTAAATGGTAGGCTCCCGTTTTGGCATCATATCATCTCTATAAGATCATTTTGGCTTTGGACTAACATATTTACACTGAGATGTTGCCTGATGTGTTAGAGCCTATGTACAAATGCCAACAAGTCTAACATCTTCAGTGTAAATATGTCAGTCCAAAGCCAGAATGATCTTATAGAGATTTACTGTAAGGCTTTTAACGAATGGCATTCAACCAACCATTCTAAGTAAAACCAGGGGCAAACATCTCCCTGATCCTACAGATATTTTTACAATACAAGCAAGAATCAGTGGGGCATGTGTACTGCCACCAGCCTTTATCTTTTAAGTAAACATTACTTATCCATTTCACCCATAGATTATCAACACTTTGTATGATATTCTAGACATATTTAGCAATTGCAGCTTCATTCCATTTATTATGTCAGTGATTCCCAGCCCTCCTTCATGTTTAGTCCTACACACTAAGTCCAATGTCACTAATGGGGGCTTGTGTGTGATTATTTTCCCATCCCATATAAAGTTTCTACACATATCTGGTATTCCCTTGAGCACTTGTTTTGGTAGTGTGAAGATGGTCGACCAGTAACTGTGTATATGCAGCAATACTGAGTTAACTAGTTGCACTCCCTCTACATAGGAGATGTGCCTTGTACCCTAGTTTTTGATTCTAGCTGCTATCTTGTCCATGAGTACCTCACAATCCATTTTGGATATTCTTTTGATTGAGATGGGCACTACAAGATACCTAAATGGTAGGCTCCCATTTTGGTATCATGTCATCTCTATAAGATCATTTTGGCTTTGGACTAACATATATACACTGAAGATGTTAGACTTGTTTACACTGAGATGTTGCCTGATGTGTTAGAGCCTATGTACAAATGCCAACAAGTCTAACATCTTCAGTGTAAATATGTCAGTCCAAAGCCAGAATGATCTTATAGAGATTTGTATCTCAACTCTGTTGTCGTAAGACTTTTAACGAATTTTACTTTTGAATTACTGTGTCATATATATGAAAAGCTTATAAAAACCTAATTTTTTTAGAAGCTCTCCGGAATTTCATTAGTGAAAAGTTTGATTGTTTACATGAATAGTGTTTTCCTCAACGTAAAGGAAAATGACGATAAAAAAAGATCCAAAAAAACATAAAACAAGGCTAAACGAGGAGAGTTTTTGGTTGGTGACTTGAGAGAAATATCGCAAGCTTTTAGTTTCCTCGAAGATGTATTAATTGTTGAAAGCTGTCCTTTCATGGATTTGGCTTTTCAAACCATTTTGGAGATAAGCAATTTTTTTAGATAAGTTTGAAGGCGATTTTTAGAAAAATTATTTCAAGGCAAGAGGAATGCATGCCGTGAAAGGCAACTTATCTGCCATTAAATTTCATTTTTTTCGCTTTTCTAGATCCACCTATGTAACGATTCGATCGGTCATTTTAAACTCTAACAATCGTTCGGCGGTTTGACACCTTGAGTATCTTCACTTCATGTATTATGACTTTATCATGTATTCAGATTAGATTTTCGGTAAGATCAGAGTCGGTTTGGAAGAATAATTTTCAATTTGGAAGCTTTAAGTTGGAAGAGTTGACCAATATTTGACTTTTGAGTCAACGCCTTCGGATATGAGTTTTGATGGTTCCGTTAAGTCTGGATGATGATTTTGGACTTATGCGTATGTCCGAATTTGGATTTGGAGGTACGTAGGCTAATTTGATGCTTTTTGGCGAAAGTTGGAAAATTGAAGGTTTACAAGATTGATAGGTTTGACCAAGAGTTGACTTGGTTAATATCAAACGGATTTTGGTTTCAGTAGTTGGTATTGGTCCGTTGTGTCATATGGAACTTGATTGCACAAATTGAGGTCATTCCGGGATGATTTGGTATAGTTCGATGTCACGACCCTAAACCCGAACCCGATCGTGATGGCGCCTCTCGTGAAGACAAGGCCAGCCGATTAAACCCAATTCACTTTTTAAATAGTTAAATAACATAGAAGCAGTCTAAAACATGATATAGCAATACTAAGTAGCGGATAATGTCATTGAAGTGTGGAAGTACAACCCAACATAGCCCTAACCGGGGTGTCACAAGTCACGAGCATCTATAAAATCTAACACAAGTTTGAAAGGTCTACAACTAGTAAAAAAGTCTGATATGAGATAGAAATGATAAAGAGGGAGAAACACGGGTCTGCGTACGTCAAGCAGCTACCTCGTGAACTCCGAATGTCTGCCGGGAGCTCTCAACTCGCACTGGCAGGATCAGCAATGCCTAAATCTGTACACAGCGGTGCAGGGAGTAAAGTGAGTACTCAAACTCAGTGAGTAACAAATGTAAATAACGACTGAAAGTAAGAACACACGTAAGGCATAAGGCATGCTATAATGAAGCAATAAAACCATTTAAAAACAGTACAACAGTGGAAAGTCAAGAAAAATCCTCTTTCAACAAATAAACAAGTAATTGACAGGTAATTAAGGTAGAGTAAACAAATAGAAGTTCGCCCCTCGGGCACAATATCAATAAATCTGCCCCTCGATCAATATCTCAGAACAATACCAGTCCCTCGGGCTCAATCTCACATCACAATGGGTACCCGCGCTCACTGGGGGTATGCAGACTCCTGGAAGGGCCCCTTACGGCCCAAGCGCAATAACAAGCCATCTCGTGGCATCAAAACTAGGCCCTCGGACTCATATCAATCAAGCCACCTCGTGGCGCATATATCTCAAGCCCTCGGCCTCAAATCAGTATCAGTGTTTCCTCACAACTAGGCCCTCGGCCTTACTCAGTCAAAAATACTCACAAGCCCCTCGGGCAATAGTAAACAGTGTTTCTCGGTCCAAATATCATTTAAGTCTTAAAACTGAGTAAACATGGTTGGGTATGAAAACAGTGAAAAATAACAGGACTGAGTTCAAATGTAAAGTCAAAACAGTGAGGAAATATCAATAAAAATCCCCGAAGGGTGCAAATAGTTAGCACTAGGCCCAAATATGGCATTCAGCCCAAGTAATGATTATAGCAAACAGTCTTCAATCAAATATGCGATAAAATCATCAATCGGGACGGACCAAGTCACAATCCCCAATAGTTCACGACCCCACGCTCGTCATCAAGCATGTGCCTCACCTTAATATAGAACTACGATGTGCAAATCCGGGGTTTCAAACACTCAGAGCATTATTTACAATCATTACTCACCTCGAACGGGCTAAATCTCTAGCTCATGACTCCATTGCCCCTCGAATCGGCCTCCACGCGAGTCGAATCTATCCAAAATCGGAACGAGGACGTCAAAATATGCTAAGGGAACAAAGCCCAAGCGAAAACAATCAATAAAGGGCACAAATTCCGAAATTATCAAAACCCGACCCCCAGGCCCACGTCTCGGAATTCAGAAAATTTCACATCAATAGATTCCTTATCTCCCCATGAGTTCATACATATCAAAAGTTCTCAAGTCCGACCCCAAATGGTCCTTCAAATCCACAATTAAAGGCCTAAATTTCCAAGCCCTAGTTGCCCCAATTTTAACCTTTGATTTCCATAATTTATAGCTATAATCCATGAAATAATAGCATAGGAACGAGTTTTAGGTCCAAATTCCTTACCTCAATGAAGTTCTCTTGAAATCCCCCTCTCAAATCGCCCAAGAAGCTCCCAAGTCGAAGTCAAAAATGGTGAAATAGCTAAATCTCGCAAAATGAAATAATTTATATGTTCTGCCCAGGCTTTTCCGCATTTGCGGTCCAAAACCCGCTTCTGTGGTACTGCATATACGGTCAAATCCTCCGCTTCTGCGGAATTCACTTAGCGGACCAATTTCGCATCTGCGATCCAATCTTCGCACCTGCGACTCCGCAGGTGGGTCCAAATACCGCATCTGCGGTTCCTGACTTCCGCACGTACGGCACCGTACCTGCGGTCCCCAAACCGCAGGTGCAAAAACACTAGAAGTAGAAAAATCTCAGCAGCTGTAATGACATCTCAATACCTCAACCAAAAGCACAAACATAACCCAATACCTTATTCAAACTTGTTCCAATCATCAAAACGCCTCAAACAACATCAAATCTACCAAATCACATCGGATTCAAGCCTAAGTTTCTAAAATCTTCTGAAATACGCTTTTATTCAAAAACACAACCAAGCTACGTCCTAATGACCTGAAATTTTACACACACATCCTAAATGACACGATGGATCTACTGCAACTCTTGGAATTCCATTCCGACCCATATATCAAAATCTCACCTACCAACCGGAAATCGCCAAAATATCAACTTCACCAATTCCAGCCTAAAACTACTCCAACACTCCAAAACCCATTCTGATCACGCTCCTAAGCCATAAATCACCTCCCGAAGCTAATCGAACCATCGAACCGAACCGGAAAAGTTTGTTTTTTAATTCACATTCTTTGGACATAATGGGTACTAGGGGTGTACAAACCGAACCGGAAAATTGCACCAAACCGAAAAGTCAAACCAAACTGATTAAAAACCCTGACTAGGTTTGGTTTGATTTGGTTTAGTATTGAGTAAAAAAACCCGAACCAAACCCACATATAAATATATAATTTTTGTATATACTTTTAAAACTTTATGAATAATTTTCTTTACAAAAATATTTGGTATTTAATTGTGAAATGTAATATTTAATAGAATATAAAATACTCCATTTTTATTAATCTTAAATAATGGGTTATATGATCACTTTCTTATCAAGTGTTACTGAAATGCGTCAATTCTCTTTGTTCTTCCATGTTCATATGTCAAGATTTATTAAATTCTTATATCTTTTTTCGAATTTGAAGTGGTATTTCGATAATGTAAAATTAAATAGAACTTATCATTAATTAGGTATCATATTAATTTTTATGTTTAATTATTAAATTCGTTTAACCTTGAAAGTATACATCAACGAAAAATTATTGTCAGACGACTAAAAAAATAACTATCATGTGTTATTAACAAAATTCTACCATAAAAATATTTTAGTATATCATATGTTTGTCAATTTTTTCAATTTTTACTAAACACATATTTGCTTATAAAAAGTTTAACAAAGTAAGACTGAAATAATATTCATGTAACAAAAACATCCAAAAAATCTGAAAAACCCAACAAAACCGAACCAATCCAACCCGATATAGTTGGTTTGGGTTGGTTTTAATAAAAACCGAATCAACCCGGTCCATGTAAACCCCTAATGGGTACCATATTGATCAAACGGCCTTTTATTTATAATTAGATTGAACCATTAGATCTGTATCATAATTATGGAACCATAGCAACAAGAATCGTCGAATTCTGAGGTCGTATGAGTGAGTTATGTTCATTTTCGTGTCGGAAAAGATTACTGCTTTTTGCTGCGAACTTTGTTCTTCGCGAACACAAAGGAGGTCCCGCGAATGCGAAGAAGAAAATCTGGGTTGATCGATCAACACGAAAAATTACACTTCACGAACGTGATGATGTCCCGCGAAGGCAAAGAACAAAAATTACTCGGGCAATGTTTTAAATGGGGATACCGGGCATTTTAGTATTTTGATCATATTTTGAGTTCTAGAGTTCCGTCTGAGGTGATTTTCATGGCATTGTTCTCATCTCAACAAGGGGGTAAATATCTGACCTCTATTTGGATATTTTACTATATTATTTTTGTTGGTTATCATTTTTATCCGTGTTTGGATTGTAAAAATTAGAGTTTTGAGCCCCAAAGTTGAGAAATATTAAATGCTTAATTTGATGGTCAATTCATTGACGTAATTGGATATTTTTATGGATATACACTATATGATTAATGGGTAATATTTATTTTCGATAATTTTTGAAGTCCGGGCATGCAGGCCTGGAGTTGACTTGTTGACTTTTTGTGCGGAGTTGACAATTTATTTCTAATTGTTGAATTACAAGTTATAAGTATATTTTGATTGTTTTGCATGTTCTTTGGCCAGTTTCGGATCGTTTAGAATTGGTTTGAGGTGTTAGAGAGACGTTGGAACGATTATCGGATTTTAGAGCGAGGTAAGTCTCCTATCTAACCTTGTGAGGGAGAATTTACCCCGTAGGTATTATATTTATTACATTCCACATGTTGTGGGATCTAAGCACGTATGAAGTAGAGAGTGTCCGTGTGTATGCTAGAATTTTTGATTATTTTTCTAGGTAGACTTAGATTCACGCCATGCTTTAATTGTACTATTTGAGTTATTCTTGCATGTTTAATTACTTTAATTCACATTATGACCTGAGACTAGTCTCGCGTATATTAATGGACTCGCTATTTTAGATATTTTACGAGCTACTTGATTAGCTGTAGAAATTGTACTTCTTTTACGGATTTCTCCCGCATTGTGCGTATCCATCAAAAAGTTTCTCTTGAATTCCATAGCTCACACTTATATTCACGAGTGGGGTAAAAGACCCGTAAAAGCTTCACACTCTTATGGGATCGGGTCATTTGCCTTGGTAGTATCATGTATCATATTCTTTTGGAATCGGGTCGTTCTCCTCGGCATGATATTGTAACATACTCTTATAGGATCGAGTTGTTCGCCTCGACAGTATCACACATCATATTCTTATAGGATTGGGTCGTTCGCTTTGACAAGATATTATAACACACTCTTATGGGATTAGATCGTTCGCCTCGGTGGTATCATGTATCATATTCTTATGGGATCAGGCCGTTCGCCTTGGCGAAATCATGTATCACACTCTTATGGGATCAGGTTGTTCGCCTCAACAGTTCTATGAAACATTCATATGGGATCGGGCCGCTCACCTCGGTAGAATCATGCAAATTACTTGATAAGGAGTCTGCATACTCATGAGTTTCCTGACTTGAGATGTGACCATTGATTTGGTATTGAACATTACGTATTCCATTTGAGGAGGTATCCAATTGAGGACTTTGTGTTCATTGTTCCACTGTAGACTATATTATTTCCCCATATCTGCACTCATTGTTTACTTACCATGTTTCATACTTGTCTACTTGTTTATATTTGATTTACTGGACCTCTAGTAAGTGTCAATGTCGACCCCTTTTCACTACCTCTTCGGGGTTAGGCTAGATACTTACTTGGTATGCGTTGATTTACGTACTCATGCTGCACTTCTGCACTAAATATGCATGATCTGAGAGGTTCATTTGGTGGTCATATGGGTGGGTAGGCGCAGCTGCTGAGGAGACTTCATGGTGAGCTACATTCCATACTACAATTCGCAGCACACAGAGTCTCCATCATAATTATTTACTTTATCCTGTCTACCTTGTATTCTAAACAACTGTTTTAGCATTATTGTATGTCCTAGTAGATGCTCATGCACTTGTACACTGGATTTTGGGATGTTCTAGAATTTGTTTATGGTTTGCTTTACATTGACAACTTTTACTTTATATTTTATTTAAATTGTACGTATATAAGATTTTTAATGCCTTGATTCTCTATCTAATATGATTCTTGATTTCAAACATAATAAAATAAATAATTAAGTTGGTAGTTCATCGTTGGCTTGCCTAACGGCGACGTTGGGCGCCATCACGACCTATAGTGGATTTTGAGTCGTGGCAGCTAGGTATGAGAGCACTAGGTTCACTTAGGTCTCACGTGTCATGAGCAAGTCTAGTAGAATCTAGCGGATTGGTACAAAGACATTTGTACTTATCTTTGAGAGTCTACATAGTTGTTAGAAGAGCTTCCCTTCCCTGATTCCTATGTGTGCAATTTGATTTCTTTGAAGGTTATGCCTTCGGTTCCTTCCTACTAATTCATACACGATGTCAGACAATTTTTTTATCATTTGAGCATCGACAAGTTGTAAAGACGCTACCGATGCAGTGCATGATGCTTTTCCCTTTGAATGCGGGCAGAATATTATCGTCGCCTTGTGGAGGAGTGTTTTGTCATTTCATCCCAGTGTTGGTGTTACCTACAGTCAAGATTTGATATTTCCAAATTTGGTAGAATTCCCGTTAACATTTTGGTGTCGTCATCCTTGATTGAACGCATTAAGGCTCATCAGCATGTTGGTCTTCATTTGTTTACCTTTGGGCACGATGTTGTGAGATGGAATCTAAGAGGAAGTTATCAGAGATGGTTGTGTATTACGACTTCAAGATCAAATCGGCGTTTCCAGTATTGATGGTTCAATGGAGATGATACCTGAGGTGGTTTCTGTGCTTAGGAATTTTGAATGTGATGTGAACGGCTTGATTGGAATGTAAGAAAAAGTGAGTATCCGATCATTGTTTTGGATGCAATACAGCTTCGAGTTTCAAACATATTATTGGATCTTCAAGTGATGTTAATGAATGAAATGATTCTTATGGCCAGCAGATCAGTGTGGACCCAGGGAGCTTAATTGATTTCATGATGGATGTAACAATAACAATGACATTAGAGGATGTCGATATGAGGTTACATAGGTGGGATATCTCCTGTGAGCAGGTTAGTGGTTGTGTGGTTTTGATGAGGTTCCTACGAAGAGTTCAACTTTTTTCCCAAAATGGGATGCATGTATTGCAATGTGAGCTTAGATCGCTTGAAGAATGTGGTATGATTGTCAGGAGGTTGGGTGTGTGACTGTGGCTGATAATTCAGGATGTGTTATGATTAGTGCAACAAGAAATTATGAGAAATTTGGTTGAGCAATGATGTGAGATCATGGTAACTGAGGAGGAGTCATTGTGGGTTCTGGATTTATGTGACTGTGGATTAAAGCTAAGTGGGGAAGCCTACCATCTATGATTGGGTCACGTGGTGACGTGCCTTTGCAGTTTTGCGGTTGTCACGACCTGATATTCCCACCTTCGGGACCATGATGGTGCCTAACATTTCACTTGCTAAGCAAGCCAATATTAGAGGATTCTTTAAGCCAATTTTAGTTAATTTAAATAACAAAATCAATTAAGAGAAATAGAAGCTAAAACTGAGTGCATAATAACATAAAAACCCATAATATCTAATACAATCCGGATCTGGAGTCACAATTCACGAGCTTCTAGAATCACTACATACATGGTCTGAAATAAATACAACTGACTTGAACGAAAAGAACAGTAAAATAGAGGAGATAGAAGGGGACTTCAAGGTCTGCAGAGGCCAACGAATCTACGTCGAGTCTCCAATGAGCAAATCCAAGCTGCTACGCCTCACGAATAGCTGGGGCCAGTACCAAAGTCTGTACAAGAAGTATAGAGTGTAGTATGAGTACAACCGACCCCATATACTCCGTAAGTGTTGAGCCTAACCTCGATGAAGTAGTGACGAGGCTATGACAAGACAACCATATAAATAAGCTGTGTAGATAACAATATAAATACAAGAAATAGCAGATAAAGGCTAAACATGTACTATTGGGAGGGGCATGCAAAAAGGGGTACAAGATACGATAAAATACAATATGAAAAGATAACCAGAACAGTCAGTATGCCCTTAACTAGTAAAACGGATAAATACAATGGAAAAAACTGCACAGCATCACCCTTCGTGCTTTTACTCTCACTTTCATTATAAATCAATAAATACGGCATGACATCACTCTTCATGCATTAACTCTCTAAACATGTTACAACATCACCCTTCATGCATTAACTTTCACAATATGGCACAACATCATCCTTCGTGCATTAACACTCAAATACGGCATGACATCACCCTTCGTGCATTAACACTCTCCCTTACTACATAACAATGAACATATAACAACAGGGAGATAGAATGAACAAGAACAAGCCTTACGTCAAACTGGTTCCACAATACCAACCTCAACTTTAGAAATAATACTCAATTATCACAGAAAGCCCATAAACGCGGAAAGAACGATTAATTTGATAAGTAACTAGTCTAATCATGGACAACATGATCAAAGTAGAAAATAAATTACAAGGAAAAAGTCTCACCCGCATGCTTTAACCCAACAACAACGCATAAGTATTCGTCACCTCACATATACGTTGTTCCCAACATCTAAACATGTAAAAAATAGGCAAACTAGTCCTAATCCCTCAAGTCAAGGTTAACTACAACACTTACCTCGCTCCAAAGATCAACTCAAAGCTCAGCCGCAGCTTTGCCTTTCAAACAAGCCTCCAAACCAACAAAATCTAGCAAATTACCAACCAAACGATTCAAAATAAGCCTTAGGAACTACCCACAATTACAAAAGATTCAATTTAGGTCATTTTTGAAAAAGTCAACAAAAGTCAACTTTCAGGACGGCTTAGTCCAAACCCAAAATTCGGACCAAAACCCGATTATCCATTCACCCCCGATCCCGGTTATGTATTTTTTTTTTGATCTGACCTCAGTTTGAGGTGTAAATCTCAATTTTACAAAAATCCCTAGTTCTGCCCAAACCCCTAATTTCTACCATGAAAACACAAGATTTTAGGTTGAAATCTTATAAAATGTAATGAAAAATTGAAAGAAAATAGGTTAGAATCACTTACCAATGGATTGGGGAAGAAGGGTTCTAGGGAAAATCGCCTCTAGGGTTTTCGTTTTTTGAAAATTTGAAGAATGAGAGAAAATCTCGTTTTTCAGCTATTAGACCATTTGCATGCGAACCCTGCAAATGCGAGAAAACCTTCGCAAATGCAAAGTCTTGACATCTCTGCTATCATTGCAGTTACGATGATTTGTTCGCAAATGTGAACATTGATCTTTCGCAATTGCGACCAAAACGATCTCAAATGCAACCAAGCCTTCCACAGTCCCACTTCGCAAAAGCAAAGTTGTAATATTCCACACATTCAGATTAGGTGTGAATGAGTTAAATGAGTAGTAAGGTTATATTTTGGATATATTATGTCCTATCGGGATGATTATGGGTGAAAATAGTTGTTTAAAAATCAAGAAGGAAAGTGAGGTGCATAAGATTTGACAAAATCGCCTAAGTTTGCACAAGGTCTGCCTTCCAGTAGGTTGTAGTGAAATTTGTAAGGAATATTGGAAAATTCAAAGCATAAAAGTTGTAGGCCTTTGAAATATCTTTCCAACAACATATTATGGAGCTCAAACGGAGCTCTGTGCAAAGAGTTATGCCCATTTTACATAAAGGTGTGCAACCACCGCGGTCCTGCCGCATTTTTACCGCGGCCGCGGTGGCGAGGCAATGTCTCAGCAATTTACCGCGGTCTGGACCACGGTCTCGCCAACAAGGATGCAGGGACCAACTTGGAAAGCCATTTGTTTAGCCCTATTTCGTCCCCCACAGCCCCAAAACATAAAAACTTTCTCTACAAAGGAAAACTCTCAAAAAAACCAAACTCCTTAAGGGTCCCTCCATCATCCAAGGTAAGTTCTAATGGTGATTCTAAGTTAATTTCAATTTCCCAACATCTTATTAACATGGTTAAACCATTCATATCATTAGATATTCGATTGGGACACCATTGTTGAAAGAAGAAACCCTAGAACTCGAATTCAAGAAGATTGAACATCAAAAAGGTAATATCTTCTCCCTCTAATTGATTCTATCATTGAATTAATGGTTATAGACTCTATTTCATGAGATATGAGTTGATGGGTTTGATAGAAAAGCATGAACGGCGATAGGTTTGGGTTGTTGATTGGTTATTATTGGATATGGGTGTTGATTACCTTATGGGTGATAAAGAATAATGTTGTTTATAACCATTTGAGACTTTGAATTTATTTAGGAGCAAGAGAATGGGTTATTGGGTGTAGAAAAACCATTAATAAAGACTATGAAGCTTTATGCCACCAAATGCTTGAGAAGATGCCTAAGTAACCAAAACATGAGTATTGTTGCTAATATGGAATCCCTTTGACTTGTATTGATATAGATTAAAGGTGAAAGGGTTAGAGAATGTTGTATTACACTCAAGAGCAGGAATTTAAGGTATGTGAGGCTAACTCTCTATGTTTTGGAATGTTAATGATTCTCCCAACACTACGTTTTTTTACGACGTATCAATTTCCTCAGAAATATAGTTAAGCCTAGTTCCTTGAATAGTTGTAGAACTTCTATTCTCTAGCTTCATAAGTCGTTCATGACTTTCATTCTGAACGTTGTGAGCTCAGTTCGTATTCAATATAAACTTGGGTTTGATGTCCCTAAGTCTTAGTATAACTTACTCAACATGTCATAAATAGTTGAAGTTTCAGGGTTCATAATCAGTTCAAGAATACATGTCTCAGTCTAGTCCTAATCAGTATTCCAATATTATGTAACTCAGCGTAATCCAGTATTCCAGTATCATGTAACTCAGTGTGATTTAGTATTTCACTATCATGTATTGCAGAATGATTCTCAGTTCCTGATTTTAAATCCCTGAATATTGAACACCTATATTTGGGCCTGAGGCTGCAGTTAATGCTTTATGCATCTTTGGGCTTGAGGCAGCAGTTAATGCTTTATGCATCTTTGGGCCTGAGGCCGCAGTTTATATTTTATGCATCTTTGGGTCTGAGGCTGCAGTTTATTCTTTATGCATTTTGGACCTAAGGTCGCAGTTATGTATACGTATACTTGGGCCCGAGGCCACAGTTTGTGCACATATATATATTGGGCCTGAGGTCGTAGTTTAATATTTAGATAAACAAGTTGTTCATCATTAATAAGAGGGAGTATTCATATCCTTACTTCCTTTATCATTTCAGTTATCAGTTATTAGTTCAGTTACCAGGTATCAGTTCAGTTATCAGTTATCAGTTCAGTTATCCGTTATCAGTTATCTTTTCAGTTTCAGTTTCAATAGTTATCATTTTAGTTATTAATTATCAATTCTTAGTTATCAACTTAGTTTCAGTTTCAGCATTTTTAGTTCTTTCTTTCAGTTGCTTTACATACCAGTACAATTCAAATGTACTGACGTCCCTTTTTACCTGGGGCCTACATCTCACAATGCAGGTAATGATTTACAGGTTGACAATTCAGAGCGCTAGGACTCTCATATCAGCTGTTTGGTGATCCCCAAATCTTTCGAGGAATTATCATTACTTTACAGCCTTTCAGTATTTACAGATAGTTAGTATTTTCAGTACTTCAATAGAGGCTTCATATACTAGAGTAACAGTTAGACAAAGTCTTAAGTTTTTCATGTTAAGCTATATTTGCTACAAATACATTTCAGAAATTGTATTAGTACTTCCGTACTTTGATTTATATCATTCAGACTTTCAGTATATCAGCATGTATTAGTTTATCTTTCGCATTTAGCATGTTATGATATCATATGTTGATTCAGCCAGCCAGTTGGTTCACTCAGTCACATGTAGTCAGGCACCGAGTGCCGTGTTACGTCCAGGCCCAGGTTCGGGGCGTGACAAAGCTTGGTATCAGAGCACTAGGTTCAAGTGTCCTAGGGAGTTTATGAAGTTGTGTTTAGTGGAGTTTCCTTTATATGTGTGTGCCGGCCACTCATATAAACGATTAACTACCAAGACATCCAGGATTGTCTCACTTTTTTCTACTCTAGATCGTTTCATGAAGCTTATAGCAAAAGGTAACCTTCTCTTCCTATCGAATTCCAAATGTATTGGATTCCCAAGCGACGCGCAGGAGAAATGTAAGGTCCTAGAGAAGATAACTGCCCATTGGGGTATAATCATAGAGTATAGGTTGGTAAATATGAGACTTTAGAGGATGTAAAGAGTGGGATGCAATGGATAGTATTACAGATTAGAGCATAACCTTATCAGAAAGTACAAAAGCAGTTATCATGTCTTATGGTTATCAGTTTACCTTAGTTACCAGTTATACAGTCTTTTAGTTAGCAAGTTTATGGTTATTCAGTATGCCAGTATTCAGTTATATGTTTACCAGATATCCAATTTTCAGTGTATCAAAATTTCTATAGACTTGTGAGTATACAGTGATGCATATGGATGCTCAAAGAGAATGTAAGTAACAGTGATTATAGCAAAGTCTTTGCATGTTTTAAGGATTAAGATCCAAGACTCACTGGATGGTGCATAAAGTGATTTATAAGATATGTATGGCAGTGTATCCGTATGTCAGACCCCACGATGTATCAGGTTAAGAATTCAACCGCAGCGGGCATAAAATTGATAACTATAGTTTTGGACAGAAAAGAGCCTAAGGAAAATATAGCTAAGATTAATATGATGTGCGAAATTAGAACCAAGAGCAGGCGACATTGAATTTTAGGGAATGATTTTAAATTGTTTAGATTTATTCAAATCAGAACTAGAAAGTACCATGTTATTGAATTTATATACGAAGTGGCTATTACTGTAAGATAAAAGATATGACAATTCCCCTTTATGTGACTATGTGTTTAGGTTGGAGGTTTATAGTCTGAAGTGATTTTGAAGTGTATAGAAAGTTTGGGGGTTAGATATTCCAATTTTGTTTAAGGCGGATGAACTTTCCCTAAGTGAAATCCATGTGCATAATTCAAAAAGAATGATAGTGCACGACAAAAGAATATGGTCAGATGATGAGGGAAGTTAGGAGTAACCTTATGCTTCATTTTAGTTATTCAAAGAAGGAGAAGAAAATATGACACTAGCAGGTGGTTAGAAAAAGGATATTAAGTAAGTGTTGAGTAGATACAACAAATTAGCATTTCAGCAGAGCTAGTAGAGGTACAATTTGATTCACTTAGCCAGGTTATCTCTAGTGAGTGGATGGCAGTTTGAAATACCTAACGCATGTGTTAGAACCCAAAGAGTTTAAGTTAAACTCGAAGTACAATGGTAGTAGGAAAAAATCAGCTAGGCAGTAAGAGAGAAAACTATAGAAGAGTAGCCTTTAGGAATTTTCGTAATATGGTTTCTCCAGGATTGACAGTGTGAGTAGAGTTAAATTATTAAGATTGTGTATGATAGTTGTGAATACATTAACGTTCCGTTAAGTGAATAATTTCATTTTTCCTAGTAAGAAAGACTTCTCAAAAGTAAGTTGGAAGATGAGTCGTCGTTGACGTAGAGTGCAAAGAATTGCAGAGAATAAGGAAAGTTATTTGGATCCCAGCAAAAAGAGAAGGATCCACAAGTATAAGACCTTTGGTCTAAGGGGTGATGTGAAAATTTTCAGTAAGTCTAGTTGGAGATCTGAAACTCGAATAGTAGCATGGGATATGAAAACGAAAATCAATTCGGTAATGAGGGAAAATTGTATAATTACCACACGGATTATGTCTAGCATGTGTAAGAAAAACAAAGTGAGTAGAATGATCACCGAGTTTAGTTATTGATGATAAAGTGATCGCAGAAAGCTATAAAATCATGCCCAGTTATGTATCACGAGCGTAGTGCCATTGCACGAGACTCTAGTCTTCGGGGTACTGGTTAAAGACTTAGCTCACAATAATTCTATAAGTGTTTTCAGGAAGTGCTTAAGAAGATAATCAAGTGTGAGAAGTATAACTCATGATCGAGGTAGATAAGACAACTCTGGTGAAAGAAGTTCACCGCTTAGCCCAGCTAGGAGTTCAATTTGCGTACTCCAAAGATAGTAGAGTTGTTGTCAAGAATATGACTTGTTCCCCCTTAGTAGCTGAAGGGAAGGAGAAATAATTTGATGATCCCTACGTGGTGCAATTGAAAGAGGAGATTCACAAGTATAAGACGATGGCTTTTGAATAAGGGGGCGATGATAGTACTTTGAAGTACTAGGACAGATTGTGCCAGACATAGATGGACTTAAAGAGGGAAGATCATGTTAAAAACTCCATAATTTTAGGTATTCTTTCCATCCAGGTTCCCTAATATACATCATGACCAAGGAGATTTATTGGTTGAACAACATGAAAAAGAACGTCATAAACTTTATGGCCAGGCAGAGCATTTTATTTAATCAGTTGAGGATATGTCCTTGATGTTAAAAGTAATTGGGATGATCACATACCTCTCATTGACCTTGATAATAATAACACCTACCATTCTAGTATCAAGATAGCACTGTGAGAGACTCTATATAGGCGAAGGTGTAGATCGTCAATTGGTTGGTTCAAAGTTGGTGAAGAGGAGTTGTTGGGAACAAATTTGGTCTATCAGACCATAGAGAAAGTTAAGTTGATTCAAGAGCGTTTGAAGACGACTCTGAGCCGCCAAAAGTCCTATTCGAACGTGCGGCATAGAGACCTCGAGTTTAAAGTTGATCATTGGGTGTTTCTAAAAGTTTAACCTATGAAAGGGGTTATGAGATTTGGGAAGAAGGGGAAGCATAGTCTCTGCTATATTGGGCCATATAGATTCTTGTGAAGGATCGATCAATTAGCTTATGAGTTGGAGTTGCCACCATAATTAGTGGTGGTACAACTCGTATTTCACGTGTCATGTTATAACATTCAAGTTTCCAGTACTCAGATACTCATGTCAGTTCAGTACTTAAATACTCATGTCAATTCAGTACTCAGATACTCATGTCAGCTCAATACTCATCTACTCATGTTAGTCCAATATTTAGACATTCATGCCAGCTTAGTACTCAGATTACTCAAATATTCGTGCCAGTTCAATATTCATATATCCATGTTAGTTCAGTATTCACGTATCCATGGCAGACCAATATTCAGTCAATACAGTAGTCATTCAGTTCAGTATCGCAATAGTTCAGTAATCATGTATTCATTCAGTTTGGTATACAAGTGTTTATGAAAGTTCATGTTTCTACCAGACCCGTTTAAGGTCCGGAGTAAGCAGAAGTTACAGTCAGGACAATCATTCGAGGACGAATGATCCCACGGGGGAGATAATGTAACATCCCGCACATTCAAATTAGGTATGAATGAGTTAAATGAGTAGTAAGGTTATATTTTGGACATATTATGTCCTATCGAGATGATTATGGGTGAAAATAGTTGTTTCAAAATCAAGAAGGAAAGTGAGATGCATAAGATTTGACAAAATCGCCTAAGTTTGCAAAAAGTCTGCCTTCCAGTATGTTTTAGTGAAATTTGTAGGTAATATTGGAAAACTCAAAGCACAAAAGTTGTAGGCCTTTGAAATATCTTTCCAACGGTATATTTTGGAGCCCAAATGGAGCTCTTTGCAAAACGTTATGCCCATTTTACATAAAGGTGTATAACCACTGCGGTCCTGCCGCATTTTTACCGCGGCCGCGATGGCGAGGCAGTGTCTCAGCGATTTACCGCGGTCGGGACCACGGTCGCGCAAACTGGGATGCAGGGGCTGACTCGAAAAGTCATTATTTTAGCCCTATTTCGTCCCCCACAGCCCCAAAACATAAAAACTTGCTCTACAAAGGAAAGCTCTAAAAAAAAACTAACTCCTTAAGGGTCCCTCCACTATCCAAGGTAAGTTCTAATGGTGATTCTAAGTTAATTTTTATTTCCCAACATCTTATTAACATGGGTAAACCCTCCATATCATTAGATATTTGATTGAGACACCATTGTTGAGATAAGAAACCTTAGAACTCGAATTCAAGAAGATTGAACGTCAAAAAGCTAATCTCTTCACCCTCTAGTTGATTCTATCATTGAATTAATGATTATAGACTATATTTCATGAGATATGAGTTGATGGGTTTGATAGAAAAGCATGAACGGTGATAGGTTTGGGTTGTTGATTAGTTATTATTGGCTATGGGTGTTGATTACCTTATGAGTGATAAAGAATAATGCTGTTTATAACCATTTGAGACTTTAGAATTTATTTAGGAGCAAGAGAATGGGTATTGGGTGTAGAAACACCATTAATAAGGACTATGAAGCCTTATGCCACCAAGTGTTTGAGAAGATGCCTAAGTAACCAAAACATGAGTATTGTTGCTAATATGGAATCCCTTTGACTTGTATTGATATAGATTAAAGGTGAAAGGGTTGGAGAATGTTGTATTACGATCAAGAGCAGGAAGTTAAGATATGTGAGGCTAACTCTCTATATTTGGGAATGTTAATGATTCTTCCTACACTACGTTTCTTTTACGACGTATCAATTGCCTCAGAAATATAGTTAAGCCTAGTTCCTTGAATAGTTGTAGAACTTCTATTCTCTAGCTTCAAAAGTCGTTCATGACTTTCATTCTGAACGTTGTGAGCTTAGTTCGTATTCAATATAGACTTGGTCTTGATGTCCCTAAGTCTCAGTATAGCTTACTCAGCATGTCATTAACAGTTAAAGTTTCAGGGTTCATAATTAGTTCAAGAATACATGTCTCAGTCTAGTCCTAATCAGTATTCCAATATTATGTAACTCAGCGTAATCCAGTATTCCAGTATCATGTAACTCAGTGTGATTCAGTATTTCACTATCATGTATTGCAGAATGATTCTCAGTTCCTGATTTTAAATCCCTGAATATTGAACACCTATATTTGGGCCTGAGGCCGCAGTTAATGCTTTATGCATCTTTGGGCCTAAGGCGGCAGTTAATGCTTTATGCATCTTTGGGCCTGAGGCCGCAGTTTATGCTTTATGCATCTATGGGTATGAGGCCGCAGTTTATGCTTTATGCATTTTTGACCTGAGATCGCAGTTATGTATACGTATACTTGGGCCTGAGGCCGCAGTTTGATTGGGCCTGAGGCCGCAGTTTAATATTCAGATAAACAAGTTGTTCATCATTCAGAAGAGGAAGTATTCATATCCTTACTTCCTTTATCATTTCAGTTATTAGTTATCAGTTCAGTTACCAGCTATCAGTTTAGTTATTAGTTATCAGTTTAGTTATCCGTTATCAGTTATCATTTCAGTTTCATTTTCAATAGTTATCATTTCAGTTATTAATTATCCATTCTCAGTTATTAGCTTAGTTTCAGTTTCAACATTTTTAATTCTTTCTTTCAGTTGCTTTACATACCAATACAATTCAAATGTACTGACGTCCCTTTTTGCTCGGGGCCTACATCTCACAATGCATGTAATGATTTACAGGTTGACGATTCAGAGCGCTAGGACTCTCGTATCAGCTATTTGGTGATCCCCAATTCTTTCGGGGCATTATCATTACTTTACAGCCTTTCAGTATTTTCAAATAGTTAGTATTTTCAGTACTTCAATAGAGGTTTCATAGACTAGAGTAACAGTTAGACAGAGTCTCAAGTTTTTCATGTTAAGCTATATTTGCTACAAATACATTTTAGAAATTGTATTAATATTGCTGTACTTCGATTTATATCATTCAGACTTTCAGTATATCAGCATGTGTTTGTTTATATTCCGCATTCAGTATGTTATGATATCACGTGTTGATTCAGCCAGCCAGTTGGTTCGCTTAGTCATATGTAGTCAGGCACCGAGTGTCGTGTTACGTCCAGGCCCAGGTTCGAGGCGTGACAGAAGTCTTGTTCGCAAATGCGAACATAAGGTGCCCAACTACTCTTCACAAATACGAACCTAACATAGGTAGCAAATGCGAAGTCTGATTCGCAATTGCGAGGTCTGAGGCTTGCACCAGAGCTGAAACACACCAGCACTTTCCTAGGTCCAAAATTCACCCTGTAGCCTAAATACCATACTAACTTGCTCGCATAATCAAATTGCCATACTAACTTGCTCGCACAATCAAATCGCCAAAATAACACCTAGAACTACGAATTGAGCACCAAATCAAATAAAATTTTCAAGAAAGCTCATGAACTTCTATTTTGACAACTGAACGTTCGAATCACGTCAAACCAACTTCGTTTCTCATTAAATTTGACAGACAAGTCATAAATATAGTATTGGACCTATACTGGGTTCCGGAACTAAAATATCGACCCGATATCAATAAAGTCAAACATTGGTCAAACATTTAGATTCATTATGCCTTTAAACTTTCAAATTTCAACAAAAAGCGATAACTCAAGCTAGGGACCTCCGAATTCGATTTTTGACATATTCCCATGTCCCAAATCACGATACACACCCATCAAGACCATCAAAATATGGATCCAGGTCCGTTTGCTGAAAACATTGACCGAAGTCAACTCAAATGAATTTTAAGGTAGAAATTTCATATTTTGTCAGTTTTTAACATAAAAGCTTTTTGAAAAAACACCCGGACTATGCATGTAAATTGAGCTAGTTAAAATAAGATATTTGAGGCTTCGAAACACAGAATTAGGTTCTAAAACTCTAGATGACCTATCGAGTCATCACATCGGTATGTTGGTGGAGTATTTATTACTAAGGGAAGAAAGTATTCATCCAGTTTCTTTATTGGAGTTCCCATGTGCTAACGGAGCACTAGTGGTTTGGTTAAATAATCGAGACTGGGCTAGAGTGGGTTACTCTCAATAATGGTTCTAATGGATTCTGGATTTTAGGTGTGGTGCTTAAGGATTTTC
This sequence comes from Nicotiana tabacum, assembly GCF_000715075.1. Lineage (NCBI taxonomy): Eukaryota > Viridiplantae > Streptophyta > Magnoliopsida > Solanales > Solanaceae > Nicotiana > Nicotiana tabacum. The sequence continues at coordinate 1,722,840 of NC_134085.1, forward strand.
AGATTCGTTATGTGGTTGAGAATCGGGTTTTGTAGTAGAGTGTAAAGGGTACTGGGAGCATTTCTATGTTATTAATGGGTCTATGATGTAATGTTAGAAAATTAGGAGAAAATATGGCTTATGGGTATTGAAAGTGGCTCGGTGTTTGAATTGTCAACAGGTTAAGTACAAGCATCAGAGGCCTGGTGGTTTATTTCAGAGGATTGAGCTTCCCGAGTGGGAGTGGGAGAGGATCACTATGGATTTAGTTGTTGGACTCCCACAGACTCGGAGGAAGTTCGATGTGGTATGGGTCATTGTTGATAGGCTGACCAAGTCAGCGCATTTTATTCTTGTGACAGTCTCCTATTCATTCGAGAGGTTAGCTGAGATCTATATCCGGGAGATTGTTCGTCTTCATGGTGTGCCCGTGTCTATCATTTCGGACCGAGGTACGCAGTTTACCTCACACTTCTGGAGGGCAGTTCAACGAGAGTTGGGCACACAGGTGGAGTTGAATCGACACAAGTGGCTATAACCTATTGACAATTCATAGAAGATCTAATCAACACATGTGTATTAGTTAAAGTTACTATAAATTGTATGAGGAGGGTATGAAATGGCTTATGGGTATTGACAAAACATGGTCTCATGATTTGGGTCACTCGAGATGACCATTGATTGGGTTCCGTTATGTGATTGAATAGAGGTATTGATCCTGAAGGCAAGTCAAGAAGAAATCCTAAGAAGTCGAGTCAGTCTAGTAGTGGTTTGGATAGGCATGGTTAAGTAAATGATCGGTGCCTTCGTGTGGTAAGGCAATACAAATGTTTCATAGTTGTATGCGCGGGCTCTGTAATTTAATTGATTTGGAGGTATTTGATTATGATGGTTTTGATTATGTGCAAATAGGTCCCAGAGGAGTTATGGCAGTTTAGAACACGACTTGAGTTCTATGTCTTTTGCAGCTATGTGATGTTGGTTGTGTGTTGTGATTCTTCTTCTGAAATGAGTTAAGTGAAAGGTTCTAGCCGATGAAGTGTTTATTCTACTGGTGGTTTAGGAGTTATGATGAAATTCTTTTACTCTCGTGTAGCAGAGGATCAAGGTTGCGATCCAGTTTTGACAGGAATGCCATGAATTTGAAAGAGCTGAGGAGGGATTTCAGATGTACATAGTATGTTGGCGCTATTTTTGTGTCACCTGAGAATGGTGTTCTATGGAAGAGGCATTGTTTATTGATTTATTGATTCTTGATTTGCATTACAATAATAGTATAGTTGGTAGCCATGTATGTGTAGATTTTTCTACCTAGTATGAACGGTTGTGGGAGTATCTCCCGCGGGATGATTGTATAAGTGTGACGTGTCAGCCATTTATATAGTAGAGACTAAAATCAAGTATGGAGATTCTAGTACTATTGTTGATACAAGAGTTTATGTCTGAGAGGCGCTCTATTTCTTTGGTTGTGGACTGTGAAATTTTGTTCTTGATTTGATGGTTTATCGTATGTGTCATAGATGGGGTCATTGTGGATCTTTAGGAGGTTATAGACTCATTTGGGGATGATCAGAATCGGCGTTAAGGTCCGTGGGTAGGTCTAATATGAATGTATATTTCATACTAGATACGATATGCTTATTCGGTATAGTATTGCTTATGGATAGGTCTTCAGGCATGGTGGATAATATTCCTTCCTTCGCCTATTTCAGGTGCCACTCTTTATGCTATATGGGTTGTGAGTTGGCTTAGATTATTCACACGTGTGTTGAGATCCTGTGTAGATTGTGGTGGTATGTGAGCGAGATGGCTCTTGATATGCATATCGTTTATTGCACCTTAGTCGTGCTTGGCATTTTGTAGCGCATTGGGAAATCTGGCTTCCCAGGGTTATGTTTATGAATTTGGCATGCTTGTGGTCGATATTTAGGCATTTTATGGGTATGCTCATTTTCACTTGATGAGTATTTCCTTATTCATTGTTATGTGTGGATCGGGTGGCACGCCGCCATGGGTAAGACGTTTAGATCGAGATGCACGCCGCAATAGTAAGATACTGAGTATGGTTCTTTATACTTATTTTGTACGTTTTGTTTCTCATCTCTAAGATAGGTTCGTAGGATTGGTTTAGTTATTTATGTTCGTTGCACAGGCCAAATAGTCTTATATTTGGGTTCGTTATTCCTTATTGGTCATATTCGAGTTGTGCCTTGTTGGTGCATTGACGGTGTCCTATGAGATTTTAGACGGTGTTTGAGGTGGTTTATTGCCCGACCAGATTGTATTGGGTGAGACAAGGTTGTTGGACCTGGAATTAGTGCAGATTTATATAATGTATATCAGAGGAAAAATGTCACTAAAGGTTCTCGCCAAGCGGAGAGACTCCATGAGTTATTAATTTCGCAGGAAGTTATGAGTTTCTACACACTTCTTTCATCGTTGCAGTTTTGCGAGGGTTGGAACATGGCTTATATGTGTTATGAGGTATATTGCATGTATCGGGTTCGTAAATTTGCAGCTCTTGTGGTTGGACAATATTATTATGATCATACGAATTATGCGGTGCATTGTGTGAATTTAGCATGGGTGCAAGATCATGTTTTGGTACAACGTATTGAGATTGATACGGCATGTGTATGTTAGAATCAGACCTGGTAGAGAATTTCAGATGTTGGAATTTGATTCTAAGGCTTGTGGGTTAAGGTAGTAGGAAGGATCTTAAGTTTGTCTTGAATTAATATTCTCATATGGGTTGTTGTTTCACGGGTAGGTGCACAAGGTGTTAAATAGTGATTTTGAGCAACTATGGAACATTTCTTGGCACGTTCGAGGACGAACGTATGTTTAAGTGGGGGAAATTGCAATAACCCGACCGGTTATTTTGAGTTCTAACATGTCGTTCAGTGGTTTGAGATCTTGAGTAGCTTCACTTCATGTATTATGACTTTCACGTGTAGTCGGATTAGATTTTTGGGAAGATCAGAGTTGGTTTGAAAGAATAATTCTCAATTCGAAAGCTTTAAGTTGGAAGAGTTGACTAAGGTTTGAATTTTGCATAAACAACTTCGAATAAGAGTTTTGATGGTTCCGTTAGGTCCAGATGATGATTTTGGACTTAGGCGTATGTCCGGATTTGTAGTTGGAGGTCCGTATATTGGTTTTGATGCTTTTTTGGTGAAAGTTAGAAGATTGATAAGACCGAAAGTTGACTTTGTTGATATCAGATCCAGATTGTGGTTCCGGGAGTTGTTATAGGTCCGTTGTGTCATTTGAAACTTGCATGCAAAAATTGAGGGCATTCCAGGTTGATTTGGTATGGTTCGATATAAGTTTTAGAAATTTAATTGTTCATTAGTTCATTAGGCTTGAATTGATATGTGATTCATATTTTTGTTGTTGTTTGGTGTTATTTGAGGCCTCGATTAGGTTCGTGTTATATTTTGGGACTGGTATGTATGATTGGACGGGGTCCCGTAGGCCTCGAGTGTGTTTTAGATATGTTTGGGTTGTGTCGCGCTCTTATTTGATATTTCCTCATCGTTTCTTTTGTCATAAAGGATACCATATTTAGCAAACAACCTTTTATTTTTTATTATATTAAACCATTAGATCCGTATCATAATTATGGAACCATAGAAACAAGAATCGTCGAATTTCGAGGTCGTATGAGTGAGTTATATTCATTTCCGTATCGGAAAAGATTGTTGGTTTCTGGTGCGAACTTTGTTATTCGCGAACGCGAAGAAGAAAATCTGGTTGACCATCCGCGAAGGTAAAGAAAAAAATTACCTGGGCGGTATTTTAAATGGGAAAACCGAGCATTTTAGTATTTTGAGCATATATTGAGTTCTAGAGCTTCATTTGAGGTGATTGTTGTGGCGTCGTTCTCGTCTCAACAAGGGGGTAAATATTTGACCTTTATTTGGATGTTTTACCATGATTATTTCCATTGGTTATTATTTTTATCTGTGTTTCGATTATAAAAATTAGGGTTTTGAGCCCCAAAGTTGAGAAATGGTAAATCCTTGATTTGATGGTCAATTCATGGACGTAATTAGGTATTTTTATGGATATACACTATATGATTTATGGGTAATGTTAATTTTCGATAATTTTTGAAATCCGAGCATGCGGGCCCGACGTTGACTTGTTGACTTTTCGTGCGGAGTTGGAGGTTTATTTCTAATTGTTGAATTGCGAGTTTTGAGTATATTTTGATCCACTCCTAGAAAAATGCAATTTTTTCAGGAAAATTTTCCACAAATATATTATCAATTGCAATTCCCACTGAAATTTGAAAAAACTTAATGGGAATTGGAACATTGTAACGACCCGACCGGTCGTTTTGAGCTTTTGCATTTCTCTCGCTATTTCTCAGGTATGACTATGCCCGTGTGATGTATTATGACTTATGTAAATCGTTGGTTTTGGTTTCAAGGTAATCAGAATGGAAGAATAGTTCTCAGTTTGAAGCTTTAAATTTGAAAGTTTTGACCAAGTTTTGACTTTTTAGTATTCGATTTCGGATTTCAATTTTTATGATTTGGTTAGCTTTGTTAGGTGATTTTAGACTTAGGAGCATGATCGGAATGTGCTTTGGAGGTCCGGAGTGGATTTAGGCTTGAATTGGCGAAATTAGAATTTTGGCTTTTTTGGTTGATAGGGAATATTTTGATATAGGGGTTGGAATAGAATTCCAAAAGTTGGAGTTGGCCCGTTGTGTCATTTGTGACGTGTGTGCAAAATTTCAGGTCATTCGGATGAGGTTTGATAGACTTTTCGATCAAAAGCGGAATTTGGAAGTTTTTGGAGTCCTTAGGCTTGAATCCGTTGATGATTTCATGTTGTTCTGAACGTTCAGAATGTTGGAACAAGTTTTTAATGATGTTATGGGATATGTTGGCATGTTTGGTTGAGATCCGGTGGGCCTCGGGTGAGTTTCGGATGATCAACGGGTCATTTTTTGGACTTAAGGAGTTGCTGGTTTGCTCGTGTTCTACTACTGTTATGTTCTTTATCGCGATTGCGGGAGGAGGTTCGCGATCGCGTAAGGCAAATAGGAGGCCATATGGGTTAACTCTTCACGTTTGTAGAGAAAGGGACGCGATCGCGTAGGTCAGTCAAGTTGTGCAATGCGAACGCATGGGCCAGGCGGCATTCGCGTAGAAGAAATAAGGCGGCAAAGGAATCTGGTGTTTCCCTTCCCGTTCGCGTGGGGTCAATCGCGATCGCGTAGCTCAAAGGAACCACTCCATCGCTTTCACTTGTGGGGAAACGTGGTCGTGTAGAGTAAAATATTAAGGCAGCAAAAATTGCTCTTTGATATCGCGAGGATGTTTTCGCGATCACGATTAAGGAAAATTACTTGGGCAGAATGTTTTAAAAGTGGTTTTCGCGATTTTTGGTCTATTTCATCCATTATTGAGCGATTTTGGAGCTTTTTGAGAAGGATAGAAGAGGGAATCGAAGGGAAACACTTGGAGGTAAGATTTTTGAACTCAATACTCGATCCTATGTTGATTCTTACTTGTTTAAACATGAAATTAGTGGGATTTAAAGCCTAAAATTGGGGAATTAGGGCTTGAACTTGGAGAGTGTAAATTGGGAATTTGAGGGGCCATTTGAGGTCCGATTGATGTTCTTGGTATATATGGACTCGTGGGAGGATAAGGATTCTATTGATGTGATATTTATTGGATTCCGAGATGTGAGCCCGGGGGTCGAGTTTGACAATTTCGGTATTTTTTATGTAACTTGGTTATTTTCGAGTGGGCTTTGTTCCTTTAGCATATTTTGATGGTATAAATCTGATTTTGGTTAGATTTTGAGAAATTGGAGGCCGACTCGAGGGGCAAAGGCATCGTGGGCTAGAGTTTGGACCGGATTGAGGTAAGTAATGATTGTTAATGTTGTTCTGAGGGTATGAAACCTCGGATTTCACATTGTTGTGCTACTTTAAGGTGACGCACACGCTAGATGACGAGCGTGGGGGTGTGAACCATTGGGGATTGTGACTTGGTCCATCCCGTACGACTATTAAGTCGCGTATTTGATTGAAAACTATTTGATACTATTGTGTTTTGGAAAGTATTATTATGTTTTGAGCTGAATGCCATATTTGGGCCTCGTGCCAACTGTTTGGACCCTTAGGGGCTTTTTACTACTATTCCTCACTGTTTTGACTTAATATTTGTACTCAGTCATGCTTTGTTTTACTGATTTCATAACTCAGCCTTATTTACCCAATTTTGATGCTATAAATGATATTTTGGGCTTAACGCCCTGTTTTACTGATACTCTGAGTGGCTTGTAAGATTAATGGCTAAGAGAGGCCGAGGGCCTAACTGTGAGGTTGATGATTGAGAGAGGCCGAGGGCCTGATTGTGATATTGATGACTGATAGATAGGCCGAGGCCCTGGTTGCGAGGACTATATATTTATGATTCGGGCTACACGCCGTAGCAATATATATGTATATGGATCGGGCTGCACGCCGCAGCGATATAACTCTTGGGCTATAGGAGCTCCTCCGGAGTCTGCACACCCCCAGTAAGCGCAATCGACTATATATATGGATCGGATTGCTCGCCGCAGCAATATATGGATCGGGATGCATGTCGCAGCGGTTATTATATGGTACCTATTGAGCGTGAGTTCTGAGTGTGAGCGCTGATGGATAAGAGTATAGTCCTGAGTGACTGAGAGGCTTGCCCGAGGGGCTATATATACATGTATACGAGTGATGCCTTGCTTGAGGGGCTTGTTTTATGAAATTACTGTTTTCACTCATCTTTATACAGCGCCTCTACCGAAAATGTTAAACAGCTATTTTGAACAACTTTCATTAAAACTGAAATTTTTACGAGATGTTTGGAAATTAAATTACTGATTTGGTTTTGTTATTTCCACGGAGATTTTAATGTTATGTGATGTATATGAATGACCGAGAGGTTTGCCGGAAGGACTGTTTATGAATTATTTTTCCCGAGGGGCCTATTACGATTTTTCATCACTTTTACTATAAACTACATTAAACCTTTATTGAAACTGTTAGAAATTTATCTTTCAAAGGATTTTACTAAAACTGGGGTTTAAGGAGATGATTTAATTTGTATCCTGTTTTGGAAAAATTACTGTACCCGTCGTGGTGCTATGATGTGGATTATGTGATTTCTTACTGCTCAAACTTTATTTACTTTTATTACTTACTGAGTTGGCGTACTCACATTACTCCCTGCACCTTGTGTGCAGATTCAGGTATTTCTGAGCTTAGTGGCAGGTTCATCGGAGTTAGCTAGGTAGCTGCCTGGCGATCGCAGCCCTGCTTTTCTCCCTTCTTATTCTTCCTTAATGCATTCTTGTGATTTTATCGGCCATGTTGGTCTTGATGTTGTTAGACAGTTGTAGTAGATGCTAATGACTAGTGACACCCCGATGTTGGGCTTGTGTATTTATTCTGCACTGTTCACTTAGACTTACATCATGAGATTATTGATTAATATATGATATAAAAATAACTTTTATTGAATAATGGTTGATTCGGAAATTGTGCCGACTGACCTAGTTTTACGATAGGCGCCATGAAGACCGGCTCGATTTTTGGGTCGTGACAAGTTGGTATCAGAGCCTAGGTTACATAGGTCTCACGAGTCATTAGCAGGTTTAGTAGAGTCTCGTGGATCGGTACAGATACGTCTGTACTTATCTTCGAGAGGCTGCAGAACCTTTAGGAAATCCCACATTCTTGAATTCTCGTTGCACGACATTGATTCACCTTGAAATATAACCCTTGAAATTCCTTCCACGCATTCGTATGCGCGCATGAGCGCTCGGTATCAACTGTGCATCGACGGCTTGTGATTCCCTGATCAACGGGCGAGATATGACTTCTGTGTGTTGATATTGGTTCAGTTTGGAGGACTTGAGGCCGGGTTTTTGCCTATAACTTGAGCACCGAGGTGCTGATTGTGTGAGCATGTGCATCTGGATTTATATGTTCGATAATGTCCCTATTAAGGGAAGTGATGATTGGATAGCTACGCGATGAGTATGATGTGACTGCGAGAAGTGTTCATATGAATTGAATGAAACGAGAAGGGTCTGCTTGGGGGTAGCAAGAACTATATGGTGCTTGATTTCCATCTTGATTTGATGTATAGCCACAAGTTGTGGGTGTGTTGAAGGATCTTTTCATGTTTCCTAGTTGGGAAGTGAAGTAGATTTCACGTTGTGATATGAGTTCAGACTCAGGAAGATTAAGTGACAGTGTGATTTTTATAACGGTGGAAGAGCATAAAGATATGTTAATTTGAGGCGAAGCAGGTGGGTTATCTCCTGTGGAGTGTTCTGAAGTTTGTGTGATCCTTATGTTGTTGGTTGGAAGACCTCTTTTACTAGTGAAATATACGTGTTGCAATTTGAATTTGGGTCGCTTAAGAGAGTGGGCTTGACTGTTACGAGGGTGAATACGAGATTTGCAGAAGATTTAAGTACTATATGGTCTGTGTTGCACGAGCTTATGAAGGATTGAGTTTAATCTCACTATGGTATTATGGCAGTAATAGAGTATATGCATTATGAGTTATTATATATTTTGATCTATGACTTTGAGCCAAGTGGGGGAGTCTGCTATTGGTTAGTTGATTGCACGGGTTATGTGCTATGTTGGTTCCAGTTTAGGGCATACTGGTGAATCAGTTATAGCTTACAGAGGTTGAGGTCGATGACGAGCCGAATAAAGGAAATCTTGGATAGGGGTTGCGTTATGCTTTACGAGCGTATAAGAATTTATGGAATGACTTGAGTTGTTATTGGTAAAAGATGTAATGTACATGGAGCAGGAATTTATTTGGTTGCATTACGATGGGGTTACTTTTTGCGATGTTGGAGTGCTAATGGAGAAAAGGTCGTTCAGTCCGTTTGATCAGTCTAATTGAGGTTTAAGCAGAGTGGATGACTCTCGAGAATGGTTCTAATGGTTGAAGATCTTACATGTAATAATTGGGATTTCAGGTGTGTATTTTTCTAGAAACCGAGGTTTACATTGGAGGATGACAAGACTTATGGCATTTCTGCATCACTATAGATTCTACATACCAGTATCAGGAAGGCAAATGGTAATGGCTTTAGAATCAGAGAAGGTCTCTTCAAAGCAGGTATCTCGATTGTGGTACTTTTGGGGGTGCTTCGGAAGAATACAATGGTTTATGAGCCTTAGGGCGATGTGGTTTTATGTTAAAATTCGTGGGGCAAATTTTAGTTAAGAGTAGTGGTGTACTAACAAGGAAACATATCAATTGAAGGTAATTCAGAAGGAACTTGGGATAAATGGTACAACTTGGTAGTAGGCTGGATTGACATGGTAATGGATATGATCGGTTCTTGGGTGCTTATGAAGCGATGGGTTTCTACAGGTGTTTCATGGTATTGCTCTTAGGTTTTGATGGCTTGTGTAGCTTGGTTGAGTTAGAAGAGTCAGTCCTGATGGTTCGATTTTGTGCAAATGGAATTCGGAGAGTTCTTGATGGTTTCTACCACGGTTATAGATGTATATTTTCTACTGGTGTGAGTAGCATGAGAGGTATAGTGGATTTCTCCTAGATGGGATCATATGGAAAGTCTTGGCTAGTTGAGTACATGGTAGCTTGTGGCTTGGAAGGGATTATGAAATCCTCATATTTGACATAGGATGGCATGGTATATGCGATATGTTGTGTAGGGTTGATATTACATGTGTAAGGTTACGATTCAGTTTTGGAAGGAAGGTTATAAATTCTTAGGCAGCATGGACAGTTTCAGATGACTAAACAAATGAGATCACTAATTGGTGTGGCTTGATGAGGGAATACATTTCAGAAAGGGCGATGTGTTGAGTTATGGATACTTCATTGGTATGGCAGCACTCTCTTGTTAGATCGACGGCTGATATTCAAGTTCGCTTAGTAGCACAGAAGAATTATAGGAGTACCCCTCATGGAATGATCGAGAATCAGATGTGTGTTAGATGTTCGGGCAGTGTAGCTGGGATCAAAAATGGTGATTCGTATGTCCTATTGGAGGTTTGGAGACCCAAGTGGATCCGTATTGCTTAGCTTGCTAGATTTTGGTGTGATATTGGGTATGGACTGGTTGTCTATGCATCATGTTTTTTCTGGGTTGTTGCACTAGGATGGCAACGTTGGCTATACCAGGAATGCCACAAATTGAGTGGCGAGGTTCGACGGATTATGTTCCTAGTAGGGTGGTTTCATTTTTGAAGACCCAGCGGATGGTTGTGAAGGGTTGTCTTTCTTATTTGGCCTTTGTGATGGATGTCAATGCAGAGACTCTTACCATTGATTCAGTTCTGGTGGTGAGGGATTTTTCGGATGTGTTTCCTGCTGCCGGATGTGTCGTCGGATAGGGTTGTTGATTTCAGTATTGATTTGGTGTCGGGCACCGTATCGTATGGCACTGGCGGAGTTAAAGGAGTTGAAGGAGCAACTTCAGGAACTCCTTGATAAGGGGTTCATTGGTAGGCCAATATGGATGTGTGTTCTACATTGAGTCGGATTGGTTGACTCCGAACTGCTATTATTAAGAGATGTGCTATTTGATTGTTGTTGAGCTTATTCGTGTTCTGGAGTGATCTATGAGATAGTCATCTGTGTTATGAGAAGTTGCGATTTGTTGGTTATATGCACGCATGGTGCGGTTTCGTTTGGGCTTTATAGCGGAATTTCAGTGAGATGGGTATTTAGGTGTTGCATGATTGACTGCGCATTGGATATGTTCTCTCGGACTGGTATGACCTTGTGTTGTTTGCTCTCCATGGTTATGGTGATTCATTGTTGGTACTAGACATCAAATTGCGTGTGGTTGTTGACTTTGAGCGTGGTGGCTCGAGATGTTTCATGTGGACTAGTGTTTGGATAGGGTCACGCATTTTAGAGAAGTTATGTGGAAGTATGATCCTTCAAGTTAGATTCGTGTGTTCTGGTTCTACGATGTATGATGGGTTCTCAGCATTGTGTGATGGTGGTACTAGTGAGCTTGCGGTACAACTCTCTCATTTGAGTCACTTTCCATTATTTGAGTATATTTGGACTATTGCTTATTGGTGCACAGGTTGCATGTGTTGTGGCTTGAGATTGTATCGATGTGTCATATCACTAGAGTAGCCGTATTGGATGAAATGAGGTCGTTGGGATCTAGAATGAATACTATAGGATTCGATTTCAGCATGTTGGAAGGATAATATCGAGATTCGACTTAGAAATTTACTATGGTCCATGCCAAAGGAGAGGGAGCTTCATGAATGGTTGACCTGAGGAATAGTTATGACTTTCTGCGTGTTTCATTCATCATTGGCAGTATACAGAAGTGTTGGAATGAGGCTTTATTTGATAAGAGGTTTATTATTGATATTCGATTGTTTTGAGCAACTGCTATGATTAGAATATTATAGCTATGAGTGTTTGCGTTATGTGGTATATCATGTAATTACATGTGAGACTAAGGTATATCTTACTCAGAGTATAGATGTGAGACTCTGATTTGGTAGATGATTTCAAAAGTGGAAAATGTTGTTCTAACTTTTATAGGCTAGGTTGGATTGTGAAATTTCAGTTACATTGTGTTATCGGGCCTATGTGAGATAGGGTGACGTGGGATCAGCCCCAGGTATGTGCATGGTAAGGTTACACAGCGATTTGATGGCTTTCGGAGCAATTCTGGGCACGTTCGATGACGTACGTATGTTTAAGTGGGGGAGGATGTAACGACCCGATCGTCGTTTTGAGATTTTTCATTTCGCTCGCCAGTTCTTGGGCATGACTAGCCCCGTGTGATGTATTATGACTTATGTAAATCGTTGTTTTTGGTTTTCAGGATAATCAGAATGGAAGAATAGTTCTTAGTTTGAAGCTTTAATTTTGAAAGTTTTGACTTTTTAGTATTCGATCTCAGATTTGGATTTTTATGATTTGTTTAGCTCTGTTAGGTGATTTTGGAGGAGCATGATCGAAATGTGTTTTGGAGGTCCGGAGTAGATTTAGGCTTGAATTGATGAAATTAAAATTTTGGCGTTTTCCGGTTGATAGGGGAGATTTTGGTATAGGGGTCGGAATAGAATTTGGAAAGTTGGAGTAGGTCCGTTATGTTATTTGTGACGTGTGTGCAAAATTTTAGGTCATTCAGACAAGGTTTGATAGACTTTTCGATCAAAAGCGGAATATGGAAGTTTTTAGAGTCCTTAGGCTTGAATCCGTTGATGATTTGATGTTTTGATGTTGTTATGAGCGTTCCGAAGGTTGTAACAAGTTTGAATGATGTTATGGGATATGTTGGCATGTTTGGTTGAGGTCCTGAGGACCTTGGGTGAGTTTCGGATGCTCAACGGGTCATTTTTTGGACTTAAGGAGTTACTGGTTTGCTGGTGTTCTGCAACTGGTATGTTCTTCATCGCGATCGCGGGAGGAGGTTCGCGATTACGTAAGGCATATGGGAAGCCAACTAGGTTAACTCTTTGCGTTCGCAGAGAAAGGTACACGATCGTGTAGGTCTTTCAAGTTGTGCAACGCGAATGCATGGGCCAGGCTGCGTTCGAGTAGAAGAAATAAGGCAGCAGAGGAATCTGGTGTTACCCTTCGCGTTCGCGTGGGGTCAATCACGATCGCATATCTCAGGGAAATCACTGCATCGTGTTCACATGAGGGGTAACACGGTCGCGTAGAGTAAAATATTGAGGCAGCAAAAATTGTTCTTCGCGACAGCGGGGATGTTTCCGCGATCGCAATTAAGTAAAATTACCTGGGCAAAATGTTTTAGAAGTGGTTTTCGCAATTTTTGGTATATTTCCTCCATTATTGAGCGATTTTGGAGCTTTTTGAGAAGGATTAAAGAGGGAATCGAAGGGAAACACTTGGAGGTAAGATTTTTTAACTCAATATTCGATCCTATATTGATTCTTACTTGTTTAAACATGAAATTAGTGGGATTTAAAGCCTAAAAGTGGGGAATTAGGGCTTTAAATTGGAGAGTGTGAATTGGGGATTTGAGGGGCCATTTGAGATCCAATTTTGATGTTCTTGGTATGTATGGACTCGTGGGAGGATAAGGATTCTATTGATGTGATATTTATCGGATTCCGAGATGTGGGCCCGAGGGTCGGGTTTGGCCAATTTCAGGATTTTTTATGTAACTTGGTTATTTTCGAGTGGGCTTTGTTCCTTTAGCATATTTTGATGGTATGAATCTGATTTTGGTTAAATTTGGAGCAATTGGAGGCCGACTCGAGGGACAAAGGCATCGCGGGCTAGAGTTTGGACCGGATTGAGGTAAGTAATGATTGTAAATGTTGTCCTGAGGATATGAAACCCCGATTTCACATCGTTGTGCTACTTTGAGGTGACGCACACGCTAGATGGCGAGCATAGGGCGTGCACTATTAGGGATTGTGACCTGGTGATGATAGGCTATAATTGCGTATTTTAGTCACTTATTACTCTCTAATTTACTGTACTTTAATTGAGTTTGAGCTATAATCGCTAGTGTTTTGCACTAAATATGTGTTTTATGCCTTGTAGGAGCGATTCCGAGCTATGTAGGCATTATGGAATGAATTCAAGTGATTTGGAGCTTTGAAGTCTGAGTAAAAGCCCAAGGCATTAAGTCGGGATCGTGTTCGAAGGTCGTGTACCAAATCCGGATGTTCAAAGAGGATGAAATAAGTTCACTCTGAAAAAATTACACTGCCGCGCCGCATACGCCGCCACAAGGCATGGCGCAGCAGTGTAAAATGCCGCCTGATGCGAAAAGTTGAGGTTGCTGATAATTTCCATTAGCGCGCCGCATGGCGCAACACATGATGTGGTGTGGCTGTACAAAATTTATAGAGCCAGAGTCCTATTTCGCGCAGGAGAAGGTGTTTTCGTATGGGCCCGACCCTACTTGGTATATATACATGGAAAACATTACTTTGAAGATGTCTAACAAACTTTTGACACATCTTAGACCTAGGGACACACTTTAGACGTGGAGGAAGACAAACCACGCTTGGAGGAGGCTTCTAACTAGTTTTTCTTCTCTTCTCTTCTTTTAGTTTCATAGCTTATTAGTTCTACAGTTTTGGGTGCTACATGAACGTTGTAGTTGGAAGCTTAGATTGTTCTTATTATTTTATCATATTGGTTTATTTATTCAATCTTGCGCTTACTTATTTAATTTCTTCATCACCAATTGAATACTATCTACGAATCTAGGATTGAACTCGGGAGAGGGAATTCTAGATTGCATATAAGATTGGGTATAGCAAGATCTTAACTCTTAGGGAGGGCGGATTTGCGGTTAGGATAGGAATATACCTAATCGCCTTGCTTGGTTACTATACAGGAATTATTAATGCATTCTTGTTAATTCTAATTCCATAGGAATATAGGCACTGAGTTAGCTTGAATAGGCGAGTTGTACTTCGGGAGAAGGCTACGAGCAATATTAACCATGTCAACCAATAAACCAAATAAATTAATTAAACGATTTAAGTGGAAAACTCAACGGGATTGTTAGCTAACCCATAGCTCTAGAATATTCACCCACATTGAATTCTCAATTAAGCTTGTCTTTGTTTTCTTTGATCTCTTAATTTGCTACTTTAGATTAATTTTAGTAAAATATTCATACTTTAGGATTCACTTGAATAGATATTGTTTGGTTTAATTTAGTTGATAGTTAATTACAAGTCTCTGTGGGTACGATATCTGAACTTACAATCCTATATTACTTGTCGACCATGTATACTTGCGTGTGCATTTGGGAGCAGTAAGTTTTTGGCGCCGTTGTCGGGGACTTAGAAATTAACTAGTCTACTAGGTTAGATTTTTACTTTTTTTCTATTCAAGTTTCTTTTTATTTTTATCTTAGTTTAATATTTTATTATCTTTATTGATATGACATCTTGGAATGATAATTGGTCGAATATTAGTTATTCTTTTTATGGTGATCCTTGTCCATATTGTGGAGGACCACACTTATGGCAAAATTGTGAATCTCAATCTTATGAATGGAATATTTGTAATATGTGTGGTGGTCAAGGTGTGCCATTGGGATGGTTGTCCTAATTCTTATTATCCTTCTCAGAGTTCTTATTATAATGTTTCTAATAATGTTTATGAGTTTAATAGGAGCAATGAAGTGGAGGATATGAAAAGCATGGATCGTATTATGGACATGATGATGCAAATAGTCGAGCAACAAAGTCTTGATGCTTTAACGATCAAAAGACTTCAGGCTAGAATGGATGAATTAATAGCCAATTTCCAAAAAGAACATCAATTCGATGAAGAGAGCGAGTTCCCACAAGAAGATTATTTTGAAGAAACAGATATAGTGAGCCAATCTTGGTTTGAGGAACAAGCTCAACTGATAAAATCTCATGAGTTTCTCCGTGATGGTCTTTCAAATATGATAGAACAACTGACAGAAGGAAGAACTGAGCTCAGGCAAGAAATAGACCAATTTGGCTTAGATATCCATGACATTCATGATCAATTGAATAAAACGGTTGAGGCGTCTGATGCCCTACAACCAATTTTTGTGGATACTGGCCAGCTTGAGGAGCGGAAAGAGGAATTCCAACTATCCGACCAAAATATTATTAATGATGCCAAGGTTGACGAAGAGTGCAAAATTGAGGATGTCAAAAATAATGCAATTTTGGAGTTGGAGCGTATTGGACCTCATTCTAAACACTTTTCAACATTGTGTTTGGTTGGTGACATGGGAATTGATCCATTCGAGCATATGGAGGAGCCAATACATGAGGAACAAAGTGTTTATATTCTGAAATTTGCGATACCAAAAAGACAAAACGACATCCCTCACTTAAAAGCCAAGAAGTGCAAGATGCAATATCTATTGCTTGGTTCCTTTATTTTCACACCACCGCCTCATGAACGTGACAGAAAAATTGATGCAAAATTGGGGGCACAATTCATATCCTCAAAGTGGAAGAAAAAGTGGTGAAAGTGATGGCGTCGTGCCGCGACGTTAAATCAAGCGCTTGTTGGGAGGCAACCCAATTCTATTTTTTTCTTTTTCTTTTATTAATTTTTGTCTTTTATTGTGTTGATTTTTTTGGTAGTATTAGTTTTGTATTTTGTAGGAGTAGAAGCAGGAGGCAAAGCCAATAGGCATGTGCAAAAGCGAGCAGGTGTTTGAAACTAAGTGTGAGGTACCCGCACAAGGAATCATACGTGGGAGAAGTTTGAGTATCCCGTGAGCTGCTAATACTTCGGTCTTTGGCCTACCAGGGAGTCTCTTTTACCCTCTTGTTATTTATAGTGTGCATTGAGGAAATTGCACAATTTTAAGTGTGGGGTGAGGAGATTGTTTGGGTAATTTTCTGTGCTATTTTAGCTTAATTGTAGCAGGAGTTTTTGTCAAAAAAACAAAAAAATTGGACTTTTCCCGACGATGGATTTCCTAGACAGTTTTCTTGAGGGATTTAAGTCTAAAGAAAAAGGACAAAAAAAATTTCTTTGTAGGTAGTGTAGCAATTCCCCCTTGGTTTTTCTTTGTGCCGCGGTTCTTTTCCAAGGGTTTTGTTTGAACCGGGTGTAGGTAGTTTTATTTTTTTAGGAGAGAAACCATTGTGTTATGATTGAAATTGAAGCAATATCTTTTAACTTTGTCATGCCTTGAGAATATTGAGTACTTTTGTTGTGATGCTTAATTTCAGTTTTTGACTATTATATAAGTACCTTAAATTGTACGATCTTAACTTTGCTTAACTTCTTTGACTAGAGTGTCTTGATGAGTCCAATCCTGAGTGAGTTATGTGTCATGTGTGTGTAAGATTTTTTATTATTCTGTGCATTGCATTTGATGTCTAGAACTTGCCCCGTGTGTTTGCAAAGCGAAATAGTAGTTTTGTTCAATCCTGGAAGTGATATAGGCGTTTCTTTGTTGAGCCATATAAATATATTACCCGCCTAATTGTTATGTATCATAGTTAACCCATTTAAGCCTATAATTCTTTTTTTTAGAAACCACATTACAAGTTTTACCCATTTGTTTGAATTAACCATCTATTTGAACCTTTTCATCTCTCATGAGCACTTGAATTATTATGAACTTTGTAAAATTTAAACTGTGGGGTGGTTGGGCTGGCTTTTGAGTGGAACTAATGAAATAAGGAGAAATGTGCACTGTTTTGAAAAAGTAAGAGCCACATGAATTGAAAAGGAAAAAATTAGTTGTATTGCTGATAGTGGTGACTGTTGATGTAATTGTGCTTAAAGAAGTATGGAGTTAATGTACATTGATGTGAAGGTGGAGTTATGGTTTGACATAAGTGTGGGGTTTTCAACGTTAAAGTTTATGTATTAAAGTGCTTAGGGAGGTATAGTCACTCTTATATCTAATTGTATCATACCCGTCCCGCAGCCTACATTACAGCCAAATAAAGTCCTACTTGATCCTAGAATGAATGAGCTCGATTAGTAGAGTAATACACTACGGGCAAGCCTATGATGCATCTTTTGTGGCATATTGTCACGACCCAAATCCCGGTCGTGATGGCGCCCAGCACACTACTAGGAAAGCCCGACCATTATTCAACACTTAACCCAATTTATCAAAAATAGCGGAAAGAAATATCAATTAAGCAAGATTAAAGTACTGAAGAATTTAACAAAATACACAATATAATCTCACTAGGACCCAATGTCATGAATCTGAGCCTCTAGAATACAGAATATCATCCTAATACATGGTATATCCAAAGTCTGATAATGCGGAAATAAAGAGATAGGATAGGAGGGAGAAGATCAATGGCTGCGAATGCCGTGCAGCTACCTCGATACTCCCAGAGGCTGGATCTGCTGATCAACTGGATCTACTGAGCCTGAGACTGCCCTGGATCTGCACACAAGGTGCAGGGAGTAAAGTGAGTACTCCGACCCAGTGAGTAATAAAAGTAACTACAGTCCGAAGATAAGAAAATCCAGTAAATACACAAAGTAAGCTACAATCCGAATATACAGCAACATATGGAACTAAGCAACTAAACACCAGTATAAATACAAATACATGAATGCAATGCAATGCATATGATGGTACATTCCAGTACCCACTGCGGCGTGCAGCCCGAGCCATCCATATTTATTTATCGTCGACGACGCTCACTGGGGGTGTGTACAGACTCCGGAGGGGCTCCTACAGCCCAAGCGCAATATCTTGGTCAGTCATTGTTACCTGACCGGTCAGCCATTGTTACCTGACCAATTTATATCATACAGTGCCATTGTTACCACTGTTCAAGTATATCATCCAGTGTCATTGTTACCACTATTTCAAGTATATCACACAGTGTCATTGTTACCACTGTTTCAAGTATATCACACAGTGTCATTGTTACCACTGTTTCAAGTATATCACACAGTGTCATTGTTACCACTATTTCAAGTCACTTTATAATCAGTCCAGAAAATAATATAATAAACCCCTTGGGTATTTACAAAACAGAAGTTCCCAGCCCGAAATACATTTAAAAATATCATTTAAGTTTTCAACACTTAGAATTATGGCTGAGTTTGCAAAACAGCATTTAAAACCTTGGACTGAAATTAAATGATATGCAAATCATGTTAAGCAGTAATATCAATCCTAGAAGGATTACAAATCGGCACAAGGTCCCAAACATGGCATCAAGCCCCGTAATATCAATGAAGTATGTGTATCAATCACCAGTATAGTATAAACATCACAAGGGATGGACCAAGTCACAATCCCCAATAGTATCCAACCCCGCACTCGCCATGGAGTGCGTGTCACGCCTCAATATAGCGTTACGATGTGAAAGTCTGGGGTTTCAAACCCTCAGAATAGCATTTACATCTATTACTCACCTCAAGATGGCCAAAAGTCTACTCCGCGATGCCCTTTCCTTTCGAATCGACCTCCTCGCGCATCGAATCTTGCCAAAACCACAAGGAATATATTACAATAGGCTAAGGGAATATAACTCAATCGAAAAGACTCGAAAAATATCGAAAATCACGAAATTTGCAAAACCCGATCCCGGGGCCCACTTCTCGAAAAATTACGAAAGTCGTCTCGCCACGAGTCCGTACATATAAAATTTACCAAAATCGGAGTTCAAATGGCCCCTCAAATCTTCATTCTAGAATTTCAATCTCAAGCCCTAATTTCTTATAATTGGCTATGTTTTCATGGATTTCAAGGATGATTCTTCAATAAAATCATGTATTTAATGATAAAACTTACCTCCAATCGATCTCAGTTGAAACTCCCTTCAATCCCCGTCCAAAAGCTCTCAAAATGACTGAAAATGGTGGAAAAATGACCCAAAATCAGATATAAACTCACTGCCCAGATTTTTCGCAATCCCTGTACACCTGTGCGGTACTGTTCACGCGCGGGTTACTGTTCACTGCTACTAAAAAAATGCACCAGCAGCCAATTTAAATTGCAGCACAGCCATTTTTCACTAAAATGGCTCTAACTCCATCATACGAACTCGGAATTATACGATTCTTGTTCCTATGAGTCACAAATAATAATACGAACATAACTCTTCAATCGAAACTCAATTCGGAGCTCATTTGCCTAGTGCGATATCCATTTCGCTCGTTAAACAATTACTCATATTTCGCGTCAAAAACCTAATCGCGACTTGATGAAATTAGACCAAAATTTTCAGATCAGTCCTATAATTCATTATCAAAATTTCTGAAGTCTCGGAATCAAATTTGGATCTCTAGAACTAAAAATTAACCTTTAGATCATTACATTTATGCTCAAAACGGCAAAAATCTTCCAAAAACTCTTCCAAAATTTGTCCGAGCCTCATGGGATCCCAACAAAGTATACTAACAAGTCCCATAATATGATACAAACTTAGTTGTTCCTTCGAATCACCAAAAACAACGCAAAAATACTAAATTCACCACGGATTCAAGCCTATGAACTTTGAAACTTCAAATTTTCACATTCGATGTCGAAACACGTCAAAACTAGTTCGAATGATCTCAAATTTTGCAGACAAGTCCAAAATGACATAACGAAGCTACAGCAACTCTCGGAATTCCATTCCGAGCCTCGGATCAAAATCTTACCTATCAACCGGAATTCGCCAAAATACTAACTTTGCCGATTCAAGCTTAATTCTACACCGGTCATCACAAAAATATTCCGGCCATACTCCTAAGTCCCAAATCACCTAACAAAGCTATCCGAACCATAAAATTCGCATTTCGAGTGCTCTAACACATAAGTCAATATCCGGTTGAATTTTCCAACTTAAGCTTCCTTAAAAGAGACTAAGTGTCTCAAACCTTACCAAAATCATTCAGGAATGACTTCAAAGTTTGCACACAAGTCACATTCGACATTACGGACTTGCCCCAACTTTTGGAATCACATTCCGACCCCGATATCAAAATTTCCACTTCCGGTCGAATTTTCTCAAAAACCTTCAAATTTCTATATTTAGTCAAACGGCTCCAAAATGACCTACGGACCTCCGAATTCACTTCCGATCGTGCTCCCAAATCCAGAATCACCATACGGAGCTACTCATAGTCTCGGAATTCCAAACGGACGTCAATAACACTGAAATGCATTTTAAGCCAAAACGCGATCCGGGCATGCTATATTTCATAATAGGCGCCAAAACGCTCCCAGGTTATCCAAAACCCGATCCGGGCATACGCCCAAGTCGAAATCATCATACGAACCTGCTGGAACCTTCGGATCCCAATTCCGAGGTCGTTTACTCAAAATTCTAATCCTAGTTCATTTCTTAAATTTTAAGCTTTCAAAATGAGAATTTCCATTTAGATTTGACTCCAAACTTCCTGAATTTTAATTCTGACCATACACACAAGTCAATATACCTGAGATGAAGCCGCTCATAGCCTCAAACTGCTGAATGACGCGCCGAAGCTCAAAACGACCGGTCGGGTCATTACAATCTCCCCCACTTAAACATACGTTCGTCCTCGAACGTGCTGAGAACTACACTGAAGTAGTCTGAAATCACTTGTTTAACACATCATGCACCTTCCCATGCTACCACTACTCCGTTGAGCACATTAGCTCGATAATTCTGTAGATATACTTATTTATTCAAGCAAATAAGCCATTAGGCCCAATTCCAACATCCTGAATTTCCCTGCCAAGCCTGTTTCCATCATACGACCACCATATCAATCTCCACACGCTGTACCCAAACATGACTGCATAACTTTGCTGAATTCACACTTTGCATCACTTTACTCATAGAACCACAATAACATTCTTTAAACATAATAGTCGAAATTCCATGAATCTGATGCTCCCATTGCATCTCATGATCTATATAGGTCTTGCTCTAGTTTTAGTTTTTTTTCCAACACCGATACGACTGAAGAGATGTGCCGAAATTCACAACCAACTGCTGAATCAACAATTCATTGGATATACACTCCTGACAAGTTCCATTACCTTGTCCCAAACCAAAGAATGATCTTTGCTCTATAATATACTTCATATAATCAGTTTGCACTGACCCCAAATCTAGTAACCTCGTCTCACCCAGTACGAACTGCTCAGGCAATAAGCCACCTCAGACATAATCAAAACTCCCACAAGACGCCACAATGTGCCAGTATGCTATCAATTCGAACGCGATACAAAAGGAAGGCGAACTCTAGAAGGAACTACTCAACTCGCACACTAACATAGACTTCCTCAGAAAACAGGGAAACAGAACACACAAAAGCAAATATGGGCACTGAACTGAACATCACACTGTTGCGGCGTGCAACCCGATCCAAATAACATACCCATGGCGGTGTGCCACCCGATCCACATATAGAACTCACATAAGGAGATATACGTCGAGCTGAATAGCTCATCACATCAAAATACCGAATATCGGTCATAAACACACTAAGGTGCATAATATCATTCCCAAGGAAACATTAGCGCTATAGGCTATAAACTCAAGCACAACTGAGGTACGATACATGATCTAAGTCTCATCATGCTCATATAACATCACCGCTGAGCGGAACCTCAACACATAAGGAATTTACCAAGCCGTCTCACAACTCATACGGTGCAATATATCTTTACATGAATTAACTGACCACGAAATAAGACCGCAACTATCCTTCCATAAAGAGTGCATTGCTGAAATAAACACAACTGGCCTGACGTAAGGCTCACTTCCACATTTAAATCTATCCACCAACCTCAAGTCGATCCTAATCGTGCCAAGCTAGGCCAATAATCTTTCACAGGTCCATAACCCAATAAACAGAGTGCCCTCCAGGCATAAATTCTCAAATGGATGATATTACCAAAATCCTCATACTTGGTTTAACTTTCTAATTAATCAAGTGACTACATGTCACACTTATACAATATTCCTGTGGGACAAGCTCCCACCATCTTCTGAAATAATTAATGGGGCTGCACATCCAAACCACCGGCTGCACTAACGCTGAAAAGCGATCAAGAATCCTTAACTAGGATGCAAAGCCTTTTTCACAGAACACTGACCTCAGGTGATACTGACGTCAATACCCATCTTACTCAAAACACTAAAACTCATATACTGCTCATCCGAGATCGTGACATCACAGTCATTGACCAAACTGCAACCTTGGTCTTTACTTCAAATTCCATACCACTCACTGCACCTCACGTGCCAATATACGATAGACGCGATTTCCATCACAACTCTGGAACCGCCGATAGGCTAATACTTCATCACATAAGACTTTCCATTTAACTTACTTCAGGAGAACTATAGCAGCATATAGGCGAATCCTCATAATCATCGAATATGCCAATCTCTAAGTAGTTGTCCAAGCCACCATAACACTTTCTGGGATCCACCTACTCATAATAGGCCCTAACAAAAGAATGCTTCAGAATAACATCAATCACTGCGGCCGACAAGCCTCACATGCATAACTCGATCACGCTGAACGAACCGATCACTGACACCAGTATACCAACTCAACTATGGCTAATCAATCTACTTCCTTCCAATTTATCCTTGATTGCCTTAGAAATAATAATATCTCCCTTTAACACCTAACTTATTTCAACCAAACTCACCCCGAGTGACCTTAAATCACGAGACCATGCTGTCTCAAATACCATGACCATTTCATGTCTCTCAAATGCTACACCGCAAGTCAAAACATCATAGAACATTCTATGCCTTTCTTCATAAGATGCTTCAAAAGCTTGACTCTTAACCATACTTATAGACTCAAAATCATTAGGCACCACACTTTACCTCTTGAATTAACTAGGACCACTATTGAGAGCCACCCAGCTCTGACTTGGCCCCGAATGCAACCAACTCTACTGAATTTTATAACATATGAATACCCTCTCGATAAAGCACCTAGAGGGATCACTTCCCTCGAAGCCTGCACCTATACGAGGCATAAATCATGAATCTTCCCTCAAGTCCGAACATGAGCCAATAAGGCTAACCATAGCATGTATCCAACAATTCATTTATTCAAATTACCACTCATGGTCCTTTTCCGTAGCTACAATAACCCACCAATACGCCAATAACCAGAATTCACGCAGGTAATAAACCGTGCTATCAGCTAATCAACAGCAAGCTCTCCAACTTGGCTCGAAGCCATAGATCACAACACATATACTCTATTGCTGTCGTAATACCATGGTGAGATTAAACTCACTCCATCATAAGCTCGTGGAAACACGAATCATCTGGAATTTTAACTCTTCTGCAATTCTTGCATTTACTCACACAACAGTTAAGCCCACTCTCTAGGCGACCAATTTTTTTTAAGTCCTAAACTTTTCAAAAATTTTGGCAGAGCCTCCTTTGTAATTGGTCCTATCCACCTGCCAGAGAATCACCAAACCATCCTAACAACACATCCACAACTTGACAAAGCATCACAATGTATATCAATTACATAAATCTAAATTGATACATGGACATGTGTTGCACCTATTTGAATCATAACACATAGAAAATACCCTTCAACCCTCCATTATTGGGCTATTCAACCAAGTAGAAACATATTCTTCCTTTAATATTTTCGACCTTCAAGGTGGTCTCCTTGACTCAACGATTTCGTCATAATACATTTACGGAAGCGATCTCAGCTCCCAGACTTATCTAACTAGGAGACACGAAAAATATTCTTCACGCGCCCATAACTCGGGCTACTCAACAAATCACAATAAGAAACGAATCACTTAACAGTTCATCTACTATCCAATAGGCTTCTTCGCCACTACCAAGTCGTACAAATACACCTCGTAACACTAACATACTCATCACGTGGATATCCAACCGCCATTCCGGCTAACAAGGACAATAATGAACATATGAGTTCAAAACACTTGCTCACAAAATCAGCACCTCGGTACTCAAGCCATTGGCAAAGATTTGGCCTCAAGTCCTCCAGACTAGTCTAACTTCAAACTCACAGAGATTACACCTCGCCCCTCGATCGGGGAATCAAAAGCCATCGAGACACATCTGATATTGAGCGCACGTTGGTGCATACGATCACGCGGAAAGAATTTCAAAAGTTTCTTTTCAAGCCGAATCAAGGACGCACGATAAGAATTCAAGAATGTAAAGTTTTCCTAAAGGTTCGGCAGCCTCTCGAGGATAAGTACAAACGTCTCCATACCGATCCGCGAGACTCTACTAAACTGGCTCATGACTCGCGAGACCAAGTAACCTAGGCTCTGATACCAACTTGTCACGACCCAAATCCCGGTCGTGATGGCGCCCATCACACTACTAGGCAAGCTCGACCATTATTCAACACTTAACCCAATTTATCAAAAATAGCGGAAAGAAATATCAATTAAGCAAGATTAAAGTACTAAAGAATTTAACAAAATACACAATATAATCTCACTAGGACCCGGTGTCACGAATCTGAGACTCTAGAATACAGAATATCATCCTAATACATGGTATATCCAAAGTCTGATAATGCGGAAATAAAGAGATAGGATAGGAGGGAGAAGATCAATGGATGCGAATGCCGTGCAGCTACCTCGATACTCCCAAAGGCTGGATCTGCTGATCAACTGGATCTACTGAGCCTGAGACTGCCCTGTATCTGCACACAAGGTGCAGGGAGTAAAGTGAGTACTCCGACCCAGTGAGTAATAAAAGTAACTACAGTCCGAAGATAAGAAAATCCAGTAAATACACAAAGTAAGCTACAATCCGAATATACAGCAACATATGGAACTGAGCAGCTAAACACCAGTATAAATACAAATACATGAATGCAATGCAATGCATATGATGGTACATTCCAGTACCCACTGCGGCGTGCAGCCCGAGCCATCCATATTTATTTATCGTCAACGGCGCTCACTGGGGGTGTGTACAGACTCCGGAGGGGCTCCTACAGCCCAAGCACAATATCTTGGTCAGTCATTGTTACCTGACCGGTCAGCCATTGTTACCTGACCAATTTATATCATACAGTGCCATTGTTACCATTGTTCAAGTATATCATCCAGTGTCATTGTTACCACTATTTCAAGTATATCACACAGTGTCATTGTTACCACTGTTTCAAGTATATCACACAGTGTCATTGTTACCACTGTTTCAAGTATATCACACAGTGTCATTGTTACCACTGTTTCAAGTCACTTTATAATCAGTCCAGAAAATAATATAATAAGCCTCTTGGGCATTTACAAAACAGAAGTTCCCAACCCGGAATACATTTAAAAATATCATTTAAGTTTTCAACACTTAGAATTATGGCTGAGTTTGCAAAACAGCATTTAAAACATTGGACTGAAATTAAATGATATGCAAATCATGTTAAGCAGTAATATCAATCCTCGAAGGATTTTACAAATCGGCACAAGGCCCCAAACATGGCATCAAGCCTTGTAATATCAATGAAGTATGTGTATCAATCACCAGTATAGTATAAACATCACAAGGGATGGACCAAGTCACAATCCCCAATAGTATCCGACCCCGCACTCGCCATGGAGTGTGTGTCACGCCTCAATATAGCGTTACGATGTGAAAGTCCGGGGTTTCAAACCCTCAGAACAGCATTTACATCTATTACTCACCTCAAGATGGCCAAAAGTCTACTCCGCGATGCCCTTTCCTTTCGAATCGACCTCCTCGCGCGTCGAATCTTGCCAAAACCACAAGGAATATATTACAATAGGCTAAGGGAATATAACTCAATCGAAAAGACTCGAAAAATATCGAAAATCACGAAATTTGCAAAACCCGAGCCCGGGGCCCACTTCTCGAAAAATTACGAAAGTCGTCTCGCCACGAGTCCGTACATATAAAATTTACCAAAATCGGAGTTCAAATGGCCCCTCAAATCTTCATTCTAGAATTTCAATCTCAAGCCCTAATTTCTTATAATTTGGCTATGTTTTCATGGATTTTAAGGATGATTCTTCAATAAAATCATGTATTTAATCATAAAACTTACCTCCAATCGATCTCAGTTGAAACTCCCTTCAATCCCCGTCCAAAAGCTCTCAAAATGACTGAAAATGGTGGAAAAATGACCCAAAATCGGATATAAACTCACTGCCCAGATTTTTCGCAATCACTGTTCACTCGTGCGGTACTGTTCACGTGCGGGTTACTGTTCACTGCTGCAAAAAAAAGGCACCAGCAGCCAATTTAAATTGCAGCACAGCCATTTTTCACTAAAATGGCTCTAACACCATCATACAAACTCAGAATTAGACGATTCTTGTTTCTATGAGTCACAAATAATAATACGAACACAACCCTTCAATCGAAACTCAATTCGGAGCTTATTTGCCCAGTGCGATATCCATTTCGCTCGTTAAACAATTACTCATGTTTCGTGTCAAAAACCTAACCGCGACTTGATGAAATTAGACCAAAATTTCCAGATCAGTCCTATAATTCATTATCAAAATTCTAGAAGTCTCGGAATCAAATTTGGATCTCTAAAACTAAAAATGAACCTTTAGATCATTACATTTATGCTTAAAACGGCAAAAATCTTCCAAAAACTCTTCCAAAATTTGTCCGAGCCTCATGGGATCCCAATAAAGTATACTAACAAGTCCCATAATATGACACAAACTTAGTTGTTCCTTCGAATCACCAAAAACAACGCAAAAATACTAAATTCACCACGGATTCAAGCCTATGAACTTTGAAACTTCAAATTTTCACATTCGATGTCGAAACACGCCAAAACTAGTTCGAATGATCTCAAATTTTGCATACAACCAAAATGACATAACGAAGCTACACCAACTCTCGGAATTCCATTCCGAGCCTTGGATCAAAATCTTACCTATCAACCGGAATTCGCCAAAATACTAACTTTGCCGATTCAAGCTTAATTCTACACCGGTCATCACAAAAATATTCCGGACAAACTCCTAAGTCCCAAATCACCTAACAAAGCTATCCGAACCATAAAATTCGCATTTCGAGCGCTCTAACATATAAGTCAATATCCGGTTGACTTTTCCAACTTTAGCTTCCTTAAAAGACACTAAGTGTCTCAAACCTTACCAAAATCATTCATAAATGACTTCAAATTTTGCACGCAAGTCACATTCGACATTACGGACTTGCCCCAACTTTCGGAATCGCATTCCGACCCCGATATCAAAATTTCCACTTCCGGTCGAATTTTCTCAAAAACCTTCAAATTTCTATATTTAGCCAAACGGCTCCAAAATGACCTACGGACCTCCGAATTCTCTTCCGATCGCGCTCCCAAATCCAGAATCGCCATACGGAGCTACTCATAGTCTCAGAATTCCAAACGGGCATCAATAACACTGAAATGCATTTTAAGCCAAACTGATGCAATTTCTTCTAAAATGCTATCTTCCACAATAGGCGCCAAAACGCTCCCGGGTTATGCAAAACCCGATCCGGGCATACGCCCAAGTCCGAAATCATCATACGAACCTGCTGGAACCTTCGGATCCCAATTCCGAGGTCGTTTACTCAAAATTCTAATCCTAGTTCATTTCTTAAATTTTAAGCTTTCAAAATGAGAATTTCCATTTAGATTTGACTCCAAACTTCCCGAATTTTAATTCTGACCATACACACAAGTCAATATACCTGAGATGAAGCCGCTCATAGCCTCAAACTACTGAATGATGCACCAGAGCTCAAAACGACCGGTCGGGTCGTTACACATATGAATGTTATTTCTGAGAGTGAGTGAATTCTTTCTATCTTGAGTTCCTAATTGTTCTTAAATTTTAGTGTGTGGAACTACTCTCTTTTGTTGTGTGAGGGCACTTGATTCATGAAGGAAAGGTGATGTCATTGACCTCGATGTTAGAGTAAGTGAATGAGTTGTAATAAAGCGTGGTACTTGTGAGTCAAATCTTGAGGTTAAGATGTTACAGTCTTGTGCTTAGTCTATTTTAAATATTCTTGGTGTGATGAATTAGGAGAATTGCTTAAAAAGGTTGTGTCTATATAAAGTGTAGTTTAATTGTTCGAGGACGAGAAATGGTTTAAGTGTGGGGTGTTGATGATAGGTTATAATTGCGTATTTTAGTCACTTATTACGCTCTAATTTACTGCACTTTAATTGAGTTTGAGCTTTAATCGCTAGTGTTTTGCACTAATTTTGTGTTTTATGCCTTGTAGGAGTGATTCCGATCTATGTAAGCATTATGGAATGAATTCAAGTGATTTGGAGCTTTGAAGTCTGAGTAAAAGCCCAAGACATTAAGTCGGGATCGTGTTCGGAGGTCGTGTACCAAATTCGGATGTTAAAAGAGGACGAAATAAGTTCATTCTGAGAAAATTACACTACCGTGCCGCATGGGCTGCTGCAAGGCACGACTCAACAGTGTAAAATGCTGCCTGATGTGAAAAGTTGAGGCTACTGATAATTTCCATTAGCGCGCCGCATGGTGCGGCGCGGCTGTACAAAATTTATAGAGCCAGAGTCCTATTTCACGCAGGAGAAGGTATTTTCGTCTGGACCCGACCCTACTTGGTATATATACATGGAAAAACGTTACTTTGAAGATATCTAACAGACTTTTGACACATCTTAGACCAAGGGACACACTTTAGACGTGGAGGAAGACAAACCACGCTTGGAGGAGGCTTCTAACTAGTTTTTTTCTCTTATCTTCTTTTAGTTTCATAGCTTATTAGTTCTAGAGTTTTGGGTGCTACATGAATGTTGTAGTTTCAAGCTTAGATTTTTCTTATTATTTTATCATATTGGTTTATTTATTCAATCTTGCGCTTAATTATTTAATTACTTGATCACCAATTGAATACTATCTACGAATCTATGATTGAACTCGGGAGAGAGAATTCTAGATTGTATATAAGATTGGGTAGAGCAAGATCTTAACTCTTAGGGAGGGCAGAATTGCGGTTAGGATAGGAATAGGAATATACCTAATCGCCTTGCTTGGTTACTATACAGGAATTATTAATGCATTCTTGTTAATTCTAATTCCATAGGAATATAGGCGTTGGGTTAGCTTGAATAGGCGAGTTGTACTTCAGGAGAAGGCTACGAGCAATATTAACCCTGTCAACCAATAAACCAGATAAATTAATTAGTTGATTTAAGTGGAAAACTCAACGGGATTGTTAGCTAACCCATAACTCTAGAATATTCACCCACATTGAATTCGTCGTTAAGCTTGTCATTGTTTTCTTTGATCTCTTAATTTGTTACTTTAGATTAATTTTAGTAAAATATTCATACTAAAGGATTCACTTGAATAGATTAATTGTTTGGTTTAATTTAGTTGATAGTTAATCACAAGTCCCTGTGGGTACGATATCTGGACTTACAATACTATATTACTTGTCGACCATGTATACTTACGTGTGCGTTTGGGAGAAACACCTGGTACATCCCGTACGATTATTAAGTCACGTATTTGATTGAAAACTATTTGATACTATTGTGTTTTGGAAAGTATTATTATGTTTTGAGTTGAATGCCATATTTGGGCCTCGTGTCAACTGTTTGGACCCTTAGAGGCTTTTTACTACTATTCCTCACTATTTTGACTTAATATTTGTACTCAGTCATGTTGTGTTTTACTGATTTCATAACTCAGCCTTATTTACCCAGTTTTGATGCTATAAATGATATTTTGGGCTGAACGCCCTGTTTTACTGATAGTCTAAGTGGCTTGTGAGATTGATGGCTGAGAGAGGCCGAGGGCCTAACTGTGAGGTTGATGATTGAGAGAGGCCGAGGGCCTGATTATGAGATTGATGATTGAGAGAGAGCTGAGGGCCTGGTTGTGAAGATTATATATTTATGATTCAGGCTGCACGCCGCAGTGATATACATACATACATACATTCATACATACATATATATATATATATATATATATATATATATATATATGTATGTATATGAATCGGGCCTGCACGCCGCAGTGATATAGCGCTTGGGCTGTAGGAGCCCCTCCGGTGTCTGCACACCCCCAGTGAGTGCAATTGACTATATATATGGATCGGGTTGCACGCCGCAGCGATATATGGATCGGGTTGCACGCCGCAGCGGTTATTATATGGTACCTATTAAGCGTGAGTACTGATTGATAAGAGTTGAGTGATGAGTGACTGAGAGGCTTGCCCGAGGGCTATATATACATGTATACGAGTGATGCCTTGCTTGAGGGGCTTGTTTTATGAAATTACTATTTTTACTCATCTTTATACAGAGCCTCTATCGAAAATGTTAAACAAATATTTTGAACAACTTTCATTGAAACTAGAATTTTTACGAGATGTTTGGAAATTAAATTACTGATTTGGTTTTGTTATTTCCACTAAGATTTTCATGTTATGTGATGTATATGAATGACCGAGAGGTTTGCCGGAAGGGCTGTTTATGAATTATTTTGCCCGAGGGGCCTATTATGATTTTTTATCACTTATACTATAAACTACATCGAACCTTTATTGAAACTGTTAGAAAGTTATCTTTCAAAGGATTTTACTGAAATTGGGGTTTAACGAGATGATTTGATTTGTATCTTGTTTTGTAAAAATTATTGTACCCGTCGTGGTGTTATGACGTGGATTACGTGATTTCTTACTGCTCAGACTTTATTTACTTTTATTACTTACTGAGCTGGCGTACTCACATTACTCCCTACACCTTGTGTGTAGATTCAGGTATTTCTGAGCTCGGTGGCAGGTTCATCGGAGTTAGCCAGGTAGCTGCCTGGCGATCGCAACCCTGTTTTTCTCCCTTCTTATTCTTCCTTAATGTATTCTTGTGATTATCCCGGCCATATTGGTCTTGATGTTGTTAGATAGCTGTAGTAGATGCTCATGACTAGTAACACCCCAATGTCGGGCTTGTGTATTTATTCCGTAATGTTCACTTAGACTTACATCATGCGATTATTGATTAATAAATGGTATAAAAATGACTTTTATAGAATAATGGTTTATTCGGGAATTGTGTCGGATGGCTTAGTTTCACAATAGGCGCCATCACGACCGGGTTAGTTTTTGGGTCGTGACAAAGATTTTTCTTTTACCTTTTTTTTTTAAAAAGTTCCCACAGACGATAGGTGAAAATTATTTGGCACAAAAAAGCGTGCAATTTGTTTCCCACCGAATCAGTGGGAAATATCATTAGAAAAATTACTACGTAAAATTATTAAACTCTTCCCTGTGAAACGGTGGGAATTTAAAGATAAAAATTATTTTAATGTTCTCACAGACGTAGTGGGAAATTCAAAATTTTGAATTTTTAATTTTTGCTCCAAAAAACCCGCGAGCCTAAAAAAATTTCACAAAAAAAATTAATAAGACAATTCCCACATATATTCCCAGTGAATCAGTGGGAAACTGGAAATGTCTTTCCCATTACAGTACATTCCTTATTCTTTCTTTTTTTTCACTCTTTCTCTCTCATTCTCTTTTTTGCAAATCCTTCATTCTTGTCCAAGGAGATTTTACTCATGTAAAATCAAAGGTAAGTGACGCATTCCCCCCCCCCCACTCTCTCTCCCTCCCTTGCTTTATCCATTTTTTGATTTTACCCTAAATGCCTGAAAACTTAGGGCTCCTCCATGCCTAAAAACTCATCTTTTGTGTGTGTTTTTGTGTGTGTAGTTGGGTTCTCGGGTCCTGAGTTCATAGACTCGGTTAAATTTATCTTCTCCTTTCACTTTAATTTTAGATGATTATTATTAGATTTTGAATTCGATTTAGCTTTATGAAGCTTGAAAGATTATCCTTTCATATAATAGTTGTAAGTTTTTGCAGAATACTTTCAAACAATAGTTGGAGGAGTTCATTGAAAGCCAACCAACCGATGATCGAGGAAAGTCAATCCAAACATCCTAGGAGAATTATATGGACTTGCAGAGTTTCAACCAATTATTGGAGGAGTTCATTCAATTGGATAAGATTGAATGCTGAATTTTTATTTGAATGTTTAGTTGCATTATTGATTTATTGTATTTTCTGTTTTGGTTGGATATTTATGAAATGGATCAGAATCAATGCTGAATTTTATATGTGAATGTTTAAGTATTTAGGCTTGTTGTTGGTGGTTGTATTTTGTATTTTGGCGGGTGATGCAGTATAAAAAATAACACTCTGCACAAAAATAAATTTCACACAGACTTCCCACTGATATCGATGGGAAAGTTCATACTTTTGTTTTCATTACATGCATTTTTCCCACCACTTCCCTGGCTAATATATTAAAATAATAAAAATTACTAATAATAATTCCCACAGATTGTTGGTGGGAAACTTCATTATTTTCCCTATTAAATCTTCGTTGGGAAAACCGTGGGAAACTTCCCACTACTTCTCTGGGAAATATTTTCCAACTAGGCCTTTTCGGATGATCCGTTTATGTGGGAATGTAGTGTGAAAACTCAATTTTCCGACTAATTTCCCACTGATTTTGCCGTGGGAAAACCATATATTTCTAGTAGTGATTGGTTTGCACGTTCTTTGGCTAGTTTCAGATCGTTTGGTATTGGTTTGAGGTGTTAGAGAGGCGTTGGAGCCGATTATCGAATTTCGAAGCGAGGTAAGTCTCATGTTTAACCTTGTGAGAGGGAATTTACCCCGTAGGTGTTATATTTATTAAATGCTACATGTTGTGGGAGTTACACATGTATGAGATGACGAGTATCCGTACGTATGCTAGAATTCCTAATTTTGTCTAGGTAGACTTAAATTCACGGCATGCTTTAATTGTACTATTTGATCTATTCTTGCATGTTTAATTACTTTAATTTGCATTATGACATGATACTAGACTCGCATAGAGTAATGGAATTGTTATTTTA
This sequence comes from Nicotiana tabacum, assembly GCF_000715075.1. Classification (NCBI taxonomy): domain Eukaryota; kingdom Viridiplantae; phylum Streptophyta; class Magnoliopsida; order Solanales; family Solanaceae; genus Nicotiana; species Nicotiana tabacum. The sequence goes on from NC_134085.1 coordinate 1,756,161, forward strand.
GATATTTGACGAGTTACTTGATTAGCCGTAGAAATTGTACTTCTCTTACGGATTTCTCCCGCATTGTGCGTATCCATCAGAATGTTTTTCTTGAATTTCATAACTCACACATACATTCGTGAATGGGGTCAAAGACCCGTAAAAACCTCAAACTCTTATAGGATCTGGTCGTTCTCCTCAGTAGTATCACGTATCATATTCTTATGGAATCAGGTCGTTCGCCTCGGCATGATATTGCAACACACTCGTATGGGATCGGGTTGTTCGCCTCGATAGTATTACGTATCACATTCTTATGGGATCGGTCTGTTCACCTCGGCAGGATATTGTAACACACTCTTATGGGATCGAGTTGTTCGCCTCGACAGTATCACGTATCATATTTTACGGGATCGGGTCGTTCGACTCAGCAGGATATTGTAACAACCTCTTATAGGATATGGCCGTCCGCCACGACAGTATCACGTATTATATTCTTATGGTATCGGGTCGTTCGCCTCGGCAATATTATGTATCACACTCTTATAAGTTCGGTTCGTTCGCCTGGGCAATTTTATAAAACCTCTTATGGGATTGCACCGCTCGGCTCGGCTGAATCATGAGAAATTCTTGATAAGGAGTCCGCGTACTCATGAGTTTCCTGACTTGAGATGTGACCATTGGTTTGGTATGACCATTACGTATACCATTTGAGGAAGTATCCGATAATTTAGGACTTTGTGCTCATTATTCAGCTGTAGACTATATTATTTTCCCAATATGCACTCACTGTTTACTTACCATGTTTCATACTTATATACTTTGTTATATTTGATTTATTGGACCTCTAGTAAGTGCCAATGTCGACCCCTCATCACTACCTCTTCGAGGTTGGACTAGATACTTACGGGGTACGCGCTGATTTACGTACTCATGTTGCACTTCTGCACTAAATGTGCAGGATCTGATAGGTTCATTAGGGGGTCATTTGGGTGCGTAGGTGCAGCGGTTGAGGGGAATTCATGGTGAGCTGCATTCCATGCTACGATTCGCAACACACATAGTCTCCATCATAATTATTTACTTTATCATGTCTATCTTGTATTTCAAACAAATGTCATAGTGTTATTGTATTTCCTAGTAGATGCTCATGCACTTATTATACCGGATTTTGGGATGTTCCAGAATTTATTTATGATTTGCTTTACATTGACACACTTTTACTTTATATTTTATTTAAATTGGATGTATCTATGATTTTAATGCCTTGATTTCTCTATCTAATAATATTCATGATTTCAAGCATAATAAAATGAATAATTAAGTTGGTAATCCAATATTGGCTTGCCTAATAGCGACGTTGGGCGCCATCACGACCTATAGTGGGTTTTGGGTCGTGACAACCTATAAATTGATTTGTTTACAGGTAAAATCGAGCTCGATGCTTGATCGAGCATCTGAAATGGTAGGACAGGGTCGATACATCTGTAATTGGTTAGAAATCGAAGTTATTGGTGAAACCGAGCTCCATATCGAAGTTCGAAGTTCAATCTAATGCTCAACATGGTCAGCCAAAATCGAAATATGATACTGTCGGACTCAAAAACATCGTCAAAGCCAACCATCGAGACCATCAAATTTGCCCTCAAGTTTATCGAAGGCCTAACTGATCTTATTTCTAACGGCCTCCAAGAAAAGCTTTGCCAGCTCATCTGACAGGGGTTCGTAATTCTTGCCATTAGCCAATCATTATGGCAAAAATCACAGAATCATAATGAGCCAACGATCTTTAAAATTAAGGATTTATGTTTCTTACAAAATAATGTCTTAAAAGGTAGATCTCCCTCAATATATAGAGGGGACTTGGTAATTCATAGGGATACATTGTAACACATATCAAAAGCAATATACTGTTGTTTCTAGCTTTTTTCACAGCTTATTCTACTCTCACAATCACAATATCATTTCTAGCTAAAGGTAGAGTTACCTCAAAAGGCTAAAGTTTGCTCAATTTGCAAAGGTTGCATTGATCTTTCTATTCGTTACCTCCACGTTACTCTGATTTCTCAATTTGTATCAAGTTATATCACGTATCCTTAAAACAACATATAAATTCAATTATTATCCGATTTGAGGGTAACCAGTCCGAAAATAATCTCGGGTAGTTCGAGCTACCCTCGACAAGCTATAAACCTAAGATATTTCAGGGAAAAATTATCGGTAAACATCGAATCCCTACAATGCCTAACACAAAGCAGCATTAAAGACAAAGCTCGGTCGAACCTTCGAACATAACGTAGCTATTTCATTCTAAGGCATTTCAACCTTATACAAATAAAAAAGCAAAGGAAAAATTCAAAAGCCATAAAAGGGAAAGTCCTTGTATATATCAAAATCTCTTTACAAGGGATGAATAGCCCCGATAAATGATTTTTTTACAAAGGTCGAATGACCTCAACAAAAAAGTAGTGCGAAAGCCTAATCCTCATCGGGAGCTACGTCGTCTTCACCACCATCAGACTCACCACTACCCTTCAAAACCCTCCTTGGAATAAGCCAGCTTTCGGGCCTTCGCTTTGCATAACTTGCCATTCTCGATTTTGGCCAATATAACAAAATTTTGAGCATGGACTCCCTCGAGGGCCTCCCTTCGATATTCCCACCTCTTATGCTTCACCGTTTTTCTAGCTTGCTCCTTGTCACGACCATAGTTCGCCCTCTGTGAACTATTGTGACGGCACTTAGTCTCTACGACTAGGTAAGCATAAAAAATGCGGAAAAGAAACAATTGCGGAAAGAAAATAATTAAAAACTGAGATAACAAAATAAAATGGTGTTTAAGTTTCCGCCTAGCATATAACAGTACAAGAATCTCAACCTAACACTCCCAAAATCTGGAACCCCATGAATCACAAGCTAAGAGTTTACATAAAAAAAAAGCTCTAACTCCAGAAATATCTATCAACAAGGAAAATACAGAAGGGCTATACTAGTACTGAGAATAGAAAGGGACTCTTCGATCTGCGGACACGACATATACACCTCGAAGTCTCTACGAAAGAGCCTCGCCTAAAGTGTGATAAGATTGAGTGGAAGTACCTGGATCTACACATGAAAAACATGCACAGAAAGGGCATGAGTACACCACAACGGTACTTTGTAAGTGCCAAGCCTAACCTCAGTTGGGTAGTGACGAGGAAGGTCAGGGCCCTACTAAGATTAAATGAAATATAAGGTATAACAGTATAGAATGAGACAGTACAACTAAGTACAACAGTAAGAAATAACACAAAATAGAAAGAACAACAACAACTATAAAAGAGACAAAATAATCACGGAAAGGAGTACAACTCAACACAGAGATAACAACCAGGGATCTCCCAGGATACCGTCTTGTAGTCCCCAAATATAAATATCTAGTGGATCTACCGGGTGAAGTCCCGTAGTCCAACTCATAATGCGCGGGGATTTATCGAAAATCCGATCTGTAGTCCTAAATGTAAATATCCAATACATGGGAAATCTACCGGGTGCAGTCTCGTAGTTCCAATATAAAAGTGCAGAGGGATCTCCCGGAATACCGATCCGTAGTCCCAAATATGAACATGCAGGGGGATCTCCCGGGATACCGTCCCGTAGTCCCAAAGTAAACACACATCAACAACACGAAGAATACACAATTCGATTCAAATGTCATACCAAGGTAAATCAGGTATTTCTAGCTTAGCATGCTACACAAAATCCAAATAAGGCAGTTTGAGCAAGTAAAATAATTAAATCAATTAGACATGCTTCCCTAAGCTAACAACAGGCTTAAATTGCAAGTAGCATAAACAGGAAAAAGAAACACCATTAAAATTACTTAAAGAAAATCGGATTTTCAACAATTAGCACAAGTACGCACTCGTCACCTCACGTACAAGGCCTTTCAAATACCAATAATACCAAATCCTAAGGGGAGTTTCCCCCACAAAAGATTAGGCAAGCCACTTACCTCGAACCGACTCAAAATCAATCTGAAACCACGTTCTTGCCACGAGTACTCAACTCCAAATGGCCCAAATCTATTCTATTCAATTGCATAATGTAAATATAACTTCAAGTAACTGATTTTACAAATAAATTCTAAGCTAATACGCAAAATTAGGAAAAAGACCAAAACATCCCTTGAACCCACGTCTCAGAATCGGGTAAAATTTACATTTTCAGAATCCTCATACTCTCATGAGTCTAACCATATAAAAATTATCCAAATCCAATGTCAAATTCCCAATCAAAACTCGAAATTTAGGTCTAATAACATTCTTTAAATTTTCCCCCAATTTTCATCCCAAATCCGAAATTGAATGACAAAACTAGAATTAGATTATAGGAAAACAACTAGAAGGGGATTAGGAATTGTTACCCACTGATTTTCTCTTCAAAATCCTCCCAAAATCGCACTCTCCCGAGCTCCAAATCAATTTTCTAACTTTTGAAACTAAACCCTCGAATTTTTTATTTTTCGCCCAGTAAATCCGCATCTACGGTCCAATCTCTGCATCAGTGGGATCGCTTCTGCGGTCTAACCCACCGCATCTATGGTTCTCACTAAAAGGCTTGGGACCGCATTTGCGGTCGCTCACTCTCACCTGCGCCATCGCAGATGCGTCCAAACATCGGCTTCTGCGGCTCTTCACAGTTCTACTTATGGCCGCTTCTGCGACTTGATTCCGCATTTGCGAGAGCCGCACCTGCGGCCTCTGAACCGCAGATGCGATTATGACAGCAGCCATAAACTTCAGCTGCAACTCCAAATTCTCAATCTTTCTGTCAATCATCCGAAATCACCCCGTTGCCCCCAGGATCTCAACCAAAAGTACAAACAAGTCTAATACCACTGTTCCAACTTATATGAATCTTCAAAACACCTCAAACAAAATCGAATCAACCAATTAGCATCAGATTCAAGCCTAAGAACTTCAAAAACACTCAAACTACTCTTTCGATCAAAAAGTCTATCAAACCTTGCCCGAATAACCTGAAATTTTGCAAGCACGTCACATTCAACACTACAGAGCTACTCCAACTTTCGGAATTCCATTCCGACCCTGATATCAAAATCTCACTATTGAACCGGAAACTTCAAAAATTCTACTTTCGACATTTCAAGCATAAATATGATACGGACCTCCAAAATACAATCCAAACATGCCCTTAAGCCCAAAATTACCCATCGGAGCTAACAGAACTGTCGGAATTCCATTCCAAGGTCGTCTTCACACTGCTACGACTACGTCCCAAATTCTACAACTTAAACCCTCATTTAGGGACTAAGTGTCTCAAAACTCTCCAAAACTCCAAATAAATCCTCCCGGCAACTCACAATAGTAGAAACAAATACGGGAATGCAGTTAATAGGGGATTAGGGCGTTAATTCTTAAAACGACCGACCGGGTCGTTACATCCTCCTACACTTAAACATTCGTCCGTCCTCGAACGAGCATAGAGATATACGTGAAGTAGTGAAAAGATGAGGGTAACGGCTGCGCATATCCTGCTCAGTCTCCCAGGTCGCATCCACGGCCAGCTGACCCCGCTACTGAACCTTCACTGATGCAATATTCTTTGACCTCAGCTTTTGAACCTGCCTGTCCAATATTGCCACTGGCTCCTCAACGTAAGATAGATCCTTGTCCAACTGAACTGAACTGAAATCCAACACGTGCAACGGATCACCGTGATACATCCGGAGCATCGAAACATGAAATACCGGATGAACTCCTTCCAAGCTGGGAGGTAAGGCAAGCTCATAAGCAACCTCCCCAACACGCCGCAATATCTCAAAAGGACCAATAAACCTCAGACTCAACTTCCCTTTCTTCCCGAATCTCATAACGCCCTTCATAGGTAAAACCCGAAGCAGAACCCACTCTCCAACCATATAGAAACATCACGAACCTTCCGGTCCGCACAACTCTTCTGTTTGGACTGGGCTGTACGGAGCCTATCCTGAATCACCTTAACCTTTTCCAAAGCATCCTGAACAAGTCTGTGCTCAATAATCTAGCCTTACCCGGCTCAAACCAATCCACCGGGGATCTACACCGCCTACCATATTAAGCCTCATATAGTGCCATCTGAATGCTGAACTGATAGCTGTTGTTGTAGGCAAACTCCGCCAATGGCAAGAACTGATCCCAAGACCCTCCAAACTCAATCACACACGCACGTAGCATATCCTCAAGAATCTGAATAGTGCGCTCGGACTGTCCGTCCATCTGAGGGTGAAATAATGTACTCAACTCCACCTGAGTCCCCAACTCATGCTGAACGGCCCTCCAGAACTGTGATGTGAACTGAGTACCTCTATCTGAAATGATGGAAACTGGAATACCATGCAGACGAACAATCTCCCGGATATAAATCTCCACTAACCGCTCTGAAGAATAGCTAGTACACATAAGAATGAAATACGCGGACTTGGTCAACCGATCCACAATCACCCGAGTGGCATCAAACTTTCTCAAAGTCCGAGCCCAACTACAAAGTCCATGGTTATCCGCTCCCACTTCCACTCCGGAATCTCTCTGCTGAAACAACCCACCAGTCTCTGGTGCTCATACTTCACCTACTGATAGTTGAGGCACCGAACTACAAACCCAACTATATCTTTCTTCATCTGCCTCCATCAATAGTGCTGCCTCAAATCCTGGTACATCTTAGAGGCACCCAGATGTATGGAATACCGCGAACTATGGGCCTCCTCTAGAATTAACTCCCGAAGCCCTTCAACATTGGGTACACAAATCCAACCTTGCATCCTCAATACCCCACATCACCAGTAGTCACATCTCTGGCATCACCATGCTAAACCTTGTCCTTGAGGACAAGCAAATGAGGGTCATCAAACTAACACTCCCTAAAACGATCAAATAAGGAAGACCGAGAAACCATACAAGCTAGAACCCGACTGGGCTCCTAAAGATCCAATCTCACAAACTGGCTGGCTAAGGCCTAAACATCCATCGCCATGGGCCTCTCCGCTGCTGGTAAATAAGCCAAACTCCCCAAACTCTATGCCCTACAACTCAAGGCATCGGCCACCACATTGGCCTTGCCCAAGTGATACAAAATAGTGATATCATAGTCCTTCAGCAGCTCTAACCACCTTCTCTGGCGCAAATTAAGATCCTTCTGCTTGAACAGATGTTGTAGACTCTGGTGATCAGTATAAATCTCACAAGGCACACCGTACAAATAGTGACGCCAGATCTTTAAGGCGTGAACAATGGCAGCAAACTCGAGATGATGGATAGGATAATTCTTCTCGTGTACCTTCAACTGTCTGGATGCGTAGGCAATCACCCTACCGTCCTGCATCAATACCGCTCCAAGGCCAATCCTCGAGGCATCACAATAGGCAGTATAAGACCCCGACCTGTAGGCAATATCAAAACTGGGGCTGTAGTCAAAGCTGTCTTGAGCTTCTAAAAGCTCGCCTCACACTCTTCTATCCACTAAAATGGAGAACCCTTCTGGGTTAGCCTGTTCATAGGGGCTGCAATCGATGAAAACCCCTCAACAAAACAACAGTAGTAATCTTCCAAGCCAAGAAAGCTATGGATCTTTATAGCTGAGGATGGTCTGAGCCAACTCTGTACTGCTTCCACTTTCTTTGGATCCACCTGAATACCCTCACTCGATACCGCGTGGCCTAAGAATGCCACAGAATCCAACCAAAACTCACATTTTGAGAACATTGCATATAACTTCTTTTCCCTCAAAGTCTAAAGCACAGTCCTCAGGTGCTGCTCATGATCTTCCTGACTCCAGGAATATACCAGAATATCATCAATAAAGACAATGATGAACGAGTCAAGATACGGCCAGAACACACTGTGCATCAAATGCATGAAGGCTACTGGGGCATTGGTCAACACAAATGACATAACAAAGAACTCATAATGGCCATACCGAGTCCTAAAAGTAGTCTTCGGGATATCTGGTTCCTGAATCTTCAACTGATGGTAACCTGAACGCAAGTCAATCTTAGAGAACACTCGTGCACCCTGTAGCTGGTCAAACAAATCATCAATACGAGGCAAAGAATAATGGTTCTTCACTGTAACTTTGTTCAACTGGCGATAATCAATGCACATACGCATAGAAACATCCTTTTTCTTCAAAAACAAGACAGGATCACCCCTAAGGTGATACACTGGGCCAAATGAAACCCTTATCAAGCAATTCCTGTAATTGATCCTTCAACTCCTTCAACTCAGGAGGGGCCATACGATATAGAGGAATAGAAATAGGCTGAGTGCCCGGCAACAGATCAATGCCAAAATCAATATCTCTATCACGCAGCATGCCTGGAAGGTCTACTGGAAACACATCGAGGAAATCCCGTACTACTGGAACCGAATCAACTGAAGGGGTATCAATACTGACATCTCTCACATAAGCTAAATGCGTGTCACACCCCTTCTCAACCATACGCTGAGCTTTAAGAAAAGAAATAACTCTGCTAGGAGTGTGATCTAAAGTACCCCTCCACTCAACATGTAGTATACCTGGCATAGCCAGCATCACGGTTTTGGCGTGACAATCAAGAATAGCATAATGGGGCGACAACCAGTCCATGTCCAAGATAATGTCAAAATCTACCATGCTAAGCAACAATAAATCGTCTCTAGTCTCAAAACCACTAAGAGCAACCAAACACGACCGATAAACGCAGTCCACAATAAGACAATCTCCCACAGGAGTAGAAACATAAACATGGGAACTCAAAGAATTCCAAGATACACCCAAATGCGAAGCAAAATCAGAAGACACACAAGACTAAGTAGAGCATGGATCGAATAGAACTGATGCATCTCTATGACAAACTAATATAATACCTGTGATGACAGAATCGGAGGTAACAACCTCAGTACGGATAGGAAGGGCATAGTATCTTGCCTGGCCTCCCCCTCTAGGGCGACCTCTACCTCCCCAACCTTCACCTCTAGCTGGCTGAGCAGGTGGGGTAGCAATTGGAGCCGTAATCATAGCCTGAGAACTCTGCGGGGCACGCTATGGCTGAGAAGTCTATGGAGGTGCACTCCTCCCAAGTCTAGGGCAATCCCTCACCACGTGGCATGTTTCACCACACTCAAAACAAGCTATGGAAGGACGTGCTAGCTGTGAAAGACTCGGACCAGGTCTGCTGGACTGACCCCTGAAAACACCCTGCGTAGGAGGCGCGCTAGAAACCGGAGGTGCATAATAAGGCTCCTGAGGCCTAGGAGAAGCTAGAATACCACTGGCTACTAGAAGAGCTGAATGAACAGGGTGACTCATATAACCCCTACATGAAGACCTGCTACTGGGGCACGACCACTAGAGAAATGGCCCGACTCTCGAGACCTCTTGGCCTTTCTCTCCTCTCTCTCCCTAAAATGCATACCCTCAATCCTCCTAGCAATGCTCACCACCTACTGATAAGAAATATCCATCTCCAACTCACGAGCCATGCTAGACCTGATGTTGGGAATAAGGCCCTCAATAAATCGGCGAACCCTCTCGCGAACAGTAGAAACCAAGGCTGGTACATGCCTAGCCAAAATGGTGTAACGGACATCATACTCTGATACAGTCATAGTACCCTAGCGCAAATGCTCAAACTCTGTACGCTATGCGTCCCTAAGGCTTTGAGGAACATACTCCCTCAGGAACAGATCTGAAAACTGAGTCCAAGTCAGTGAAGTAGCCTCATCTGGACTGTCTAACTCATAGGTGCGCCACCACTCATAGGCGGCTCCTCGAAGCTGGAAAGTAATAAAGGAAACCCCGCTCGATCCTGATATACCCATGGTACGGAGAATGCGGTAACACTCATCTAGAAATCCCAGAGCATCCTTCGATGCTAGACCACTGAATACATGAGGCTTGTACCTCTTGAACCTCTCAAGCCTCAGCTTCTCCTCCTCGGAAACTGCTGCCCTGACCTCAGGCTGAACTGGCACTGCAGGCGGTATAGGAATGATATCAAGGACCTGCTCAACATGCACTCGCTACTCAGGAGTGCGGGCGGTAGGAGTCTGTGCTCCTCCCCCGGCCTGAGATGTGGCTGCAGCAAGGGGAAGCAACCTTGCCTGAGCCAAGAGTGGTGTACATGCTCATAAACTATGCCAGAGTCTCCTGAAGAGCTGGAGTAGTGGTAGCAGTAGGCGTGTCAAGTGCTTGGACTTCGGCTGGAACTGCTGGTGGTACCTCGGCGGCAGCTCATGTAGGTGCTTTGGCTGTACCACATGCACGTCCTCGGCCTCTACCCCGGCCCCGGCCTTTGACGACTGTAGTAGGGGGCACGGGTGCCTAATCACCTCGGGTAGCATGTTTCCTTACCATCTGTGAGAGAATAGAAGACAGAAGTTTAGAATTGTGATGTCAAAATATCGCACGATGAGGAAATCAAATGTAGTGGAAATTTTCCTAACAGTTACATAGCCGCTCATAGATAAGTAGAGACGTCTCGGTACCGATCAGCGAGACTCTAATAAACTGGCTTGTGATCCATGACTCCTATGAACTTAGAGCTCTAATACCAACTTGTCACGACCCCAGTTTGCCCTCTGTGAACCATCGTCACAACACCTAGTATCTACAACTAGGTAAGCCTAAATTGCGAAAGGAAAACCAAAATTTGCGGAAGTAAAACAATTTAAAACAGAAATAAAGTAATAACAGTGTTTTAAATGTGCCGCTCGACATACACCATGTTTAACTCTTAATACCAATACGTAAATCCAAGATCCCGAAACCTACGAATCACAAGCTAAGAGAAAATATTACATAACTCTAACTCCGGAATGTCTAATAAGAACAGAAAAATACAGAAGGGCTAAATTCTAAAATCAGGAAAAGAAAGGGACTTCTCGGTCTGCGGATGTGGCAGATATACCTCGAAGTCTCTAAAGCAGTTACCTCCCTCAAGGATGGTAGGCCTGAGTAGTTGTCACGACCCAAACCGAAGGGTCGCGATGGGCACCCGGTGCCTTACTCAATCGAGTACCAACGTAACATATCTTTCTTATCATGTTATCATGAGTAAATGAGCCAAAAAACCCGTCATGAGATAACAAGAATAAAACATAAGGGAATACTCAACATATGAAGACCCAACATGATATACAAACTAATATATGTGACATACGGGCCTATAAGGCCGACATGACCATTAGTAAACTCGAAACATAGGCCGACAAGGCCATACAATTATCCATACACCTGACATCTGTCTACAAGCCTCTAAGAGTACATAAAATCATAAAGGTCGGGACAGGGCCCCGCCATAACAATCAATACATATCCAAAGCATACTGACCAAATAGGAAACTCCGGAGCAAGTGGAGTGCACCAACAACTTCACTGAGCTGATAGCCTACTAGGAGGACTGTCAACCTATCAATCGGGACCTGTGGGAATGAAACGCAGTGTCCCCAGGCAAAAGGGACGTCAGTACGAATAAAGTACCGAGTATGTTAGGTAGGAAAGCATAAACAAGAACAGTAATGTAAAGAGAGAGATAGAGGAGATACAACCTGTAACATCTGAGTGCCTCTAGGGGATATGATATGAAATGCATAATACATATATATACATAAACTTTTTAAAACATTCGCCTCTGTGGGCATCATCATCATCATATCGTACCCGGCCTCAAAGAGGACTCGGTAAAAGCGTACCCGACCATCATAAGGTTCGGTAGAATCGTACCCGGCCACGTGGAGCTCGGTAAACCCAACTGATCAGTGGTTGCACAATAGGTGCCGTACCCGGCCGACTATAGAGCGGCTCGGTAGAGTAAAATAGATACTATATATAATGCATGCTAGACTCATGGAATCACCTTCTAAACCTTTTGGAGTGACTTAAGAGCACTATGGACATCCATACCCTCAATATGAACCTTAGTAGGATTCAAGGATCATACACACTTGCTTAGAATAATTTTATAAGGAAAGAACAACATGGACAACCTTAGTTGCTAGGAGTAGATCCGTTATGAAGTAGCGTATTCATTTCACTTTAGATCATGCCAAAAGAAAGAAGAAAGTGCCTTAACATACCTTAAACTCGTTGAGTCCTTAATCACTTCCAAGCAACTTTTCAAACAAGTCAACTCAATCTATCATAGTATAAGGAGATTCAAAATCAGTGTTGAGCAAAGGCTAAGTCTATAACTTAAGCTAGTAGCTCGTTTACGTAAATTTTGGCAGCATATCCCTTGTAACAAGGGCCTCCTCCAATACCATATACAAACAACAATGACCAGAGCAATCCATCAATACATCAATATCAAGACACCATATAACAACAACAAGTCACAACTACATTACGACAAGCGGCAAGCTCCGATTGGAATCCGTATACCCCTTATCAATCCTTATAGACTTATTACTTCAACATAAAAGTATCATTAACATGATAATGAAGTCATTAATCGATGATTCCAGCCTTAAACCATATATTTATAACAACGAAAATAATCCACAACTTCAACTATCCTCAATTAGCAACTTTATTCACTAGTTCATGTCTAGCCCATCCATTTAACTTAATCAACATCAAGATAACCTTAGGCACAAGTAAGAACACAATATAAATACCTCCTGCAATAACTTCAAGTCAAAATCCAAGTTATATTCAGTTTACAACAAACCTCAATAGCAATACAACACCATAGAAGTGACTTAAGCTAACCCAAGTATTATCTTGTAGTTTATCATCCTAACAACTTAACTAACATACAAGCAAGATTAAGCACAATTAGTAGGCTTTTATACTCACCTTAGACAGCAGCAACAACTTGGAATTTCATCCAAATACAGCCCACAACAATCCTCAAGGACAACACAACCTCAAAGAGGTGTTGTTCTTCACTAGAACTAAATTTTGATGTTGAAATATGGTGTAATCACTTCAAAGCCTTGTGGTATATGTTTAGGAGGATTAAGAGAAGTTTGGAGACAAATCTTAGTTGAAAAATGAGCAAAAATAGGCGTTCAAATCGTTTATAAATTGAAGTAGGTCAACCACCGCCTAAGTGGGTCCCATTGGGAGCCGTTTACGCGGTCTCGCGAAAACATGAATATCTCTCTACTCCGATGTCGTATTGACGAACGGTTTAATGTATTAGAAACTACACTCATAGATATTCAATTTTGTAGGTAGAACACCCCATGATTCCAAGTATATTTGGAGAAATTCTCAGATATATTTGACCTAAAGTTTAGCAAATTTATGAATGTAACTTGTGATGACCTTTGCCAACTCTTGTTCCACAACTTGCTTGCCTTCAAAATGTAAAAAATGATTATCATACGACTACAATAACTCATAGAATAACCTCCTTATCATGTTAATAACCCTAGTCTCACCCCAAAGTACATGTTATAACATTCCAAACTTGTCGACTTTTGACGAAACTTATTTTCTTCAATTGGTTTAGCTTCTAAGATTTCCAACCCTCTTGGTACTCGTTATTCATGATCTTAAATATTTGTAACCTCCAAGGTAACATGATTAACTTACTTTATTTGCTTCCAAATATAATCTCATTTCCGATCTTACATCAATGACTTACGACGTACTCTCACGTATGAAAACTTGGGGTGTAACAGTAGCGGTACCTGGATCTGCACATGAAAAGCATGCGCAGAAGGGGCATGAGTACACCACAGTGGTACTCAGTAAGTGCCAAGCCTAACCTCGGTTGGGTAGTAACGAGGAAGGTCAGGGCCCTACTGAGATTAAATAAAATATAAAGATGACAGGATAAGATAAGCAGTACAATTGAGAATCTACAGTAAGAATCTATACAGGATAATAAGAGTACAATAACGGAAACAGAGATAAAGGCAAACCACAAGGAAGTACCACTCATAACAAGGATGATAACCGGGGATCTCTTGGTATCCCGAGGATCTCTTGGTATCCTTTATGTATACAAGGGATCTCTTGGTATCCCGAGGATCTCTTGGCATCCTTAATATATGGTGGGGATCTCTTGGTATCCCGAGGATCTCTTAGTATCCTCAATATATGTTGGGGATCTCTTGGTATCCCGAGGATCTCTTGGTATCTTCAATATACGTGTCAGGGATCTCTTGGTATCCCTCACCTCAGTCCAGATCATAAATACATACAGGGGATCTCCTGGGATGTCGTCCCGTAGTCCCAAATTAAAAACACATAGCAGCAACGCAAGAATACTCAATAATTACTAAATTTCTTACTAAGTAAACAGTTAATTCTAGTCTAACATGCTTCACGGAAAAAACAATTGAGGCAGTTTAAGCAAATAGGCAATTAAGTCAACTAAACATGCTTTTCTAACTAACAACAGGCTAATTCGCAAGTAGAATAAAACAGGAAAAAGGAACTCAATTGAAATACTTAAAGAAAAACCGAATTTTCAACAACTAACTCAAGTACGCACTTGTCAAATCACATACAAGGCATTTCAATTATCAAATATATCATATCCTAAGGGGAAGGTCCCCCACACAAGGTTAGACAAGCCACTTACCTCGAACCGGCTCAAAATCATTTCGAAACCACGCTCTTGCAACGAGTACTCGACTCCAAATGGCCCAAATCTATTCAATTCAATTTTATATGTAAATAAAACTTCAAGTAACTGATTCTACAATCAAATTCTAAGTTAATATGCGAAATTAGGTAAAATGACCAAAACGCCCCTTGGGCCCACGTCTCGGAATCGGGTAACATTTATATTTCTAGAATCCTCGCACTCTCACGAGTTCAGTCATATCAAAAGTACCAAAATCGAACCTCAATTTGTCCCTCAAATCATCACTCAAAGGTCTCCAATTATACAAGCCCTAACCCCCCAATTACTACTGATTTTCCTTAATTTTTCATGCTTAAATTGATAGAAATCATTCCAATAACGAGTTTAGGAACCAAAGACCTTACTCCAATGAACTCCTCTGAGAATCCCTCTTGAAAAGTGCTCCTCAAGCTTCTTCCCGTTTTGAAAAAGATGAAAAATGGACAAATTTCGCAAAGGCAAGAATTTATATGTTCTGCCCAGCGATTTCCACATTGACTCCCAATCCGCAGATGCGGTACCGCACCGCATCTGCGGAATTACCACCGCTTTTGCAGTTCCTGAAGGAGTTCCCAATTTCCATTTCTGAGGTCACTGAGCCACTTTTGCGGTGCCGCACCTGCGGAACCCAAACCGCATGTGTGGTTATGATAGAACTATCAGCTGAAGCTGCAACTTAAATTCCAAAATCTTTTCGTCAACCATCCGAAATCATCCCAAGGCCTCCGGGATCTCAACCAAAGGCACCAACAAGTCACAAACCACTATCCAAACTTGTACCAATCCTTAAAACACCTAAAACAACATCGAAACCTTGAATTAACCATGGATTTAAGCCTAAAAACTCCAAGATTCTCAAATATGCTTTCGATCAAAAAGTCCATCAAACCTCGTCCAAATGACCTGAAATTTTGCACACACGTCACACTCAACACTACGGAACTACTCCAACTTCCGGAATTCCATTTCGACCCTCGAATCAAAATCTCACTATCGAACTGAAACTTCAAAAATTCAACTTTCGGCATTTCACGCCTAATTTAGCTATGGACCTTCAAAACACAATCCGAACATGCCCCTAAGCTCGAAAACACCTAACGGAGTTAACAGAACCATCAGATTTCCATTCTGAGGCCATCTTCACACTGTTCTAACTACGGTCAACTTTCCAACACTTAAGCTCTCATTTAGGGACTAAGTGTCCCAAAGCTCCCTGAAACTCAAAGCCGAACATCCCAGCAAATCAAAATAGCAGAAATAAACTTAGGGAAAGTAGTTAATAGGGGATCGGGGCATTAATTCTTCAGACGACCGATCGGGTCGTCACAACTATACGTACAGTATGCCTGAATATAGATATAAACATTGAAATACACTGAACACAAATATTAGAATAGAACAGAATATTGATAAGTTGGTATTTTACCAACTTATCTTGTCTTTAAGCCTATGTTTTTGCTATGTTTGAGTGATAAAATCACGTGTTTATTGCAATTTACTTCTATATTACAGGTTCTATGTGATTTAGAAGTAATCTTAAGGAAACCAAGTGAAACAAGTCAAAAAGAAGCTAAAAAGAGTAAAATCTGGAAAATGGCTTCAGTAAATCTCAGTGATGGGAATTGCGAGAAGTATCTCGCAATTGCGAAGAAAGACCATTCAGGAAGTCTTCGCAAATGCAAAGAGTACTTTTCAAATGCAAAAGTCAACCAGACAGTCAACCTTCGCAAATGCGAAGATAAACAATGCAGTCATAGTTCGCAAATGCGAAAATCGTGCTTCAGTTCTGGGCACTTTTGTAATTTCACAATTTTTGGCCCCAAACCCTTTAATACCCAAACCTACTCATTTGCAAAATATCTTTGGCTTATTTTCAGTCTTAGGACTAGAGAGAACAAGGTTGGAAGTTAGGGTTTATGCACTTACACTTGGGTTTTGAAGATTGTGGTTAAGAATTTCTTACTCATTTTACTCATTTTTTCATTTCCTTACTTTGTATTGATTATATAAGTGTGTAGTACTGTATCCAACACTGGAATTTTGTGTATGGAAATATTCATTTTTAAAGTGTGAATTAAATACCTTGTTGTGTTTATGTATTGAATGATTTTTATCCTTTTATGAAGTGAGTTATTGTTACTTTAATTATTCTTGTTCTTTAATGTTTCCAAAGGGATTAGCTAACCCTAGGAATCACCCATTAACTCCGAATTAATTTTGGGAAAGATTATTTGGAGTTGGGAAAGATTAATTAACAAGAACTTGAGGCTTTAACCCTCATTTTATAGATTCTACCTAGGGATAGGATTGAACTACTTGTATCCATAATCGGGTGTGCTAAATCTCTTAATTTTTGAGGGATAATTCAATTAGGAAGTCTTATTAGTCTTTGGAAGAAGCTAATATAGAATCATTACCCGTGGATAATTAACATAAACTCGCTCATATTTGTAAAATCATGAAATTTATTGGATCGTTACTTGAGTGTAATTCCCGATGCATCCATACTTGTAGCCATTGATCATTTTACTCGCTTTCTAGGTTAGTTTGCATTTCTGCATTTATGTATAAATATTTTCTCAAATCAATTCTAAGTGTTTGTCATTGCATAACAAGTGATAATTCTCTTACATTCCTAATCGCCTACATATTGTTCTCTGTGGGATTCGACCCCGACTCATAGTTGGGTAAATTATATTGCACGCAATCGTGTCCATTTATTTTTTAGTAGTGGATTTAGACGTCATCAAAATTGGCGTCGTTGTCGGGGAATAATTTGGCGTAATTTAGGTTGTTTGAGAAATAAGCGTAAGTGCTTTGGTCTAAACTTGTGAATATTTGTGTAATTAGTTTTTTTTACCTTGGTCTATTTTTTCTTGTTTGTTTCTTGTTTATTTTCTTATTTTTGAAAAATGGCATCATATAATGAAAATTGGTCAGATGGTAGTTGTTCATACTTTGATGACCCTTGTCCTTATTGTGCAGGACCACACTCATGGCAAAATTATTTAAATTATCCTGGGGATAGATTGTGCGCACAACCTCAACCCCATGAGTGGAGTATTTGTGATAAGTATGGTCGTCAAAATGGTCATTGAGAGTATTGTGCTTATTTGTCCTTCCCCTCCCCAAGCCCCCGCTATGATGATTCTACTTTTTGTGATGGAAATGATAGGGCTATGGAAGTGGAAGAAGTTGAGCATGGTCAAAATGGAGAGTTCAAGCTCATGTTAGAATGCCTATTTGAAGGAGGAAACAAAGAACAAAGTGCTTTGAAGGAGCTTTTGGAAAATAGTCTCCAAATGACTTGGCACTTGAAAAATTGCACTCAAAAATGGGAGAAATGCTTGAAGCTTTAGAGGTCCAAAAAGCCTCGGAAGTTAATGATAGCCAAGAAATTTTCTTAGATGTGGAAGCCGAAAATCCTTCCTTGGAACTTGATCAAAACCAAGAAGAACTCTCATATGTTCAAAATGAGAAGACGATGCTCATGTTGGAAACCATTCTTGAAAATGAGTAGAAGCACAATTTTGCACTCGAGAACTTAAAACAAGGCTTGGCTCACAATGATGAACATATCCGCACTTTGGAAGAGCAAATTAAAATATTGGTTGAGGCTCACTATGCCCACCAATTTGAGAGTGTGGAAGGAAGTCAAGAAGAGTCCGATTTCGAGGAAGAAAGTGAGCTCGACTTTGAGGAATCAAGAATTGAACATCCTCCAACCGACTCCATGAGTGTTAATGATGCCAAAAAATATGGAATAAGAGTCAACCGGTGTAAATAAAAATTTAGTTGAAATTGACTCTAGTCCGGGGGAAAAAGAGGATGTCAAAATCCGGGAAGAATTATAATTTGGAGGGTTGATGTCACATTCCAAGCATTTTTTAACATTGGAATTATGTGGTGAAATGGGAATTGAACTACACGAGTCAATGAGGGATTGCGAGGAGGAACGACAAAGGCCATACATTTTACAATGTGAGGGAACAAGAAGGCAAAATTACATTCCTCACATGAAAGCCAAGAAGTGCAAAATGAAGAAATTAAGTCTTGGCTTGATCATCTACTTACCACCCCCACCGCTCGTGGTCACAAGCTTGATTCCAAGTGGGGTGCCCAATTCATATCGTCCAAGTGGCGAGAAAAGTGGTAAAGTTGAGTTGTGTGGTGCCACGACGTTAAATGCGGCGCTTGGTGGGAGGCAACCCACGTTTTTCAAAAATTTTAGTCATTTTTAAAATTTTATTTTTTAAAAAATAGCTTATTATATTGTTTCTAACCAATCTGCCAAGTTTCATAATTTTTGGAGTTGATTTGAGTAGGTCGGGGCGACGGAGAGCATGAAAAACAGTAACTGATGAAACTTGCAGGGGCACATGCTTCGCATTTGCGAACCTGGGCCATCGCATTTCCCAAGATATTGTCGCAATTACGACAACATAAATATTAATTAACCTTCGTAATTGTGAAGGTTGTGTCGCAATTGCGACATCAGAGGGATTAAACAGGTTCGTTCACTCAGTTTGAACAAAAGTGAAGAAAAGGTCTAAGGCTCTCAAACCTTTGTCTCCCTCACTCTCATCACTGTAAAACTCCATTATCTCTCACTCCTAATTGCAGAAATCCAGGTATGAAAGCTTAATTGCTTCTTCTTCTTCTTCTTCTTCCTCTTAGTTTCTCTGAAACCCTAAGTTTTCAAATGGGTAACATTTCCTTTGCCCGAAATTGTTTAAAAATTGTTCAAATCATAGGTTGATTTCTGGGTGAGGCTGGTTGAGAGTGTGAGTTTTGTTCTTTGCTAAAAAAATGGGGAAGTCTGAGTACCTAGGGCCTGTCAAATAGAAGTGAATTTTTGTGCTTCTTATATGATCGATGAAAGGCCCAAATGAGATTCTTGGCCGAATCATTGATATTTTTGTTGATTCATGGTTGTCTATGAAGTCTAGTTCATGATTTTATGTTTAAAAGATGCTTGGGTTCATTAGGAATGGCTTGTATTCAAAAAATTTAGGGCTCGGAACTGTTCTCTGAGGAAGGTGAGGCTGGGACGATGATCTCGCAATTGCAATGACCTCTTCGCATTTGCGACTTCGCATTTGTGAAGAGGTGGTTGCAATTGTGAAAAATCCCAATTCTAGCAAACTTCGCAGAAGCAAAAATCTCATCGCAATTGCGATCCTATCAGAAGTCTGTGTTCTTTGAATTTGCGAGAAATTTATCGCAATTGTGGCTTTTGATAACTTCACAATTGCAAATATTTGTTGGGATTTGCGACATCAGAGAGCAATCAGTTCAAAATCTCAAAATCCTGAAATTTTTTCTAAGGCTGGGTTTCAACTATCCGATCATTCCTTTGGCATATTTGATTCATTTTGCAATATTCTTCATAGCCATACCATGTTTTCACTCCTATCATTTAATGATAGCTACTATAATTGAAAATGAGCTCTAACTATGAAGGATCCACAAATGACAACCCCTTGGAAGTTGAGCAGAACTATGACCAACACCGGTTCTTGTCATTGGAATGCCAAGAACGGTACTTTGTTGAACTAATCTCGAAAATGTTGCTCCAGAAGAGTGGTATATTGCTAGACAACGTCCCGGAATGCCTTCCCGAGTTCCATCAAAGGCTAGTAAATATGGGATGAGATTGTTTTGCCCCTTAACCTTGCCGAGCCAATGAGCAATGGGTGAGGGAATTTTATGCCAATCTCCCAGCTATCACACTAATGAAGCCAAAGATGAGAATTCGTGGCAAAATGTTGCACTTTGGAGCTGAAGCTGTGAATCAAGTGTATCACATGCAAGACTGCGACATGGCCCCATTCCATGCAAAAGATTGTGCCTCAAGGGAGTGGTTGGTGTCCAATTATGCCCGGGTGCAGATGTTCCATGGGCAGCTGAGAAAAGAGGGATCACATCTAAAGAGTTCACTGCCGAAGCAAAGATATGGCTGGCCATCATATGCAGTCGTATCTCCCTATGTCGAACATATGGAATGTACCGGTTACAAGAGCTCAAATGATAGCCCGCATCCTTGATGGTGTTCAGCTAAATGTTGGTGAAATCTTCATCAATGAACTAAGGGAGTATCGGATCCAAAATAGTACATCATTGATATTCCCATCGCTTATTACTAAGTTGTGCCAACTTGCTGGGGTGGAAGAAGCTCTGGGAGACAATTAGATAGAGCCGGGAAAGCCTCTAAATCCGTTGAAGAAAAGAGAAGAGGGTGGCGTTGTGAAGAGCAAAAAGAGAAAGATGGTGTCTTCTTCTCAGGTTGATCAGAGTAGTCAGCCATCATCTTCTGTAGGAGGACCATTTGTTCTGCTTAGTGGGGAGATACGAGTAATTCGCGAGCTAGTAGCTGGCCTTCCACAGGGACCTAGGGAAACATCTGACGAACCCGCATACATTTCAAAGAAAGATTTTCAAACATACCTTGATGATCAGAGGAAGTTGGGGGATCACCTTAAGACACTGGAGAAGGCATACACTGATCTGGCCAAGGCGCATGGTGAGTTGAGCAATTCCCATGGCACTCTAGCAAAGGCACACACCTAGATGAAGAAAAGGGAGAAGAAAAGAGACAAATTCTTTATTCGCATGTGGAAGGGTGTGAAGGGGCTGTGGAAAGTCCTAAAGCCTCAAGACCCAATGCCATCGACCAGGCCGGTAGATGATTATGATGCTCCTGTTGCTTGGTCTGAGAAAGAAGAAGAGGAGGATGCCTCTGAGTCAGACAGCGAGGAGAGCACCTGATGCAGTATTCAGGTAGCACTTTCCACCATTTTACTCTATCATGTTTAGTTGCATTAGGGACATTACAACATCTTTAGTTGGGGGTGGCTTCCTGTATAACTGTTATTCTTGTATAATTGTGGATAATTGTGGATATGGCAGATTGATACTTTGGTTGTTTTCATTTTGTTGTTATTGTATTTTCATGTGATGTGTGATATTATTATGTTTATTAGCTTCTTAATTTTGGTTATTAGCTTCTTAATATTTTGTTTATTATATATAGTATGTTTTATGTTAGTGGTGATATCCTTGGTTTTCTTTGTACCACAGTTCTTTTTCCAAGGATGCCAATTTTCTTCTTGAACCGGGTAGTTGTTAGTAAATTTTTGTTGACTTTTCTCGATGATGGATAGCTAGGCAATTTTCTTAAAGGAATTAGTCTTGTAGTTTAGATATAGCTTATGTTAATTTATAAAAAATAAATGGTTTGAGTTGGGGTTTATGCCCATTGACCAAGTTGTGGTTTGTTTGGTATCAACATGATTTAAACCTCGGCATATGAATTTTTGGTTGTTGAAAAAGAAAAATAATTTAAGTAAAGATGGCATGACTTTTAGACTCAATTTTTGGCTCTTTGATTCACTAAATAGCTTCCTATGCTATATGTAATCTCTTTGAGTCATTGGTTTCAATTGGATTTTGGATTTGTATTCCACTTGAGTGTTCATGTGCCATGTGTGGTGAGATTTATTGTGAGTTCTTTTGCATTACTTGTAGTCTAAAACTTGCCCGGAATGTGATTCAAGGTGAAATCATGGACTAACTTGGTTTGAAAAATGATATTAGGCCTTTCTTGGACCACCATTGTGCCTTAAATTTCTTCCCGTTGAATATTTTTCCTAGTCAACCCATTTTTAACCTTTAACCTTGTTCTTTGGCAACCATGTTACAAGCTTCAATCCTTTGTTCTTTATTGATCTAGCTTTTGGCACCCTACCTCCCTAAGTACTTTGAAAGTGTAAACATAAGCTACAAGCCTAAGTTTGGGGGGTGAAGGTTGGAAAAGTTGTGATATGTAAGTTGTTTAAAAGGTGGAAGGTAGAAAAAAATGGTAAAAAGTGAAACCTTCCTTGATTTTGAAAAAGAAAGAAGAAAAAAATAAAATAAAATAATAAGAAGTTGTGAATAAAGGGAAGATTAGGTGTGGAATGAAAAGTGAAGAAAGGACGGAGAATGTTTTTGAAGGAAGCAAACTTTGATTGTAAATTTTGTAGTGCTTGGGGAGGTTTTGAGTCACTCTAACCAAAATTATGCCCTACCTTAACCAAAAGCCTAAACTACAACCTTTTAAGTCCTAATTGATTTCTACATTAGTGGAGAAACACATGAAGGGCAAGCCTATGGTACTACTTGTATGCATTTGAACATCTTTGTGAGAGAGAGTTAATTCTTTCCATTTGATATCCCATTTTTGTTTTGAACTAAGATTTATGAGTGTGGGATTCTCTCTTAAATGTGAGGGCACATGAGATTTGAGTTGTGAATTTAATCCCATTTTCAATTGGAAGGAATGACCAAAGAAAGATAATTGTGATAGAGAGGCTTTGAAGCTTTAGTTTCATGACTTGATTTGCTACTTTGATTTGCATAGTGCTTGAGCACTTGAAATATAATAAAGTTCATGAAAAGTGTTCGGCAATTCATATGTGTTGGATTAATTGTTGGTACCAATCGAAGTTATGCGTTTGTGCTTATAGTAGACCTTTTTGGCTTGGCATGATAAGGATGCAATGATGAGCTAAGTACTTGGGAGGAGATTTTGTCGCTTTCATTGCTTGAGGACAAGCAATAGTTTAAGTTTGTGGGTTTGATAAGTTGGTATTTTACCAACTTATCTTGTCTTTAAGCCTATATTTTTGCTATGTTTGAGTGACAAAAACACGTGTTTAATGCCATTTACTTCTATATTACAGGTTCTATGTGATTTAGAAGTGATCTTGAGGAAACCAAGTGAAACGAGTCAAAAAAAAGTTAAAAAGAGGAAAATCTGGAAAAGGGCTTCAGTTGTTGCAAATGCGACATATTCCTGGGAATTGCGAAAATCTCAGTGATGGGAATTGCGAGAAGTATCTCTCAATTGCAAAGAAAGACCATTCAGGCAGTCTTCGCAAATGCGAAGAATACTTCTGAAATGCGAAAGCCAACCAGGCAGTCAACCTTCGCAAATGCGAAGTACTGATCGCAAATGCGAAGATAAACAGTGCAGTCATAGTTCGCAAATGTGAAAATCGTGCTTCAGTTCTGGGCACTTTTGTTATTTCATAGTTTTTGACCCCAAACCCTTTAATACA
This sequence comes from Nicotiana tabacum, assembly GCF_000715075.1. Taxonomy (NCBI): domain Eukaryota; kingdom Viridiplantae; phylum Streptophyta; class Magnoliopsida; order Solanales; family Solanaceae; genus Nicotiana; species Nicotiana tabacum. The sequence goes on from NC_134085.1 coordinate 1,779,843, forward strand.
CAAACCAACTCATTTGCAAAATATCTTTGGTTTATTTTCAGTCTTAGGGCTAGAGAGAACAAGGTTGGAAGCTAGGGTTTATGCACTTACACTTGGGTTTTGAAGATTTGAAGATTGTGGTTAAGAATTTCTTACTCTTTTGTACTCATTTCTTCATTTCTTGCTTTGTATTGATTATCTAGCTGTGTAGTATTGTATCCAACACTTGAATTTTGTTTATGGAAATAATCATATTTAAAGTGTGGATTAAATACCTTGTTGTGCTTATGTATTGAATGATTTTTATCCTTTTATGAAGTGAGTTATTGTTACTTTAATTATTCTTGCTCTTTAATGTTCCAAAGGGATTATCTAACCCTAGGACTCGCCCATTAACTTCGAATTAATTTTGGGAAAGATTATTTGGGGTTGGAAAAGATTAATTAACAAGAACTGAGAATGAACTACTTGTAGTCATAATCGGGTGTACTTAGTCTCTTAATTGTTTTAGGGATAATTCAATTAGGAAGTCTTGTTAGTCTTTAGAAGAAGCTAATATAGAATTATTACCCGTGGCTAATTAACATAAACTCGCTCATATTTGTAAAATCATGAAATACATTGGATTGTTACTTGAGTGTAATTCCCGATGCATCCATACTTGTAGCCATTGATCATTTTACTCACTTTCTAGGTTAGTTTACATTTCCGCATTTAGGTATAAATATTTTCTCAAATCAATTCTAAGTGTTTTGCATTGCATAACAAGTGATAATTATCTTACATTCCTAATCGCTTACATATTGTTCTCTATGAGATTCGACCCCGACTCATAGTTGGATAAATTATATTGCATGCGACCGTGTCCATTTACTTTTTAATAGTGGATTTGGACATCATCAAATATAAATAGTGAATACTTTTAATTTTTAAATAAAGTGAAATACACTGAATACAAATAAAAATACAATGAATATAACCAATAAAATATACTAAATACAGTAGTAATAACACGTATTCTAATAACTAAAATACTATTTACAAATACATTTGAATACACCAAATATAAAATAACGAATACAGTAAATACAAACATTGAATCTAATGAATGCAACAATTAAAAAAAATTATAACACACTAAATACAATAGTTATATACAACTGAAAAATTATTTTAATTAATTGGGTTGATAATGAGAGTCACGACCCAAAACCCAACCTATCGTGATGGTGCCTATCATGGTACTTGGCAAGCCGACTACCCAGATATTTCCAGCACTTTCAACTTTGAAATATACCAAAACAGTTTAAATAAATAGAAGTCTCATAAAACGGGACATAATACCACAATTCAATACATACATTTTTCCAAAAATCGAGGTGTCACTGAGTGCATGAGAAACTATATAAATACAGGGTCTGAATCACTGTCTAAGAAACTAAAACTGAATAAATAAAAACTGAGGGATAGGGGAGGAGAGTCAAGGTCTGCGGACACTAGAGAAGCTATCTCGAAAATCTCTAAAAGACTAAACAACTCCGAGATCAGCACCCACCGTGTCCGAAAATACCTGGATCAGCACACGAAGTACAGGACGTAGTGTGAGTACAACTAACTCATTGAGTAACAAGTCTAACTATTAGGCTGAAAGTAGTAGTGAGCTTAACAGGTATAGTCCAACTACAAGATTATAATACAAAAATGTAGACATGTTTTCAAGTTTAATAGTTAAAGCCCAAACAGGTAAATCATGTCAAATTCAATTTAAACAAGATGTGGTATAGCTCCGCATCTACATGGCAGTTATATATGCCAACTGAAGTATAAAGACAGAAATAAAATTATATGCATACTCTCGGATTATCAATCTCCCAGTCCTCTCGTTCACTCCATCCTCATGGCCACTCAATCCTCCCAATCGCTCGGCACTCGGTAGGTACCTACCTTCACTGTGGGTGTGCAGACTGCAAAGGGGCAATTCCAGCCCAAGGCACTGTAATAAGCCAATCATAGCATGAATCAAATAAACATGTTGTGGCATGTAGCTCGATCCCATAATATCATGTCGGGCGGCATGCCCTACAGGTCTGCAGAAAACACATCCGAAAAGTCTTGCACCACCGGAAAAGAATCAATAGTAGGGGTATCAGCACCCACATCCCTCACAAAGGCCAAATACGATAGACACCCCTTTCCAATCATCTGTTGGGCCTTCAAATAATAAATTAGCTTGCTAGGAACATAATCTAGAGAGCCTCTCCACTCGATCCTTGGCAAACCCGGCATCGCCAACGTCACGATCTTAGCGTGACAATCTAGAATAGCATGACATGGAGACAACCAATCAATACCAAGATCATGTCGAAATCAACCATAGTAAGCAATAAAAGATCAACTCTGGTCTCCAATCCCACTAGTCACTACACACGACCGATATACATGGTTTACAATAATAGTATTGCCCACCGGCGTAGATACATGAATAGGTGAAACTAAGGACTCACGGGGCATATCCAAATAATGAGTAAAATAGGATGATACATCAGAATAAGTAGAACAAGGGTCAAATAATGTGGAAGTATCTCTTTAGCTCATTGAAATAATACCTTTGGTCACTGCATCTGAAGCAACAGCATCTATCCTGGCAGTAATAGCATAGAATCGGGCATGACCGTTACTTTATTGGCTTTCCCCTCTAGCTAGGTAGGCCCCACCCTGAACTGGCTGGGCGGGTGGTGAAGTAACTGGTGTGGAAGTCATAGCCTGACCCCTCTATTGAACTGGACCTCCCGAGTAATAAGGACACTATCTCCACGTATGCCCTAACTCCTCGCACTCAAAGCAACTCCCCAATGGTGATGGTGGGGACTGCATCGGTCCTCGAGTACCAGAATAACTGCTAGAAGGACCTAGCACAGATGAACCCTGAATCGATGGAGCATGAGATGAACTCTAAGCAAGAAAGGCACTGAGAGATGACTGACCCTGATGAACATGGTATGAACCATGGCAGAATGATTCACCATGATGAACTGGACGGGCTATCTGAGCGTGCCTATAAGGACGACCCCTTTTGTGGTAGAACTGACCCATAAAAGGAACACCGCTGAAACCACTCAATCAACGAGGCCTCTTGGCCTCCCTCTCCTCACGCTCCTAACTACAGACTATCTCTAGCCGTCGAGCAATATCAACCAGCTCGTCAAATCGAGCACCAGATACACTCTCCCGAGTCATAGCAAAACGCAACTGATAGGTAAGGCCATCAATGAACCTCCAAATACTCTTCCTCTCAGTGGGAACCAACCAAAATGAGCGATGAGCCAACTCTAAAAATCTCATCTCATACTGGGTCACAAACATGTCATTCTGACGTAGCTGCTCGAACTGCTTGCGTAGCTCCTCCCTACAGGTCGGTGACATAAACTTCTCTGAGAAGAGAACGGAGAACTCATGCCATGAAAGTGGGGTAGCACCGACTGGACTTCTCCTCTCATAGGCCTCCTACAATCTGAAGGCAGCCCTAGTAAACTGAAACATAGTAAACGAGACCCCACTAGTCTCCAGAATACCCGTCATACAAAGAATCCGCTAGCACCTATCCAAGAAGCCTTGGGCATCCTCTGACTCAGCCCCACTGAATGATGGAGGATGGAGTCTCCCAAATCTCTCAAGTCTCTTTTGCTCATCATCACTCATAATAGGATCCACCTGGGCCTGAGCAACTGCAATTGGCTGGGCTGGTAGCACCTCCAGTGTCTAAAGTCCCTCTATCACCTACTCTGGAGTACGGGTGGTGGGAGTATGAGTACCTCCCCCGGCCTGAGAAGTGGTTGGCGCTGTTTGAATAGAAACCATCTAAGCGAGGCTAGAGCACAAAGTCAATATCTGAGCAAGAGCCTCCTGAAGGCATGGAATCACAATGGACACAGCTTGTGCCTGAGTTAGCCCTACGGGCTCAACCACATCTGGAACCTGCTCTTGAGCTAGAGCAACGGGTGGATTTGCAGGTGTTGCTCTAGCTGTTCTACGAGTTGCCCCTCTTCCTCCACCTCGACACCTACCGCGACCCTGGCCTCTCGTGGCCCTGGCAGGTGGTACTGGTAGCTGTTCTTCTAGCCCGATAGCATGTGTCCTCACCATCTGTGAGAGAATAGAATAGTAGAAGTTTAGTTCCCAGAATCAACAAATTTGCACGACGAGAGTAGCTACCTCGAAAATCTTCGAAAGAGTGAACGACTTTGAGAATCAGCACCCACCATGTCGGGAAACACCTGGATCTTCACACGACATGCAGGGTGTAACGTGAGTACAACCAACTCAGTAAGTATCAAGTCTAACTATTAGGCTGAAAGTAGTGGCGAGCTTAACAGGTATAGTTCAACTAAAGGATTACAGTACAGAAATATAGACAGGCTTTTAAGTTTAACAGTTAAAGCCCAAACAGGTAAATCATGTCAAATTAAATTTAAACAAGATATGGCGCAGCTCGGCATCTACATGATAGTTATATATGACAACTGAAGCATATAGATAAAAATGAAATCATATGCATACTCTCGGAGTATCAGTCACTCATTCCTCCCATTCACTACTCATGGACACTCAATCCTCCTAATCACTCGACACTTGCGCTCGGCACTCGGTAGGTACCTACGTTCAATGCAGGTATGCAGACTCCGAATGGGAAATTCCAGCCCAAGCACTATAATATGCCAATCATGGCATGAATCAAACAAACATGCTGCGGCGTACAGCCCGATCCCATAATATCCTAATAATCAGGCCCTCGGCCTCACTCAATTATCAATCTCTCCAGTCTTTTGGGGTCACAAGAATCATGACAATCAGCCCAAACAATGATGATATAATGTATAAATGAATAACAACAAAGATTGAGATATGATATGCAAATAATAGCTGTGACTGAGTTCGTGATTTCAAATTAAGCAATTAATTCAACATGTAATGCGACCTCTGTTGGTACCAACATATAGCCTAAGCATGATTTCTAGCATGACTCGCAGCTCAATTTCTCTAACACATGGAGAATATACGGATAACAACCTGATTATTCAACTATACAGTTCCATGGAATTAACCGAGTCACAATTTCTAATGTGCACGCCCACACGCCTGTCACCTAGCATGTGCGTCACCTCAACACCAATCATATAACACATAAATTTGGGGTTTCATACCCTCAGAACCAAGTTTAGAACTGTTACTTACCTCAACCCGTGCAAAACACTAATCTAACATGCCCTTTCCTTGCGAAACTTTCTCCAAATGCCTCGAATCTAGCCACAAACAATTTGATACAATCAACACAAGCTAAAGAAATCAATTCCATATGAAATTACTAAGTTCTTAATCAAAAGTCAAAAAGTCAACCCAAAAGCCGAACCCTGGGCCCACGTCTCAGAATCCGATAAAAGTCACAAAATTCGAACACACATTCAACCACGAGTTCACCCATACCAAAATTACTCAAATCGGATACCAAAATCTGAATCAAATCCCCAAAATTCGGCTTAAGAACTTTCCTCCATTTTCCCCCAATTTGCCAACCTAAATCACTAATTAAATGATGAAATCAAAGACATAAACATGGAATTTAACAAAAACTAAGTAAGAATCACTTTCTCCAATCACTCCCTTGAAAATCTCTCCAAGAATCGCCTCCAATCGAGCTCCCAAAATCAAATTTGTGATATGAACTCAAACTCTCATTTTGAAATATTTAAGTTTCTTCCCACACATTATGCATCGCTATTGCGGGACTTACGTCTCAATCATAAAGAACAAATAATCACAGCCTCCAAAATAGTCTACGGGAATGTGAAGACACTATAGCAAACGTGATTCTTACCCGACCTGACTCTTTGCGAACGTTTGCACAAGTACGCGAACGCGTACGCTTAAAGCCTAATGCTCCAATTGACCACTCCTCTACGCGAACGTGTGAACCTTCTCGCATCTGCGATGACTTGAGACTCTTAAAGCTTCGCGAATGTGGGCATAATATCTTGAACATGAAGAATAATTACCACCTGCCAGCAATAATAATTCTCTATCGCGTCCCTTTCTTTGATATTATGAAAGAGGAAACAAGATACACAGATATCATCAGTCCAACAAAGTCCAAATCACACCCGAGGCCGTCGGGACCCGCCCGAACATACCAACACGTCAAAATATATCATACGAACTCGCTGCAAGTGTCAAATCACATCAAAAAATGCGTAAACTACAAATCGCACATCAATTCAAGCCTAATGAACTTATGAACTTCCAACTTCTACGTTCGACGCCGAAACCTATCAAATCAGGTCCGATTGACCTCAAATTTTGCACACAAGTCACAAATGACACAATGGACCTACTCCAACTCCCGAAACCAAAATCCGAGCTCGATAACCACAAAGTCAACTCTCGGTCAAACTTTTCAATTCCTAAAACTTCTAATTTTCCAACTTCCATTGTTTCAAGCCTAAATTAACTACGGAACTCCAAATCGCTATCCGGACACACTCCTAAGTCCAAAATCACCCAATGGAGCTAAAGAAACCGTCAAAATTCTATTCTAGAGTCATTTACATATAAGTCAATATCTCGTCAACCTTTTCGACTTAAACTTCCTACCTTGAGACTTAAGTGTCTCAACTCATTCCGAAATGCCCCCGGAACCAAACCAACTACCCCCCACAAGTCACATAGAAACTATTAAGCATAAAATGAGCAGGAAATGGGGGTACGCGGCTACAACTCTCAAAATGTACGGTCAGGTCGTTACATCCTCCCCCTCTTAAACAAATATTTGTCCTCGAACAGGTCTAGAAATGTACCTGGAGTCTCAAATCGTGTGGATATCTGCTTTGCATCTCCCACTTGGTCTCTCAAGTAGCCTCCTCAACTGGTTGACCTTTCTACTGCACCTTCCATGAAGCTATGGCCTTTGACATCAGCTTTCGAACCTGCCGACCCAAAATAGCCACTGGATCTACATCATAAGTCAAATCGCCATCCAACTGAAGCATACTGAAATCCAAAACATGAGACGGATCGCCAAAATACTTTCAGAGCATAGAAACATGAAACACTATATGAACACTCGATAGACTAGGTGGCAAGGCAAGCTTGTAAGCCACCTTTCAAATCCTCAGAAGTACCTCAAATGGCCCAATATTCCGAAGGCTTAATTTACCCTTCTTCCCAAACCTCATAACATCCTTCATGGGTGAAACCTTAAGCAGTACCTTCTCCCCGACCATGTAAGCAACATCATGAAACTTTTGGTTAGCGTAACTCTTATGTCTAGACTGCACCGTGCGAAGCCCATCTTGAATCAATTTAACCTTGTCCAAAGCATCCTAAACCAAGCCCAATAGCCTAGCCTCACCCTGCTCAAACCATCCCACCGGAGACCGACATCGCCTCCCATACAAAGCCTCATACGGATCTATTTGGATGCTCGACTGGTAGCTGTTGTTGTAGGCAAACTCAACGAGCGGCAGAAACTGATCCCAAGAACCCCAAAATCTATAACACAAGCACGTAGCTTATCCTCCAGTATCTGGATAGTGCGCTCGGGCTGCCCGTCCGTCTGAAGGTGAAAAGATGTACTCAACTCAACCTGTATGCCCACCTCTTGTTGCACGGCTCTCTAAAACTGCAATGTAAATTGCGTGCCCCGGTCTGAAATTATGGATACTGGCATACCGTGAAGGAGAACAATCTTACGGATGTAGATCTCAGCCAAACGCTCCAAAAAATAAGTAGTCCCAACTGCAATGAAGTCTGCGGACTTGGTCAACCGATCCACAATCACCCAAATAGCATCAAGCTTCCTCGAAGTCTGTGGGAGTCCAACTACAAAATCCATGGTGATACGCTCCCATTTGCACTCCAGAATCTCAAGCCTCCACCCGATCTCTGATTCTCATACGTACCTTGTTGAAAATTTAGGCACGGAGCTATAAACCCTACTATATCCTTCTTTATTCTCCTCCACCAATAGTGCTGCCTCAAGTCCTAGTACATCTTCGCGACACCCGGATGAATGGAATAATGCGAAATATGAGCCTCCTCAAAAATCAACTCACGTAACCCATCAACATTGGGCACACATATTTGGCCCTGCATCCTCAACACCCTATCATCCCCGATAGTAACATCCTTGGCATCACTGTGCTGAACCATGTCCTTAAGGATAAGCAAATGAGGATCATCATACTGGCGCTCTTTGATGCGATCATATAAGGAAGACTGAGAAACCACACAAGTTAGAACCCGGCTGGCTCTGAAACATCTAATCTCATGAAGTGGTTGGCCAAGGCCTGAACATCAACTGCAATCAGTCTCTCACCAACAAGAATAAATGCAAGGATACCCATATCACCGCCTTCCTACTCAAGGCATAGACCATCACATTGACCTTTCCTAGATGATACAGAATGGTGATACCATAGTCCTTTAGCAGCTCCAACCATCTCCGCTGCCACAAATTTAGATTCTTTTGTTTGAACAAGTGTTGGAGACTCCGATGATCTGTAAATACCTCACAAGACACATTATAGAGATAATACCTCCAAATCTCAAATGTATGAATGATGGCAGCCAACTTCAAATCATGAACAAGGTAGTTCTTCTCATGGGGCTAAACTGACGGGAAGCATAAGAAATCGTTCTTCCCTCCTGCATCAAGACACTCCGAATACCAATCCGAGAGGCATCACAATACATTGTATAAGAGCCTAATGCGTAAGGCAAAACTAGAACTGGAGCTCTGGTTAAGGCAATATTGAGCTTCTGAAAGCTCTCCTCACACTCGTACGACCACCTGAATGGAGCACCCTTATAAGTCAATTTGGTTAAAGGCGCTGCAATAGATGAGAAACCGTCCAAGAAGCAACGATAAAAATCGGACAAGCCGAGAAAACTCTGAATCTCAGTAGCTGAGGAAGGCCTGGGCCAACTCTGAACCACTTCTATCTTCTTTGGATCCACCTTAATCCCCTCACTAGACACCACGTGCCCCAAGAACGCCACCGAACTAAAACAAAACTCACACTTGGAGAACTTGGCATAAAGCTTCTCCTCCCTTAGCCGATGTAGTACAATCCTCAAATGCCGAGCTTGCTCCTCCTATCTACATGAGTACAGCAGGATATAATCAATAAATACTATGACAAACGAGTCGAGATATTACTGAAATACATTGTTCATCAAATGCATGAATGTTGCTGGGGCGTTGGTCAGCCCAAAAGACATCACAAGGAACTCATAATGACCATAACGGATCCTAAATGCTGTCTTTAGAATATTCGAGTCCTGAATCTTCAATTGGTAATACCCAAACCTCAAGTCAATCTTAGAAAACACCCTTGATCCCTGAATCTGGTAAAACAAATCATCAATACGCGGCAATGGATACTTGTTCTTGATTGTAACTTTATTCAACTGCCACATCTGCATAGTACCATCCTTCTTCTTCACAAACAGAACTGGTGCTCCCCAAGGTGACACACTAGGCCTAATAAATCCATCATCAAGAAGTTCCTGAATTTGCTCTTTAAATTCCTTCAACTCAGCTGGTGCCATGAGATACAGAGGGATAGAAACGGGCTGAGTGCCCGGTACCAAGTCAATACCAAAGTGTCTGTGCAGCTCCTCCCTATGGGTCGGTGGCACAAACTTATCCAAGAAGAGAACGGAAAACTCATGCTATGAAAGTGGTGTAGCATGGACTAGTATGCTCCTCTCATAGGCCTCATACCATCTGAAGGCAGCCCCAGTAAATGGAAAAGTAGTAAACGTGACTCCACTAGTCTCTAGAATCCCCGTCGTACGAAAAATCCGCTAGCACCTATCCAAGAAGTCCTGGGCATCCTTTGACTCAACCCTACTGAATGATGGAGGATGGAGTCTCCTAAATCTCTCAAGTCTCTTCTGCTCATCATCACTCATAACAAGACCCACCTGGGCCTGAGCAGCTACAACTGGCTGGGCTGGTAGCACCCCTGGTGTCTGAAGTCCCTGCATCACCTGCTTTGGAGTATGGGTGGCGGGAGTCTGAGTTCCTCCCCCGGCCTGAGAAATGGCTAGTGTGGTCTGAATAGAAATTGCCTGAGCGAGGCTAGTGCACATAGTCAATATCTGAGCTAGAGCCTCCTGAAGGCCTGAAATCACAATGGGCACAACTAGTGCCTGAGTTGGTTCCACTGGCTCAACCACATCTGGAACCTGCTCCTGAGCTGGAGCAACTGGTGAATATGCAGGTGCTGCTCTAGCTGCTGCACCTCTGCCCCTACCATGACCCCGGCCTCTCGTGGCCCTAGTAGGTGGTACTGGTGGCTGTCCCTCTAGCCCTAGAAGGTGGTACTGGTATCTCAACTCATTCTGAAACATCCCTGGAACCGAACAAACTATGCCCAGCAAGTCGCATAAGAACTATTAAGCATAAATGAGCAGTAAGGGGGAACAGGGCTACAACTCACAAAACGACCGGCTGAGTTGTTACATCCTCCCCTTATTATAAACCATAATTATTTTAAAATATTATTTTCTATAGTTACCTTTTATATTTTATAGCAGAATAGGTATTTATGGTATATACTATCTTTGAGGCATGAAATACTCTATTTATATTTTTACTCTCTCTTTCTTTCAATTAGCACAAGATTCTCTCTCAAATTTTTTCTTCTTCTCTCTCTTCCTTCTCTCTCTCTCTTTTAGCAACTCAAGCCCTAGTATTGATGGCTGACGAGAAATAAGAATTTCTCTATCTTAAAGCAACTCAAGATACACGCCCTAGTATTGATGGCCGACGAGACATTAGAATAGAGTAGAAAGCAGCTAGGAAATAGAAAAGCGTGAATTTTTCAAATGAAAAGGAGCAATGTGATGAACTCTTATCATAAATTTGTTGTACAGATCCGATAAACTTTCTTCCTTTCTTTGCTATTTGGTTACATACAATGATACAAATACATTGTATTCTTTACAAATTCACTCAAACACATTTTATTTTTATATAAATATAATTTTTTTGTCTGTATTTATGTATTTTAAAGATCTATATTTTTTTTAATATAGATGAATACATGATATAAACATTGAAATACATAGAATAAATGAATCATGATAATCTCTCCAGTCTCTCGGGGTCACAAGAATTATGATAATCAGCACAAACATTGATGATATAATATATAAATGAATGATAACAATGATTGAGATATGATATGCAAATAATAGCTGTGACTGAGTGCGTGATTTCAAATTAAGTAATTAATTCAACAAGTAATGTGACCTCTATGGGTCCCAACAGTACCAACATATAGCCTAAGAATAATTTCTAGCATGACTTGCAGTTCAATTTCTCTAACACATGGAGAATGTATGGATAACAATATGATTATTCAACTATACAGTTCCATGGAATTGACCGAATCACAATTCCTACGGTGCATGCCCACACGCCCGTCACCTAGCATGTGTGTCACCTCAACACCAATCACAGAACACGAAAATTCGGGGTTTCATACTCTTAGAACCAAGTTTAGAACTGTTACTTACCTCAAGCTGTGCAAAACTCTACTCTAACACGCCCTTGCCTCGCGAAACGGTCTCTGAATGCCTCGAATCTAGCCACAAACAATTCGATACAATCAACAAAATCTAAAGGAACCAATTCCATATGAAATTACTAAGTTCTTAATCAAAAGTCAAAAAGTCAACCAAAAAGCCGACCCCCAGGCCCATGACTCGAAATTCGATAAAAGTCATAAATTTTGAATACTCTTTCAATAACAAGTTCGCCCATACCAAAATTACTCAAATCCGATACCAAAATCTTGATCAAATCCCCAAAATTCGGCCTAAGAACTTTCCTCTCTTTTCCCCCAATTTTTCAACCCAAGTCACTAATTAAATGATGAAATCAAAGACATAAACATGGAATTTAACCAAAACTAAGTAAGAATTACTTATCTCAATCACTCACTTAAAAATATCTCCAAGAATCGCCTCCAATCGAGCTCCCAAAATTAAATTTGTGATATGAACTCAAACCCTCGTTTTGAAATAGTTTAGTTTCTGCCCAGACGTTATGCATCGCGATCGCGGGACCTACATTGAGATCGCAAAGAACAAATAGTCACAACCTCCAAAATAGTCTACACGAACGCGAAGACACTACCGTGAACGTGATGCTTACCCGACCTGACTCTTCACAAACACATGAACAACTACGAGATCGCGTAGGCTTAAAGCCTGATGCTCCAACTGACTACTCCTTTACGTGAACGCGTGAACCTTCTCACGTCCGCGATGACCTGAGAAGACTCTCAAATCTTCGCGAATGGGGGACTAATATCGTGAATGAGAAGAATAAATTACAACTTGCTAGCAACAACTCTTCGCGATCGCGTCCTTTTCTTCGCGATCACGAAGGAGGAAACAAAATACACATATATCAGCAGTGCAACAAAGTCCAAAATGAAGTCGAACTTGATCCGAATCACACTCGAGGTCCTCGGGACCCCGTCCGAACATACCAACAAGTTCAAAAATATCATACGAACTCGCTCGACGCATCAAATCACATCAAACAACGCCAAAACCACAAATCGCGCATCCACTCAAGCCTAATGAACTTATGAACTTCCAAATTCTACATTCGACGTCAAAACCTATCAAATCAAGTCTGATTAACATAAAATTTTGCACACAAGTCAAAAAGGATACAACGGACCTATTCTAATTCTGGGAACTAAAATTCGAGCCCGATAACCATAAAGTCAACTCTCGGTCAAACTTCTCAATTTCCAAAACTTCTAGTTTTTCAATTTTCACTCTTTCAAGCCTAAATCAGTTACAGACCTCCAAATCGCTATCCAAACACTCACCTAAGTCTAAAATCACCTAACGGAGCTAACGAAACCATCAAAACTCCATTCCGGAGTCGTTTACCCATAAGTCAATATCTGGTCAACATTTTCAACTTAAGCTTCCTACCTTGAGACTGAGTGTCTCAACTCATTCCGAAACATCCCTGGAACCGAACCAACTACCCGCAAGTCACATAGCAGCTATTAAGCATAAATGAGCAGTAAATAGGGGAACGAGGCTACAACTCTCAAAGCGATCGGCCGGGTCGTTACAATGAGTCATGTTAGAATTGGTTTTGTTGAGTTATATTAGGAGTGTATCACGCTAATTGATATTATTTCCATTATCAAACAACTGGATATATCTATTTTTAAGGTGATCGTCATTACTGTATTCATGAATACATAGCGCGAATATATGTGAATACATGCACGTACAGCTGAACTGTCTTGATTTTAGGCTCTTTTTGCCGTTGTATTCATGAATACAGCTGCGCGAATACAGCGAATACACTACCATAACAATTGAATAGTAGTTATAGGAAGTAATTATGTATATAGTAGCTATAGGAAATTAATAGCGACTAAACAATAGTGGTTTCCCAAAATTCCAGCATTCTCGCCTCACCAAATAAGCAAAGCCTCATCATCAAGGTCTGAGCTGATTCAATACAAACAAGATATGTTACGCATTCACGCATTATTTATAGAAAATAAGTAGTTGTCTTAGTTTAAAAAGAATTCTCTAAAACAACCGAGGAAGTTTAGTTAGCATGTTGTGTTCAAAACAGTAACCGAAATATTCGAAATAAATTGGAAAACAAGTAAACAGAAGCATTAAATAATTTTGAATCCACAAAATTTATTGTGTGTCCTTAAGGAATTTTATTCTATTACTGTGTCTAAGGTTTGGATTACTTTCTCTCGCGATAAAACGAAATACACTGTTTTATAATACCGCAATGCACTGTTGCCCAAGTTTTACATTTTATTCAAGAAAAGCCCTCAAACATAAGTTCTTCAACATATTATTTGGTGGGTGTTAAGAAGTTCCTCTTTACTACAAAACAGGAATTAAACATATTTGCAACCTTTTTTAAAAAGTTTCTATATTTTTCATCAACTCTAAACGATAAAAGTGAGCAAGAATCTCTGTTGGCTGCAGCTTGTGTTTTAACTATGAGTACATGTCGTGATATTACAGTGATGATATGTGTTTGTGTAATTAACAATATTCTATTTGGCAATTGGTAGGACAACTATTCCATATTTTCCTATAAGTCTTTCCAATTGGAAAAGGGACAAGAAAAATAATTACTAGTATAGTTTCTAAAAAAAAACGACGCGTCAAACTCTTATATATAATTATGGCAATTGTACTCTCAGAATACATATTGCTAATTTGGCCGTTTTGAGTTGAAGTATTCAATTTGCTCTCACAAATTACCAGGTAACTTTCTTTCTTTCTTTCTTTTCTTTTTCATGTTGTTAATTTTGAAGCTTTATTTCGTTGCAAATCTGGAGAACGGATTATATTGGAAAAATAATATATTAATTTCTTTTTTCCTCTTTTGGTAGAGTAATACATGTTCTTGAAATTATGTAATAGCAGACGTTCTTCAAGTTCTGCAGTAATTCTTGAAGTTTGTATTAATTCTCAACTTTGATTAAGACACAATAAAATTGCTCTTTCTTTAAATTATATTATGTTGTTTCCCCCAATGAATTTTATGTGTTTGGATTAATAGGAGATTATTTTTTGAATTTTATCAATAAGGAATAAAGTTCTAAGGATCTTAGTGGCTTCTGCTGAAAATTTCGTTATGGCTGATTTTTGTAAATTCTAATATTTATAATTACCAGAATGCAGCATCCACTTTTCACACAAATGCAGACAATAGATGAATTTCTTTGGTAAAAGTCTATGTCAATTTAAATTTTGGTGCTTTACTACTAAAGAGACAATTTTAACAAAAATTTAGTTTCTAGTTTAAAAGAAAGAAATTCAAAAATTTGATGCTCTGTTTTTCTAGCCGTTAGGAAACATTGCCGACTCTGTTTTTTCTTTTTCTATATGATCCAGAAAATCAAGGTTACTTTCAGAAACTTCATTATAGTGTTTTTTTTTTTCCTTCTATTTAATTTTATGTATATTTTCTTGAACAGGAAAATATAATGGGAAGATCAAAAATCAAGATGGAACTTATTCAAGATCACAAGAAAAGGAAGTCCACTTTCCAAAAAAGGAAAGCTTGCTTAATCAAGAAAATCTCAGAGCTCTCAATACTTTGTGATATCAAAGCATGCATGATCATAAACGAAGGAAATAATTATGAAGTTATTTCTCCTCAAATCTGGCCAAATGATCCAAACGAAGTTCAAGAGCTAATAAATTTCTACAAAAACCAACCAAAAAGAGAAAACAGTTTGTGTAGCTTCTTGAGATTAAAATGGAAAAGTTGAAGAATAAAAGCAAGACAGAAAAATACCCAACTTGGGATTCAAGATTCAACTATTTATCTGAAAAAGAATTAAGAAATCTTGCTGGGGTTCTTGAGAAAAAGATGGAGAATGCAAAGGGAAAATCTGAATTCTTGAAAAGTAGTAGGAATATTAATCAAGATTCAAATCAAGAAATTTGGGACTATCCTGAATTAATGGACAATTTCAACCAAAGTAATACACAGCCTATTTCTTATATGGATAACCAGTTTTTTCAAGAATTGACAGCTGATAATGTGAATTCAATGGGAATTTTGGATAATATTGATCTTAATGTTGGTGATTATGAATTTGGAAATTCAGATTATATGAAAATTGAGGCAGAAGAATGGTTGGTGAATAATGGTATTATTGGTTCAAGTTCAAGAACGCAGCCTATGGAGTTGAATCAGTACCCTTTCATATACACTGGCTCTACTCAAATGCCTTATGGATAATTTCAGTAGATTTTGATTAGATTGTTATATGACAAACAATTGAAATGATATTTTTGTATATTTAGTAGTTCCTTCTTTGTTTACTTTAAAAGCAGTTGGAGCAAACAAATTAGGAACTTCTTTTGTTAGATTAAATATATCATGTAATCTTATACTTTAGTGCTCCTACTTGAAATCTCTTTTGTAATGATACGTATAGTTATACATAATATTTCCTTTTTAACCAAATATTAAAAAAAAAAAAAAAGTAGTTCTCATTATCCGAAACTTGAGGTCTCATTTTCTTTTAGTGCAATATTAGGAATTGCGACAAAATTTTTGAAACTCACTTCCCAAAAGTTTGAGGCTGAAATTTTCAATTAGAATATCAGAGATTAATTTCTAGAATCACCAATATGCTTTATATAGGCTAAGGACTAAATTCTAGAGGCTTCCTTCTCTAATTTCCGTCCTCTATTCTACATTCTAAGTTCAATAGCGAGCCTTCATTTTATACATTTTCTAACTCATTGTGCCAAATCACATAAGAAATTATAGGGGGAAAATGCATATACTATCTTTTATAAGTCTAACTTACATACTACACCAACTCAACTGAATACAACATCCTCCCTGATCTGTCATGACCCGAAATCTCCCACTGCAGAGTCGTGATGGTGCCTAACATTCGCTTGCTAAGCAAGCCAACTGTCACGATCCGGATTTCCCACTCTCGGGAGTCGTGATGGCATCTACTAATGTGAGCTAGGCAAGCCAATTATTAGAACGACTTACCTTTATCCATTTTTATACCTTTTTAGCGTTTATAAAGCAATAATGTGAAAAACAGCAGAAATTTCAATAAGCGGAAGAAATATAGTAAAATATCTAAAATATGCATCTAATACAACTATTTAAGCCTTAATCGCCCAGAACTGGTGTCATAGTAGCACAGACGATCTAAGAGTGCTAAATACAAAGTCTGAAAATAAAAGATACATTGTTTCTAAATCAAAGAAATAAAATAGGAAATAAAGGATAGAGGGGATGCCAGGGCCTGCGGACGCCTGCAGGCCTACCTTGGATCTCCTCGTGGACTGAAGGTAGCCACCCAAATGCTATGGTCCAAGAGCTGCTCCGGGATCTGCACACAGTGCAGAGTGTAGTATCAGCACAATCGACCCAATGTGCTGGTAAGTGCCTAGCCTAACCTCGGCGAAGTAGTGGGCAGGCTAGGACCAGACTACCAAATAACCTGTGTAGTTATATAATATACAACGGAAAATAAAACAGGAATAAACAAGTAAAGATTGGGGGGGTACATGCCACGGGGGTATATCAATATCAACAGTAAAACAAGAGTAACAACATAAGGAGAGCTTAGAATTCACAGCAAAACAATAAGAAACTTGTATCTAATCTATAAACACTTTGTATCAACAATTGCTGCGGCACGCAACCCGATCCCAATATATAACAACATTGTTGCGGCGTGCAACCCGATCCATATCATTTATCACTGTTGCAGTGTGCAACCCGATCTACATATAATATTGTTGCGGCGTGCAACCCGATCCAAATATAATATTGTTGTGGCATGCAACCCGATCCAAATATATCATTGTTGTGGTGTGCAACCCGATCCACATATAATATTGTTGCGGCGTGCAACCCGATCCAAATATATCATTGTTGCGGCATGCAACCCGATCCAAATATACAATCAACAACAATCATAACAAGAGTCTCGACAAGGGATCAATAAAGAACTACACTATCCCCGCAAGGGAATCGACAGTATAAGTAACTACGTCCCCGCAAGGCAGAAACAGTTATAACCAAACTTGTTCCAACATCTAACTACCTCAGCTAACGCCAATATTCACTCATAAGTAATTTCCATGAGAATAACTATAACCCTTGCTCAATACAGAGAATCATCAACTTAAGCATCTGTCGTATTATTTAAGAACACAATAAATTTTAATTCAAGACTCACAGTCATGCACGACACCAACGTATAGATACTCGTCACCATGCCTATACGTCGTACTCAACAAGAAACAAGTAGCAAATAGGACACAACTCCTAATCCCTCAAGCTAAGGTTATACCAAACACTTACCTCGATGCCACGAACACAATTCACGTCCCAATTACCGCTATACCCCTTGATTCCACCACCAATTCGCTCGAATCTAGCCACAAGTTACTTAATTACATCAATAAACGCTAAATGAATCAATTCTAATGCATGAGAATGAATTTTCCAAAATTTTACCTAAAAAGTCAAAAATCGCCCCCGGGCTCACATGGTCAAAACCCGAGGTTCGAACCAAACCCGATTACTCATTCCCCCACGAACCCAACTATATAATTGGTTTTGAAATCGGACCTCAAATCGAGGTCCAAATCCCCAATTTTTGAAAAACCTAGGTTCTACCCAAAACACCCAATTTTCCCCATGAAAATCATTAATTTTGAGTTGAAACGATGTTAAAAGATGTTAATGATTGAAGGAAACGAGTTAAAATTGACTTATAATCGATTTGGAAGAAGAGTTGTTCTTGAAAAATCGCCCTAGGGGGTTTGTGTTTTGAAAAGATGTGAAAAATGGTTGATTTCCGGCTAAGTATAAAAATTGCAGGTCGCAGGTATGGGAATTGCGAACAGGGTTTGCAATTGCAAACCCCGACCCCTGCTATGTTCGCATTTGCGAAGGGGTTCTCGCAATTGCGATTTGGGAAATACAAACAAGAGATCGCATTTGCGATGACTGACCCAAAAGGGGTGTATCGCATTTGCGAGATGGAGCTGGCCTAGGCTACTTTCGCAATTGCGACAAGGCCCTCACATTTGCGAAGCCTGCAGGCCTAATGTGCACAGCTGAAAGTCTGCAATATCCTCAAGTCCAACATCCACCCCGTGGCCTATCCAAAACTCACCCGAGCCCTCGGGGCTCCAAACCAAACATGCACACCAATCTAAAAACACCATACGGACTCGCTCGTGCATTCCAATCACTAAAATAACATCAACAACTATGAATTTAGCATCAAAATCATGGAATTTTCTTAAAAACTTCAAATTTCCAATTTTCCTCAAAAACGATTTGTTTCACGTCGTTTCAAGTCCGTTTCTTACCAAACTTCACAGACTTATCTTAAATCACATATAAGACGTGTACCGGGCACCGAAACCAAAATACGGGCCTAATACCAACAAGTTTTAATCACAATTCATTTTCAAATCTCATAAATAATTTCAGAAAATATTTTCTTTAAAAAATTCATTCCTCGGGCTTGGGACCTCGGAATTCGATTCCAGGCATCCGCCCAAACCCATATTTTCCTACGGACTCTCCAGGATTGTCAAATTACGAGTCCGGGTCCATTTACCCAAAATGTTCATCGAAGTCAACTTAATTTATTTTATAGTCAAAATTTATTATTTTTCACAGATTTTCACATATTAGCTTTCTGGCTATGCGCCCAGACTATGCACGCAAATCGAGGTGAGATAGGAAGAGGTTTTTAAGGCCTCGGAATGCAGAATTCATTTGTAAAATAGGTGATGACCTTTTGGGTCATCACACCAACATTAGTACAGAATTAATCATTTTAAAGCTAATTAGAAAGTGATTTAATAAGAAATCGAGCTGTAGAAATTCAAAATAGATATAACAATTCCAAATACAGACTAATCAAATCCCGAAATCTAATGTCACAAGTGCACAAGCATACTAGAAGTACTACCACCAAACGTCTGAATGAAAATACAACTGTTTGAGATAAAATAAACAGTACAACTAGATAAGGAAGGGGACATTAGGGCTGCGATTGTCGTGCATCTATACCTCAAGTCTCCGTGAAAGAAAGCTAATTCGAGTGAGCCTCCACTGGCTACTACCGGGACCAACACCAGAATCTGCACGAGAAGTGTAGAAGTATAGGATGAGTACAATCGACCCCATGTACTCTGTAAGTTCTGAGCCTAACCTCGACGAAATAGTGATGAGTCTATAACAAGGCACTCACTAAAAACCTGAATGGTTATAAAATTAATACTAGCAAAGATAGAAAAAACGAGAATTTTACATAAAACCGGAACTGAAAACACATAACATAGGGCCCTAGAATAACATTTATGCTCAACTTCTCAAAACAATACAAATATAGTGACAACAATCAAATACAACGGAATAAGTCTTCTTTGTTGTGGCGCACAACCCGATCCACAAATATATATATATATATATATATGAATAACAATTCTTTTTTCGTTACGGCGCACAACTCGATCCACAAATATATAAACGAAAAAGGGCCTAAATTACCCCTATCATTTGCTAAATGGTTTGCAGATACCCTTGTCATGACCCAAAATCAACCGTCGTGATGACGCCTATCGTGGAGCTAGGCAAGCCACTACTCAACCATCTTAACAGTAAAAGCTTTGAAAATATAGACGGAAGCAATTAATATTTGAGAAAAACCTTTTTGAAACAGAAATAAATCTGCAACACAATACAATCTATCTCAAAATCGGGTTGTCACCGAGTACATGAGCATCTATGCAAGAATACAATCTACTATATTGCCTAAGGTAAAGTTGATTATCGGGTGAATCGGGCAGTTATTTACTCTAAACGGTTCGGCTTATCGGTTATTGGCTTTTAAATATATTAATCCGTTAGCCACCCAATAAAATATTGAACAAATTGATATCGATTTAACTATTATCGGACGGTTATCGGGCCGTTTATCGGCCTAGTTCAATTTGTATTACAGAGGATTATTTTCTGCTGCTAGAAGGACTAATGATTACAATGCAGTAAAGAATTCCTCGTTATAATTATGCAACTAGTGGAGGAAATAATAAAAAAGAAACTCTTTGAGGCTATTGGTATTTTGCCTTAAGTCAACAACATGCTAATGACCAGCAGATTATCTTTCATTATTGCTAAATCGAATTTACAGAAGCCAACTAAAGAATCTTAAGAAAAAGACAATTATGTAAGACACTTAACAGGGCCTCTGCCTTATTAAAAACACTGTCAGAAGACATATTCAGCAAATGAAATTGCAACATTATAGAAGTGGACATACCAGTAGTTAGGGTCACCCAAGCACACTGTCACGACCCGAATTTTTCATCCTCGGAAGTCGTGATGGTGCATACTCGTAGAACTTAGGCAAGCCCCGAAATGAAGAATCACAAACTCTTTCATTTTAGCCCTTTTTAACAATTGAATTAACAGGTAATCAACATTGAAATATTAACGATGAATAAAATTAAGCGGAAGACTTAATCTGATAAAATAACCAAAGCCAGTACTACAATGCCAACATACGTCTCTACCCTGAATCTGGTGTCACAATATCACGGACTGTCTATGATTACTACAACAAAAGTCTGAAAAGAAAGTACAATCTGTCTCGGAAACAATGAAAACAGAATACATAATACGATAGAAGAGAATGTCGGGCCTGCGAACGCCTGCAGGACTACCTCGAGATCTCTAGCTGGACTGAAGGCTATAGTTCAAGAGCTGCTCCGTGATCTGCACATTGTGCAGAGTGTAGCATCAGCACAACCGACCCCATGTGTTGGTAAGTGTCTAGCCTAACCTCGATGAAGTAGTGACGAGGTTAGGACCAGACTACCAAATAAACCTGTGCAGTTATATAATATGCAACGGAAAATAAAACAGGAACAACAAGTAAAGATGGGAGGGGGTACATGCTGCGGGGGTATATCAATATCAACAGTAAATCAAGAGTAAAGGCATAAGGACAACTTAGAATTCACAGCAAAACAATAAGGAACTTGTATCCAATCTATAAACACTTATATCATCAATTGTTGTGGCGCATAACCCGATCCAAACACATAACAACACTGTTGCAGCGTGCAATCCGATCCATATCATTTATCAAGCAACCCAATCCAATTATATCATTGATGCGACGTGCAACCCGATCCAATTATATCTTTGTTGCAGCGTGCAACCCGATCCATATATAATATTGTTGCGACGTGCAACCCGATCCAAATATATAACTGTTGCGCCGCGCAACCCAATCCACATATAATATTGTTGCGACGTGCAACCCGATCCAAATATATAACTGTTGCGCCGCGCAACCCAATCCACATATACAATAAACAACAATCATAACAAGGGTCCCGGCAAGGGATCAATAATGAACTATACTATCTTGGCAAGGGAATCGACAGTATAAGTAACTACGTCCCGGCAAGGGAGAAACAACTATAACCAAACTTGTTCCAACATCTAACTACCTCAGCTAACATCAATACTCAGTCATAAGTAATTTCCGCGAGAATAATCATAATCCTTGCTCAATCCAGAGAATCACCAACTTAAGCATTCGTAGTAGTATTTAAGAACACAATAAATTTCAATATAAGACTCACTGTCATGCTCGATACCAACGTATAGATACTCGTCACCATGTCTATACGTCATACTCAACAAGAATCAAATAGCAAATAGGACACAACTCCTAATCCTTTAAGTTAAGGTTAGATCAAACATTTACCTCGAACTTCCACGGCTAACTCAAGCCTCAAATACCGCTTTTCCTTTTGAATTTGGCTCCAAATCAATTGAATCTAGACATAATCGACTAAATAACATCAATAAACGCTAAACAATCCAATTACAATACTTAATTATAGCTTTCCTATCATTCTTCCTAAAAAGTCAAAAATTGACCCCGGGCTCGCTTGGTCAAAATACGAGGTTCGGACCAAAACCCGATCACTCATTCACCCACGAGCCCGAATATATAATTAGTTCCAAAATTCTACCACAAAACAAGGTCTAAATCCCAAATATAGAAAAAGCCCTAACTCTATCCATATCCCTAATTTTCTACCCTTAAAAATATGATTTAGGCCTAGAAATCTAATGTGTGTTAAAAAAATTGAAGAAAATGAGTCTAAGATTACATACCTATGAATTGGTAGTGAAATCCCCTTTCAAAAATCGCCCAATTTGAAGTTTAGAAGAAGAAGTTATGAAATTTTGATTAAGTCCCGTTTTTGCTTCTGTTTTAAAATCACTGGATAGGCCTTCATCGCGTTCGCGATAGGCCTGTCGCATTCGCGACGAGTTGGGACTAAGTGACCTTCGCGTTCACGACATTGGGTTCACGTTCGTAGAGCTTTTCCCCCTCGAGCCTTCACGTTCGCGGGCCAATGGCCGCGTTCGCGTAGACCAAAATGTGAACCCCTCCCCAGGTCTTTAACCTTACGCGTTCGCGAGTGCTTGGACGCGTTCGCGAAAGGTATCCCCCCTCAGCCTAACGTTCTCATCTCAGGCTTTGCATTCGCGAAGAAGAAATCTGGCACCTGGGAGATTTGCCTTACTCGTTCGCGAGTGGGACCACGCGAACGCGAAGAACAAAATCCCTGGGCACTGAACAGCCAAAAACCTGCAACTTTTTATGAGTTCAAAACTTTCCGAAACCCATCCAAAACTCACCCGAACCCTCAAGGCTTCAAACCAAATATACATACTAACTCAAAAATATCATATGAACTTATCTGTGCGATCAAATCGCCAAAATAACCTCTTAAACAATGAATTTAGCATAGAAATCTAAGAAAAATCTCAAAACTTTCAAAGTAGGAAATTTTCATAACTACGGGTCTGAATCACTTCAAACGACTTCCGTTTCTTACCCAATTTCATCTTATTTCATATATAAGACCTGTATCGGGCTCCAAAACCAGAATACGGGCCCGATACCATCAAATTCTAAATGCATTTCATTTCCAAACACATAGAAATTTTCAAAAAATAATTTTCTTTAAAAATTCATTTCTCGGCCTTGGGACCTCGGAATTCGATTTCAGGCATACGCCCAAGTCCTATATTTTTCCACGGACCCTCCAGGACCATCAAATCACGGGTCCTGGTCCGTTTACCCAAAATATTGACCGAAGTCAACTTAAATGCATTTTAAGTCAAAATTTCAATATTTTCACAGATTTTCACATAATAGATTTTTGGCTACACGCTCGAAATACACACACAAATCGAGGTGATGCTGAAAGAGGTCTTTAAGGCCTCGGAATGCAGAATTCATTTTAAAAACAAGTGATGACCTTTTGGGTCATCACACACACCTTTTCTTTCCACTTCACCAACAATAGTTGAGATATGTGAGTGGTCAAGGACTAGAAGTGGAAATGGAAGGGATTTTTATTATTTGATATATATTGTATACGATCAAATCAAGGAAGGCAGATTTTGAGGCTTCTATAGTACTTCAAGCCCGGCCTCGATAGGCTTGGAGCACTATCCCGGACTCGTCGCCGAAGCACCCGCCTCGAGAAGGTATACCGAAGACTCATCATAATGTACCTCGAGGCAGCACGAGAATCAACGACCATCATGAAAAAGAGAAAAATTCCTAAGGTCACGTGATCGGAACTGATAGGGCCTGCAAGAATAGGACAAATCAGTACTGAGCCATTATACAGCTGTAACAATAACATTTCCCCCCTCCCATATAATGGGGACCCTTGTCATCTTGTAGAGGACACCTTGTTGAATAATATACCACATTCTCTGCTTCTTCTTGCTAAAGCTTGCTCAACAATTACTCTATAACTTTATTGCTCCTCATTTATTGTGTTGTTATTTGTTCATATATTGTTCTTAATTTATTGATCATCATTAACCTATCAAAGGCTGCCCTCGAGGTCTCACATCACAGAGCTCGAGGCCCTCAACATTATAATTTAGTTTGCTTTCTTGGAGTCTCTTACTTTCGTATATATAATTTAGTTTGCGTTCTTAGAGTCTCTTACTTTGTTCTTTATACTATGGTATCAGAGCCAGGTCATCCTTTCGGAGGGAGGAACAGTTTACTAAAAATGTCTGAGTCATTTCCACCATCCTCTTCCCTAGCAAAAATAAATATGTCTCCTACTCTATATAAAACCTTGTCCAAAAAATTGATTACCTCTATGAAGTAGATATCCTG
Organism: Nicotiana tabacum; assembly: GCF_000715075.1. NCBI lineage: Eukaryota > Viridiplantae > Streptophyta > Magnoliopsida > Solanales > Solanaceae > Nicotiana > Nicotiana tabacum. The sequence goes on from NC_134085.1 coordinate 1,804,655, forward strand.
CCTGATGAACAAAAAGTATCCTCCACTGAACTACCCCTCATAAACCCCAACTTAGCTTTTGCCAAAAAATCGTTTGCACCTTGGACCCAAATTTGTTCCTTAGTCCAACACAGACCAAAAGGAGTTAAAGAATATGTTGCTGCCTCAAAACTTGACCAGCATCCTATTCTTGCCACTTGAGAGGAACAATTTATCACCCTTCAAATCCCAGATGATTTTCCTAGGCAATGGAGAGATTATGGTTTTACCCATATCCATTTTGGTGCTATCTGAATCGCTTTAACATATCACGAAAGAAAAGGTCAACATGTTGTAGCTCGACTTTCTCTTCTAGATACAAGATACTTGGAGTACCAACATGTAAATTTGGGTATTGCGGAAGTTACCCTGAATGCTGAGACTGTCTTCGTAACTATCTTTCCAAATTTCAACATGTCCCTTTATGATCCATACTTAACCGAAGCACTAAAAATCCAAGTCCAAATCCAAGGAGCCCCTAAAGCCAAAGATTCCATCCAAGCCACTCTTCATCACCAAATGGCGTGGCGAGTCCAAATCATGCCATGGATCTTTGCCTTCCCGGAGGAGAAAATGCTTTACTCTTAAATATTGATGTTACCAAAGGAAACACCATGTGCACCCAAATACCCAGACAAATTTCCAGAGATGAACTTGTCAAAATTCTTCCTGATTCCTGGATCACAAATTATGAAAAGTTAAGAGAACCGGAGGAATCTCAAAAAAAACCATAAGCTTTGACTGTTCCCATCTCAAAAAACCCAATAAAACCATCTTTTCTTGCCAAATGATTCAACCCAAAGATACAATAGATACATACCCTGAACCTGATGGAGAGTTCTTTTGGAATATACAAAGCATCATGGAAGAACATGACTGGTGTCAAAATTTTGATAGAGAAAGAAAGAGGGCTTGGTGGTTCAAATGCCCCTTTACGGGACACTGCCCTTGGGGTCTTGATTGCAACTGCCAAGACTATTTGGAAGATCCAATTGGAGAATACAATGAACACCACTAGCGTCATTGGAAAAGGTTCGGCCTCAACAAAACCAAACTAAAAAACAAGAAAAAGGGGAAGACCACTGAAAAATAATTTCGGGCCAAATATGAAAATAAAGATCCTTCAATTGACTCATTAAGCCATCCATGTAAATATGAATTTCTTGTCAATTACAAACCCCATGAATGGCCAAAATTATCAGAAAAATTCACTCTAAGCTGGGAGGATAGTGAAACCACACCCAAACCCAAATCACCATCAGCTCATACCCCATAATCCAAAAAGCCACCTGAACCTGAAACTTTACCAACTCAAAAAACCACAAATCCCACACAACCACAGATATTCATGCTAAGTCCTTCAAGCTCCAGTCATACCCTAGATTTACCTTCACTCCAACCTTTTGAAAAGGAGGTTATAAGCCATGCTCCAAATATTTCCAAGAAAAACATAGTGCTACCTACTAGAGAATAAACCCCAATAAGTGACATCGAAGCAGCAATGAACTGGCAATCAAAAAACTTCATCTGCCAAAATAAGGTGTTGAACAACCTTGGCAGCACCATAAAGAATGTGGCCCATACACAAAACAAAATGATGAGCAAAGTGGAAACAATTGAGAAAAAGATGGAGCAAACATCGTCTCACCATGCCGAACTAATCAAAGCCTTGGAACTGAGGTCGGCAAATTTACAATACAAGATTTGTCCTCCAAGAACTTCACTTTTCTATTTTTCCAACAATAATAAAATGAGAAGATTTCCATCAGAGAACAAATTCAACTTTTGAGAAATGACCACTTTGAGCCACAAAAGACCCCAGTTTTCCCCTCAAAACCTACCTTCTTCCCTATGTCTCCACAAGCATATTCCCCACCTAAATTAGACTACACCTTTTCTACTTTTCCATCTACCTCAGAAAATCCAATCATTTTCAACCAACCCTTAAAAGAAGAACATGATTTTGATATTGCAAAAATGGTTTGGGAAAGGAAGGACACTCTTATGGCACAAAAACAAACAAAGAAAAGGCGAGACCAAGGAGAAAGTTCAAAAGGATCGAACCCCGAAAATCTGATGATTTCTGACTAGAAGGCTCCAGACCTCTATGTATCCCAACCAAGATATATATAAGAAGAAGATACTCCATGGTTGAAATCTCTGAATTCATCAGACGATGAAACAATGGAAGATAGCTCTCAATCAAGCAATGAATCCACAACAAACTCCTCCGAAGATGACAATCCCCCAATATTTGTAAATCAGTCAAAAGACCCAGAAGTATCTGAAGTAGATGAGGAACAAGAAGGCATGACAGATGAACCAATCCCAGAAAGAAGATATGAGCCCATGGCGTCAAAACCAGTTGGAACTGGTTTTCACACTTTCACCTTAGATGATGTCAAGGTTTCAAGATGGCCTCAAAGGATCCAAGACTTCTATACTTGGATGGTGACCAAAAATTTGGTGGAACGAGAAAAGTATATCATCCTGTCAGAACTCACTTCACGGTTCTCAGGAATTCTCAGAGATTGGTGGAACTCACTTGGAATTCAAGACAAAAATACTTTTCTTACTTCCCAAGATTTTGCCTTCAACATCAGAATCCTACATGAAGTTTTCCGCGGAGATACTGGCTAAAGACAGGAGAAAATGCGAAGACAACTCTTCGAGATGAAGTGTGTATCATTCGATAGAAATGACATTGATAGGTATTTTTAAAAAATGGAGAAGATATACTTCGAGATCGGCAGAGACATCAATCTAAAGCAAGCCTTTGTCTCTTCTCTTCCAAAGTTGTTGGCAAGCCGAACCATGACCATCACTGAAGAAAAATTGCAGTCTATATCAATCCCTCAAATTGGTTATATCAGGTAAGCTATTTTAGGTGCATTAGATGGCATTTGTACTAAGTGATATGCCCTAAAACAAATTATCCAACATAATCCAGCGCTTGACAAAGCATGCTGCAAATCTGACCTAATCACTGTGAGCACGTGATTTTTGTTTTACGCGACAATCACTCCAAAAGAAACAAAATAATGGCAATTGGTCTTGCTGTACATTTGCTGGATTTTTACATGGCATTTTTTGCTAGTTATTTGTGATTTTGCCCATAGTTGTTTTATTCAAACAAAAATAAAAAAAATATATATCTATATGTCGTGTGAACCGTAATCCGTTTATTAAAAGAAAAATAAAATGTGTGCATCCTATATTGTATTTTGTCATTAAGTGTTTAGTATAATTAAATGTTAATTGTGTGATAATTGTTGTTCAATGTTTTATATGGTATTATTTGGCAAACTAATTTAAGAAATTAAAAAGAAAAAAAAAGAAAGAGTTTCGGACTTGGGCCAGTCCGATTTTAAATAAACAAGCCCAAACAACCCAACCCAAAACCAAAATTACCCGGTCCAGTCCAGTTCAGACCCTAACTATCTCAAACGGTGTCGTTTGGGTCGTGCTTGATCTGGGCCGTTGATCTCAGATTGATCAACGGCCAAAATCACTTCCCCACAACCCATAAACAAAACCCGACCCATTCCACCCGGACCGACCCAACCCCCTTTAGTCTAAAACGACACCGTTTCCCGTTAGCTGAAGGATCCTGGCCTTCCATCTCGCCTCATCCAACGGCTGAAATCAATCCACCCATTCCATATATAAGCTTCCTACCATACCCTGCACCCATATCCAAGACCCCCGCCTTCGTCCTCATCCCCTTCCCCACGAAACCCTAGCCGCCCCCTTATTCCTCACCATTAATCCCGGCGGCATGAACACCGGTGGCCTTCACCTTAACACCCTAGGACCACCTTGACACCCTGAACATGAATCCACCAACCGTTCAGCTCGAATCCCAACCCACCTTCTCGAATCTTCATTTGAAGATTCGAGTCAAAACTCGACTTACACCGATGCACCCCAGTTTCGTACCAGATAGTCCCCGGACCTCCCTCGTGACCAAACCATGTTTGGTTTGGTCCGAATCTAACCATGGAAACCCAAATCCCAAATCTACCATCTATGAACCCTAGAAACCCCAAGCCCGGTCCGTGTCTGTTTGAGCGGAGTGATTATGGTCTAATGGACCTTAATCGAAGTGTTTCTCATTTGAGAAACACTTCGATTAAAGTCCGTTCAACCCCAAGAAGGGTCTGTGCAAATCCGACCTAAGGCTTCCTAATTTTTTCGGAGGTTTAAGGTGAGTTTGTTTTTTCTTTTTTTCTTTATTCAGTTCATGTGTTGATTAAAGGTCTGTCCGTTGGCATAATGTCTTGTTTAATTTGTGTTTTGAATTTTACCAACTGTGTCCTGTCCACCTTGCCTGAACCTCTGTGTTTGATTGAGTCCTTCTTCTATTTTTACTGATAATGTGTATATGTGTATGTGCTGTGCAATCAATCGAACCTCAAATTTGACTGATCAACTGATTCCCCAGTACAATTTTGCTTAGTCAGTACGACTCGAGTCATGTGTTCGATACTGTTAGACATCTGATCATGGTTTCGATTGTACATGTTATGATTAGTATAGTCGAGTCGACATGTGTCGTCAATTAGTTTTAGTTGTCTGAACAATAACAAATTGACCTGCTTCTGTTAAGCATTGCCTGAATCTATTAGAAACTGAGTTTAGCTGCTTATAATTGTTAATTTGGATCAGAAATAAAAGGGTTGATTTGTTAGCTACAATCTGAACTGGAGGGCATGTGCATTAGTGCACAACATGTTCATAAAAGCCATTTTGATTAAAATAGTTTGACAGCATGTTTGTCAGATTACATTCTTGCTGCCCCTGTCTGCTTTTTAGTTTAAATATTAAAGGGTACTGTCAGGAATATGATGGGAAGGTTTTATACTTAAATATTTGAGTGGAAACTGAAAAGAAGAGAGCACATGGGAGGTTGTCTGATTGGTCTAACAGGCTGTTAAAGGGCTGATATTAGGCTTATAAAAGGGGGGAATACACATTGAGACACACACACGTAGACACACGTAGGGAACTCAGATTAAACATTGAGAGCTGAGTTCTGAAAAATAGAAAAACTGGAAAAGGATTCTTCTTGATAACTCAAGTAGATTTCAAAAACTGAAAATTGGCACGGGAAAGAGATAGTGAGAGGAAAAACAGAGAGGCTTATACAGACATACTCACAAGAGAGAAAAACATACAGAAAATCAGAAACTGTTTCTTCCTACTGTTTGTTTGATTCTCAGTTTGTTCAACTTGTTCAATCAACTCTGTTTTCTTTGGAGTATCAGCTAAGTTTATCAGTTGATTCGCATTGTTTGTTTCTCCTGGATTTGGCTTGTCTTGGAACCTTGTTTCTACTGCGTTGTTTGCTGCTGTCGTTTTTTGCCAATTTTTCCATCGGCTATAGTTATATCTCGCACTGGGATTTATCCTTGGTTGTTACCTGCTATTACTGCTGCTGTTTGGTGTTGCCATTTGTTACTCTGCTGACCTCCCTTCTTCTTCAATTGTGAATGCTTCCAGGTACACAACTTCTGAAACCATGTATTGTTGAAAGTTTGAAGTTTGAAGAAGAAATAAAGAAATGAACATCTGTTTACTTTACAATCCTTGTGTTCAAAAATAGGTTGAATGGTAGCTTGGTCTATATTTGTTTAAGTTAGTTCCAACCACGATTGCTCTGTATGAATTATGCACATCTTGATTGACGTATCAGATAATATTGTTCGTTAGATCAGACGTATTTTCAATATGTACAACCATTAGGTTTCGATTTAGCTATGACAGTATAACATAGAATCGTGGCAAGCATCTGTATGTATTTTGTCTAGACTTTTGAACTGTCAAATCTGTTATATTTGGTTCTATTTAATTTCAAGATAAATGTACCCCAAGCTAATTCTCATGTGGTGTTACGTTAACAGGATGGCCATGTATACCAACCCTCTTGTTAGATTACTTGCTCCTATATAGGTTCGATATGGGTTTCGATATAGATTCACTGTTTCGAAGTAATGCGACTACTTTTTGAGTTCAATTAATAGTAGTTTTCCTAATAAACAACTGATTTCACTTATCAAGCCCAAATGAGCTAGTTTTAAAATTCAAACTGGAAGGTCGTTTAATGTAAATTTAGTGTACGTTATTAGTTTGCTTGCAATCCCCCTTAGCAAATTAACAAAGCTTATTCACTCCTTGAAGACAAGGCATGAGGTAATTCTCATCTCATAAACAACCAATTAGGTAATCAAACAAAATTCGGATTCGTCAAACATAGTAGATATTTAGTATGTAGTTGCTTAAACAAGTAAGTTTGGTATCTTTCTCTTTTATTTTTAGGGACAAATGTAATAGAAATGTAGTCGCTTTAGGATATCCTTTTCTAAAATAATGAGACGAGCCTCGCCAAATAAAAATGCAAATTGCGGGGCCCTCAATAACCAACCATAATAAATATTTAGAATTCAGGACAGGCCGTTTTAGTGAATTTCATGGCCTTCCCCAAAGATAATAACGCGTTAGACTCTCTAGGCGCGGCTTAATTAAATTACGTTCTTAAATTCGGGTGCGCATTTATGTGACCCAAATTCAAATCTCAACGGAGTTGAAATGTGTTAACAACTACGGGTGCATTGATTGTGACGTGGTTCGAGATGCATTTTCACGACGTTGCAATTCTATAAAAATAAAGGATAATAATAAAAGCACATAAGTCACAACATGTATTTAATCAGATATTTAGCCATTATAACAATTTAAGCGACCGTGCTAGAACCACGGGATTCGAGGGTGCCTAACACCTTCCCTCGGGTCAACAGAATTCCTTACTTAGAATTTCTGGTTCGCAGACTTCATTTGGAAAAGTCGAAAATTTCCTCGATTTGAGATTCAAGATAAACCGGTGACTTGGGACACCAAAAGCCAAACCTTTCCCAAGTGGCGACTCTGAATTAAATAAATAATCCCATTTCGAATATTGTCACTTAAATTGGAAAAACTCCCTCGCGCATTTAACCCTTCGGGGGCGGGCGCGCAAAAAGGAGGTGTGACAGCTCTGGCGACTCTGCTGGAGACTTTGACCCAGAACCACTGGTTCAGGGTTCAAGAATTCGAGCTTAGAATAATTGTTATATTTGGCTTTATTATCTGATATTTATTACATGTTTTGACATAACGTGCTAAATGTTGTTTTTTACCGCTTTGATATTATCTGAACTGTATATAAACTGTGCCGAAACCCTTCTCTCTTCACCTCCGGGGAGAAGCTCGTTGGTTGAGACTCCCTATTCTGTTAGTGTCAATACCTGAAATAAGAAAGAGGACAGATAAGTTACGAAGCCGGACGGCCTTCTGGTTCCCGGTAAGTTTCCCCTCCTCGACTCGAGTTGTCCGCTCGGGTACATAGTCTAGAACATCTACCCAGGTTATAAACCTAGTATAACGAAACCTCATGTCGGATCCCTAGTAGGAACGCTTATCTGCATCATGTTGCATTTGACATAGGGGACTCAACACAGGGGTTGGGTCCGTCTAGGACAGGCAACCTGGAATGAAAAGACCATCCTGCTGCATCCCGTTTGTTTTGCGCATCTATTTGCTTCAGATCTGCATGTTGACCGGTTTCCGAAAAATTTTCAAAAAAAAGAATAGCAGGGTAGGGAGATAATTACTTATTCTTTTGAAAAAAAACCAATGTCCAAGTAATGTCAAAACCTCGCCGGAATTTTCTTTTAAAAAAATATATATATAAAAGAAAAATAAAAAAAAAGAAGCTTGTCTTTCAGTTTGACTATTCCTTTTAATCACTTTCAAAATCCAAAAATTATATAAATAAAAAAAAAGTTTATTGTTTCATTTGTAGCACCTCTTTAAAAGATTTTGGAAATTTCAAAAAAAAGAGGAAGTTTAAAATGTGTAAATATTTCCTTGGTCTCTTTTCAAAAATAAATAATAAAAAATATAACAAAATTTCAAAAAAAGGTTATTCTTTTTTTTTCTTTAAGGGACTTTATTTTTGTTTCCCCTATTTTGAACTGAACTACGCCGGTTTGATTCTCGCACGGGGTGGGATACGTAGGCAACCCTCGTCGGGTCCAACCTCCCATTTTTGCAAAAAAAATCTCTTAAAAATATCTAGATAATTTTAATTTTTGAGTCTAATAAAAGTTTATCGCCCTAAATAAATGTGCAGGATGAGCACGATACAAAACGAACCGTTTTCAATAATGACCAAGATCCCTTTTGAGTTGCGATTATGGTGGAACGACTTAGGCAAGGAGGGGCAAGGCAAAGTGAGGAAATATCTGAAAAATCTTCCAGATTTACTAGACATTCAGCCTCGGGGCGATATTATCAGATCATTGGTCACTTACTGGGATTCGGCGCACAATGTATTTCATTTATCAGACTTCGAACTCACCCCGACGTTGGAGGAAATAGCGGGATACATTGGGGGTGATGAAGCTCCGTTAAGGTTCAAATACTTGATTGCACCTAGGGACGTCACGGTACACCGGTTTCTGGATTTTCTGAAAATACCCTGAACATTTCATCATCCAGATCTTGCCAAAGGTTTTTGCTGTCTCCACCTCATATATGCTAGATACGGTCACGAGGGCGGGTTCAATAAGCCGAATTTCAAACTGTGTAGTAAAGGCAACCGAAAAAAGTGGGACGAACACAGGCTGTTAGCTTTTATGACGGCCTTCTTGGGTCTTATAGTGTTCCCAAGGAAGGACGGCAACATCGATCTAAAAATGACTGGGGTCGTCAGTACTTTGCTCACCCAAGATAAAAGTACTCTAGCGCCTATGATTATGGCTGACATTTTCCGGGCTCTCACCGCTTGTCGAGCCATGGGCGACTTTTTCGAAGGATGTAACCTACTATTGCAAATATGGATGACCGATCATTTATGCCACCGCTCCCCGCTCTTGGGTTACGGTTCGCCCGAAAAGACTTGTATTGGAGAATACAACACTAGAGTTAAAGGTTTCAATCTACCTGAGGGCGTCGCATCATGGACCTCATTTTTCCGAACTCCCACTGCTAACCAAATCCAGTGGACGCTCGGATGGTCGCCTGTTGAGGAAATCATATATATGCCGGCAACCAGGCCCTATTTCCTGTTGATGGGACTTAAAAACATCCAACCCTACGCACCATATCGGGTTTTGAGGCAACTTGGGAGATACCAAGTGGTGCCGAAAGATGAAGATCTGAGTACCCAAGTGATTGAAATCAGTCCAGACGGTCGTTTTTCCGAAGAAGAAGTTCGCCAAATCTAGAGTGAGTGCCAACATCTGACAGCAAGCACTTGTGTGATGGATATAGCAAAAGGGGAAGTTGCCCCAGGATATCACGCTTGGTTCAGAGGCGACCTGTCTTGTGAAAGACCAGCTAAGAGACCGCATCTCAAAGATTTTGTGGAATCGTCCCAAGGGCAATGGAACTGGTTAGCAAAAGAAAAGGGGTATCTGGCCGAGATCGGTGATTTGAAGCTACAAATTGACAGTATGAAATTCAATAACAGCATACAAATCGCGGCGGATCGAAGCGAAAAGAATAAATTGGTCCAAGAGAATTAAGAACTTAAGGCCCAAATCCAAAAATTGAGATTGTCTCTTCATGAACAGCCCAGAAGTCGATCAGACCAGCAGTTGATTAAGGGTTTGAGAAGAGAAGTCGCGGAATGGCGAGATGGTTTAGAAGAATCGGGAAAGATTATGGCGAAGCTCAAGGCACAGTGGGGAATAAAAGTAGAGAAGCATCGCCGATACTTGAACCAATCGAAACGCGACCACGAGAAAACTGTTGCCAAAATGAAGAGAGAGATGGCTATACGTGAGATCAAAGCAGCTAATCAGGCCAAGAATTTCCAAATTGAGAGCAGATACTGGTACGACTCAATAGCCCAGATGAAGTTAGAAGTACGGCGACTGAAGAACCAACATATACAGGATTCCCAGGTATTCAAGATATGTAGCGATCAGATAAAACGCCTACTTATAGAGAAGAAGCAAACCAGAGATAGGATCAAGGCCATTGCCCATGCCATCACCAGACGATGTCTACGATGTGAGAACATGACCAGTGTTACCGTCCTCTCGGCAGTGATGGGTTATGTCAAACAGACCATGCATGAGTTGGAGCAGCTCGAGAGGGATCTCACACCTAGGACTGCGGCGAGGCCGAACGATGCCCCGCGGGCACCAATTTTTAAAACCATAATGTACTCATAAGTCTGAGTCTGTATCTTAGCATCTTCTGCCTGTTTTTCCTATCAGTTTGTTTTAGTCTATGTTGAGTCTAGGTTTATTTTCAAAGTTCGCTCTTTCTTTTGCAAAATGTAGTTTGTAATAGACCTTTTCAACAATAAAAGGTGTGTTTCTTTTTATGCTCATTTGTGCCATTTGAACTATGTAATGATCTGATTCACGTGGCGTCGTGATACGTAGGCAATCCTCATTGGATCCGGTCGCATTTTTTACCGCAAAAATAAAAACATAAAAGAGAAACAAAAAGAGAAGAAAAAATGATAAGAAAAGGGAAGCCTAAAAAGAATGCCGGAATGACGCATGCTTTCGTCGCAAACATGTAGAATTCACTTAACTGTATAGGTGCATCATGCTCAACGTGAGGTTGCCTATCTGTTATTTATTTCGAATTAACCACTCGTGTGTCGATTGAGTTCTCCAGGTTTTTGGAAAGACGGTTGGTTTGGTGAAAGTTTGGCCTCGCACTCATACTTCACGAGGTCAAAGAGAAGTGTTCAACTACCTGTTGTTAAGACCGGAAGCAGTACTCACACTTACGTCACCAGGTCAAAAGGAAGTGTGGAAATGTCTTCAGAAATTCCGTTGCAAACAATCCCTGTTTCCGAGGAGAGCTCGATCTCAGTCGTCCTCACACCTGAATCCGCAACTGCGGAAGAAAATAGAATCTTACGACTCCGCATGTTGGAAATGCTGGACGACTGGAATAACGGAAAAGAACCGCCAAGTGTCGTCCCCGGATTCCCTGAGTTATTCTCCAGGTCAAGCAGAACTTCTAATGTCCCCATAAATTATCCCGCTACCCCATTCGGGTACCCAGCCACTTCAGCCTTCTCTGCTGGATCGCCTTCTGAGCCTCATCCCCTAAAGTCAGCCACCGATGCAAGCATGAACATCTTTACTGCACTGCCCTGCCCGATTACGGCACAGCCTGCTATGTACAAGCCAAGCTTTGACTCATCCTCTTTTACATTCCAAGCACCCTCGTTCTCAATGGAACCAACTAGGTTCGCTACCAACACTAATCCTCTGCCGCCTCAGTGCGAACTTGCACTCGGGCAGGATCAGAACCCCAGAATTGTAGAACAAAATGAGATGGCCAAAAGAATGAGAAGCCTTGAACAAAATTTGAAGAATATGCAAGGTTTGAGCGGACAGAATAGCGTCTCTTATGCCGACCTATGCATGTTCCCTCACGTGCACCTGCCAATGGGTTTCAAGACCCCAAAGTTTGAGAAATACGATGGGCACGGTGACCCCATTGCACATCTTAAGAAATATTGCAACCAATTACGGGGAGCCGGCGGAAGAGAAGAACTGCTAATGGCATATTTTGGGGAAAGTCTAGTAGGGATAGCCTCGGAATGGTATATGGACCAGGAAATGTCCCGATGGCATATATGGGATGATCTCGCCAAAGATTTTGTGAAACAATTCCAGTATAACATCGATATTGCACCAGACCGAAATTCTCTGTCGAATTTGAAGAAGAAACCTTCAGAAAGCTTCAGAGAATATGCTATTAAGTGGCGTGAGCAGGCGTCGAGGGTGAAGCCTCCCATGGAAGAGGTAGAAATGGTCACTACCTTTCTCCAGGCTCAAGAGTCTGACTATTTCCAAAACATGATGTCAGCCATGGGAAAGCCGTTTGCAGAAGCAATTAAGATTGGAGAGATGGTGGAGAATGGTCTGAAAACAGGTAGGATTCTGAGTCAAGCAGCCATAAGGGTGACCTCCCAAGCCGTCCAAAGCGGGTCCGGAGGAATGGCAAGAGGGAAGAAAAAGGAAGAAACGACCATGGCAGCCTCGGAAGCAAGGGAATATGTCATCCCAGGCCCCGTTTTTCGGAAAGAACCCCACAACACTACTACCCCCACTCAAATCTGGCATATGCTCATCAACCCTATATAGTCATGAATGCCCAGCCTTATGCCCATCCGCCGCAACAAGCCAACTGAGGCCAAGCCCCACCTCCCAGAAATCAGCCTCCTTACCGCAACCACTATAACCCACAACCTCTGCAGAATAACTTCCGCCCTCAGGAGCCACCTAGAAGGCGGACTTTCACGCCCATCGGTGAACCATACTCTACTTTGTTCCCGAAGCTAGTCCAGTTGGGTTTCTTGCAACCAATCCCTCAAACGAGGCAAAACCCGACGTCACCTTCTTACAAAGCTGGAGTCAGATGCGCCTATCATTCAGGGGCCGAGGGACACGATACAAATGACTGCTGGTCATTGAAAAGAGTGGTCGAGAATTTGATAGAACAAGGGAAAATAGTGCTAAGGGACGAGGAGATCCCAAATGTGACTAACAATCCATTGCCTGCTCACAATAACGGGCCGCTGATCGGAATGATTTGCGAAGACAAAGAATTCGACCCTGCTTTGAAGGCTATAATCGCCATTGTCGACACAGGGAAAAAGCCTGAGACAGCACAGAAACCAGAAAAGGGGGAGGAGGCCAATGCTTTGAAGAGCGAGCCTGAAAAGAAGGTGGAGAAGAAAGTGGTACCGGTAAAGGATGGAGTTCTTTACATACCACAAGGTCGGGCAGAGAAGCCGCAGAGTTTCGGGGTCAAAAAGGCAAAACCTATGTACGTGCAAAAGGGGGCCTATGTGGTTCGGGGGACGATTCAACCACCTCGGCTGAATGAGCCAGTGGTTATTGGACGCGTGCCACAAAGGCCAATGACAAACCTGTCCACAGTACCGTGGAACTATCAGAGGACGTTGGTAACGTACAAAGGTAAAGAAATCACGGGGGAACTCCCGGAAAATACTTTCATTGGAAGGCATTCAAGCACCCAAGAGCTGAACAACGCCACACAGAGACGCTTCCCACCAAAGAAGCCTGTAAGAATTGAAGAAGCGGAAGTGTTCTTCCAACAAATGAAAATGCCGGATTACGAAGTGATAGATCAACTGCGCAAGTACCCCGAGCAAGTGTCCATGCTATCATTGTTGATGAGGTCGGCCGAGCATCAAAAGATCTTACTGAAGACCCTGAATGAAGCATATGTGCCAGTTGAAACCTCGGTTGAACAACTGGAGCGGATGACAGAAAGATTCTTCGCCGTCAACCAAATCTCTTTCAGCAAGAACGATTTACCCCCAGAAGGAGCGGCACACAACAAGGCCTTGCATCTAACAGTTAAATGCGAGGACTACTATGTCAAGCGGGTAATGTTGGATGGGGGCTCAGGTGTTGACATTTGCCCGCTCTCCACGCTACAAAGAATGGAAATTGGGACCGGAAGAATCCGACCCAATAATGTCTGCGTAAGGGCTTTCGACGGCATCAAGAGAGATACCATGGGGGAAATAGACCTGTTGTTGGTCATAGGACCAGTCGAGTTTGAAGTAACCTTCCAGGTGCTCGACATGGATACATCCTACAATTTTCTCCTCGGCAGACCTTGGATCCATGCGGCAGGAGCTGTGCCTTCCACTCTTCACCAGATGGTGAAGTTTGAGTACGAAGACCGAGAGATCGTGGTCCATGGAGAAGATGAGCATGCTATTTATCGGGACCCATCCATCCCATATCTTGAACCAAGAGAAGGGAGCGAACATACGGTCTATCAAGCTTTCGAGATTGTACTGGCAGAGCAGCACGAAGAGGGAATACCCTGCCCCCAGCCTTTCTTGTCTAACGCCTCGGTTATGGTGGCCAAAGAGATGATCCGGCACGGATTTAGGCCAGGGAAAGGGCTTGGACGAACCCTGCAGGGAATAACAGAACCCATCACCTTGCCAGTCACCAAGAAACCTTTTGGACTAGGTTTCAAACCCACTCCAGGAGACGAAGAGTGGGCAAAGAAAAGGAGAAATGAGGGTTGGAAGTTACCTCAACCATTGCCGGATTTATATGAAACTTTCATCAGGCCAAGATACACCGAAGAAGAAGACGATGAGGTCTTCACGGCTGAGGAAATCGAGGAGATATGTGGGGCAATGAGAGAAATGCTCTACGAGACTCACATGGTTCAACCAGGTGAAGGCACAAGCACTGTTGAGATATTGTACGTGGGGCCAAACGCCAAACTTCGAAACTGGGAGGCCACGCCATTCCCGACTAGATGGAAGTCCGGGTAGACCTGTCCTGCCACCTTTCCTGTGTCACAAGTTATCTCCAGGGCATAACTTGAACGTTTTCTTCCTTTCAATTGTTGTTTTGAATTCCTAAGTTGTAAACATTGTTGTCTTCCAACTTCCCAAAGAAAATAAAAAAAATCATCATTGTTTTCCCATTCTTTCTTTTGTTCTGATTCTTGTTATTTTTCCTTTTATCTTTCCTTTCAGTTATAATATTGCGGCTTTAAATATGACATGCTTGTGGACTTCATGCCCAGATCATAACGAGCTATTTAACTGTGAATTAATGAACCCAGAACCAGAATATGATGAAGAAGAAGCTTTTAGGGAAATAAACCGAGAGTTGGAACATTTTGAGAATAAACCTAAGCCAAATCTGAATGACGCCGAACCGGTTAATTTAGGAACTCCTGAAGAAATCCGGGAGACCAAAATAAGCATTCACACGGACAAGAAAACACGAGATGCGATAATTCAACTTCTTTTTGAATTTAAAGACGTGTTTGCTTGGTCATACGATGACATGCCGGGACTAGGTGTTGATCTAGTGGTTCATAAATTGCCAATTCATCCTGATTGTCCTCCAGTTCAACAAAGGCAACGAAAGTTCAAAACTGAGGTCAGTAACAAGATTAAAGAGGAGATCACCAAACAACTGAAAACGGGAGTGATTCGGGTAGTCCAGTATACAACGTGGTTGGCAAATGTGGTTCCAGTACCGAAAAAGGACGGGAAAACTCGGGTATGTGTAGATTACCGAGATCTGAATAGAGCAAATCCCAAAGATAATTTCCCACTGCCCAACATCCACATCCTCGTTGATAATTGCACCAAACACGAGATACAGTCTTTCGTAGATTGTTACGCTGGATATCATCAGGTATTGATGGATGAAGAGGACGCCGAGAAAACTGCCTTCACCACGCCTTGGGGCACCTACTATTATCGGGTCATGCCATTTGGTCTGAAGAATGCCGGGGCTACTTACATGAGGGCCATGACTGCCATTTTTCATGACATGATGCATCAGGAAATAGAGGTGTACGTGGATGACGTGATAGTCAAGTCCAGGACGCAGGATAATCACATCCAAGATTTGAGGAAGTTCTTCGAGAGACTAAGGAAGTATGACTTGAAGCTGAACCCAGCCAAATGTGCTTTCGGAGTTCCGTCGGGCAAGCTTTTGGGCTTCATTGTAAGCAGGAGAGGTATCGAACTAGATCCAACTAAGATAAAATCTATCAGAGATCTACCTCCCCCGAGAACGAAGAAAGACGTGATGACTTTGTTGGGAAGGTTGAACTACATCAGTTGATTTATTGCCCAACTGACAAGCACGTGTGAGCCCATATTCAAGCTGTTAAGGAAAGATGCGGCAATCAAATGGACAACTGAGTGTCAAGAAACCTTTTATAAAGTCAAAGAATACCTTTCGAATCCCCCGGTTTTGGTCCCCCCAGAGCCAGGGAGACCGTTGTTCTTGTATCTGACAGTCTTGGAGAACTCTTTCGGTTGCGTCCTCGGGCAACATGACATAACCAGAAAGAAGGAGCAAGCAATCTACTACTTGAGCAAGAAATTCACCGGCTATGAGGCCAAGTACACTCTGCTGGAAAGAACATGTTGCGCTCTGACGTGGGTTGCCCAAAAGCTGAGACATTATCTTCAAACTCACACTACCTTCCTCATAAGCAGGTTGGATCCTTTGAAGTATATATTTCAGAAACCGATGCCTACCGGAAGATTGGCTAAATGGCAAATTTTGCTTACTGAATTCGACATAGTCTATGTCACTCGCACGGCAATGAAAGCCCAGGCGCTAGCGGATCATTTGGCCGAGAATCCAGTCGATGAGGAATACCAGCCATTGAGTACCTACTTTCCAGATGAGGAAGTAAACGCCGTAGAAGTGGTCTCGGAGGACGCTCCTGTTTGGAAGATGTTCTTTGATGGAGCTGTAAACGCCAAAGGTGTAGGGATTGGGGCAATTTTGATTTCGCCTTCTGGTCAGCATTATCCTGCCATAGCTAGACTGCGTTTCTTTTGCACAAACAATACAGCTGAGTATGAAGCCTGCATTATGGGCATGCATATGGCGATCGATCAGGATGTCGAAGACTTACTGATTATGGGAGATTCTGACCTGATTATCCAGCAAGCCCAAGGTGAATGGGAAACTCGGGATGTCAAACTTATCCCTTACCGACAGCACGTGTAAGACCTCGGCAAGCGTTTTAAATCAATAGAATTCAGGTATATCCCGAGGTGTCACAATGAACTGGCAGATGCACTTGCTACTCTGGCTTCAATGCTACCCTACCCGGGCAACGCCCACGTCGATCCTTTGGAAATCCAAATCAGGGAAAGGCACGGTTACTGCAATATAATCGAGGCGGGATCAAATAAGCAGCCTTGGTACCATGACATCAAGAGGTTCTTGAAGACGCAGGAATACCCCGAGCATGCTACTGGAGATCAAAAGAGAACCATTAGGCGACATGCAAGTGGTTTCTTTCTGAGCGGTGAATTGTTGTACAAGAGGACCCCGGACCTCAACCTACTAAGATGTGTCGACGTCGAGGAGGCGAGAAAGATCATGCACGAAGTACACGCAGGTGTGTGCGGACCTCACATGAACGGGTATGTCTTAACGAAGAAAATCCTTCGAGCGGGTTATTACTGGATGACCATGGAAAAGGACTGCTTTAGCTTCGTTCGGAAGTGTCATCAGTGTCAGGTGCACGGTGATTTGATTCATGCACCTCCCATGGAATTGCATCTCATGTCTGCACCTTGGCCATTTGTCGCCTGGGGCATGGACATCATTGGACCAATCGAACCAAAGGCTTCAAATGGACACAGATTTATACTGGTTGCCATCGACTACTTCACAAAATAGGTAGAGGCTGTCACTCTCAAGTCGGTCACTAAAAAGGCTGTAGTGGATTTTGTACACTCAAATCTTATCTGTCGTTTCGGTATTCCTGCAACTATCATTACAGATAACGCAGCAAACTTGAACAGTCACTTGATGGGAGATGTATGCGAGAAATTCAAGATAACGCATAGGAATTCTACTCCTTATCGGCCGAAGGCCAATGGTGATGTGGAAGCAGCGAACAAAAACATCAAGAAGATTTTGAGGAAAACAATCCAAAGTTCCCGACAGTGGCACGAACAGTTGCCATTTGCATTATTGGGATATCGTACTACGGTACGCACGTCAGTAGGAGCAACCCCTTATCTTTTGGTTTATGGGACCGAGGCTGTGATACCAGTAGAAGTAGAAATCCCTTCGCTTCGAACCATTGTTGAAGCAGAAATCGAGGACAGCGAATGGGTTAAGACTCGATTGGAGCAGTTGACTTTGATTGATGAGAAACGAATGGCCGCGGTTTGTCACGGACAGTTATACCAACGAAGAATGGCCCGTGCTTACAACAAGAAAGTCCGACCCAGGAATTTCGAAGTAGGTCAACTGGTACTGAGGCGCATTCTGCCACATCACCAGGAAGCGAAAGGGAAATTTTCTCCAAATTGGAAAGGCCCATACATCATAAGGAAGATATTGCCAAGAGGAGCATTGTATCTAGGTGATATCAAAGGAAACGACCCCGAAACAGCAGTAAATGCAGATGCAGTCAAGAGATACTACGTCTGAGTGACGCCTCGGCGATCCTGACACAGTTGAAATGCTGAAGGTTTTATTCCCACTACCGACTCTCTCTACAAGCCCTTTGAGCCGGACACATCCCTTCGGCGACTTTACAAAAAAAATTGACGAGAGCCTGAACTACGTTTGACTTGATTCCGAAAGGATACGTAGGCAGCCTCTCCCTGAGGTTCAGTCACACCAACAATAAAATACTATTCACCCTGAAATTGAAACCGGGGTATAATCTACCTCTCTTTACCAAGCACAAGCCTTTAGATCAATTACCAAAGATAGCGGGAAGCCAATAAGCGTCACAAATGGAGACCGGCACACTCTAAATTGAGAGAGATAAAATGAGAGAGTCTCGTCGGTGAAAACCTTCGGGCACCACGAGGCGACGGGAGTAGAGAAACCAAAATGAGAGAGCTTGTTTAGTAAAAACTCGCAAAGAGTGCTATCAAGCGATGACAAGAAGAGAAATGAGAGAGGTCAGCCAGCGAAAACCCGCAAAGGGCGCTGTTGGCCGAAAAAGAATGACTCCACCCCAAGGAGGTCTCGGCAAGTGCCACCGGTTTGGAATCACAGCTCCATTTTGGTTCGGCAGGAAATGCAAATTCATTGAAGATCAGGCGTCCAGTCCAAAAAGCATGTCATGTCCATTTAAAGCCAGCATTGTCTTCCTCAGATAAGTCTTTCTCATCCCGAAGGGGATACTCCTTTCTGAAATTCGTTTTTCCTTTTCTTTGTTTTTCTTCTAATCTCTTTCATGTTTAACCCCAAGTTCTAGATATACCGGAAAGGACAGGTGGCAGCTTTGGTTTCACGGAATTCCGTTTCATGAAGGAAAACACCTCGGTTCGTTGGTACGTCTGTCCAAACCTGATGAATCATGATGTTTGATGGCGTTCGAAGTAAAGAGGAAAAAGAGAAATTTCCCCAGCAAGTTCGCCTCGGACAAATCCCCACAGGGCTTCCCTTTGTACGAATCCGCACAAAAAATCCACTTTGTAAATATTCCCCAAAAGGTCTGCTCCAGCGAAATCCACACAGATTTTCCCTTGTACAGATCCCCCAGAGTCTTCCCTTTGAGAAAAAAAAAAGAAAAAAAAATGGTATTTCCCCAGCACATCCCCAGCGAGTCCCTTTGTAAAAATTCCTCAACAAGCTTACCCCAATAAATCCTAGAAAGCCCGCTTTGAAACAAATCCCCAGCATGCCCCGTTGTACAAACATCCACACAAAGAATCCATTTTGTAAATATTCCCCCACAGAGCTGCCTTTTGTACAAATCCCCACATAATACCTCCAATAAAATCCCCGTTGAGAATCTCCAAGCAAAACGGGACACACAAAAAAAAAAGAAAAAAAAAAGAGCCTTACGAGGCAAATCTTCACAGAATCTGGAAATACAAGCATGAGCAGTCTAAAGGGTTTCGCCATTTGAATCCAATCAATGGCAGGACTTCGCAACAGAAATAAGGACACAACAAAGCAACTGGGAACGATCAAGGTTACCGAACCGACCGTCATTTCCGAACTAACAATTGTTCTTTGTCTGAAAAGTTGAAACAGGTATAATCCAAGACAACCGTGCAAGAAGCAGGTGTCGCCCAAAGAAGAAGGTACATGGGTACAATAAATAATTTTTGCAATAAGGAACTCACTCGAAAGGTAAGTTTCCACGAGACTCCCTTTTATCTTCTACTAAAACAAGAAAATCCAAAAAAAAAAGAGGTCAGTTAGTATTCTCGAACTTTGTCCCCAGCCAGTCAGCATTAGGGTTTTAAACCCTAAACTGAACTTTTCCATTTAGTCAGCATTAGGGTTTCAAACCCTAAACTGAACTTTTCCTTTCAGTCAGCATTAGGGTTTTAAACCCTAAACTGAACTTTTCCCTTTCAGTCAGCATTAGGGTTTTAAAACCCTAAACTAAACTCTTCCCTTTCAGTCAGCATTAGGGTTTTAAACCCTAAACTGAACTTTTTTCTTTAGTCAGCATTAGGGTTTTAAACCCTAAACTGAACTCTTCCTTTAGTCAGCATTAGGGTTTTAAACCCTAAACTGAACTTTTCCTTTCAGTCAGCATTAAGGTTTTAAACCTAAACTGAACTTTTCCTTCAGTCAGCATTAGGGTTTTAAACCCTAACTGAATTTTTTTCCTTTCGTCAGCATTAGGGTTTTAAACCCTAAACTGAACTTTTTCCTTTAATCAGCATTAGGGTTTTAAACCCTAAACTGTACTTTTCCTTTCAGTCAGCATTAGGGTTTTAAACCCTAAACTGAATTTTCCAGCCAGTCAGTATTAGGGTTTTAAACCCTAAACTGAATTTTTTCTTTAGTCAACATTAGGGTTTTAAACCCTAAACTGAACTTTTCCAGCCAGTCACCATTAGGGTTTTAAACCCTAAACTGAGCTTTTCCATGCAGTCAGCATTAGGGTTTTTAACCCTAAACTGAACTTTTTCCTTTAATCAGCATTAGGGTTTTAAACCCTAAACTGAACTTTTCCTTTCAGTCAGCATTAAGGTTTTAAACCCTAAACTGAACTTTTCCAGCCAGTCAGCATTAGGGTTTTAAACCCTAAACTGAATTTTTCCTTTAGTCAGCATTAGGGTTTTAAACCCTAAACTGAACTTTTCCAGCCAGTCAGCATTAGGGTTTTAAACCCTAAACTGAACTTTTTCCTTTAGTCAGCATTAGGGTTTTAAACCCTAAACTGAACTCTTTTCCTTTAATCAGCATTAGGGTTTTAAAACCCTAAACTGAACTTTTCCCTAGTTGGTCAGTATTAGAGTTTCAACTTTAAAACTGAACTTCTCCCCAGCTAGTCGGTATTAGGGCTCCACCCCTGAACTGAGCATTCATATCCTCTTTCATCAATTTTATGAACTTCCTGGCGAATAATTCACGAAATTTTCCTAGTAAAACTGGGGCAGAAATTTCGTTCGTTTGTTTTTCCCGCAGGTCTAACCTCGATCCACACGGATCGAAATGACCCACGAGATGAGTCTCAACTCAAAGTCAAAGAAGGAAAAGACAAAAAGAAGATGTCCCGAGATACCGGAGAAAATGGAAGGCGGATCGTTCCAAGTTTTGGTTAAGGTCCCAAACTCCGCCAGTCGCTTCTCACTCAGTATCCCAAAGATTAAACAAGTCGCCACAACTCGCAAGCATCAAGATTCAGATCGAAGTCTCCAAGCACAATCAGCTAAGACCCAAGATCAAGTCGCAAAAGAATCATAGATATGGATCTTGTAACTAGCAGTTGACATGCATATAAGTATTTAATTCAGTTTCAATTTTTCTTTGTTTGTAATAAGGCGGTCAGTAAAGCAACGGTGACAACAGCAACAGCAGTACAGCCAGCATTGCAATCCCATGGTAGTCCCAGCTGCCAAGAATTTCCCGAACTATATTGACCTGATTCCTGTGTAGCCCAGGATATGTAGGAAATCTTTGAAGCGAAGATTCGGTCAAATCTTTCAAAACACGCTTCACACGGAGTAGTCCATAGGCAAAAATCGCTCATATCCGCTCACTTTATCTTTGTACGAAAACTCTTCATGTTTTCGAACAAAGAGGGGCAGCTGTGAGCACGTGATTTTTGTTTTACGCGACAATCACTCCAAAAGAAACAAAATAATGGCAATTGGTCTTGCTGTACATTTGCTGGATTTTTACGTGGCATTTTTTGCTAGTTATTTGTAATTTTGCCCATGGTTGTTTTATTCAAACAAAAATAAAAAAATATATGTCTATATGTCGTGTGAACCGTAATCCGTTTATTAAAAGAAAAAATAAAATGTGTGCATCCTTCATTGTATTTTGTCATTAAGTGTTTAGTATAATTAAATGTTAATTGTGTGATAATTGTTGTTCAATGTTTTATATGGTATTATTTGGCAAATTAATTTAAGAAATTAAAAAAAAAAGGGAAGGACTAGGGCCAGTCCGATTTTAAATAAACAAGCCCAAACAACCCAACCCAAAACCAAAATTACCCGGTCCAATCCAGTTCAGCCCCTAACTATCTCAAACGGCGTCATTTGGGTCGTGCTTGATCTGGGCCGTTGATCTCAGATTGATCAACGGCCAAAATCACTTCCCCATAACCCATAAACAAAACCCGACCCATTCCACCCGGACCGACCCAACCCCCTTTAGTCTAAAACGACACCGTTTCCCGTTAGCTGAAGGATCCTGGCCTTCCATCTCGCCTCATCCAACGGCTGAAATCAATCCACCCATTCCATATATAAGCTTCCTACCATACCCTGCACCCATATCCAAGACCCCCGCCTTCGTCCTCATCCCCTTCCCCACGAAACCCTAGCCGCCCCCTTATTCCTCACCATTAATCCCGGCGGCATGAACGCCGGTGGCCTTCACCTTAACACCCTAGGACCACCTTGACACCCTGAACATGAATCCACCAACTGTTCAGCTCGAATCCCATCCCACCTTCTCGAATCTTCATTTGAAGATTCGAGTCAAAACTCGACTTACACCGATGCACCCCAGTTTCGTACCAGATAGTCCCCGGACCTCCCTCGTGACCAAACCATGTTTGGTTTGGTCCGAATCTAACCATGGAAACCCAAATCCCAAATCTACCATCTATGAACCCTAGAAACCCCAAGCCCGGTCCGTGTCTGTTTGAGCCGAGTGATTAGGGTCTAATGGACCTTAATCGAAGTGTTTCTCATTTGAGAAACACTTTGATTAAAGTCCGTTCAACCCCAAGAAGGGTCTGTGCAAATCCGACCTAAGGCTTCCTGATTTTTTCGGAGGTTTAAGGTGAGTTTGTTTTTCCTTTTTTTCTTTATTCAGTTCATGTGTTGATTAAAGGTCTGTCCGTTGGCATAATGTCTTGTTTAATTTGTGTTTTGAATTTTACCAACTGTGTCCTGTCCACCTTGCCTGAACCTCTGTGTTTGATTGAGTCCTTCTTCTATTTTTACTGATAATGTGTATATGTGTATG
The DNA here is from genome assembly GCF_000715075.1 of Nicotiana tabacum. Lineage (NCBI taxonomy): Eukaryota > Viridiplantae > Streptophyta > Magnoliopsida > Solanales > Solanaceae > Nicotiana > Nicotiana tabacum. The sequence continues at coordinate 1,827,661 of NC_134085.1, forward strand.
TGTTGTGCAATCAATCGAACCTCAAATTTGACTGATCAACTGATTCCCCAGTACAATTTTGCTTAGTCAGTACGACTCGAGTCATGTGTTCGATACTGTTAGACATCTAATCATGGTTTCGATTGTACATGTTATGATTAGTATAGTCGAGTCGACATGTGTCGTCAATTAGTTTTAGCTGTCTGAACAATAACAAATTGACCTGCTTCTGTTAAGCATTGCTTGAATCTATTAGAAACTGAGTTTAGCTGCTTATAATTGTTAATTTGGATCAGAAATAAAAGGGTTGATTTGTTAGCTACAATCTGAACTGGAGGGCATGTGCATTAGTGCACAACATGTTCATAAAAGCCATTTTGATTAAAATAGTTTGACAGCATGTTTGTCAGATTACATTCTTGCTGCCCCTGTCTGCTTTTTAGTTTAAATATTAAAGGGTACTGTCAGGAATATGATGGGAAGGTTTTATACTTAAATATTTGAGTGGAAACTGAAAAGAAGAGAGCACATGGGAGGTTGTCTGATTGGTCTAACAGGCAGTTAAAGGGCTGATATTAGGCTTATAAAAGGGGGGAATACACATTGAGACACACACACGCAGACACACATAGGGAACTCAGATTAAACATTGAGAGCTGAGTTCTGAAAAACAGAAAAACTGGAAAAGGATTCTTCTTGATAACTCAAGTAGATTTCAAAAACTGAAAATTGGCACGGGAAAGAGATAGTTAGAGGAAAAACAGAGAGGTTTATACAGACATACTCACAAGAGAGAAAAACATACAGAAAATCAGAAACTGTTTCTTCCTACTGTTTGTTTGATTCTCAGTTTGTTCAACTTGTTCAATCAACTCTGTTTTCTTTGGAGTATCAGCTAAGTTTATTGGTTGATTCGCATTGTTTGTTTCTCCTGGATTTGGCCTGTCTTGGAACCTTGTTTCTACTGCGTTGTTTGCTGCTGTCATTTTTTGCCAATTTTTCCATCGGCTATAGTTATATCTCGCACTGGGATTTGTCCTTGGTTGTTACCTGCTATTACTGCTGTTGTTTGGTGTTGCCATTTGTTACTCTGCTGACCTCCCTTCTTCTTCAATTGTGAATACTTCCAGGTACACAACTTCTGAAACCATGTGTTGTTGAAAGTTTGAAGTTTGAAGCAGAAATAAAGAAATGAACATCTGTTTACTTTACAATCCTTGTGTTCAAAAATAGGTTGAATGGTAGCTTGGTCTGTATTTGTTTAAGTTAGTTCCAACCACGATTGCTCTGTATGAATTATGCACATCTTGATTGATGTATCAGATAATATTGTTCATTAGATCAGACGTATTTTCAATGTGTACAACCATTAGGTTTCGATTTAGCTATGACAGTATAACATAGAATCATGGCAACCTTCTGTATGTATTTTGTCTAGACTTTTGAACTGTCAAATCTATTATATTTGGTTCTATTTAATTTCAAGATAAATGTACCCCAAGCTAATTCTCATGTGGTGTTACGTTAACAGGATGGCCATGTATACCAACCCTCTTGTTAGATTACTTGCTCCTATATAGGTTCGATATGGGTTTCGATATAGATTCATTGTTTCGAAGTAATGCGACTACTTTTTGAGTTCAATTAATAGTAGTTTTCCTAATAAACAACTGATTTCATTTATCAAGCCCAAATGAGCTAGTTTTAAAATTCAAACTGGAAGGTCGTTTAATGTAAATTTAGTGTACGTTATTAGTTTGCTTGCAATCCCCCTTAGCAAATTAACAAAGCTTATTCACTCCTTGAAGACAAGGCATGAGGTAATTCTCATCTCATAAACAACCAATTAGGTAATCAAACAAAATTCGAATTCGTCAAACATAGTAAATATTTAGTATGTAGTTGCTTAAACAAGTAAGTTTGGTATCTTTCTCTTTTATTTTTAGGGACAAATGTAATAGAAATGTAGTCGCTTTAGGATATCTTTTTCTAAAATAATGAGACGAGCCTCGCCAAATAAAAATGCAAATTGTGGGGCCCTCAATAACCAACCATAATAAATATTTAGAATTCAGGACAGGCCGTTTTAGTGAATTTCATGGCCTTCCCCAAAGATAATAACGCGTTAGACTCTCTAGGCGCGGCTTAATTAAATTACGTTCTTAAATTCGGGTGCGCATTTATGTGACCCAAATTCAAATCTCAACGGAGTTGAAATGTGTTAACAACTACGGGTGCATTGATTGTGACGTGGTTCGAGATGCATTTTCACGACGTTGCAATTCTATAAAAATAAAGGATAATAATAAAAGTGGTTTTAAACTTAATAAAAGCACATAAGTCACAACATGTATTTAATCAGATATTTAGCCATTATAACAATTTAAGCGACCGTGCTAGAACCACGGGATTCGAGGGTGTCTAACACCTTCCCTCGGGTCAACAGAATTCCTTACTTAGAATTTCTGGTTCGCAGACTTCATTTGGAAAAGTCAAAAATTTCCTCGATTTGGGATTCAAGATAAACTGGTGACTTGGGACACCAAAAGCCAAACCTTTCCAAGTGGCGACTCTGAATCAAATAAATAATCCTATTTCGAATATTGTCACTTAAATTGGAAAAACTCCCTCGCGCATTTAACCCTTCGGGGGCGGGCGCGCAAAAAGGAGATGTGACAATCACCGGGTCAGGATTTTCCTGCCACACATCTAGGCGACAGAGAGAATTTAGGATGTTCAAATGGCCAAGAATTCCAAACGGGAAATCAAGGTCCAAGAGACGCACAAAATACTTCATACATAGAAGGCCAGGAAATTTTCACAAGAAAAATAGATGTTTTATTTGCCACAAGATTGGACATTTCGCTAAAAACTGCCCCCAATCGAGAAGATCTGTCAAACTCCTTGAAGAGATTGAAGATTACACTGGCATACATCTCGGAAAAGAGGAGGACCTTGAATCCATATTCTCTGTGGATGATGAACCTAATGAAGAAACTTTATTCTCTCTTGATGTCTATGAAGATCAAGGTAATGATCACTACCAAATTTCAGAACTAGTGATCGAAGCCCGAGAGGATATCAATGCTCTCGTAGTCGTTCCTCAAGTAGAACTCAAGGTCTATTCATCCAAATAGGAAAAATCAACTCGAGTTATTGCTTTCATCGACACCGGAGCTACTTCCCCACTCATATATCCTGTTGTTCTCCCTGAAGATCAATGGGTGCCGCACTTTAAGGATTTTAACACTCATCAAATGGAATCCTAACTACACCGTCATCACAAAGCATCCAGTCACAATTGAGTTCTTTCCAGGATTGAAGTACAGAACCAAGCTGATAGGGTCTGATGTACCAGGAAAAAATCTTATTGTTGGATTCAACATTTAAAGACAACTTAGGTATCAACTCCAGATCAAGGCTGATGGGATAGCTTTTAAAAAGCAGTTCAAACTTTATTCTGAGATTCCAAGGCTATTCCAAATCACCAATGACGAACAAATCAAAGAGATTGAGCAAAATCTCATTGAACATTCATGTGCTGAATCCCATAAGGATTTCATGAAGAAAGGGAAAATCCCGTTATGGAAAAACCAAGAGTTTTTATCAATCTCCCTTTCAAGAAAAATGAAAACATCAATCCGACAAAGGCCAGTCATTCAGACATGAATCTAGATCATCTTCAGCTTACAAAGAAAGAATGCGAAGAACTTTTGGAATTTGATCTGATAGAGCCTACAGATTCACAATGGGCATGCGAAGCATTTTATGTCAACAAAAGAGCTGAGCAGACAAGAGGAAAACTCAGGTTAGTTATTAATTACCAGCTACTTAACCATTTCCTCCAAGATGATAAATTCCCCATCCCAAATAAACTCACTCTTTTCTCCCACTTAGCAAAGACAAAATATTTTTCCAAGTTTGATTTAAAATCTGGATTTTGGCAATTGGGAATCCACCCTGAAGAACGATCCAAAATGGGATTTTGCATCCCCGATCATCACTTCCAATGGAAAGTCATGCCCTTCGGGTTGAAAACTACACCCTCCTTGTTCCAAAAAGCCATGATAAAACTCTTCCAACCCATCCTCCATACCTCCTTAGTTTACATTGATGACATCTTGTTATTTAGTAATACATTGGAAGAACATGTCAATTTGCTTCGTCAATTTGAGGCATTGGTAACACAGTACGGGATTATGCTTTCAGCAAAAACAATGGTTCTTGCTCAAAAGGAGATCGATTTTCTCGGAATGCATTTTGTCCAAGATGAATACAATCCAGGACCACATATATATCAGGAATTACTCAAATTTCCGGATACCAACCTCACAACAAAGCAGATCCAACAGTTCTTGGGTGTAATAAATTATGTAAGAGATTTCATCCCAAATATCTCTACATACATTTCACCGCTCACAGAAATGCTCAAGAAAAATGCTCCATCATGGGGAGAGAAACAGGATGAAGCAATCAGAAAAATAAAGGAGATATCTAAAAATGGCAAGTCCCTTTACATCCCTTCAGATGGAAAGAAGATACTGCAAACTGATGCCAACAATGAATATTGGAGTGCTGTTCTATTTGAAGAAAAAGATGGCCAGAGGAAAATATGCGGATACGCTAGTGGAAAGTTCAAAGATGTCGATTAACATTATCACTCCACTTTCAAGAAAATTCTTGCAGTAAAGAATGGAATCAAGAAATTCAATTTCTTCCTTATTCATACAGAATTTCTAATAGAGATGGATATGAAGGCCTTTCCAAAGATGATCCAGATAAATGCAAAAATTATTTCCAATCCTCAGCTTCTCAGATGGGCTCAATGGTTCTCTCCATACAAATTTCAAGTCAAGCACCTGAAAGGAAAGGATAATATTCTCGAGGATTTTCTGTCTCGACCAGAAGAATTCTCAAAAATATTTTCCCCAACAAAACTAAAGTCAAAGCAAAATCTAATTAGCCACATCTTCATGCTTTCAAATATACCAGGAACAAGTTCATTAAAGCCAACAGATCATCTACCGGAGTTGTTCAACCTCATGGATCCCTTTGATCCGTCAATTATTATGGAAAGAAGAACTTATTATGAGCTCCAAGTTTTCTGGCAACATGGAGGATCCATTCTCAAGCCATATGGGGTCAATCCAGAATATCCGTTCTGCCATACATTCATAGCTCAAGCCAAGAATTTTCCACAAGAACTATTATGGTTTTTCTGGTACATGTGCCATCAGTATCATATTTTCATGGAATTAAAATGCAACATCTTCAAGGATTTTGATAACATTGCACCAGCCCTTAAAGTATTTTTGCTATGGTTCAAACCTAAAAGATATTGGATAAAATGTTTCAACAATTCCTACACAGCAAAGGTATTCATGGTCCACAGGCCAGTGAAGATTATTAATGGAAAAGTCCAGGCGCAAGTAGAGGTATCATTCTGGTGGAAATTTCCCGTGTCCATTTTATCAATGGAGGAAGAGTATAACGAGGCACAAAGAATCCTTTTCCAGCAAAATAGGTGCATAGTGAGAGAGATATGGCCAAAAGATTGGGCAAGCTGGAATTATACCAACACTCATCCTCACTGGAAAAGATTCCGGGAAGCAGCAAAAGGGTATCAAACCCCATACGAAGTCATTCGAGAAAAAATCACTCACGACATTTCTAGATTAAAGTTGTGGATTACATCTCTCAATCCAAAGGAGAAAGAATACAGCGGAGAAGGACTGTCAAGTTCCAAGCATTACTACACAAGGTCTTTGAAAAGATGCCTAGAAGACAACCTTAGAATCAATGAAGGATAATTATCTAAATCCCTACTAATCCCACCATAATCCTACATTACCCACCAAAAAACCCTTCAAAATCATCTACCCATGCCAAGACAAATTTTCACATCTTTCCATACTATCTGGGGTCCACTTCCACTTTTTCACATGCTTCCACATGCTTCGTCACATGCAACACCCTACTTTCACATGTAGTCACATGCTCCCTCATACTTTCACATGCTACACCATGCATATTTTGCCCCTTTCACATGTTTTCATGAGCTTTTTAGTTGTTTTGGCTAAAGTCCTTCACATGCCAAGAAGGACCAATATGTAGATAAGTTTGTCATGTAAGATAGATTTATTTTATCATGTAAGTTTGTCTTGTAATAACCTCCTAGTCCTATATAAAAGAGGCCTTATAGTAGTTGGAAGATCATCTTGTAACTTTTGTAAATCTTTTGTGATATATTACATATGAGTGCTTTCTAAATTTCCCTCTTGTTCTTTCTTTCGAATGGATGGAAAGGTCAGTCCATGTATGAAAATAGAGTAAGAATACTCTTTGAAAGTTAGCTTATTGTAGTGCGAAAGTTTTCTGAGTTATAAACAACTTGGTTATAGTACAAAAACTTTTTGAGTTGTATAGCTTGGCAAACTGTCCCTTATGGATTGTTGAAGCCAACCCCTTTGTAGGAAAATTTTTGCGACTATAAACAAATTAACTATTTATGTAGCTTGGCAAGTCGTCCCTTATGGGTTGTTGAAGCCAGCCCCTTTGTAGGGAAACTTTCGTATCTATAATTTAGTTTGCTTTCTTTGAGTCTCTTACTTTGTTCTTTATACTGTAAAGCAGTATTCTCCTAACAACTAGTATTAAGATAAATCACGTATTTTTAGAACCATAAACCAAATATAATTATAAATACCATTTTCAAGGTAAATAGTTTGGCGCCCACCGTGGGGCTAAGAATATTAGTGATTATTTTGGTGCTAGTTTCCTGAAAAAATAAGTTATTCTTCACACTTTTTCTTGTTCAAGGATCTTTGATTCTATGTCAAAAAATATCTAACCCGACAAATGTACACGAAAACAACGGTATTGGGCTTCATGGAAAGAATGAACTAGAAGAACCTTAGCACATCATTCACATGATTGTCGGAAAAACCAACATCCCACAAGGACCCGTGTTCAAACGGGACAAAGTGTCCATCGCAACTGGAAAGCAAACTCGGAGTTATGTACCTGGGGATGCTCTTATATTTAGAGAAGAAGATATCGCAGCATCGTCCCAACCACATAATGATGCACTAGCAATTTCTTTTCTTTTGAATAACGTTCAAATTAAACGTATGCTTGTGGATCCAGGTAGCTCGGCTAACGTAATTAGGTCGAAGGTGGTGGAGCAACTCGGATTGCTCAATCAAATCATACCCACCTCTCAAATCCTCAATGGATTCAACCTGGCAAGCGAGACAACGAGAGAAGAAATCATCCTCCCGGTTAGCGTGTCCGGTACAGTTCAAGACACCAAGTTTTATGTCATCGAAGGTGACATAAGGTACAATGCCTTACTTGGGAGACCGTGGATACATAACATGGGGGCGGCATCATCAATTCTACACCAGATGATGAAGTTTCCAACAAAAAATGGTATAAAAATGGTGTACGGAGAACAACATGTAGCAAAGGAGATGTTCGCGGTAAACGACATGGCACCAACATCGACTCCCCCCGTCTGGGATGAGTTAGGAAATAGGCCTACCCCGAGGGATAGGTAGTCTGTGAGCGTTCGAATGAAGACGACGAAGAAGACTTCCTCACTCCTTGGACCTTCATTGCCCCCGAGGAATCGGAAGCAACAAAATCAACGGTCGAATAACTCGAGCAGGGATCCTGCCGGAGATAACCACCCATCGACAAAGTGTCGAACCCAGGTTCAAGCCAATGAAGCAAAAAAGGAGGCCTCAATCCGAGGTAAAATATGAGTTCATCAAATATGAGGTAACAACATTCCTCAAAATAGGATCAATTAGGGAGGTAAAATAACCCCAATGGTTGGCTAATGCAGTAGTGGTCCCCAAAAAAATAAAATAAATTAATAATGTGTGTAGATTATAAAGACTTGAATAAAGCATGCCTTAAAGACTCATTCTCATTGCCCAACATCGATCGCTTGATTGATGCTACGGCTGGCCACGAGACCCTCACTTTTATCGACGCCTATTCCGGGTATAATCAAATTCAAATGAACCCGTATGACAGGGAAAAGACTTTGTTCATCACGAAGTATGGTACATAATGTTATAGTGTAATGCCCTTCGGGCTAAAAAATGCGGGAGCTACGTACCAAATCCTAGTTAATAAGATGTTCGAACATCAAATAGGCCAATATATGGCAGTTTATATTGATGACATGCTAGTTAAGTCCCTGCGCATAGAGGACCATTTGACTCATTTGCAGGAAACATTCAATATCCTTAGAAGTTACAATATGAAACTCAACCCCGAGAAATGTGCCTTCGGAGTAGGATCGGGCAAATTTTAGGTTTCATGGTGTCGAATAGGGGGATCGAGATTAACCTAGACAAAATCAAAGCCATTGAAGAAATCACAGTGGTGAACAATGTGAAGGACGTACAGTGGCTGAGCAGGCGGATAGCGGCCTTAGACCGATTTATCTCGAGATTGTCAGATCGGAGTCATAATTTCTTCTCCCTAGATCAAAAAGAAAAACAGCTTTGAGTGGACTCCAGAATACCAGCGTGCTTTAGAGGAGTTAAAACAGTATCTCTCGAGCCCGCCTTTGCTCCACACCCCAAAAGAATATGAAACGTTGTACTTATATCTGGCTGTATCCGAAGTAGCGATAAGTGGTATGTTGATTCGGGAAGAACAAGGTACGCAATCCTTGTTTATTATGTAAGTCAGACTCTAGGAGATGCTAAAACTAGGTATTCCCACTTAGAAAAATTAGCTCTTGCATTAATAAGTGCATCTCGGAAATTAAAACCTTATTTTCAATACCATCGTATATGTGTTTTAACAACATACCCTCTTCGAAACATCTTACACAAGCCTGAATTATTGGGCAGATTGGCCAAATGGGCCATCGAGCTCAGGGGATATGATATCGAGTATCAACCTCGGACGACTATCAAGTCCCAAATTTTGGCAGACTTCGCAGTTGATTTTACGCCTGCCCTTGTGCCCGAGGTAGATAAAGAACTCTTGCTAGAAACGGGCACGTCATCAGGGGTATGGACCTTATTCATAGACGATGCCTCGAACATAAAAGGGTCTGGGCTCGGCATCGTTCTGAAACCACCTACGGGCGGCATGATTAGACAATTTATAAAAACTCCAAAATTCACTAACAATAAGACCGAGTATGAGTCTATGATTGTAGGTCTTGAGCTGGCCAAGAGCCTAGGAGCAGAAATCGTCGAAGAAAAATGTGACTCCCTCCTGGTAGTTAACCAAGTGAATGGGAGCTTTGAGGTTTGAGAAGACAGGATGCAAAGATACTTAGACAAACTTCAGGTCATACTGCATCATTTCAAAGAATGGATCTGATCCATATTCCGCAAGATCAAAATAGTGAGGCCGATGCACTCGTGAACCTGGGGTCATCCGTCAAAGCAGATGATATACTCCCAGGGGCTGTTGTACAGTTGTCCAAATCGGTGATCGAAGAGGGTCATGCCGAGATCAACTCGACAAGTCTAACATGGGATTGGAGGAATAAATATATCGACTATTTAAAAAACGGGAAGCTGCCCACGGATCCAAAAGAATCGAGGGCCCTCCGAGCCAAAGCAACTTGATTTTCACTCGACAAGAACAGAACACTATATAGAAGGACCTTCGACTTACCTCTAGCAGTGTGCTTGGGATCGGGAGACACCAATTATGTACTTCGAAAAATCCACAAGGGCACTTATGGAAATCATTCTGGCATTGATTCTTTAGTTCAAAGGGTGATCAGGGTAGGCTACTATTGGGACAGCATGGAGAAGGACACCAAGGAATTCGTTCGAAGATGTGACAAGTGCCAAAGGTTTGCGCAGATGATTCACCAACCTGGTGAACAGCTGCATTCAGTATTATCACCATGGTCGTTCATGAAATGGGGGATGGACATCGTCGGCCCCTTACCAACGACACCAGGTAAAGCCAGATTTATTCTATTTATGACTGACTACTTCTCAAAATGGATGGAATCACGTGCCTTTGAGAAGATAAGAGAAAAAGAGGTCATTGACTTCATCTGGGATCATATCATATGCCGCTTCGAGATCCCTTCCGAGATTGCATGTGATAATGGGAAACAATTCATAGGCAGCAAAGTGACAAAATTCCTCAAAGATCATAGGATCAAGAGAATCCTATCAACGCCCTATCACCCATGTGCGAATGGATATGCCGAGTCCACAAACAAGACCATCATTCAATACTTGAAAAAGAGGTTAGAAAATGCGAAAGGAAAATGGAGAGAGGTATTGCCCGAAGTACTATGGGCATACCGAACAACTTCAAAGTCAAACGCATGAGAGACACCGTTCTCTTTAGTATACAGGTGCGAGGCTCTGATACCAGTCGAGGTTAGAGAGCCAAGCGCCAGATTTCGGCATGCTACTGAGGACTTAAAAAGTGAGGCCATGACTATATCCCTCGAGCTACTAGATGAAAAGCGAGAGGCTACACTAGTCCGAATGGCCGCCCAAAAATAGAGGATCGAGAGATATTATAATAGAAGAACAAACCTACGATATTTCGGAGTCGATGACTTAGTCCTAAGGAAAGTCACCCTCAACACTTGAAACCCAAATGAAGGGAAGCTTGGCCTGAGATGGGAAGGACCGTACCATGTCCTCGAAATAGTAAGCAAGGGGTCCTACAAACTTGGCATCATGGAAGGCGAGCAACTTCCATGCAATTGGAACATATCGATGCTCAAACGCTATTATTGCTAAGGTATAACCTTCTCCCTTTTTCGCTTTATGACTCACACTAGTTTCTTACAGGTGTTTGACGAAAGACGCCGAAGCACCTTTCGACTCAAAAACCTCGGGTTTTGAAGTATGTGTTGCGCTCTTTTTCCCTTAGACCAGATTTTATCCCGAACAGGTTTTACCGGCGAGGTTTTTAATGAGGCAACATCCATATGCTACCCAAGGAGAATTCATCGAGTATTCAAGGTTTCTCTTCGATCAACCTCAAATACCGGGGGCATCACCCCGGGACGAGGTCACCTCTTGGAAGAAACCGAACTACGCCTAGGAGGACCTCGATAGGAGAATGTTGTATTGGGCCAAACGGTCAAATGAACCGTGTCCATGTAGAATAGTCGAGCCTCCAAAGGCAAAAAACATTTACGCATATATCAAGTAATTGAGGAAGCCCTTTTGCTCATCAAAACACTTTGTGCCTCAAAGAAGTTCACTACTTTCTCATAAGATGGCTCAAAGGCCAGAAACTCTCGAACACTTGGGGACTGTCATCAACAGTCAGTTCATCGAGCCATCAAAAACTTGAATTCATAAGACCTCGATCAGGCAACTTCGAGTTCGTAAGCCCTCAGTGAGGCAACACCAAATCTGTAAGACCTTCATAACCCCGATATTAAGGCCAAGGCTATATATCGAACTTATAAGACTCCTAAAAAGGCATACCCTCGATATAGACGTCAAGGTCACCACACACGGTGACTAGGCTACAGCCAAACATAAAGACTACGGCCGAATTAACGTGGCTCTGAGACATCCGACTGCCTCCACAAAACTAAAGGCCTCCAAATACTTCGAAAATATTCGAAAAGTACCGGTTAATCAGGCTACCCTCGGCATAAGCAAAGGAGCTTCGATAATATCAGCTCTGAATAAATAAAAGGCTTCGAAAACAATCAGCCTTCGATGAAAAGGCTTCGAAAACTTAGCCTTCGAGCAAACCTCCCGAGGTACTCAGTTATCGACACATATCGACTCATAATCGAGGTTCTCGTTTGAGCCGTCGAAGAGTCGGATGAACACAAAATATGCCAAGGCATAATCAAAACTTCAAAAAGTCTTTAGCCAAAATGAGGAAAAACTATAGCCATATTAGAGGTCGCATTGACCCAATTTAAAAAAAGCCTAAGGGCCAATGCGTAAGAGCCTAAGGGGCAGCCTAAAGAGCCTAGGAGCCAGCCTAAAGAGCCTAAGGACCAATGCGTAAGAGCCTAGGGGCCAGCCTAAAAAGCTTAAGGGCCAATGCGTAAGAGCCTAAGGGTCAGCCTAAAGAGTCCAAGGGCTACCCTAGTTCGAGCAAGCTCTCAATCGGGGACTACTAATAAAGCCTCAGGGCTATATTTATTCCAAGTTCGAGCAAACACTCACTCGACTATTGAGTCCAAAGGATGTCCGAGTTCGAGTAAGTCCTCACTTGGGGACTTTGGTAAAAGCCTAAAAGCTATCCTTATTTCCAGATAAAATCGTTGTGATGCTAAAGACTTGAATTGTTTATTACATAGTTAAACAATAATACTAATGTTTTTATAATCTTAGTTATTAGTATAAAAACGGTGTAAAAAAGTGGTGGAAGGACACATATTCCTAGTTTCCTATAATTTCTCCAATTGGAAAAGGGACAAGAAAAATAATTAAGTATAGTTTCTAAAATAAAAAAAAACGCGTCAAACTCTTATATATTGTTATGGCATTGTACTCTCACAAAACATATTGCTAATTTGGCCTTTTTGAGTGGAAGTGTTCACTTTGCTTTCATTCATAGCAATAGCAAGTAGGAGTGTACATAGGTTGGGTTGGTTCGGATTTTACAATTACCAAACAAACCAATTATGTCGGATTATTAAATCTAAAGACCAAACCAAAACCAATAAAACTCGAATTTTTTGCTCTCGGGTTTTTGGGTTATTCGAGTTTTTCGGGTTTTTTTTCCGGTAAAATCTTCGTAGAACAAAACATATAAATTATGCTCAAAATATTTCTTTAGTCCTAGTAAGATACAACTATATAAATTATTTTCCAAGAAAATAATACAAAATATGAGATATGTCATGACATTAAAATTATGTAACATAAATATTGCTAATTAAAAAGCCATAATAAAATAAACATAATCTAAGAATACTAAGTCATGCTAAAATAAATAGACTAATAAGGGAGTATTAAATACATAATTAAACGCTAAAGAAAAAATAAAAATAGGTTATGCATTTTTATCTAAATTATTGCAAAACAAAAAATAGATATTCAATACATTCTTGTTCGTAGTATTGAATTAAATGTCTTTTGTTAGCATTAGTATTGATTTGATTTTGGTTTGGGCTTTTTACCACTATTTAATTTACTAATGTTAATGGCTATAAAACTTATTGGAACATTCAAAAGTTTTAAGTCCAACCTTGAAATAATACCTCAAAAAATAAAATGTCGGGTTGGTTTGGTTTCGGTTTGACTTTCTTTACTTAAAACCCAACCAAACCGATTATGGTCGGGTTTTTTTTTTCCAACACCAAACCAAATCAAACCAACCCATAGTCGGGTTTTTTTTCTCGGTTTGACTCGGATTATCGGGTTGGCGCGGTTTGTTAGTTTTCTTTGTACACCCCTAATTAGCAGGTAACTTTCTATCTTTTCTTTGTATTCACTTTGTTAATTTTGAAGCTTTATTTCGTTGCAAATCTGGTAGAACGGATTATATTGGAAAATAATATATTAATTTCTTTTTTTCTCTTTTGGTAGAGTAATACATGTTCTTGAAATTCTGTAATAGCAGACGTTCTTGAAGTTTAAATATAGTTCTCAATTTGAAGTTTGTATTAATTCTCAAATTCTATTGTGGTTCTTCCTCCAATGAATTTTATGTGTTTTGGCTTAATTGGAGATTATTTCTTTAAATTATAATATTAAGGAATAAAGTTCTAATTCATTGTGCTGAAAATTTAATCATTGCTGATTTTTGTGAATTCTAACATTTATAATTACCAGAAAGCAGCAACCAATCTTCACAAAAATGCAGAAAATATATGATATAAAACCCTTTGTTAATTTACTTTTTGGTGCTTTACTAATAAAGAGACAATTTTAGCCAAAATTTTTGTTTCTAGTTTTAAAGAAAGAAATTCAAAAATTAGATGCCCTTTTTAAAATTAGAATTCTCATTACCGATTTTCTTTTCTTGCTTTTCTAGCCGTTAGGAAACATTACCGACTCTGTTTTTCCTTTTTACTTTACTAAGCATAAAATCAAGGTTATTTTCATTAACTTCATTATATGTATGTTTTCTTGAACAGGAAAATTAAAATGGGAAGATCAAAAATCAAGATGGAACTTATTCAAGATCAGAAGACAAGGAAATCCACTTTCCAAAAAAGGAAAGCTTGCTTAATCAAGAAAATCTCAGAGCTCTAAATACTTTGTGATATCAAGGCGTGCATGAAAATATATGAAGGAAATAATTGTAAAGAAATTTGGCCAAATGATCCAAACGAAGTTCAAGAGCTAATAAATCTCTACAAAAACCAACAAATTGAAGACAAGAGTAAAAGAGCAAAGTCCTAAAATTATTTGACTTTTTAACTATTTATTTAAGGTAAAATTAATTGATTTAAATTCCTAAATTTTAATTATAGAATTCAAATTAGTAAAAATTTAATAACAAAATTTCAGTGAACTTTCATGTCCAAAATATTAATAAAATAATTAAATAGTTATTTAGTCTAGTGTAAAATATATTTTTGAAGGGAGAATCATAAAAGATCCCTTTAAAATATATTTTGACTTTAAAGGTAAAGAAAGAGAAAAGAAAAAACAACAAAAGTGATTTAACAAAACACTTAGATTAATTTGTTGATATAGCCACAAAGAGTTTTTGTGCTTCTGCTTTTTTTTTGTTTTCGTTGGTCTCTTTGCTTTTTATGAACCACTTTAAAATCATATTGTTATTTGTGAATATTATGAGAATCAAAATTTTTATTTATTTGTAACGTAATATGAAAGGAGCTTAAAAGTGAGTTGTTATTACTTGGCCTAATCTATATATTTATATAAAAGAGGGCAATAGAAAAGTGAGGTGGCACCTCTCTTTGTCCAAGAAACTCACTTATCTTTTTTCTCCTTTTTTGGCTTTTCTCTCATTTTTCCATTTTATTAAATTTAATGTTTATGTTTAGAAATCCAAAAGTCACAACTTTCCCTTTAATTAAATGTAATTGTTCCAATCCATTCAATGATATTCAACCGTTGCAATTAGATAGGAATGTGAAAAATAATTTTCTAATTTAGAAGACGTCCGTAAAACTCACTCTTCAATAAGGTTGTGACTTTTCAATAACGTAACCACCAAATATTTAATTTGCAGACACTAAATTGCATCTTTCCTTATCGAATAATATGAAAGTAGCAACAGTAAAAATATATAATTTTGTAGCATGTTGTCCTGTTTGAATCAATCTCATTTTGATCTCCAATGATCGACATGCCCCAACTATTTTACTTTCGTTCAGTGATCTAATCAAGTCCAACAAGAAGAACAATATATGTTAGGTGTTTTATATTAAGGTTTTTTTGAGGTTCTGATGATTACGGATAAACTCACATGGGAGGAGAAGATTTCGATCAAAAAGTCATGGCCTATTTCTGAAATTTTTCTTTCTTTTACCTTTTTCTTATATTTTTGATCTGATGTACTCAACATAAAAGATTATTTCATTTAATCTTATTTTGGCAGAAACTTCTTGTGCTTAAATTAATGTATTGTTTGAATAGGGAGCCATATAGTTGGTTGCCTTATGCAAAGATTAATTTCAAGAAAGGTTTATGCTCTAACCAAAAATTGCCGGACTTTTTACAATATATCAAGACCATCAAGTGTTAATCAAGGTACGATTACTTAAATTGCAATAATATTTTGCTATTATTTTTTGGCCCATTAATTTTGAGGTCACATAAATTACCAAATAATTTTAGGTGTTGGAGAATGAAAGAAGCATTCCAAGGAACTAACACAAGCTTGGAACTGTCGGGATTTTTCATGCTCCAAGGTAAGCTAATTTATCCAAATATAAGAAACTCATAATTAAAACTTTTCAACATAACTACTTGGCGCAATCGTATTATTGGTTTGTGCTTGCAATAGGGGAAATGGGAAAAAACAACATTTACAAGGTAGATGTAACATTGTAATAAAAATATTACATATAACAACGAAAGAAGCAGAAAGACATCAAAATCTTTCCAAAAGATGAAGCGGCAAGACATCAAAATTTGAGCTACTTTAAGGCACGAAGAATTGAAGAAAAGAACAACTGAAAAGGAAAGAATAGAAGAATAATGAAAAAGATTATTAAAGAAAAAATAATACTACTTGATAGAAAAGAAATAAGAACCGGTAATGGATAGACTAATGCTGCTCGGTGGGCCGGGCCTGAACCGGACCGGACCGGGCCCGCGGTCCTAACGGGCCTGGTGGGCCTGGTGGGCCGGTCCTGGGTGGGCCGGTCTTGGTGGGCCTCTGAGCCCGTCACGGGCTGGTCTCCATGGTTGAGCCCACGAGCCCGGGACCGTTTGGCCCGGGACCGGCAGGCGGGCCTGGGCCGGTCCTGGCGGGCCTGGCGGGCCCAACGGCTATTTTAAAAAAAAAAAAAAAAAAAAAAAAAAAATCAAACGGCCATATTTAAAATCTAGCCGTTTGGGCTGAAAATATGACCGTTTTTTAAGTTAAAAAAATGGCCATTTGGCCCCCAAACTTTATTTTAACCCCAAACTTTATATAATTACACTTTTCCCCATTTCTCAACTATAAATACCCCCTCATTCTTTCATTTTTATTCACCAATTCATCAATATCTCTCAATATCTCTCAATCTCTCTCAATCTCTCTACTACAATTACTTAATTTATTGTTGAAATTTCGTGAAAAATTGTGAAGTTGTTGAATTGAAGTTTTCAAGTGTTCAACGATTTTCAATTTTCAAGAAGTTGTTCGGCAATCCGGTAAACTCGTTTCAACTCTTACGTTTTTATAATATATTTTTGTGTGGTTTAGTTTGCATAATTATAATTAATATGGCATTTACTTTGAAAAAAATGTTTGGTAAAGGAAAAGATAAAACCGGTGAAAGTAGTGGCCAACCAACTACCCTTCCCCCGGCTCCCCGACCTAGAAAAGATAAGCAAGTTGAAAGTAGTCGCCAACCTAGACGTCCTCCTCCTTCCGTAATTCTTGATAGTGATCACCCTTGTTTTCAATTTACCGATAGTGAATTTTATCATAATGTTGCACCAGGTGATAGATTAGATGATGAAATTATGAATGCTCTTTATCCTAATGAAACCATCTTAGAAAATAATGAGGAAAATGAGGATGATGATGAAACTCAAGCACCGGATTTAGATGATACACCTACTAGTCCTCTTAATAACCCAAGTGATGCACCGGTCGACCCACCTGTAGAAACTCCTACTTTTAATAGAGAACCTGCTAAACGCTTAGAAACATCATTAGTTTGGAATTTTTTTACTCAAGTAAGAGAAAAAAATAAGGCTAAGTGTAAAACTTGTGGGAAATTAATGTCGCATAAATATGTAGGAGACCGTAGCGGCACAGGTAGTTTGACTAGGCACATAAAAACACACCCTAGAGATAAGGCTAGATTTTTTCAAATGAAAGCGCATCTAGAGGGGACAAGTGTAGATTCTGCGATTAACCCTAGTACAGGTTCAAATCTAGTTCAACCAGGAATTAACACTGTCACTGGAGGTATTTTATATTACGATCCAAATAGAGATCGTGAAGAATTAGCAAAGATGATTACTGTTATGTGCTTACCTTATACTTTTGCTTCTAATCCTAATTGGGTTCATTATATTAGAAGAGTGTTTAATCCTACTTATAAAGGTTGGCCTCGCGCAACAGTTAAGAGTGATATTTATAAATTCAAACATGAATATGAACAATATTTGCGTTATTTATTTACTCATATACCTAATCGGATTTCTATTACTACTGATATTGGTAGAAGTGGTAATGATTGTGATTACCTAACTGTTACAAGTCATTGGATAGATGAAGAATGGATAATGCAAAAACGCATAATTGCATATAGAATAATTAATTCGCGTCACACAGGTAAATTTATAGCTAACACTGTTGCAGATATTTGTAGATATTTTTGCTTTAGCGATAAAATAATGGCAATTTCAATGGATAATGCTTCTAGTAACACCAGTGCTATAGGCATGCTTACAACAACACTAAATCCTGCATTTACTAATATTTTCCATGTTAGATGTATTTGTCATATTTATCATTTAATTGTCGGTGATGGTATGCGAATATTAAACATAGAAATTGAAAAGGTTAGAATGGCTCTTAATTGGCTTTTTTATTCAAACCGTAGAAGTAGACTTAGAGAGTATTTTAAAAAATGTGATGAATATGGCCTTAGAGAAAGAAAGGTTCCTAAACCTTGCCCGACTAGATGGAATTGTATGTACGAAAGTTTAGTAGTAGCATATGAATATAGAAACCCAATTAATGCAACGTTTAATTCTCGGGTAGGTGGTGAAGATGATGATGAAATGCTTACCACTCAAGATTGGACTAATGTTAAAATTCTTTTAGATTTTTTAGAACATTTTCAAATTGCAACAAATGCATTTTCTGGGCAATATTATCCTACTATTTCAAACTGTTTAGTTTATATTGCAGCACTATCTGATTTGTTTGTTGAATTTAGTGAGGGTGGGGATATTTATGAACTTGCTATAAATGAAATGAAACAAAAGTTTAAAAAATATTTTTTTCCTATCCCTCCTATTTATGGTCTTGCTGCAATGCTAAATCCTACAATGAAATTGGGAGGTCCTCATTTTTGGTATTCAAATATTTATAAGGCTTTAGATCTTTCAAATGAGGAAATTGCGACACTTGCAGATGCAAAAGCTTCAATTAAGATTAACGCTCAAACAGTTTATAATGCTTATCAACTTGCCTTAGAGCATGCTAGGCCAACTATTCCAACCCCTACTTCGTCTAGCTCACAATCCTCTAAAAGAGTTGCGGGCTTAAAAGCTCTTAAATCTTGGACGGAGTTCAGGGGGTCTCAAGGTGAAAATTATGATGAAACTTCACATCTAAATGAGCTTCAAGTTTATTTGTCTCAGGGACTTGAAAAGGAGAATCCAGACGGCTCTTTTGATCTTTTGGAATGGTGGAAGGCAAGGGAAAAACATTTTCCTGTTCTTGCAAGGATGGCTCGGGATATTTTATCAATTCAAGCTTCAACTGTTGCATCAGAGAGCGCTTTCAGTCAAGCAAGACTGCAAATAGGTGATCATAGAGCGTCTATGAGGGATAGCTTGGAAAAATCAGTATTGTTTAGAGATTGGATCCGCTCGGAAAGAAGAAACTTTGGAATTGCAGAAGCACAACCGGCGATAGATGAAGCTTATGAAGAAATGATAGCGGAACTTACGGAGGATTCGGCTTCGCCCGGAAGTGGTGATGAACAAGCTTCTTTTCCACCACCACCAACGCAACCTCCTCCGAACCTTGAAGGATTTATGAGATTTGTTAGAGATAATACATAGAATAATATGTAACTTGTATTTTGGCACATCTTCCTTAGTTTTTTCCTTCTAATGGTGGTATTAGTACCTTGTTGTGCTCATTCCATTGGGGGAAGGATGACTAAGAAAGATATGTCATTTTTTGGTAATAAAATTTATTGCTTCTACCCATGAGCTTCTTTTCGCAATATTTCTTTGTCTATACTTAGAATTATTTATATGCTACAATATATACATAATATACAATATATATACTACAAGAAAATATATTTATAAGATACAATATATACATAAGATACAATATATATACTACAAGAAAATATATAAGAGAATATATATACATAAGATACAATATAATATACTACAAGAAAATATATTATGCTACAATATATACATAATATACAATATATATACTACAAGAAAATATATAAGAGAATATATATACATAAGATACAATATAATATACTACAAGAAAATATATTATGCTACAATATATACATAATATACAATATATATACTACAAGAAAATATATTTATAAGCTACAATATATACATAAGATACAATATATATACTACAAGAAAATATATAAGAGAATATATATACATAAGATACAATATAATATACTACAAGCAAATATATAAGAGAATATATATACATAAGATACAATATAATATACTACAAGCAAATATATTATGCTACAATATATACATAATATACAATATATATACTACAAGAAAATATATTTATAAGCTACAATATATACATAATATACAATATATATACTACAAGAAAATATATAAGAGAATATATATACATAAGATACAATATATATACTACAAGAAAATATATTATGCTACAATATATACATAATATACAATATATATACTACAAGAAAATATATAAGAGAATATATATACATAAGATACAATATAATATACTACAAGAAAATATATTATGCTACAATATATACATAATATACAATATATATACTACAAGAAAATATATTTATAAGCTACAATATATACATAAGATACAATATATATACTAAAAGAAAATATATAAGAGAATATATATACATAAGATACAATATAATATCAAGAAGTGATATTTATGCATGACAATTTAGTGTTTTACTATTGTTTTGTTATTTTCTTTTTCGTCAAGCACTTTAATAATTAGATATACATATATACTACATATTAATATAGCCATGATACTACAAGAAATTGTCTTTAAAAAAAAAAAAAAAAACCCGCTAGGCCCGCGAAGCCCACGAGCCCGGCCCGTTAAGCACAGGACCATGTGGGCTTAGGCCCGTCACGGGCCGGTTCCACCCATTAGGCCCACGAAGACCGGGACCGCCAGGCCCGGGACCGCCAGAGCCCGGGACCACGAAGCCCGGGACCGCGAGGCCCGGCCCGTTAGGCCCACTAAGGCCCGGGCCCGGGACAAAATACAGCCCTAGGATAGACAGAGCAACTTGCGTTGCCATTTATTTGTTTTTTTTTTCTCTCTTTCTATCTGTAGTTTCTTCACTTTCTAATTTTCTTTTCTGATTTTTTTTTCATTTTATGTTTCATTTATTTGGCTAAAAGAAAATTCTATTATTTAGAAAGTTTTACTATTTAAAAAACAAAAGTTCAGGTACATATAAACATGTATCTAATATATAATTTGACTAAAAGAATCACGCATACACACAAAACATATAATTAATGTGTGTTTGTTTCATTGTTTGTGTGAAAAGTTTCGTTACGAACTCTCTTCCCTTGTTTAAAGAAAATTTGATAAAATGAGGTTAGTCTAAGCTTGTATTTTAAGAGAAAATTGTGTTTGTGATTTTAACTATATATGTATTATTTTTATATACACGTGATAAATAATAATTTTTCTATTGTGATTGAAAATGTATAAATATTATTTCTAAACTATTGATGTCTTTATAATCGCGCGAAGCACGATCAAATTTACTAGTTTATAGAAAATTTCGAGGTAAAAATCTTACTCAATCTCAAATTCCTAAATATTAGGAGTTCTACATAGATCAAATAAGGAAAAATTTAATAAGAAAAAATTTATTTGATTTCAAAATCCTAAATATTAGAAAAATAATTAATTACAATCTTGTCCAATGTGATCTCTATTTTTAAAGAGTAAAAAAGGCGAACGACATTTCGCTAACGACCTTCGTGCTTTTAATATAGTATAGATATAGATTAGTTCAGCAGCGAGCCTCTTTTTTGTATATTTTCTAACTAATAGCACCAAATCACATAAGAAATTAAAGGGGTCGGGGGAGGGGCAAATACTATCTTTTATAAAACTAACTTATATACTACATCAACTCAACTGAATACAACATCCTGTTTTAAAAGCCAGGATTAGGACTCGCCCCGAGACGGTGCACTCGTAAAACACCTCTTGGCGTATGTGTGGGTCGGGCTTAGTTCCGTGAGACTTACGCTTCGACCTTCGGGACACGCTCGCCTCTTAGAACTTTATGCAACTATATGTAACTAACCTTGTAAACCTCGAATTTTCTTAATAAATCGTTGACTATTCAAAGTTACTTTTTTAAAGCATAAATCATTAAGTTGAGAGTATTTTATGTCATAACTAAAATAAAATTTATTGCACATTATCTACTAAGGCTTCTATGATAGTAAATTTTAAATAAATCTTTATTTAAAATGTATTTATTTATTAACTTTTGTTACATCTTTATTATATAATAGTCCATAATTTTTTTTATAATTATTTTCCTAAATAGTATTTTTCACGTTTACGAGATACAATACTTATTAATTTAATAGCTCGATATTAGCTAGTAACTGTTTATAAATAATTAGTTATCATGGTATTGCATGGTGAATTATGTGTCACTTTATTAACTTGTTGAAGCTTAAAAATAAATGATGCTAGTGAATCATATTTAAATTGTTAATTATGTTTTTATATAAGTTCTCTTTCAAATAGAAAGTATATTAAATAATATGAGTATTTTAAAAAAAATATCAAATATATCGAAATTCTTTCAAGATTCATTGTTCCTTAAGAGATATGTATAAGATTTCGTATCGAATACATTACTTTTGATGTTTGAGTTGTAATGACGTTGCACCAAATTTGCATATTATGATATATGTCATACTTTTCGTATTATTCATAGTTGAATTATAATTTATAAATATTTTAAATAGATTATTTGTTATAATTTTGTGATTTTAATGTAATTTTTATAATTATTTATGATTTTATACTATCTTAAAATTAATAAAATTTAAAGATCTGTAGGACTTACGCCCCATGTCTCAGGGCTTACGCCTTGCCTCACGCCCCCGTCTTTTAAAATATTGAATACGACATCCTACTTGATCAAACTGGACCAAAATAACATATTTTTTTAAGGATGAAATACAAGAGAATAATCCACTTCATATTTCTCTGGAAAAAAAAAAAGAGATTGGTAACAAGAAAATAAAATGACCAAAGAATCTACATAATCAGTTTTGAAAACTTTTTCTTTCCGTAAACAAGTTACCAAAAGTGAAAAAAGAATCTACATAATAAATTGAGTAAGTTAATTGAAACCATTATATAAATTTACAACAATATACCATATATTGGCATAGTGTATATTGATACTTAGTTACTTATCTTCTATATATACAATCTAGGCAGTATTTTAATTTACATTTAAAAATTTAAAACTCCTATCCTATAGATTCGATTCCTTTTTTTATTTAGATAGCTTCTTAAATTACTTTTCCTCCTTTTTAGGTAAATGCTTAAATAATATATATATTACTATTCTTTTCAGAGACTATAAATACATGCAGAAAATAAAATTTCAATACAAGAAAAATAATATACTCATACTCATATACTTTCATTGTTGAGATGGCAAAGGCAACATTGACTTTGTTTGTTATGTTTTGCTTAGTTTTTTGCAAATTTAGCCATATTGGGGAATCCTTTGAATTGGAAAAACAAAATCATTTGAATGATGTTAAGATAAATAAGGCTCAATGCCATAATGATGATGATTGTGTGAAATATTGTAAAGATCATCTTGGTTTCCCAGGTTGTGGATGTGAGATCAGTGGAATGTGTCGTTGTTGCGTTCCTTCACCACCTAATGTTTAGGTATAATGTACTTTGGATAATTTTATTTTGAGTAAAATGAAGATTTATAAGCTCTGACCATTTTGAGAACTTCTACTTGTTTTTTTATCTTCTATTCTCTGTTCTGTGTTTCAATTAGGGCTGTATTTTGTCCCGGGCCCGGGCCTTAGTGGGCCTAACGGGCCGGGCCTCGCGGTCCCGGGCTTCGTGGTCCCGGGCTCTGGCGGTCCCGGGCCTGGCGGTCCCGGTCTTCGTGGGCCTAATGGGTGGAACCGGCCCGTGACGGGCCTAAGCCCACATGGTCCTGTGCTTAACGGGCCGGGCTCGTGGGCTTCGCGGGCCTAGCGGGTTTTTTTTTTTTTTTTTAAAGACAATTTCTTGTAGTATCATGGCTATATTAATATGTAGTATATATGTATATCTAATTATTAAAGTGCTTGACGAAAAAGAAAATAACAAAACAATAGTAAAACACTAAATTGTCATGCATAAATATCACTTCTTGATATTATATTGTATCTTATGTATATATATTCTCTTATATATTTTCTTTTAGTATATATATTGTATCTTATGTATATATTGTAGCTTATAAATATATTTTCTTGTAGTATATATATTGTATATTATGTATATATTGTAGCATAATATATTTTCTTGTAGTATATTATATTGTATCTTATGTATATATATTCTCTTATATATTTTCTTGTAGTATATATATTGTATATTATGTATATATTGTAGCATAATATATTTTCTTGTAGTATATATATTGTATCTTATGTATATATATTCTCTTATATATTTTCTTGTAGTATATATATTGTATATTATGTATATATTGTAGCTTATAAATATATTTTCTTGTAGTATATATATTGTATATTATGTATATATTGTAGCATAATATATTTGCTTGTAGTATATTATATTGTATCTTATGTATATATATTCTCTTATATATTTGCTTGTAGTATATTATATTGTATCTTATGTATATATATTCTCTTATATATTTTCTTGTAGTATATATATTGTATCTTATGTATATATTGTAGCTTATAAATATATTTTCTTGTAGTATATATATTGTATATTATGTATATATTGTAGCATAATATATTTTCTTGTAGTATATTATATTGTATCTTATGTATATATATTCTCTTATATATTTTCTTGTAGTATATATATTGTATATTATGTATATATTGTAGCATAATATATTTTCTTGTAGTATATTATATTGTATCTTATGTATATATATTCTCTTATATATTTTCTTGTAGTATATATATTGTATCTTATGTATATATTGTATCTTATAAATATATTTTCTTGTAGTATATATATTGTATATTATGTATATATTGTAGCATATAAATAATTCTAAGTATAGACAAAGAAATATTGCGAAAAGAAGCTCATGGGTAGAAGCAATAAATTTTATTACCAAAAAATGACATATCTTTCTTAGTCATCCTTCCCCCAATGGAATGAGCACAACAAGGTACTAATACCACCATTAGAAGGAAAAAAACTAAGGAAGATGTGCCAAAATACAAGTTACATATTATTCTATGTATTATCTCTAACAAATCTCATAAATCCTTCAAGGTTCGGAGGAGGTTGCGTTGGTGGTGGTGGAAAAGAAGCTTGTTCATCACCACTTCCGGGCGAAGCCGAATCCTCCGTAAGTTCCGCTATCATTTCTTCATAAGCTTCATCTATCGCCGGTTGTGCTTCTGCAATTCCAAAGTTTCTTCTTTCCGAGCGGATCCAATCTCTAAACAATACTGATTTTTCCAAGCTATCCCTCATAGACGCTCTATGATCACCTATTTGCAGTCTTGCTTGACTGAAAGCGCTCTCTGATGCAACAGTTGAAGCTTGAATTGATAAAATATCCCGAGCCATCCTTGCAAGAACAGGAAAATGTTTTTCCCTTGCCTTCCACCATTCCAAAAGATCAAAAGAGCCGTCTGGATTCTCCTTTTCAAGTCCCTGAGACAAATAAACTTGAAGCTCATTTAGATGTGAAGTTTCATCATAATTTTCACCTTGAGACCCCCTGAACTCCGTCCAAGATTTAAGAGCTTTTAAGCCCGCAACTCTTTTAGAGGATTGTGAGCTAGACGAAGTAGGGGTTGGAATAGTTGGCCTAGCATGCTCTAAGGCAAGTTGATAAGCATTATAAACTGTTTGAGCGTTAATCTTAATTGAAGCTTTTGCATCTGCAAGTGTCGCAATTTCCTCATTTGAAAGATCTAAAGCCTTATAAATATTTGAATACCAAAAATGAGGACCTCCCAATTTCATTGTAGGATTTAGCATTGCAGCAAGACCATAAATAGGAGGGATAGGAAAAAATATTTTTTAAACTTTTGTTTCATTTCATTTATAGCAAGTTCATAAATATCCCCACCCTCACTAAATTCAACAAACAAATCAGATAGTGCTGCAATATAAACTAAACAGTTTGAAATAGTAGGATAATATTGCCCAGAAAATGCATTTGTTGCAATTTGAAAATGTTCTAAAAAATCTAAAAGAATTTTAACATTAGTCCAATCTTGAGTGGTAAGCATTTCATCATCATCTTCACCACCTACCCGAGAATTAAACGTTGCATTAATTGGGTTTCTATATTCATATGCTACTACTAAACTTTCGTACATACAATTCCATCTAGTCGGGCAAGGTTTAGGAACCTTTCTTTCTCTAAGGCCATATTCATCACATTTTTTAAAATACTCTCTAAGTCTACTTCTACGGTTTGAATAAAAAAGCCAATTAAGAGCCATTCTAACCTTTTCAATTTCTATGTTTAATATTCGCATACCATCACCGACAATTAAATGATAAATATGACAAATACATCTAACATGGAAAATATTAGTAAATGCAGGATTTAGTGTTGTTGTAAGCATGCCTATAGCACTGGTGTTACTAGAAGCATTATCCATTGAAATTGCCATTATTTTATCGCTAAAGCAAAAATATCTACAAATATCTGCAACAGTGTTAGCTATAAATTTACCTGTGTGACGCGAATTAATTATTCTATATGCAATTATGCGTTTTTGCATTATCCATTCTTCATCTATCCAATGACTTGTAACAGTTAGGTAATCACAATCATTACCACTTCTACCAATATCAGTAGTAATAGAAATCCGATTAGGTATATGAGTAAATAAATAACGCAAATATTGTTCATATTCATGTTTGAATTTATAAATATCACTCTTAACTGTTGCGCGAGGCCAACCTTTATAAGTAGGATTAAACACTCTTCTAATATAATGAACCCAATTAGGATTAGAAGCAAAAGTATAAGGTAAGCACATAACAGTAATCATCTTTGCTAATTCTTCACGATCTCTATTTGGATCGTAATATAAAATACCTCCAGTGACAGTGTTAATTCCTGGTTGAACTAGATTTGAACCTGTACTAGGGTTAATCGCAGAATCTACACTTGTCCCCTCTAGATGCGCTTTCATTTGAAAAAATCTAGCCTTATCTCTAGGGTGTGTTTTTATGTGCCTAGTCAAACTACCTGTGCCGCTACGGTCTCCTACATATTTATGCGACATTAATTTCCCACAAGTTTTACACTTAGCCTTATTTTTTTCTCTTACTTGAGTAAAAAAATTCCAAACTAATGATGTTTCTAAGCGTTTAGCAGGTTCTCTATTAAAAGTAGGAGTTTCTACAGGTGGGTCGACCGGTGCATCACTTGGGTTATTAAGAGGACTAGTAGGTGTATCATCTAAATCCGGTGCTTGAGTTTCATCATCATCCTCATTTTCCTCATTATTTTCTAAGATGGTTTCATTAGGATAAAGAGCATTCATAATTTCATCATCTAATCTATCACCTGGTGCAACATTATGATAAAATTCACTATCGGTAAATTGAAAACAAGGGTGATCACTATCAAGAATTACGGAAGGAGGAGGACGTCTAGGTTGGCGACTACTTTCAACTTGCTTATCTTTTCTAGGTCGGGGAGCCGGGGGAAGGGTAGTTGGTTGGCCACTACTTTCACCGGTTTTATCTTTTCCTTTACCAAACATTTTTTTCAAAGTAAATGCCATATTAATTATAATTATGCAAACTAAACCACACAAAAATATATTATAAAAACGTAAGAGTTGAAACGAGTTTACCGGATTGCCGAACAACTTCTTGAAAATTGAAAATCGTTGAACACTTGAAAACTTCAATTCAACAACTTCACAATTTTTCACGAAATTTCAACAATAAATTAAGTAATTGTAGTAGAGAGATTGAGAGAGATTGAGAGATATTGAGAGATATTGATGAATTGGTGAATAAAAATGAAAGAATGAGGGGGTATTTATAGTTGAGAAATGGGGAAAAGTGTAATTATATAAAGTTTGGGGTTAAAATAAAGTTTGGGGGCCAAATGGCCATTTTTTTAACTTAAAAAACGGTCATATTTTCAGCCCAAACGGCTAGATTTTAAATATGGCCGTTTGATTTTTTTTTTTTTTTTTTTTTTTTTTTTAAAATAGCCGTTGGGCCCGCCAGGCCCGCCAGGACCGGCCCAGGCCCGCCTGCCGGTCCCGGGCCAAACGGTCCCGGGCTCGTGGGCTCAACCATGGAGACCAGCCCGTGACGGGCTCAGAGGCCCACCAAGACCGGCCCACCCAGGACCGGCCCACCAGGCCCACCAGGCCCGTTAGGACCGCGGGCCCGGTCCGGTCCGGTTCAGGCCCGGCCCACCGAGCAGCATTAGTTTCAATTCTTGTTTTTTTTCTTGTCCATCTTTGGAAAAAGGGATCAAATCTAAGCCAAGGCCATCTCACTAATTAATTAACCCCTCGAATATACTAATTGGTTTTGGTTTAGATATTCCAAAAGGACGATAACTATAATGAACTTCGATTTAGAACTTATACAAGAATTTAATGCATGAGGTTAAAAAAAATATGGCTAAAACATGTGAACAACCAGAATGTAAACATTAATGATTGTGGTGGGATGAATATGATGTCTTCACCCTTAATCAGAAATTTTCGATTCAAGTTCTGAAAGGAAAAAACCATTTCAGGGAGCGTCTCTTTTCAATGGACCTTACATGATGTTAATCCAGATTAGTCAAGGCCCGATATAAATAATGCACACCATAATGCCACACCAGATAAGATAAGAAGAAGAAAAAAAAGAAGAAGAAAAGTAGGAGGTAAAATTAGAGAGAGGTAAAGAAATAAGCCACAAATAGACACTACTTATCAGCAATTAGCCATTAAATTATGCTACCAAAAATAACCAGAAAAAATTATCAATGATATACATTAAACAAAATCCAGGCAAAAAGGATTTTTTTTCAATTGGTTACGGTTAGAATTCATTGAAAATACATAAATGATGCAACATACGAAATTTGAGGAAGATTTGGTTTGGAGACAAAATTCGTTAGAAATGATATACTGTTACATTCAAAAAACCAAGGCAAAAAAAGATTTTTTTTAATGGGTATAGTTGAAATTCGTGAAAACTCATGATAAGGTAATATACAAAATTTGAGTAAGATTGAAGGTGATTTGGATTAGTTTGGAGACAAAATTCATAGTTGAAATCGAGTTTAAAATTTTCTTGTAGGTGTGAGGTGATAGACTTGCGGGTACGCCCCCTAATTACACTAATGGGGATTTGCTATGGATTGATTAGTTTTACGCTGAATGTCATTTTATCGTAATCCTCCTCCTTCACGGTAATCCATCTTGATATTGATAGCTTTGAAGAATCAGTGTTGTATTGGTCAAAATCTGACCGTCTCGGCCGAGCTGACCAACGTCCTGCCCTAGTGATAGGGCAGTAAAGGATAACATGGCCCACTCTACATCCCATTCTCGTTACCCGTCGAATCAGAAGGAGCGATGTCTAAAGAACGACCAAGGCACACTTGGTGCGAGAAAGCGTCGGACCAAGTAAATGGCAAGGGTGTCTTGACTATATATATAGTAGGGAAAACCCCTCTATAGGGGGGCTCTCTTCCTTCCTTTTCTCTACCCCAAGTTCCCTTCTTGTAATCTTCGTAGTAAAGAAACAATTTGCAGAAAAACGTGTAAAGCTACCTCTCCCATCGATTGATGGGAGCTACAATGAAGAATTTCAATAAGATCGATAATATCTATTTCATCTTATGAACTATCTATTCTGTTAGTTCTTTGATCTGGAATTTATTATGTTTGACTAAGATTTACCCCTTCACTTTCTTTGATTGAATTATTCAAAAAGGTTTCATTATCTTTTAACTCAAATAAGTGTGCCTTCAAAATCAATAAGTAAAGTGCAGACTTGGCTGAGATGAAAGTATAGTCACAGTTCCCTGATATGCCCAAATCTGGATCATTAACTCCACTGCCCCCGTAAGTGGCACAGCATATAAAAGCCCTGAAACTTGTCATACCAATTTTCAGGCAAGCTAACAGAGATCTTTTCCTCTTTACTGCGGTATCTGAACAACATAGGAATTGCACGTTCAGTAAATACAAGCTCTGTTTGGCTAGAAAATCATCTATATGCAATTCCTTTATATTTTGAGGAAGTTTCTTAATAGGTTATGTTAAGATATTGCAGTCGAGGAAGTCGACTGATGCTACTAGTCAAATGGACAAAATTGTTTCTGCTCAGGTTTAGTTCCAACAAAGAAAGGGGCAATTAAGTACTCAATACCATTGATTTCATCACCAAGCAAATTGCAACCACCACTTAGATGTAATCTTTTCAGCTGCTTCAAACCAGCGGCAGCAGCAAACAACGAAATTCTCTTAAGAAGGACAAGTTATACACTGAATTGATGCCATGGATGCTGCTGCTGATGAAACAGACATAGATTCTGTCTTCGAGGCATATGACCAAATTCCCAAAGTCACATTGGCTGCTGACCTGAGCCAATTAACGAGATGGCTTGTTGGCAAAAAAGAAGCTGCCCAACGTATAAAAATATACGCTGCAACATATGCATTTGACCATGATCATATATTTGAGGAACTCTTTAACATTTTAACAGTTAAAAGAGGGTGATCATTTAGGAGGTTCCACTGCTGAAAAACATATCTCTATTATATTTCAGCCGAAGGCAATGTAATAGAAAATTCGTCTGTTACAATAATAGATTTCAGCCGAAAACAATGTACGTATCATATAGACATTCCGAACAGGGCTGAATCAATATAGTTTGACGCCCAATGATGGACAGGAAAACGTTGGTTATCTTGAATGAAGAGATGAGTTAAAACGGGTCAAATGGTTTCGTGGCTCTTTACAAACTTGTTTTTAATCTTTTTACCATATTTTTTTTTTTTACACATGGAAAATTCACTTTTAGAAGTAAGAGATTTGTTTTTACACATAGGAGATCTAAAAAGGTCAATTTCTTAAATTTAAGTTTGTAAAGGAGCATGATGTACAAATAGCACAATTCTTTAGAACAAACACAGGCAAGCAAATGATAGTTCTTATATTTGATAAAAAATCTCTCGACAATATGTTTCTTACTACTTCATTTGACATCCAACGAAGTTATAAGCTACTCATTTTTCCAAAAATATCTTGACAAAACAAAGTTGCGTAGGAGAGTAAATAAAAATAGAAAACTGAAACAAAGCTAAACACACAGATCGTTTAATTCTAGCAATTCACTTCTAGTACATGCTAACATAATCAAAACAATCGCATTGCACCATCGGGAGAAAGATCCTCCATGGAAACTGGTTTCGATCAGCGGTACTGCAATATAAATCAAAGAGAGTAATCACTAGCATAGAAATTGAATAAATGGATAGAATCAAATGAAAGATAGTCCAAAAACCAAAATGAATGAATCATCTTATAGTTAAGTACTCAGAAATTGCCTACCTAGATTTTTGGTAAATCAGAAATGCAAAGAAAAGAAATTTTGAGAATGCTCTTTGTACTGAGTTAGGGTGATGAACCAAATATCCAACCGAATTTCCAAAGGGTTGTTATTAATGACATTAACTGGAAAATGACTTCCAAGTCAATTATAACTTAGTGTAGATGACCATAACATTGACTACCGGAGCAGGTATCCAATTTTCTTGGACTACAAATTTAGCTGCGATTTGCCAGATAAAGAAAAGATAACAGAGCTTAGCTCGAACCGTAGACAAGTAGCTCACTATCCAGGCAATCTAGAGGGACCGGGTGTAATAAAAGAATTCAGTTTCTCGTTCTTTCTTTTGTTGATTAGTACGCAGATTCAGCATTTTACCTTAATGAAGCCAATTTCCTTGGCATTACTGCGGAAGCACTGCCTGCAGCACATGAGCCCATACTTCCTAATGATGGCATGGGGATTGCCACATACGCGGCTGTATAAATACAAAGAGTAATCAGATATACAACAAATATTTTTCAGAAAACACTCTTAACATGAGAGTAAATCCAACTACGGAAGCTAAAAGGAGTGAATATCCAAAGGCACATTGTCTAGCACCGTTGATTGATAGTCATAGTAATACTCAAAAGTCAAAACAAAAGATGTCATCTAAGCCAAAACTTGCAAACCACAAAATGCATATAAAAATCTTCATCAGAAACTCTTTTCCCCAATGCAAATCAGAAACCAACGTATAGAAGCTAACAGGAATTCCAAAATACAGTGTCTTGAGCAATACTCCTACTTTAAATCAAACGGAAGAAAACCACGTAAAGCAAAAAGCTTCCAAAAACACACATCTAGTTCATTTTAATAGGGCACTACGAAGCTGTAACAAAGCACTAGAAATATAGCACTTAATACCAGAGATTAGAAACTCGAATTCTACAACTCGCCTAAATGCCCAGATCATACTTCATAGATAAAATTTTTACAGGAAAATAAATATACAGGAACGAATTAAACAACTAAAATTTATGAAAAGAAATTAACTGTAACCCACTAGGAACGATTTGATCAGCATTGTAAGTGGCACTTAAGAGCTCTTTCATATCATAAATTGCCTTGTTGTGTCATTCAAAACTATTTTAAACCATAATTTACGCAATTATTGATCATATTTGAACAATCTAAAGTACTCAATTTTAATAGCTCATGTTTACATCACGAGTCACGACACATAACAAATCTGCCAGGCTTTTGACTGAAAATGTCCCAAATTGCCGCTAGAAAACATACAGTTCACACATCTCTACAATAATTCAATTAAAAGTTTCAGTATATCTCTTCTTTATAATTCCAAAAACGATATTACTCTAGTTTTTATTTTCAGCATTACAAATCGAGCATCCATGAGAAAAATAGAACAAAAATAAGTGAAGCTAAAGATATAAATCTCAAAAAAAATCTATTAAATCAAATAGAAAGAGAGAAGAAAGACTACCAGGTGCGAGAGCCAGGGCCGTAGTTTTTGGGGTGAGCGTTCCAGATGTTGGAGTGACCCATCTTCTGAAGTCGGCTGCAGACTGCGCTTCTGAAATGTATGGAAAAACCCTAATGTTTAGACTTGGGAGGAGATATATAAATAGGCATTACTTTAGGGGCATTCGTGGAATTACACCTCCTACAATACTATAATAATTGTTTTTTCTCTTTGATAAAAACATTTCAGATTATAATTAAAAGTATTTATAATATATTATAGCATATTAATTATCAGTTGATGTTTATCTCACTATATATCGAAAGTTATTCTTATAATTGTGGGAGCTAATTGAGTGTGTAGAGCTTAAACTCTTCAATGTTTATGTTCTTTCATTGTTGTTATCTCGAAATCTATAAGCTAAGAAAAAGAAACGTTCAAAAAAATCTATTTAGTTTTTTTATTCAAATATTTTGTATACTCTGTATTTTCCATTAAGGCTGTTAATCTTAAAACTTTTCTGTAAGGGTTTTGTAGGCATGTAAACTTTATTGGATTTAAATTCAATAAATAATTTGAATGACATTTGAAAGGAATTTTTATATTCCTATACACTATATGAAACTATATTACCCTCCCTATTCAAGTTTTACTATAATTACATTTTATATACTCAATTATCATTTATGTACATTTTAAGGGAATTAATGATAATAATTAGTGTCCTAAAATCACTCTAACGTATCTTCCACTCCCCCCACGTTTCTCTCTCCACATCCCTGTCACGACCCCCACTATGTATCTTGCACAAGAGAGCAGTGATTCCACCATTGACAATCATTAAAAAGCTTTGAAGCTTTGAATTCGAATTTGAGTTTTCAAAAAAACATTATTTGTTTGAATTGGATGTTATTGCAAAGAATTGGGAATTCTCTCTACGTCTCTCTCTATCTTTCAATCCCTAATTTCAGTAATGTAAAACAAAGGAAAAGAGAGCATCAATTCCACCATTGACAGTCAGTAAAAAGTTTTGAAGCTTTGAATTCGAATTTGGGTTTTCAAAAATCAATATTTGTTTGGATTGGGTGTTGTTGTAAACAATTGGGAATATGGTTTGGAGTTTATATCTCAATTTTGAGGGGTTTTGATGAAGATTAGACTTGGTTTTGACTGAATTTTAAATTGAAACTCGAAGAAGAAGAAGAAGAAGAAGAAGAAGAAGAAGAAGAAGAAGAAGAAGAAGAAGAAGAAGAAGAAGAAGAAGAAGAAGAAGAAGAAGAAGAAGAAGACATGATATACATTATATTTATGAATTGTAGTAAACTTATAGAAAAATTGTAGAAAATTTGTATTCTGTTGTTTATATATTTTTATTTATTTATTTAACTATTGTATAAAAGTTGAACAACATTGTATAAAAATTATATTTAAGTTGTATGATATTGTAGTTATATATAAGTGGGTAGAAATAATATATGAAAATTGTAGATAAGTTGTAGATAAGTTGTATAATATATAATTAGTTGTATGAAATTTATTTTTACTATGTACAAATCAGATATCAAAATACAAAAGATATATTGTATAAACATTGTATAAAAATTATATTTAAGTTGTATGATATTGTAGTTATCAACTAATTACCCTCCCCAGACCCCACTTGTGGGATTATACTGGGTCGTTGTCGTCGTGTCGTCGTCGTCGTCGATATTGTAGTTATATATAAGTGGGTAGAAATAATATATGAAAGTTGTAGATAAGTTATAGATAAATTGTATAATATATAATTAGTTGTATGAAATTTATTTTACTATATATAAATCAGATACATAATATACAAAAGACATATTGTATAAATTTGATTTTAAGTTGTATGTTATTTAACTATTTTCAGAATAATTTGCCAAATACATAAGCGACACCCCAACAATGTCATTATTGATTAAATATCGAAGAAGTTTCATTCAAATAGACGGTGAGATTATATGAATGTTATTATACTAAAATTAGAGTTTAATCAACATAAATGAAATAATACTTAAGTAATGGATATTAGCCTTATAGTTCTTTCATGCTGGAGGTTCCTTTTTTTAAAAATATTTAAATATAGAGTACTTTTGGATAATTTTCTAACTGTCCTAGAAAAGTATAATTAGGAGAAGGGTTTGTTCCCGATGAATTTTGATAGCAAGGTTTCGTGGGTTCTGATATAGTGATCATGTTTAAGTGGAATAGGTTTGGATCTTAATCCATATTTTATAGGAAATTTTACACCCTATAGAAAACCTTAGTAACCTATTTATTTTAAATAAATACCATTTTAAAATATTACATCCTATAAATACCTTTTATCCTTTATAGCAAAATATTTAATTATAGTTACATCCTATATTTAAGGCACCATATATGCAAAATAATATTTTTCTCTCTCCTTTTTAGTATTTTCTCTCACATAATTACCGTATATCTGCTCTAAACATGTTCCCTCTCTCTTTTTGCATACACTTTACTCTCTTCTCCCACAAACCCACGTTTCATAACTCTTCTCCCACACAAATTCTCTATTTCTCCGCCATTATCAATCCCACATTCAAAATATATCTTAAAATTTGGTAAGTTTTCTCCTGGTAAGTTTACTTCTTCGAACTTTGATATCATTAATTTGGTTCTCTAATTTTTATACAGATCTTTCATAAATTTCTGAAACAATAACCATTGGTATTGTTTGCTCACCAGGAAGCTTTGGTTTTTCTCTTCAATGGCGGATTCAATACCACACAAGATGATAACCAGAGGTATACCCACCAAAATTCTCACTTTTGATGGGCCCTCTTTCTCGTTGCAAATAATTCAAGGGGAGTCGGATTTTGCAGGTAAGTCAGCAACTACAGTTTCACAGAGAAGAACTAAATTACACAATGACAAGTCGAAAGAAGTTCAAGTTGAGAAATCTTCAAAAGAAACAAAAAATCCAGTTATTTCAAAGATAAAAAAACCTATGAATGATTATTCATGTGTTAATGTAAAGGAAGTCGCTGCAAAAAAAAAAACATCAGATACACGACACCAAAAGGTAATTGCTATTGTATCAATATGCATTCACAAAAACTTATATGTATTCATAATTATTCAAGTTATTTTACATGTACAATGTTGTATTCGTATGTATCTGGTTGTATTTAAATATATTTAGTTTTATTCAATTTCACATTTTTGTACTATTTGGTATTACTGTATTCAGTTGTATTTATAAGTATGTATATGTATTCTTATGTATTTTGATAGTTTGCAACTGTTCAATTTTCCAGTATGTTTTTAATTGTATTCATATGTATTCATCTTAGTTATTTTTTGTTTGCAATTGTTCAATTTTCCAGTAAGTTTTTAATTGTATTCATATATATTCTGCTTACTTATTTTTTATGTCATGTGTGTTGTAACTAGTTTTTTAATATGTATTTAGCCTTGTCAATGTATTTAGTTGTATTCGTATGTATTCATGTCAGATGTACTGTAATATATTTTGTGTATTCAGTTATATCTATACTTCTAAGTGTATGTAGTTGTATTCATATATATTCATGTAAGATTTACTATGAAGTATGCTTTGTATTCAATTGTATTTACATGTATTTATTCTTGTTAAATGCAGGGAATTAATTTTGTTGTGAAACACCAGCCAAAATTTGCACCCCATATCAGTGTTTATACTAATACTAATATAGTCTCCCAGCTAAAAGAGAACCTTACTCCTGATCAGTACCAACAACTTGGCAATACTTGCTTTGGCTCATTTCTTCAAATGAAACGCTGTGAAGTTCAACATCAACTCTTCAGATGCTTCATGGCTCTCCAGTTAGAAGGCACTCCTAACAATGTATTTGCATTACACGTCAATTGTACTTCATTACATTTCACATTAAGGGAGTTTGCGATTGTGGCTGGCCTCAAATGTGTTGGTAATGATGAAGATTTTGAGTTTAGTGAAAAGTTTTCTAACCGGCTTATTGAGACTTACTCTGGAGGTGCTAATCTTGTCAAGAAGGAACAATTGATGAAATGCTTTGCTGACAAGAACTGGGGTCCTAACAATGATGGTGATGCCTTGAAGATATCTTTGTTGTATTTCATACATACCTTCATTTTTTCATCCGAGAAGAATAGTACAACTATACCAAGGCTACATTTGACTTGGTAGAGAGTGGGCGCTATTCTGAATATCATTGGGGTTTAAAAGCATTTGAAATGCTAACAAAATCGATTAGCATGAAGATGGATGCTGAGAAGAAGTATTACAGAATAGCTGGGATGCCACTGGCTATGCAAGTGTGGCTTTATGAGTGTTGTTCAGTTGTTGATTCCAAAATTGCACTCCGAGTTGATGACGTGGTCCCCAGAATACTCAATTGGAGAACCACCGGATATCAGCCAACCTTTGCTTATCTGATGAACGGCATGTTCAATGACACCGGGAACATGGTAATATACAAATTGTATCATTGATAGTTTATATTTTAGTAATAATTAATAGGCATACATTTGCATATAGAAGTATGCAGTTGCATTCAGATACATTTTTGGTGATGTAATACCTGCTGTAGTTTCAGTTGTCATATTCTCACAAATATGCTGCATACAAATGCATCCAGATTACTCATACATTTGCATACAAGAGACTGCATTCATTTTCAGGGGATGCATACAGCATAATACATTTGTATATAAATACATACAGATAGAAAATATTTGTATTATCAGCTGCATACAGACACAAAATACAATTGCATACATTTTCAGGGGATGCATACAACAAT
Organism: Nicotiana tabacum; assembly: GCF_000715075.1. Taxonomy (NCBI): domain Eukaryota; kingdom Viridiplantae; phylum Streptophyta; class Magnoliopsida; order Solanales; family Solanaceae; genus Nicotiana; species Nicotiana tabacum. The sequence goes on from NC_134085.1 coordinate 1,865,297, forward strand.
ATACATTTGTATACATATGCTTACAGATATAAATACTTGCATACAGATTCAAGATACATGTATACAAATGCATAGGGACTAATAAACAGCTGCATACACTTGTATACAAATGCATACAAAAACTGTATACATTTGAATACATCTAATGCATACAAATGCATTCATATGCATACAGCAATATATAGTTGTTGTAGCTTTCATTATTAATTCTTCATACAATTGCATATTATTTCCAAATCATTAGTGCTGCCAGATTTGCATTTGTATACAATTGCATTTTATATTCAATACAAATTTCAGTTTGTATTCCAGATCTGCATTTGTATGTTTCTAGTAAGACTTTGATTGTATTTCATTTTTCAGATTATTTATAAGGACATCAGTCCAAGCGATATAGAGTTTGCCATTATTCAGAATCCTCCTGTAGGCGCCGATGTTGAGAAGAGGCCTTCTCCTGCTCATTCAGACAAATCGGGAGATGATTCGGATGACTTTTCTCCTACACCCGAGCTTCAATGTAAGAAGAAACATGTTGCAAGTGTTGGTCCATCTTCATCACCGCCCCATAAAAAGTGCAAGGAACACGAAAGGCATCCTAACGAAACAGAATATCAACCCAAGATTCCTCTTGTTTGTGTATCCGAATTTGTACATAAAGTTTTGCATGACACCAAAATGACGAAGTATCTTCTTTGAGGAAAGACCTAAATTCATTCAAAGAATACGTGAGTATTTAACCACAAATTAAACATTACAGTTTAATGAATAACATTCATATATTTTTGGCGCAATCTTATAATTATTTTTGTATTGTTAAGGTTGTGGGAGAGTTCAAGTCTCTAAGAATATTGATCAATGATAACTTCAAGAATCTTTCTGACCATCTTCAACAAAATCAGCAAACTGAAAGTTTACACTAGAGAAAGGAACCCATAGGGAGACGTGATGATGGCATTGACACAGATGTCGGAGATAATGTTGAGGTATACCATTCTTAACATATTGAGCATTTGTTTATATCTCATGCTTGCTGTTATAATTAAATAATTGTATTTATAAATGTTGTATGTATTCGACCAGCCTTTAACTGCCTCACTAAACTGATAAATGCATCGGCCAATACATGTATTTAGTTGTATTCATATATGTGTTAACCTTAATATGTAAATGGAATTAACTATTGTATTTAAACATATTCAGCTGTATTTTGATGTATTTTGATGTATTCTGATTTGTATTTCTTGAATATGTGTGATGTATTTCAAACTCCCATTTCCATTACCAAAATCTATTTTCTTACTACACTTATATGTATTTAACTGTATTGTAACATTAAGTTAATACACTAACAATGATACATACAACTAACAGAAACAAGTTCTTAATGATCAATGTTTGGAGTATAGAGGAGAGGGAAAAACTACATCAGAGGTGCCGTCCAACATACCATCTACTGGTCAAGAGGGTGTATCTACAGAATTCTATGTATCTCAATTTGAGCTGGACGACAAGTTTCTTCCCAGTCAAATTCCAGAAACTGGAATTGTGATCCACAACAATGCAAAAAAAGCTGAATTAACCCCAATACCATCTCATAGGAATCGGCGACCAAGTAGATGGTACTCTTCGCTTTATGAGTCTAACTTTGACTCCGCATGTTAGTATTTTTGTAAAGTAAAGATTCAGCTTTCCTCAAGGATTTTAAATTTAAAAGTCTCTAATTACGAATTCAATGAACAACAAGTACTTCAGTAGAGTTGACCCCCATTTTTGAAAAAAAGACACCCCTTTGAGGATGATTCAATAACGGGGCCACATCCTACGTTAATCATTCAGGAATATGACAAATGGGTTTGTGATGGTCTTCTCGCTAGACATGATCAGAGGTGAGTTTTCCCCTGGTATGTGTATTAAGTTTTTATATTTTTAAAAATGTATATAATATTTTTTATACCATACTTGTAGAAGTAATTTGGAAGACCATTACAAGAAGAACAAGTCAACACTTCATATACCATTGGATTTTGGAGTTGATCAAGTTAATTCAAAAAATTGGTTTTACCTTCTATCGTTTGACGGGAAGCTATGGGATGACAAGGTAAGTTTTTTTCCCTTAACTGACTAATTTTCTTTGAATAACAACATGATGTTTTATTCAGCTATATTCAGCTGTATTATTCATTTGCATTCAGCTGTATTAAGATGTATTCAACTGTATTCAAGCTATAGTCAGTTTAATTGAACTGTATTAATCAGCTATAGTCAGCTGAATTCAATTGCTATATTCACCTTTATTCAACTTCTGCATTCAGTTGTATTCAGCTGTATTTTGGTGTATTCAGATGTATTCAGTTATAGTTAGTTGAATTGAACTGTATTAATCAGCTATAGTTAGCTGTATTCAATTGTTATATTCAGCTTTATTCAACATCTTTATTCAGCTGTATTCAGCTAATTTCAATTAAATTCAATTGTTTTAATCAGCTGTAGTCAGATGTATTCAAATGTACCTTGGTATACTGTGGATAATGTCTTGAGTACATAAGAGGCTACAGATTGCATGCAAATGTACCTTGGTATACTGTGGATAATGTCATGATACCAGTCAACTTGAAGGACAAACTACACTGGGTATTGGTTGTTATCTCATTCAAGGAGAGATGTATCAAAGTGTATGACTCGTATAGATCTGCAGGTCATGATGCTTATGTAGTTTCTGAGATTGATAAGCTAGCTAAGCTTGTACCTCTATATCTATCAATCAGTGGCTTTTACAGAGATAGTCAAGGCATAGATTGGTCTACTTACTCAGCATACACTGACAAGTCACATAATGATCCCTTTGAAGTTTTTTTCATTTCAGATCTGCCTCAACAGAAAGTTGGTAGCATGTAAGTATTCAAGCATCATTATTGTATGTTATATACAAATCTAATTGTATGCATTATTTTTAATTGTTTCAATCAATTATTTTTTAGTGATTGTGGGGTGCATGTTGCAGCATACGCAGAGTTTCTGAGCACTCTTGGAGAGATTCCACAAATAACATTTGATTCCTCTCTACTTGTCAAAGATATGGTGCTCTCCTCTGGACTATGCTATGCGGAAGATAGACGATGATGCCATAAGCGAGAATGAAGCACCTTCAAAGATTGCTAGGCAAATCACGGAGTCAGATTCAAGGATGCAGATAGTGTTAGAGTAGCTTTAGGTTATTGTAGTTTTGGAGTGTAGTTTCAAGATGAATACTATTTTGAGTAGTTTTTGGTGTAAATGGTATTTAGTTTGAAAAACTTATCACTTTATCAAAAATGTTCGTGTATGACAATTGCAACTTTTCAATCATTGTTTCACTGATTTGTTCATAAGTATTCATGCTTATTCTTCAGTTTGGATACATATTTATCTTACAGGATTCACGTATGTGTTAATACCAAGCAACTTTGCTTGAACACGTTTTAGTTAATGAACATGTTAATGTCAAAGTCAGAAACTTTATGTATGCTGATGGTAGGTTATATAAAAGAATTCAGATGTATTTTTTTCTGGATTCAGTTGTATTCAGTTGTATTTAACTGTCAAGTTCAGTTGTATTCAGCAGCATCCATTTAGATGTATCTTCCAAGTTCAGATAACACATATTAAAGAACACAATTTCAGATGTATTAAACAGGTTTTACGTAATCAGTTGTATTCAGATGTACTCGGTTGTATTCAACTTGTTTTATTTAGCATTAGTTAGTTGTATTTAAGTGTATTATTCAGCTGTATTCAATTATATTTTGATGTATTCATTTACATTCAATGCTACTCAACTGTATTATTCATAAAAATATTTCAGCTGTATCTAGTTGTATTTTTTAGTATTCATCCATACTGGGTTATACTCAATTGTATAGTGCATATGTATTTATCTGTATAAAAATATTTCAACTATATGTATTCAGAAACTATTCACGAAAGTCATTTCAGAATATATTACTTGACAATGAGAATTTATTACTTGACAATGTTAACATAAGTATTGACAAATCGTTGAAGCACTAATACATGTCAGAGTGTTAACTATTTATTACGTGAAGCATTTCTACACGTTCGCTTGTTATGTCCTCCCTGCCCACATATGCTACATGAATGTTAATTTTTTGGCTGCATCAATTCACTTAATATTTTATTGCGCTTCTTCTTTGGCCTTCCAGGAGGTATTTTCCATTTGGGTGGTAGTACAACCTCCTCTGCAACATGTTCTGGTATATTCCAGTCATTTCTGTCCGGTAGCGGGTACACTGGCAAATCATATGTCATTACAATTGTATTTGGTTTGTAATAGTTAGAGCAATATTCTTCTGGCATTAGAAACTTGCTCTTCAATACAGCCCAAGCATGTGGGCATGGCAATTCATCAACTTGGAACCTCCCACAAACATATTTTCTCTCTAACAGGCAGGCCGTGTAATTCCTCCCACCATCGTTAACTGTATATAAGTATTCAGTTAATGGTACCACCTACATTTAAAAATAGAAATATAAGTTTTGAACAAATATATCTGAATTACCAAATGTATAATGCTGAATTAATAAGTTACATACAACTGAAATTTTTGCATATAGATGAATACATCAAATATTAGACCAGCACAATACCAACTGCTATTAGTGCAGAACTTATTAGAATTCTGTTGTACTTTAGGCAACAGGATGCTAACAAAAGTATTAGAATCATACTTTAGAAGCATTTGAATTGAACTGTATTAATCAGCTATAGTTAGTTGTATTCAATTGTTATATTCAGCTTTATTCAACATCTTTATTCAGCTGTATTCAGCTAATTTCAATTAAATTCAACTGTTTTAATCAGTTGTAGTCAGATATATTCAATTGCATTTGTATTCAAGATGTATTCAGCTGTATTCAGTTGTATTCAGTTGTATTCAATTAATCAACTGTTTTAATTTGCTGTACTTTAGGCAACAGGATGCTAACAAAAGCATTAGAATCATACGTATTGACAATACATATTAAAATTACATATAATACAGCTTTGTTAGTTATATTATGATGTATTCCAATAGTTTTTGCAGCATGCTTTTAGTTATATTCAGTTCTATTCATATCAGATCTACGAAAAAATATATCTTTTATGAGTTTGAATGTAGTTGTATTCATATGTATTAATGGTAGTTCTACTTAAAAAATCATTGTATTCAGTTGTATTCATGCCATTAATTCAGTAACAATTAAGCTATATACAACAATGACGTTAAAATATAACTTACAGTCATACGTGTAGACATTTCCTCATTCAAAGTCAGCATCTCCTGGTATTTTTTTCCAAGCGTCGTGTATGTCTGTGTAGCTTCTTTGCGGTTACTACAATTCCAACGTCCAAACATCTTCCTAACTTTTTCGAGGAAGTCGTATATTGGCAATTCCCTTGCTGAAACTAGTGCGACATTGATTGACTCAGCAATATTTGACGTCATTGTCCATCCCCTGTTAACAGGTCATACAACCTAGTCCACTTTTCGTAACCAGCTAACTCTAAGTATTCTTTCACCATAATATCTACCTTCTCCACCTTCTCCATCAGATTGTCAAATTCAGCTTGTGTGTATGCTTTTGCCATAGAGAAGTATATCTCGCTCAACTTGGCATGGCTCTTTTTGAATTTCTTATATACGTTTATACAAGCAAAATGCGGTACATCTGGATACACTCTCGATATAGATTTAATGATACTCTCATTTCTATCTGAAACGATGCACATGTTTTCCCTTTCACCGTATGCTATCTTGAATTGCTCAAAGAACCACGTCCAAGCAACATCGTTCTCTGAATCAATAACACCATATGCTAGTGGCAATATATGACCTATAAATACAATTGAGTATAATATTTTTTAAAAATGTATTTCAATATTTAAAAATATTAATAGATTGTATTATAATTCAGATACTCACCTGCACCATCCAACGTGCTTGTCGAAACGAATGTCCCGGTGTAGTAAGATTTTAGGTGACTACTATCCACAACAACAATGGGTCTACAATGATCAAACCCCCTTATAAAGACATACAAGGATATATACACGTACATGAATTCATTTTTTGGCGATTTTACTATTCTTATGTGGGAACCTGGATATGTCATATCCATTGTATATAAGTATCCTGGTAATTTTTTGTATGAATCAACCGGTTCACCTCTCAGAAAATTTATTGCTTTTTCTTTAGCCCTCCACGCCAACATGTAGCTAACATTTACACCTAAATCTGATTTCACATCATCAATAATATCCCTTGGAGTGTATTTCCTCTTATGGTTTGTAAGCTTAGGCCTTATCATACCACCTATAAGGCTGCTACTAGCCTGCCGCTGCTCATACACCTTGTCCTTCAGCGGACATGTATGGTTATCATTGAATTCTCTCACTTTGAATAGTTCTGATTTGTTAATACTTGAAGCCTTAAACCTCCATTCACAATCTTTTGAAATGCATAATAATGCATAGCTACAAAGAATTAATTATTTTACATTTGATTAGCATAAGTGTTTACAAAAAATGCAGCTCATATACAGACAAATATAATCTGACATAGATACATCCTGACATCTATATATATAAATTTTTATACTACTGAATTCCATTATAGTTATATGCGTTTGAATACAATGAATACAACTGAATACACTTGTTTGTATATGCATACACTTAATACCACAGTAGACATAATAAGAAAATAATTAGAGCCACTGTTGTGTATTTATACCAGTAAAATACATATGAATACATGTATTTAAATGCCCTAAACAAACATATGTTTACTTCATCTGTGATCATCTAGATGAAATATACAAATACGTATAAATACAATGACATTAAACTTACAGCTCGAACAAATAATCGAAAATACAACGGAAAAAAATTTAAATACATGCAAACCCGACAACATTAGACCTATCAACCCGGAATTGAAACCTTTGAGCTATAGCATAATTCTCCATTACCTCTTTCAATGTAGCCTTATCCTTATAAACTTGTCCAGCCATAACCTCCTTTTGATTAGTTTTTGAAATTATCAAATCCTTGTGGAGTTCGAACACTCCAATCGCTTCTCCTGAATTGACAAAATTCTAGAGCTAGTGTACCATCTGTATCAGAATTGTACCTTTGAACTCCTTCGTCTATTTGCACAATGTCGCCTTGATTTAAACTACCTCCGGATATAAGATCTTTTTTGATAGTTGTTATTCACAAAGGATACATCCCAAATTCTCTATTCTCTTTTTTCAATTCTACATAAACTTTGTAACCCATTTCATTGTGTATTTCCATTAGTGTGCAATTTCCTTCTACTTTGTATTGTATTTTAATGGTCTTGGAGCTCAAATCGATACCCAGTTGATTTGAAATTGAAACAACCAGATCATTAAAGGAGGCATACTCCTTTATCAGTATTCCCTCAATTGAAAAATCGATGTAATTGCCCTCATCGTTCCACTTGCCAGAATGACGCAACAAAATTGTTAAACTTGCCATATGTATAGAGGATGAATACCTTATTTTGTATATAATTTGTATCAATCGAAAAAAAGAGAAGAGAATGGAAGAAGTTCGATAAGATGTTGCTCTGTTTTTTCGCTGTATTCACGTTTCTGAGATGCTCTCTTTGAGCAGAATACAGATTAATGTGTACTAGTTTTAGTTCGTTGAGTTAATTTAGGAGAATATCATGTGATTTGATTTCCTTCCATTTTTAACAAGTTTAACCTTCCAGATTCTGCGCAGATACGTTATTGTATTTCACGTTAAAGCCGCTTAAATACAGTTAAATACATATTAGATTTAGCTGGAATTCCTGTTTTTACGCCTATTTTTTTGGTTGTATTAATGAATACAACATCTCAAATACATGAAATACATTGTATAAAAACATAAAAGATATCTATAACACGTAATATAACAAAAGGTATCTATAAATGGCTAATTAGACTTAAAAGATGGTGCTTTATGAAAAATTCTCTATTTTATAATCGCATGTCAACCTTTTTGATACCTAAAGTAGAGCTCATTGTTGAGGACTTTTAAGTTTCGAGCTCTCCGCAGGTTAATTCTGAAATATTGTGTAGCAACCCCTTTGGGAGGGTGCTGATTAGGAAACAAATCTAATTTACTACTTATGAAATATTAAAAAGATATTAGTTAAAAATATTCAGAATAATTTATTAGCGGAAATAGACCCATGCGAAAAGGTTCAAAGTGCAATATTTTTTTTTGAAATACACATCATAATTTTATTTTAAATAAAATACAATGTCAAAATATCAACATAAGGTGATATAACCCTTCTTGAACAATCAACAGACTAAAGTAACTTCCTAACAAATTTATACTTTCATTCAACATCACTGCAAGTTTGTATTGTACATAAATTTCAAACGATCGGGTATATAAAAAGGAAACTAGTTTTCTTCTTTGTACATATTTACAAGATAAAGTGTAAATTCAGCATATTACAAGACTTGAGTTATTAACATACACTAAAACAGTAAAACAAGTTACCAAATTTAAGTTACAAGATTTTGGTCTTAAAATCCAACAAGCCTCCAAATAACATACATAAATGTGACATATATATATATCATGTACATGTCCTAAAACTATGCAAAATCAAGGTGCATATGCAAATGTGATCTCCATAAGTGCTCCCAAAAGACTACTTCATAATTACTGTGTTCAGATTTCATCATGTACATTACCTATGATAGAAAACAACTGTCGCTAAGCATAAACTTTAGTGGCGTATAAACATTGGACTTGGAGTCATTAAATTCTCCAATTCCCCTTTTCTGCCATAGTTAGCTCAATTTAACATAATTTAAAATAAGTGAACAAATATATCAATATTAAACTTTGAAGTGTTTCCAAATATCAATAACAATGTTCAAGAGTCGAGAAAGCGTATACTATCAATCCAAGAGAGTTTACCAAATATCCATTTTTCGCCCAATATGTACATCATGCCATCACACTAAGCATAATCAAATATCAAGATGGACCGAAGCCCCAAATCAAGTAGGGTCAAAACCCAATAGTCAAGAGAATCAAGAACCATATTAAAAATGGCTTCCTAGTTCGCACTTAACACAGACAAGTTCCATAATTTAAGACGAACTACAAATCCAAAGTCAAGATGGCTAAAGATCTAGATCAACAGGCATGCCAAGAGGAGTGACGAAGTCACTGCCACAAGAAGGACATAGTCCCAAGGACATAGTTAAATGGTGTAACTAAATCCCTTAATTGAAGGCACTAATAATGGATTAGGAGCCTTTTAAGGTCGAATGTATATATTTTGTAAACAAAACTTGTGTAGGTAGGGTAATTTACTAAACATGAATATTTAGGGTAATAAAGTTTCCAATAGTGTATAGGAATGAAAAAATCCATATTTTAAATATACTAGTCCAAATAAATATTATGGGCTAATATAATTGGATCAATTATATAAGTCGCACATATATGGATTAAATAAATAAGCCTTAATCTATTGGGCTAGCCCATTTAGTTGGCTACAAATTATGGCCCACTTCATTAAGTCCAAAATGTTTTCTTCCTAGAGGCTCAGTTTGGTGCCACGTGTCAAATGATGTGGCACACCAAGTCAAACAGAAGAGCGAATAGGATCATGCCACATGTCAAAATAACAGGTCATACAAGCTAAATCAAAAGGCCAATGAAACCGCGCCACGTGTGCAAGTGACATATTTTGACCAATCAAATGCGGCCATATCACATTTCAATTTGATTGGTCGGAAAGAGTTTGTCCTTATCATAGCTCTTCCCTCCCACAACTATAAATAGGGGTCTTCATAACCCAGAAAAGGGACAAGAAGTTATAACAAGAAGACACAAGGGAGCTCGTGGATCAAAGGCCACAATTCTCTGCAAACTGCAAGTGTTCATGCATTCAAGCTCTTCAACACATATTTCAAGTATTCAAGATCAAGAGAAAAGTCAAATTAAATACAAAATTTTCAAGATAAAGGCTACTTGTTCATGATATAATTCGTGGCAACAATCAAAGCATTCATGACGAATAAATTAAATTCAAATTCAAGGCCCTTGAATTTAAGTGGAAAAGTAGAATCAGGGGATCCATATAGATTATAACACTCAAATATTTAAAATCAAATACCATGATTGTTGCAATATTTTCGGTCTTGACTTTATTTTCTCGATGCCAATTTATTGTCTCCAAATTCTGGCACGCCTAGTGGGAAAATCTCTACCTTTCATCTCAACTTTTAAATCACCAAAGTTCAAGAATATCGAAATGGCTTCACAGAAAATTAACTCCAGATCAACTTCCAGTGAGGCTGCTAATTCCAAATTCTATGCTGATGCGGAATGCATCTTTGATGTTATCTTTGGAAGCTTTGGGCCAGTTACAATGAGCAAAGCAAGCTCTTTGGACAACAAGCACTCCAAGTGTCATCCGCGTCAACCCTATATTCGGATATTTATCTTCAAAAGAAGCAAGATCCTCTACAAGTACGACCCAACAAGGGATCGACGTCGTCAAAAGGATCGAAAAAGTTCTTGCCCAACTTAGTTTATCGAAGTCTGAGAAACCTTTCATGCAAGCTTATGATGATAACTTGAGCACTGGATCTACTTTAGTCTCCATTAATGCGACTCCAAGCTCTATCTCAATAATGATCTATTTCATTCTTCATCCTCTACGGACATCATGCAAGTAATGGTTATTGAAGTTTCTATCGTAGAAGAACAGCTCGCAAATTTGACGAAAGCAGTTGAAGGCTTGTCAAAGCGCATGCAAGATCAAGATGCTAAACTTTCTAAGTTAAACAAATAAGTTAGATAGCATAGTAGAAGGAGAATCCATACAAACACCTTTGAATCTTCAAAGGTTACAAGAGAAATGTGACTCCTCCGAAAAGCAAGCAACGATAACCAAGGAGATTCAAGTCTCCGCTGAAGGTCTAATTCCCGTTGAGAAATTAAAGGACTTCATCATGGAGGCTATCAAAGATAATCCTGAGTCACTGTCCAAATTGTCTCTCACATATGCAAAGCCGTATACGTAAAAAATTGATAAGTTGAAGATGCATATTGGTTATCAACCTCCTAAGTTTCAACAATTCGACGACAAGGAAATCTGAAACAACATATAGCACACTTTGTTGAAACTTGCAACAATGCTGGAATGTACGATGATTATCTTGTCGAACAATTTGTTCGATCTCTCAAAGGTAATGCATTCGATTGGTACACATATCTCAAATCTAGATCCATCGATAGATGGAAGCAGTTAGAGCAGGAGTTTTTCAATCGTTTCTATAGCACAAGACGCATCATAAGTATGATCAAACTTACAAACTCACATCAATGAAAGGATGATCTAGTTATTGACTTCATCAACCGTTGGAGGAGCTTAAGCCTCAACTACAAAGATTGGCTAGTGAAACTTCAGGTATTGAAATCTACGTTCAAGGCATGCATTGTGGTCTTTGTTATATCTTACAAGGCATAAAGCAAAAACGTTTAAAGAACTAACAACTTGTGCTCATGATATGGAGCTAAATATGGCCATAAGTGCTGACCAAGGGCTACTTGTCTTTGAGCATTACGATGAAGAATAAGAACAAGAAGGAGAGGATGGGGGCAAGTTTTCATTCGAAAATGAAACCGAAGAGTCTATGCATGGCACTATGATCCTTAACACATGAGCCTAAACTGCAAGTTATAATGCTCCTAAACGCACGAGCCTAAACTACAAGTTATAATGCTCCTAAACGCACGAGCCTAAACTGCAAGTTATAATGCTCCTCAACGCACGAGCTTAAACTGCAAGTTATAATGCTCCTTAACGCATGAGCCTAAACTGCAAGTTATAATGCTCCTCAATGCACGAGCCTAAACTGCAAGTTATAATGCTCCTCAATACAGCTTAAACTACAAGTTATAATACTCCTCAATGCACGGGCCTAAACTGCAGGTTATAACACTTTTGGCACGCCTAGTGGGACAATCTCTACCTCTCATCTCAACTTTCTAATCACCAAAGTTCAAGAGCATTAACATGGCTTCAAAGAAGGTTAACTCCAAATCAACTTCCACCAAGACTGCTAATTCTAGGTTTTATGCTGATGGAGAAAGCATCCACGACGTTACCTTTGGAAGCTTTGGACCAAATACAAGGAGTAAGGCAAGCTCGTTAGGACAACAAGCACTCTAAATGCCGTCCGCACCAACTCCTATTTTCAGATCTTCATCCTCAAAAGGAGCAAGATCTTCTACAAACGCAACTAAAGGAGGAAGTGATGTTCCTGCAAAGATTAAAAAAACTCTTGCTCTGCTTGACCTCTCCGGATCCAATAACTCGGTTGTATGGAAACATATGATGTTTCAAGTGATGGAAGAAAAATCTACCTATGCACGGGGCAAGCTCCCAGAAGTTCCAAAGATTGATTCTCCCCCAAGACGAGTAGCATCCGCTGGGGATATCCTTGTCTCATTTGAAGGGATAATTCCAATCGATCAATTGAAAGAGTTCATTGAAGTAACTATTAAGAATAAGTATGAAGTTGTTACTAAGTCCTCCCTTACATACGCAAAGTCGTACACTACTAGGATCGATATGTTGAAGATTCATGTTGGCTATCAACCTCCAAAGTTCCAACAGTTTGATGGTAAAGGCTGTCACACCTCCTTTTTGCGCGCCCGCCCCGAAGGGTTAAAAATGCGCGAGGGGAGTTTTTCCAATTTAAGTGACAATATTCGAAATGAGATTATTTATTTAATTCAGAGTCGCCACTTGGGAAAGGTTTGGCTTTTGGTGTCCCAAGTCACCGGTTTATCTTGAATCCCAAATCGAGGAAATTTTTCGACTTTTCCAAATGAAGTCTGCGAACCAGAAATTCTAAGTAAGGAATTCTGTTGACCCAAGGGAAGGTGTTAGGCATCCTCGAATCCCGTGGTTCTAGAACGGTCGCTTAAATTGTTATAATGGCTAAATATCTGATTTAAATACATTTTGTGAATTATGTACTTTTATTAAGTTTAAAACCGCTCTTATTATTATCATTTATTTTTATAGAATTGCAACGTTGTGAAAATGCATCTCGAACCACGTCACAATCAATGCACCCGTGATCGTCAACACATTTTGACTCCGTTGATATTTGGATTTGGGTCACATCAATGTGCACCCGTGTTTAAGAAGGTAATTTTCAATTGAGTCGCGCTTGAAGAGTCTAGTGCGTTACTATCTTTGGGGAAGGCAGTGAAATTCACTAAAACAGTCCATCCCAAGTTCTAAATATTTATTATGGTTAATTATTGAGGGCCCCACAATTTGCATTTTTTTAAAGTTGACGAGGCTCGTCTCATTATTTAGAAAGGATATCCTAAAATGACTACATTTCTAATGTGTTTGTCTCTAAAAATAGAAGAAAAAGATATGTGCTAATTCAATTATGTGCTTTGGCCAAATCCGGATTCTTATTAATTATCTGCTTAATCATTTACGAAGTGAAGAAGCGTTATACCTCATGGAACGTGCTTTTAATTGGATAGAAGAATTATACACGAGATTGATGAAACACTACACTTAGCCCCAAATACTCCTCGAGTTAAACTTTGAATTTATTTAAACAGGATTAATAAAGTTACTCATTAGATGGTAACTACTACTAATATTCAGAACTCAACCTAAAACTGCCTACCGAAACTGAAGCTCCTAAACTTAAGACTGTGTTGTACTCGGCAAGATTTTTCAGGAAACCATTCACCCTACATACTCAAAACATAACTGGAAGAAGAGTTTGAATTAACAATTCTACCAAATGATAGCACATTCCATAAATTATATGACTACATCACGTGTACTGCCAACAAACCATATCGCAGTTTTAGACCAGAATATTTTCAATTAAGTACAAACTTACTAATGTGTTTTCTGTTGGGCTACAAATTAAAGAATTTATACAACTTTAACAATATTCGCAAAGCTGTAAGTAAGGCAACAGATGATTAAAAGTTCTTCAGATCTTTCAATTCATGCCTTTCATGGTTACATCAGTATGAAATGTGTACCTGGATGTTGAATACAACAGAAGAAGAGGAAGAAGATAGAGAAAATCAGTAGCAGCAGGAACAAAGTAACAGCAGCAAACAAAGCAACACAGCAGAACAGGCTCGAGTGCAAGAATGCAACTATAACCGATAGAAAAAGTAGCCAAATGACAACAGCACACAGTGGAGTAGAATCAGAACTCCAGGCAGACCAAAACCAGTAGTAAACCAACGAAAACACTCGACTAGTAGACTCAATTGGAACTTCAAAGAATCAGAATTGATTGAACAGGTTGAACAAATGAAACCCAAACAACAATAGGAAGAAACAGTTTCTCATTGTTGACTGTATGTTTTCTATCTCTTAACCTCTCTCTCTATCTGTGTTTTCCTAAAATCAGTTCTATCCTTTTTCAATCCTCTCTGTATGTGTATCCAATCCCTCAATGTGTATGCCTTCCTTCCTTTATCTCTCTCCCTCTCTATTCTGAAAAATCCCCCCTTTTAATGGAAGTTCTACTTCCTTTTATCCTAACATCAGGCTATTCCAGCCTGTTAAAACACATCAGAAAACTTCTCTTTCCTGCTGTTTATTCAACATTTTAAATATGAACCTTCCCATGAGATTCCTGACAGCCCTTTTAATTGGCTTATTAAACTAAAAGCAGCCATGGGCAGCAGGAATATAACCTGACAGCACATGCTGTCAAGTTATTCCTCATCTCAAAAGGGCTTTTATGCACATGTTGTGCACAAATGCACATGCCACCAATTCAGATGGCAGCTAACAGACCAGACCCTTAAACTCTGATTCGAATACACTAACTATCAGTAACTAATTCAATTCCTAATCGATTCAGACAATGCTTAACAGAAAACTGATCAAATTGTTATCATTCAAACAACTGAAACTATTCGATGATACGTATCGAATCGACTATACTAATTATAACATGTACAATCGAAAACCATAATCAAATATCTAACAGTGTCAACACATGATCCGAATGGTACTGACTAAACAAAAATTGCACAGGTGAATCAATTAATCAATCGAACTTGAACTCAATTAGTGGTGCAACTCAAACACGTATACATGATCAGTAAAGGGAAGGAAAATCTGATTGAATACAGAGGTCCGGGCAAGGCGGGCAACAAAAGTTGATACAGTTCAAAAGCACAAACCAAAACAGACGTTTGGCCATACGGACAGACTTTTAACCACATACATGAACTGGACAAAGAAAAGAAAACCAACTTACCTTAAAGCCCTCGAAAAAATCAGAGAAACCAACTTGTGTTTGAGTAGACCCTTCTTGGGGTTGAACGGACTTTAATCGAAGTGTGAGAACACTTCGACTAAAGTCCATTAGACCCTAAATACTTTGGCTCAAACGGATATAGACCAGTCACGAGGAACCCTAGGGCTCCCAAAAATCAGATCTGGGATTCATGTTTCCCTGGTTAGATTCGGACCAAACCAAGTATGGTTTGGTCACGAGGGGGGTCCGGGGACTGTCTGGTGTGAAACTGGGGTCAATTGGTGTAAGTCAGGTTCCGACTCAAATCTTCAAATGAAGATTCGAGAAGGTGGGAGGGGATTCGAGCTAAGTGGCTGGTGGATTTGGGTTCAGGATGGTGAGGAGCATCTATGGTGTTAAGGTGAGGGCCACCGGCGTTCATGCCACCGGGATTAATGGTGAGGGGAAAGGGGGCGGCTAGGGTTCAAAGGGGTTGGTCTGTGAAGACGATGAAAGGTAGTGGGGTGTTTGGATGGGGCGTAGGGTATGGTTATAGGCTTATATAGTTAGTGAGGGGTCGATTCCTGGCCATTGGATGGGGTGAGATGAAGGGTCAGGATCTTTTGGCTGGTAGGGAACGGTGTCGTTTCAACCTAAAGGGGTTTGGGTCGGTTCGGGTGGAATGGGTCGGGTTCGTTAGTGGGTATGGGGAATGTGATCTTGGCCGTTGATCATTCTGAGATCAACGGCCCAGATCAAACCAAATCGAAACTACGTCGTTTGGACGTTCCTGAGGTCGACTGGTCTGGACCGGGGCAAGCTCACGTTCTGGGCTTGATTTGGGCCTCAGATTTTGAAAATGGGAGTAGGCCCAACTCGATTTCAAGCCAATTTTTGCACTCTTTTCTTCTATATATATATATATATATATATATATTTTTTTTATTTTAAAACAAAAACCTAATTAAACCAAATTAAAATTCATTAATTAAAAACTCAATACCATTATTTTACACACATATGTTAAAATATGTAAAGTAGGTAAAATCAAACAAAACAACAATCACGGACAAAGATGCATATTTATGATTTTCCATTTAATAACCGGATTACGGTTCAAACTACGCATGACACACATTTTTTGTACTTTGTTTTAATAAAAATAAAAATGGGCCAAAATTATAAATAATTGACAAAGCGCCACGTAAAAATCCAGAAATTGTACAGCAAGACCAATTGCTATTATTTTTGTTTTTTTTGGAGTGATTGTCGCGAAAACAAAAATCACGTGCTCACAGCTGCCCCTCTTTGTTCGAAAACACGAAGAGTTTTCGTGCAAAGATAAAGTGAGCGGATATGAGCGATTTTTGCCTATGGACTACTCCGTGTGAAGCATGTTTTGAAAGATCTGACCGAATCTTGCTTCAGAGATTTCCTACATATCCTGGGCTAAACAGGAATCAGGTCAATGTAGTTCGGGAAGTTTTGGCAGCTGGGACTACCATGGGATTGCAATGTTTGTTGTTACTGCTGTTGCTGTTGTCACCGTTGCTTAACTGACCGCCTTATTATAACCAAAGAAAAGTTGGAACTGAACTAAATACTTATATGCATGTCAACTGCTAGTTACAAGATTCCTATCTATGATTCTTTTGCGACTTGATCTTGGGTCTTAGCTGATTTTGCTTGGAGACTTCGATCCGAATCTTGATGCTTGCGAGTTGTAGGTGCTTGTTTAATCTCTGGGATACTGAGTGAGACGTGACTGGCAGAGTTTGGGACCTTAATCAAATCTTGGATCGATCCGCCTTCCATTTTCTCCGGTATCTCGGGACATCTTCTTTTGTCTTTTCTCCTTTTATTCCGAGTTGAGACTCATCTCGTGGGTCGTTTCAATCCGTGTGACTCGAGGTTAGACCTGCAGGGAAAAACAAATGAACGAAATTTTCTGCCCCAGTTTTACTAGGAAAATTTCGTGAATTATTTGCCAGGAAGTTCATAAAATTGATGAAAGAGGATATGAATGCTCAAGTCAAGGTTGGAGCCCTAATACTGACTAGCTAGGGAGAAGTTCAGTTTAGAGTTGAAACTCTAGTGCTGACCAACTGGGGAAAAGTTCAGTTTAGGATTGAAACCCTAATGCTGACTAAAGGAAAAAGTTCAGTTTATGGTTTAAAACCCTAATGCTGTTTAAAGGAAAAAGTTCAGTTTAGGGTTTAAAACCCTAATGCTGACTGAATGGAAAAAGTTCAGTTTAGGGTTTTAAAACCCTAATGCTGACTGAATGGAAAAAGTTCAGTTTAGGGTTTAAAACCCTAATGCTGACTGAATGGAAAAAGTTCAGTTTAGGGTTTAAAACCCTAATACTGACTGAATGGAAAAGAGTTCAGTTTAGGGTTTAAAACCCTAATACTGACTGAATGGAAAAGAGTTCAGTTTAGGGTTTAAAACCCTAATGCTGACTGAATGGAAAAAGTTCAGTTTAGGGTTTAAAACCCTAATACTGACTGAATGGAAAAGAGTTCAGTTTAGGGTTTAAAACCCTAATGCTGATTGACAGAAAAGTTCAGTTTAGGGTTTAAAACCCTAGTGCTGACTAAATGGGAAAAGTTCAGTTTAGAGTTTAAAACCCTAATGCTGACTGAATGGAAAAGTTCAGTTTAGGGTTTAAAACCCTAATGCTGACTAAAGGAAAAAGTTCAGTTTAGGGTTTAAAACCCTAATACTGACTGAATGGAAAAGAGTTCAGTTTAGGGTTTAAAACCCTAATGCTGATTGACAGAAAAGTTCAGTTTAGGGTTTAAAACCCTAGTGCTGACTAAATGGGAAAAGTTCAGTTTAGGGTTTAAAACCCTAATGCTGATTAAAGGAAAAAGTTCAGTTTAGGGTTTAAAACCCTAATACTGGCTGAATGGAAAAGAGTTCAGTTTAGGGTTTTAAAACCCTAATGCTGATTGACAGAAAAGTTTAGTTTAGGGTTTAAAACCCTAGTGCTGACTAAATGGGAAAAAGTTCAGTTTAGGGTTTAAAACCCTAATGCTGATTAAAGGAAAAAGTTCAGTTTAGGGTTTAAAACCCTAATGCTGACTGAATGAAAAAAGTTTAGTTTAGGGTTTAAAACCCTAATACTGGCTGAATGGAAAAGAGTTCAGTTTAGGGTTTAAAACCCTAATGCTGATTGACAGAAAAGTTCAGTTTAGGGTTTAAAACGCTAGTGCTGACTAAATGGGAAAAGTTCAGTTTAGGGTTTAAAACCCTAATGCTGACTGAATGGAAAAGTTCAGTTTAGGGTTTAAAACCCTAATGCTGACTAAAGGAAAAAGTTCAGTTTAGGGTTTTAAACCCTAATACTGGCTGAATGGAAAAGAGTTCAGTTTAGGGTTTTAAAACCCTAATGCTGATTGACAGAAAAGTTCAGTTTAGGGTTTAAAACCCTAGTGCTGACTAAATGGGAAAAGTTCAGTTTAGGGTTTAAAACCCTAATGCTGATTAAAGGAAAAAGTTCAGTTTAGGGTTTAAAACCCTAATACTGGCTGAATGGAAAAGAGTTCAGTTTTGGGTTTTAAAACCCTAATGCTGATTGACAGAAAAGTTTAGTTTAGGGTTTAAAACCCTAGTGCTGACTAAATGGGAAAAAGTTCAGTTTAGGGTTTAAAACCCTAATGCTGATTAAAGGAAAAAGTTCAGTTTAGGGTTTAAAACCCTAGTGCTGACTAAATGGGAAAAGTTCAGTTTAGGGTTTAAAACCCTAATGCTGACTGAATGGAAAAGTTCAGTTTAGGGTTTAAAACCCTAATGCTGACTAAAGGAAAAAGTTCAGTTTAGGGTTTAAAACCCTAATACTGACTGAATGGAAAAGAGTTCAGTTTAGGGTTTAAAACCCTAATGCTGATTGACAGAAAAGTTCAGTTTAGGGTTTAAAACCCTAGTGCTGACTAAATGGGAAAAGTTCATTTTAGGGTTTAAAACCCTAATGCTGATTAAAGGAAAAAGTTCAGTTTAGGGTTTAAAACCCTAGTGCTGACTAAATGGGAAAAAGTTCAGTTTAGGGTTTAAAACCCTAATGCTGATTAAAGGAAAAAGTTCAGTTTAGGGTTTAAAACCCTAGTGCTGACTGAATGGAAAAAGTTTAGTTTAGGGTTTAAAACCCTAATGCTGACTGAATGGAAAAGAGTTCAGTTTAGGGTTTAAAACCCTAATGCTGATTGACAGAAAAGTTCAGTTTAGGGTTTAAAACCCTAGTGCTGACTAAATGGGAAAAGTTCAGTTTAGGGTTTAAAACCCTATTGCTGATTAAAGGAAAAAGTTCAGTTTAGGGTTTAAAACCCTAATGCTGACTGAATGGAAAAAGTTCAGTTTAGGGTTTAAAACCCTAATACTGGCTGAATGGAAAAAAGTTCAGTTTAGGGTTTTAAAACCCTAATGCTGATTGATAGAAAAGTTCAGTTTAGGGTTTAAAACCCTAGTGCTGACTAAATGGAAAAAAGTTCAGTTTAGGGTTTAAAACCCTAATGCTGACTGAATGGAAAAGTTCAGTTTACTAACTGACCTTTTTTTTTTGAATTTTCTTGTTTTAGTAGAAGATAAAAGGGAGTCTCGTGGAAACTTACCTTTCGAGTGAATTCCTTATTGCCAAAATGTTTCTCGTACCCATGTACCTTCTTCTTTGGGTAACACCTGCTTCTCGCACGGTTGTCTTGGATTATACCTGTTTCAACTTTTCAGACAAAGAACAATCATTAGTTCGGAAATGACGGTTGGTTCGGTGACCTTGATCGTCCCAGTTGCTTTTTTGCGTCCTTATTTCTGTTGCGAAGTCCTGCCATTGATTGGATTCAAATGGCGAAACCCTTTAGACTGCTCAGGCTTGTATTTCCACATTCTGAGATAATTTGCCTCATAAAGCTCTTTTTCTTTTTTGTGTGTGTCCCGTTTTGCTTGGAGATTCTCAACGGGGATTTTATTGGAGGCATTCTGTGGGGGATTTGTACAAAGGGAAGCTCTGTGGGGGAATATTTACAAAGTGGATTCTTTGCATGGATTTTTGTAAAACGGGGACATGCTGGGGATTTGTTTCAAAACGGACTTTCCAGGATTTGTTGGGGTAAGCTCGCTGGGGAATTTTTACAAAAGGGACTCGCTGGGGATGTGCTGGGGAAATCCCCTGTGTCCCCATTTTTTATTAACAAAGGGAAGACCCTGTGGGGATCTGTACAAGAGAAAATCTGTGTGGATTTCGCTGGAGCAGACCTTTTGGGGAATATTTACAAAGTGGATTCTTTGTGCGGATTCGTACAAAGGGAAACCCCGTGGGAATTTGTACGAAGTAGACTTGCTGGGGAAATTTCTCTCTTTCTCTTTACTTCGAACGCAGTCAAACATCATGATTCATCAGGTTTGGACAAACGTACCAACGGAACGAGGTGTTTTCCTTCATGAAACAGAATTCCGTGAAACCAAACCTGCCACCTGTCCTTTCCAGTATATCTGGAACTTGGGGTTAAACATAAAAGGGGTTCGAAGAAAAACCAAGAAAGGAGAAAGCAAATTTCAGAAAAGGAGTGTCCCTTTCGGGACGAGAAAGACTTATCTGAGGAGGACAATGCCTGCTTTAAATGGACATGACATGCTCTTTGGACTGGATGCCTGACCTTCAACGAACTTGCATTTTCCTGAACCAAAACGGATCTGTGATTTCAAACCGGTGGACCTTTGCCGAGACCTCCTTGGGGTGGAGTCATTCTTTCGGCCAACAGCGCCCTTTGCGGGTTTTCGCTGGCTGACCTCTCTCATTTCTCTTCCTGTCATCGCTTGATAGAACTCTTAGCGAGTTTTTACTAAACAAGCTCTCATTTTGGTTTCTCTACTCCCGTCGCCTCGCGGTGCCCGAAGGTTTTCACCGACAAAACTCTCTCATTTTATCTCTCTCAATTTAGAGTGTGCCGGCCTCCATTCGTGACGCTTCTTGGCTTCCCGCTATCTTTGGTAATTGATCTGAAGGCTTGTGCTTGGTAAAGAGAGGTAGATGATACTAACTTCTAAACCGTTTAGCGTGCCCCGGTTTCAATTTCAGGGTAAATGGGATTTTATTGTTGGTGTGACTGAACCTCAGGGAGAGGCTGCCTACTTATCCTTTCGGAATCAAGTCGAACGTAGTTCAGGACTCAATCAATGTTTTGTTTTGTTTTTGTTTTTGTTTTTGTTTTTGTCTCTTTTTTTTGTAAGCGGCTCAAAGGCTTGTAGAGAGAGTTGATAGTGGGAATAAAATCTTCAGCATTTCAAATGTGTCAGGATCGCCGAGGCGTTACTCAGACGTAGTATCTCTTGACTGCATCTGCATTTACTGCTGTTTCGAGGTCATTTCCTTCAATGTCACCTAGATACAATGCTCCTCTCGGCAATATTTTCCTGATGATGTATGGGCCTTTCCAATTTGGAGCAAATTTCCCTTTTGCTTCCTGGTGATGTGGCAGAATACGCCTCAGTACCAGCTGACCTACTTCGAAATTCCTGGGTCAGACTTTCTTGTTGTAAGCACGGGCCATTCTTCGTTGGTACAATTGTCCGTGACAAACCGCGGCCATTCGCTTTTCATCGATCAAAGTCAATTGCTCTAATCGAGTCTTGACCCACTCGCTGTCTTCGATTTCTGCTTCGACAATGGTTCGAAGCGAAGAAATTTCTACTTCCGCTGGTATCACAGCCTCGATCCCATAAACCAAAAGATAAGGGGTTGCTCCTACTGACGTGCGTACCGTAGTACGATATCCCAATAATGCAAATGGTAACTGCTCGTGCCACTATCGGGAACTTTGGATCGTTTTCCTCAAAATCTTCTTGATGTTTTTATTCGCCGCTTCCACAGCACCATTGGCCTTTGGCCGATAAGGAGTAGAATTCCTATGCGTTATTTTGAATTGCTCGCATACATCTCCCATCAAGTGACTGTTCAATTTTGCTGCGTTATCTGTAATGATAGTCGCAGGAATACCGAAACGACAGATAAGATTTGAGTGTACAAAATCCACTACAGCTTTTTTAGTGACCGACTTGAGAGTGACAGCCTCTACCCATTTTGTGAAGTAGTCGATGGCAACCAGTATAAATCTGTGTCCATTTGAAGCCTTTGGCTCGATTGGTCCAATGACGTCCATGCCCCAGGCGACAAATGGCCAAGGTGCAGACATGGGATGCAGTTCCGTGGGAGGTGCATGAATCAAATCACCGTGCACCTGACACTGATGACACTTCCGAACGAAGCTAAAGCAGTCCTTTTCCATGGTCATCCAGTAATAACCTGCTCGAAGGATTTTCTTCGCTAAGACATACCCGTTCATGTAAGGTCCGCACACACCTGCGTGTACTTCGTGCATGATCTTTCTCGCCTCCTCGGCGTCGACACATCTTAGTAGGTTGAGGTCCGGGGTCCTCTTATACAACAATACACCGCTCAGAAAGAAACTGCTTGCATGCCGCCTAATGGTTCTCTTTTGATCTCCAGTAGCATGCTCGGGGTATTCTTGCGTCTTCAAGAACCTCTTGATGTCACGGTACCAAGGCTGCGTATTTTATCCCGCCTCGATTATACTGCAGTAACCGTGTCTTTCCTTGATTTGGATTTCCAAAGAATCGACGTGGGCGTTGCCCGGGTAGGGTAGCATTGAAGCTAGAGTAGCAAGTGCATCTGCCAGTTCATTATGACACCTCGGGATATACCTAAATTCTATTGATTTAAAACGCTTGCCGAGGTCTTCCACGTGCTGCCGGTAAGGGATAAGTTTGACATACCGAGTTTCCCATTCACCTTGGGCTTGCCGGATAATCAGGTCAGAATCTCCCATAATCAGCAAGTCTTTGACATCCTGATCGATCGCCATATGCATGCCCATAATGCAGGCTTCATACTCAGCTGTATTGTTTCTGCAAAAGAAACGCAGTCTAGCTGTGGCGGGATAATGCTGACCAGAAGGCGAAATCAAAATTGCCCCGATCCCTACACCTTTGGCATTCACGGCTCCATCAAAGAACATCTTCCAAACATGAGCGTCCTCCGAGACCACTTCTACGGTGTTTACTTCTTCATCTGGAAAGTAGGTACTCAATGGCTGGTATTCCTCATCGACCGGATTTTCGGCCAAATGATCTGCTAGCGCCTGGGCTTTCATTGCCGTGCGAGTGACATAAACTATGTCGAATTCAGTAAGCAAGATTTGCCACTTGGCCAGTCTCCCAGTAGGCATCGGTTTCTGAAATATAAACTTCAAAGGATCCAGCCTGCTTATGAGGAAAGTAGTGTGGGCTTGGAGATAATGTCTCAGCTTTTGAGCAATCCATGTCAGAGCGCAACATGTCCTTTCCAACAGAGTGTACTTGGCCTCGTAGCCGGTGAATTTCTTGCTCAAGTAGTAGATTGCTTGCTCCTTCTTTCCGGTTATGTCGTGTTGCCCGAGGACGCAACCGAAAGAGTTCTCCAAGACTGTCAGATACAAGAACAGTGGTCTCCCTGGCTCTGGAGGGACCAAAACTGGGGGATTCGAAAGGTATTCTTTGACTTTATCAAAGGCTTCTTGACACTCAGTTGTCCATTTGATCGCCGCATCTTTCCTTAACAGCTTGAATATGGGCTCACACGTGCTTGTCAGCTGGGCAATAAATCGACTGATGTAGTTCAACCTGCCCAACAAACTCATCACGTCTTTCTTCGTTCTCGGGGGAGGTAGATCTCTGATAGATTTTATCTTAGTTGGATCTAGTTCGATACCTCTCCTGCTTACGATGAAGCCCAAAAGTTTGCCCGACGGAACTCCGAAAGCACATTTGGCTGGGTTCAGCTTCAAGTCATACTTTCTTAATCTCTCGAAGAATTTCCTCAAGTCTTGGATGTGATTATCCTGCGTCCTGGACTTGACTATCACGTCGTCCACGTATACCTCTATTTCCTGATGCATCATGTCATGAAAAATGGCAGTCATGGCCCTCATGTAAGTAGCCCCAGCATTCTTCAAACCAAATGGCATGACCCGATAACAGTAGATGCCCCAAGGCGTGGTGAAGGCAGTTTTCTTGGCATCCTCTTCATCCATCAATACCTGATGATACCCAGCGTAACAATCTACGAAAGACTGTATCTCGTGTTTGGCGCAATTATCAACGAGGATGTGGATGTTGGGCAGTGGGAAATTATCTTTGGGACTTGCTCTATTTAAATCTCGGTAATCTACACATACCCGAGTCTTCCCGTCCTTTTTCGGTACTGGAACCACATTTGCCAACCATGTTGTATACTGGACTACCCGAATCACTCCCGTTTTCAGTTGTTTGGTGATTTCCTCTTTAATCTTGTCACTGACCTCAGTTTTGAACTTTCGCTGCTTTTGTTGAACTGGAGGACAATCAGGATGAATCGGCAATTTATGAACCACTAGGTCAACACCTAGTCCCGGCATGTCATCATATGACCAAGCAAACACGTCTTTAAATTCAAAAAGAAGTTGAATTATCGCATCTCGCGTTTTCTTGTCCGTGTGAATGCTTATTTTGGTCTCCCGGATTTCTTCAGGAGTTCCTAAATTAACCGGTTCAGTGTCATTCAGATTTGGCTTAGGTTTATTCTCAAAATGTTCCAACTCTCGGTTTATTTCCCTAAAAGCCTCTTCTTCGTCATATTCTGGTTCTGAGTTCATTAATTCACAGTTAAATAGCTCGTTGCGATCTGGGCATGAAGTCCGCAAGCATTTCATATTTAAAGCCGCATTATTATAACTGAAAGGAAAGATAAAAGGAAAAATGACAAAAATCAGAACAAAAGAAAAAAAATGGGAAAGCAATGACAATTTTTTATTTTATTTTCTTTGGGAAGTTGGAAGACAACAATGTTTACAACTTAGGAATTTAAAACAACAATTGAAAGGAAGAAAACGTTCATGTTATGTCCTGGAGATAACTTGTGACATAGGAAGGGTGGCAGGATAGGTCTACCCGGACTTCCGTCTAGTCGGGAATGGCGTGGCCTCCCAGTTTCGAAGTTTGGTGTTCGGCCCCACGTACAGCATCTCAGCAGTGCTTGTGCCTTCACTTGGTTGAACCATGTGAGTCTCGTAGAGCATTTCTCTCATTGCCCCACATATCTCCTCGATTTCCTCAGCCGTGAAGACCTCATCGTCTTCTTCTTCGGTGTACCTTGGCCTGATGAAAGTTTCATATAAATCTGGAAATGGTCTAGGTAACTTCCAACCCTCATTTTTCCTTTTCTTTGCCCACTCTTCATCTCCTGGAGTGGGTTCGAAACCTAGTCCAAAAAGTTTCTTGGTGGTCGGCAAGGTGATGGGTTCTGCTATTCCCTGCAAGGTTTGTCCAAGCCCTTTCCCTGGCCTAAATCCGTGCCGGATCATCTCTTTGGCCACCATAACCGAGGCATTAGACAAGAAAGGCTGGGGGCAAGGTATTCCCTCTTCATGCTGCTCTGCTAGTACAATCTCGAAAGCTTGATAGACCGTATGTTTGCTCCCTTCTCTTGGTTCAAGATATGGGACAGATGGGTCCCGATAAATAGCATGCTCATCTTCTCCATGGACCACGATCTCTCGGTATTCGTACTCAAACTTCACCATCTGGTGAAGAGTGGAAGGCACAGCTCCTGCCGCATGGATCCAAGGCCTGCCGAGGAGAAAATTGTAGGATGTATCCATGTCGAGCACCTGGAAGGTTACTTCAAACTCGACTGGTCCTATGACCAACAACAGGTCTATTTCCCCCATGGTATCTCTCTTGATGCCGTCGAAAGCCCTTACGCAGACATTATTGGGTCGGATTCTTCCGGTCCCAATTTCCATCCTTTGTAGTGTGGAGAGCGGGAAAATGTCAACACCTGAGCCTCCATCCAACATTACCCGCTTGACATAGTAGTCCTCGCATTTAACTGTTAGATGCAAGGCCTTGTTGTGTGCCGCTCCTTCTAGAGGTAAATCGTTCTTGCTGAAAGAGATTTGGTTGACGGCGAAGAATCTTTCTGTCATCCGCTCCAGTTGTTCAACCGAGGTTTCAACTGGCACGTATGCTTCATTCAGGGTCTTCAGTAAGATCTTTTGATGCTCGGCCGACCTCATCAACAATGATAGCATGGACACTTGCTCGGGGCACTTGCGCAGTTGATCTATCACTTCGTAATCCGGCATTTTCATTTGTTGGAAGAACACTTCCGCTTCTTCAACGCTTACAGGCTTCTTTGGTGGGAAGCATCTTCGTGTGTGGCGTTGTTCAGCTCTTGGGTGTTTAAATGCCTTCCAATGAAAGTATTTTCCGGGAGTTCCCCCGTGATTTCTTTACCTTTGTACGTTACAAACGTCCTCTGATAGTTCCACGGTACTGTGGACAGGTTTGTCATTGGCTTTTGTGGCACGCATCCGATAACCACTGGCTCATTCAGCCGAGGTGGTTGAATCGTCCCCCGGACCACATAGGCCCCCTTTGGCACGTACATAGGTTTTGCCTTTTTGACCCCAAAACTCTGCGGCTTCTCTGCTCGACCTCGTGGTATGTAAAGAACTCCATCCTTTACCGGTACCACTTTCTTCTCCACCTTCTTTTCAGGCTCGCTCTTTACAGCATTGGCCTTTTCCCCTTTTTCTGGTTTCTGGGCTGTTTCAAACCTTTTCCCTGCATCGACAATGGCGATTATAGCTTTCAAAGCAGGGTCAAATTCTTTGTCTTCGCAAATCATCCCGATCAGCGGCCCGTTATTTTGAGTAGGTAATGGATTGTTAGTCACATTTGGGACCTCCTCGTCCCTTAGCACTATTTTCCCTTGCTCTATTAAATTCTCGACCACTCTTTTCAACGACCAGCAGTCATTTGTATCGTGCCCCTCGGCCCCTGAATGATAGGCGCATCTGACTCCAGCTTTGTAAGAAGGTGACGTCGGGTTTTGCCTTGTTGGAGGGACTGGTTGCAGGAAGCCCAACTGGACTAGTTTCGGGAACAAAGTAGAGTATGGTTCACCGATGGGAGTGAAGGTCCGCCTTCTAGGTGGCTCCTGAGGGCGGAAGTTATTCTGCGGAGGTTGTGGGTTATAGTGGTTGCGGTAAGGAGGCTGATTTCTGGGAGGTGGAGCTTGGCCTCGGTTGGCTTGTTGCGGCGGATGGGCATAAGGTTGGGCATTCATGACCATATAGGGTTGATGAGCATATGCCAGATTTGAGTGGGGATAGTAGTGTTGTGGGGTTCTTTCCGGAAAACGGGGCCTGGGATGACGATATTCCCTTGCTTCCGAGGCTGCCATGGTCGTTTCTTCCTTTTTCTTCCCTCTTGCCATTCCTCCGGACCCGCTTTGGACGGCTTGGGAGGTCGCCCTTATGGCTGCTTGACTCAGAATCCTACCTGTTTTCAGACCATTCTCCACCATCTCTCCAATCTTAATCGCTTCCGCGAATGGCTTTCCCATGGCTGACATCATGTTTTGGAAATAATCGGACTCTTGAGCCTGGAGAAAAGTAGTGACCATTTCTACCTCATTCATGGGAGGCTTCACCCTCGATGCCTGCTCACACCACTTAATAGCATATTCTCTGAAGCTTTCTGAAGGTTTCTTCTTCAAATTCGACAGAGAATTTCGGTCTGGTGCAATGTCGATGTTATACTGGAATTGTTTCACAAAATCTCTGGCGAGATCATCCCATATATGCCATCGGGACATTTCCTGGTCCATATACCATTCCGAGGCTATCCCTACTAGACTTTCCCCAAAATATGCCATTAACAGTTCCTCTTTTCCGCCGGCTCCCCGCAATTGGTTGCAATATTTCTTAAGATGTGCAATGGGGTCACCGTGTCCATCGTATTTCTCAAACTTTGGGGTCTTGAAACCCACTGGCAGGTGCACGTGAGGGAACATGCATAGGTCGGCGTAAGAGACACTCTTCTGTCCGCTCAAACCTTGCATATTCTTCAAACTTTGTTCAAGGCTTCTCATTCTTTTGGCCATCTCATTTTGTTCTGCAATTCTGGGGTTCTGATCCTGCCCGGGTGCAAGCTCACACTGAGGCGGTGGAGGATTAGTGCTGGTAGCAAACCTAGTTGGTTCCATTGAGAACGAGGGTGCTTGGAATGTAAAAGAGGATGAGTCAAAGCTTGGCTTGTACGTAGCAGGCTATGCCGTAATCGGGCAGTGCAGTGCAGTAAAGATGTTCGTGCTTGCATCGGTGGCTGACATTCGGGGATGAGGCTCAGAAGGCGATCCAGCAGAGAAGGCTGAAGTGGCTGGGTACCCGAATGGGGTAGCAGGATAATTTATGGGGACATTAGAAGTCCCGCTTGACCTGGAGAATAACTCAGGGAATCCGGGGACGACACTTGGTGGCTCTTTCCCATTATTCCAGTCGTCCAGCATTTCCAACATGCGGAGCCGTAGGATTTTATTTTCCTCCGCAGTTGCGGACTCGGGTGTGAGGACAGCCGAGATCGAACTTTCCTCAGAAACAGGGATTGTTGGCAACAGAATCTCTGAAGACATTTCTACACTTCCTTTTGACCTTGTGAAGTAAGTGTGAGCACTGCCTCCTATCTTAACAATAGGTAATATAACACTCCCTTTCGACCTCGTGAAGTATGAGTGCGAGGCCAGACTTTCAACAAACCAACCGCCTTTTCCAAAAACCTGGAAGAACTCAACGACAAACGAGCGGTTAATTCGAAATAAATAACAGATAGGCAATCTCACGTTGGGCATGATGCACCTATACAGTTAAGTGAATTCTACATGTTTGCGATGAAAGCATGCGTCATTCCGACATTCTTCTTTTTTTTAGGCTGCCCTTTTCTTATCATTTTTTCTTCTTTTTTTGTTTTTTTTCTTTTATGTTTTTATTTTGCGATAAAAATGCGACCGGATCCGATGAGGATTGCCTACGTATCACGACGCCACGTGAATCAGATTATTACGTAGTTCAAAAACACAAATGAGCGTAAAAGAAACACACCTTTTATTGTTGAAACGGTTTATTACAAACTACATTTGCAAAAGAAAGAGCAAACTTTGAAAATAAACCTAGACTCAACATAGACTAAAACAAACTGATGGGAAAAACAGGCAGCAGATGCTAAGATACAGACTCGACTTATGAGTACATTATGGTTTTGAAAATTGGTGCTCGCGGGGCATCATTCGGCCTCGCCGCGGTCCTAGGTGTGAGATCCCTCTCAAGTTGCTCCAGCTCATGCATGGTCTGCTTGACATAACCCATTACTGCCGAGAGGACTGTAATGCTAGTCATGTTCTCACATTGTAGACATCGCCTGGTGATGACATGGGCAATGGCCTTGATCCTATCTCTGGTTTGCTTCTTCTCTATGAGTAGGCGTTTTATCTGATCGCTACACATCTTGAATACCTGAGCATCCTGTATATGCTGATTCTTCAGTCGCCGTACTTCTAACTTCATCTGGCTTAACATGTCGTAACAGTATCTGCTCTCAATTTGGAAATTCTTGGCCTGATTAGCTGCCTTGATCTCAAGTGTAGCCATCTCTCTCTTTATTTTGGCAACAATTTTCTCGTGGTCGCGTTTTAATTGGCTCAAGTATCGGCTATGCTTCTCTACTCTTATTCTCCACTGTGCCTTGAGCTTTGCGATAACCTTTCCCGATTCTTCTAAACCATCTCGCCATTCCGCGACTTCTCTTTTTAAACCCTTAATCAACTGCTGGTCTGATCGACTTCTGGGCTGTTCATCAAGAGACAATCTCAATTTTTGGATTTGGGCCTTAAGTTCTTCATTCTCTTGGGCCAATTTATTCTTTTCGCTTTGATCCGCCGCGATTTGTATGCTGTTATTGAATTTCAGACTGTCAATTTGTAGCTTCAAATCACCGATCTCTGCCCGATACCCCTTTTCTTTTGCTAACCAGTTCCATTGCCCTTGGGACGATTCCACAAAATCTTTTAGATGCGGTCTCTTAGATGGTCTTTCACAAGACAGGTCGCCTCTGAACCAAGCGTGATACCCTGGGGCAACTTCCCCTTTTGCTATATCCATCACACAAGTGCTTGCTGTCAGATGTTGGCACTCACTCCAGATTTGGCGAACTTCTTCTTTGGGGAAATGACCGTCTGGACTGATTTCAATCACTTGGGTACTCAGATCTTCATTTTTAGGCACCACTTGATATCTCCCAAGTTGCCTCAAAACCCGATATGGTGCGTAGGGTTGGATGCTTTTAAGTCCCATCAACAGAAAGTGGGGCCTGGTTGCTGGCATGTATATGATTTCCTCAATAGGCGACCATCCGAGCATCCACTGGATTTGGCTAGCAGTGAGAGTTCGAAAAAATGAGGTCCATGATGTGACGCCCTCAGGTAGATTGAAACCTTTGATTCTAGTGTAGAATTCCCCAATACAAGTTTTTTCGGGCGAACCGTAACCCAAGAGCGAGGAGCGGTGGCATAAATGATCGGTCATCCATATTTGCAATAGTAGGTTACATCCTTCGAAAAAGTCGCCCCTGGCTCGACAAGTAGTGAGAGCCCGAAAAATGTCAGCCATAATCATGGGCGCTAGAGTACTTTTATCATGGGTAAGCAAAGTACTGACGACCCCAGTTATTTTTAGATCGATGTTGCCGTCCTTTCTTGGGAACACTATAAGACCCAAGAAGGCCGTCATAAAAGCTAACAGCCTGTGCTCGTCCCACTTCTGTCGGTTGCCTTTACTACACAGTTTGAAATTCGGTTTATTGAACCCGCCCTCGTGACCGTATCTAGCATACATGAGGTGGAGACTGCAGAAACCTTTGGCAAGATCTGGATGATGAAATGTTCGGGGTATTTTCAGAAAATCCAGAAACCGGTGTACCGTGACGGCCCTAGGTGCAATCAAGTATTTGAACCTTAACGGAGCTTCATCACCCCCAATGTATCCCGCTATTTCCTCCAACGTCGGGGTGAGTTCGAAGTCTGAGAAATGAAATACATTGTGCGCCGAATCCCAGTAAGTGACCAATGATCTGATAATATCGCCCCAAGGCTGAATGTCTAGTAAATCCGGGAGATTTTTCAGATATTTCCTCACTTTGCCTTGCCCCTCCTTGCCTAAGTCGTTCCACCATAATCGCAACTCAAAAGGGATCTTGGTCATTATTGAAAACGGTTCGTTTTGTATCGTGCCATCCTGCACATTTATTTAGGGTGATAAACTTTTATTAGACTCAAAAATTAAAATTATCTAGATTTTTTTTTAAGAGTTTTTTTTTGTTGCAAAAACGGGAGGTTGGACCCGATGAGAGTTGCCTACGTATCTCACACCGTGTGAGAATCAAACCGGCGTAGTTCGGTTATAAATAGGGGAAACAAAAAGTAAAATCTTCTAAAGAAAAGAAGAATAACTCTTTTTTATTATTATTTATTTTTGAAAGGAGACCAAGGAAATTTTTTTTTTTGAAATTTCGAAAATCTTTTAAGAGGTACTACAAATGAAACAAAATTTTTTTTTTGATTTTTTTTTGATTTATATATATTTTGGATTTTGAAAGCGATTAAAAGGAATAGTCAAACTGAAAGACAAGCCTTTTTTTTCATCAATTTTTTACATATTTTAAAAAATTCCGGTTAGGTTTGACATTACTCGGACATGGTTTTTTTTCAAAAGAATAAGTAATTATCTCCCTACCCTGCTATTCTTTTTTTTTTGAAAATTTTTCGGAAACCGGTCAACATGCAGATCTGAAGCAAATAGATGCGCAGAACAAACGGGATGCAGCAAGATGGTCTTTTCATTCAGGTTGCCTGTCCTAGACGGACCCAACCCCTGTGTTGAGTCCCCTATGTCAAATGCAACATGATGCAGATAAGCGTTCCTACTAGGGATCCGGCATAAGGTTTCGTTATACTAGGTTTATAACCTCGGTAGATGTTCTAGACTGTGTACCCGAGCAGACAACTCGAGTCGAGGAGGGGCAACTTACCGGGAACCAAAAGGCCGTCCGGCTTCGTAACTTATCCGTCCTCTTTCTTATTTCAGGTATCGACACTAACAGAATAGGGAGCCTCGACCAGCGAGCTTCTCCCCGGAGGTGAAGAGAGAAGGGTTCGACACAGTTTATATACAGTTCAGATAATATTAAAGCAGTAAAAACAAACATTGCAGCACGTTATGTCAAAACATGTACTAAATATCAGATAATAAAGCCAAATATAACAATTATTCTAAGCTCGAATTCGTGAACCCTGAACCAGAGATTCTGGGTTCGTTCCCCAGCAGAGTCGCCAGAGCTGTCACACCTCTTTTTTGCGCGCCCGCCCCGAAGGGTTAAAAATGCGCGAGGGGAGTTTTTCCAATTTAAGTGACAATATTCGAAATGGGATTATTTATTTAATTCAGAGTCACCACTTGGGAAAGGTTTGGCTTTTGGTGTCCCAAGTCACCGGTTTATCTTGAATCCCAAATCGAGGAAATTTTTCGACTTTTCCAAATGAAGTCTGCGAACCAGAAATTCTAAGTAAGGAATTCTGTTGACCCGAGGGAAGGTGTTAGGCATCCTCGAATCCCGTGGTTCTAGCATGGTCGCTTAAATTGTTATAATGGCTAAATATCTGATTTAAATACATTTTGTGACTTATGTGCTTTTATTAAGTTTAAAACCGCTCTTATTATTATCATTTATTTTTATAGAATTGCAACGTCGTGAAAATGCATCTCGAACCACGTCACAATCAATGCACCCGTGATCGTCAACACATTTTGACTCCGTTGAGATTTGGATTTGGGTCACATCAATGTGCACCCGTGTTTAAGAAGGTAATTTTCAATTGAATCGCGCTTAAAGAGTCTAGCGCGTTACTATCTTTGGGGAAGGCAGTGAAATTCACTAAAACAGTCCATCCCAAGTTCTAAATATTTATTATGGTTAATTATTGAGGGCCCCACAATTTGCATTTTTTTTAAGTTGACGAGGCTCGTCTCATTATTTAGAAAGGATATCCTAAAACGACTACATTTCTAATGTGTTTGTCTCTAAAAATAGAAGAAAAAGATACGTGCTAATTCAATTATGTGCTTTGGCCAAATCCGTATTCTTATTAATTATCTGCTTAATCATTTACGAAGTGAAGAAGCGTTATACCTCATGGAGCGTGCTTTTAATTGGATAGAAGAATTATACACGAGATTGATGAAACACTACACTTAGCCCCAAATACTCCTCGAGTTAAACTTTGAATTTATTTAAACAGGATTAATAAAGTTACTCATTAGATGGTAACTACTAATAATATTCAGAACTCAACCTAAAACTGCCTACCGAAACTGAAGCTCCTAAACTTAAGACTGTGTTGTACTCGGCAAGATTTTTCAAGCAACCATTCACCCTACATACTCAAAACATAACTGGAAGAAGAGTTTGAATTAACAATTCTACCAAATGATAGCACATTCCATAAATTATATGACTACATCACGTGTACTGCCAACAAACCATATCGCAGTTTTAGACCAGAATATTTTCAATTAAGTACAAACTTACTAATGTGTTTTCTGTTGGGCTACAAATTAAAGAATTTATACAACTTTTAACAATATTCGCAAAGCTGTAAGTAAGGCAACAAATGATTAAAAGTTCTTCAGATCTTTCAATTCATGCCTTTCATGGTTACATCAGTATGAAATGTGTACCTGGATGTTGAATACAACAGAAGAAGAGGAAGAAGATAGAGAAAATCAGCAGCAGCAGGAACAAAGTAACAACAGCAAACAAAGCAACACAGCAGAACAGGCTCGAGTGCAAGAATGCAACTATAACAGATAGAAAAAGTAGCCAAATGACAGCAACACACAGTGGAGTAGAATCAGAACTCCAGGCAGACCAAAACCAGTAGTAAACCAACAAAAACACTCGACCAGTAGACTCAATTGGAACTTCAAAGAATCAGAATTGATTGAACAGGTTGAACAAATGAAACCCAAACAACAATAGGAAGAAACAGTTTCTCATTGTTGACTGTATGTTTTCTATCTCTTAACCTCTCTCTCTATCTGTGTTTTCCTAAAATCAGTTCTATCCTTTTTCAATCCTCTCTGTATGTGTATCCAATCCCTCAATGTGTATGCCTCCTTCCTTTATCTCCCTCCCTCTCTATTCTGAAAAATCCCCCCTTTTAATGGAAGTTCTGCTTCCTTTTATCCTAACATCAGGCTATTCCAGCCTGTTAAAACACATCAGAAAACTTCTCTTTCCTGCTGTTTTTCCATTCAACATTTTAAATATGAACCTTCCCATGAGATTCCTGACAGCCCTTTTAATTGGCTTATTAAACTAAAAGCAGACATGAGCAGCAGGAATATAACCTGACAGCACATGCTGTCAAGTTATTCCTCATCTCAAAAGGGCTTTTATGCACATGTTGTGTACAAATGCACATGCCACCAATTCAGATGGCAGCTAACAGACCAGACCCTTAAACTCTGATTCGAATACACTAACTATAAATAACTAATTCAATTCCTAATCGATTAAGACAATGCTTAACAGAAAACTGATCAAATTGTTATCATTCAAACAACTGAAACTATTCGACGATACGTATCGAATCGACTATACTAATTATAACATGTACAATCGAAAACCATAATCAGACATCTAACAGTGTCAACACATGATCCGAATGGTACTGACTAAACAAAAATTGCACTGGGGAATCAATTAATCAATCAAACTTGAACTCAATTAGTGGTGCAACTCAAACACGTATACATGATCAGTAAAGGGAAGGAAAATCTGATTGAATACAGAGGTCCGGGCAAGGCGGGCAACAAAAGTTGATACAGTTCAAAAGCACAAACCAAAACAGACGTTTGGCCATACAGACAGACTTTTGACCTCATACATGAACTGGACAAAGAAAAGAAAACCAACTTACCTTAAAGCCCTCGAAAAAATCAGAGAAACCAACTTGTGTTTGAGTAGACCCTTCTTGGGGTTGAACGGACTTTAATCGAAGTGTTCTCATTGAGAACACTTCGACTAAAGTCCATTAGACCCTAAATACTTTGGCTCAAACGGATACAGACCAGTCACGAGGAACCCTAGGGCTCCCAAAAATCAGATCTGGGATTCATGTTTCCCTGGTTAGATTCGGACCAAACCAAGTATGGTTTGGTCACAAGGGGGGTCTGGGGACTGTCTGGTGTGAAACTGGGGTCAATTGGTGTAAGTCAGGTTCCGACTCGAATCTTCAAATGAAGATTCGAGAAGGTGGGAGGGGATTCGAGCTAAGTGGCTGGTGGATTTGGGTTCAGGATGGTGAGGAGCATCTATGGTGTTAAGGTGAGGGCCACCGGCGTTCATGCCGCCGGGATTAATGGTGAGGGGAAAGGGGGCGGCTAGGGTTCAAAGGGGTTGGTCTGTGAAGACGATGAAAGGTAGGGGGGTGTTTGGATGGGGCGTGGGGTATGGTTATAGGCTTATATAGTTAGTGAGGGGTCGATTCCTGGCCGTTGGATGGGGTGAGATGAAGGGTCAGGATCTTTTGGCTGGTAGGGAACGGTGTCGTTTCAACCTAAAGGGGTTTGGGTCGGTCCAGGTGGAATGAGTCGGGTTCGTTAGTGGGTATGGGGAATGTGATCTTGGCCGTTGATCATTCTGAGATCAACGGCCCAGATCAAACCAAATCAAAACTACGTCGTTTGGACGTTCCTGAGGTCGACTGGTGTGGACCGGGGCAAGCTCACGTTCTGGGCTTGATTTGGGCCTCAGATTTTGAAAATGGGAGCAGGCCCAACTCGATTTCAAGCCAATTTTTGCACTCTTTTCTTCTATATATTTTTTTTATTTTAAAACAAAAACCTAATTAAACCAAATTAAAATTCATTAATTAAACACTCAATACCATTATTTTACACACATATGTTAAAATATTTAAAGTAGGTAAAATCAAACAAAACAACAATCACGGACAAAGATGCATATTTATGATTTTCCATTTAATAACCGGATTACGGTTCAAACTACGCATGACACACATTTTTTGTACTTTGTTTTAATAAAAATAAAAATGGGCCAAAATCATAAATAATTGACAAAGCACCATGTAAAAATCCAGAAATTGTACAGCAAGACCAATTGCTATTATTTTTGTTTCTTTTTGGAGTGATTGTCGCGAAAACAAAAATCACGTGCTCACAAAGGCAATCCAAAGCAACATGTGGCGCACTTTGTTGAGACATGCAACAACGTTGGGACTTATGGAGATTACCTCATCAAGCAGTTTGTCTGCTCGCTAGAAGGAAATGCTTTTGATTGGTATACATACCTCGAGGCGGGATCTATTGATAACTAGGATCAACTAGAGCAAGAGTTCCTCAATCGGTTTTATAGCACAAGGTTTGAGCATGGTAGAACTCACAAATACTCTTCAACGGAAGGGTGAACCAATTATCGACTTTATCAATCATTGGAGGAATGCAAGCCTCAACTGTAAAGATAGGCTTAGTGAAGCTTCTGGCATAGATATGCACATCCAACGCATGCATTGGAGATTGAACTACATATTGCAAGGTATCAAGCCTAGCACATTTGAAGAACTTGCGACTCGTGCCCATGACATGGTGTTGACCATCCTTGACGCATGAGACTAAAGTGCATCTTCCAATGCTTCTTAACGCACAAGCCTAAACTACAAGTTATAATGCTCCTAAACATATGAGCCTAAACTGCAAGTTATAATGCTCTTCAACGCAAGATCCTAAAGCAAGTTATAAGTGCTCCTTAACACGTGAGCCTAAACTGCAAGTTATAATGCTCCTCAACGTACGAGCCTAA
Source organism: Nicotiana tabacum (assembly GCF_000715075.1). Classification (NCBI taxonomy): domain Eukaryota; kingdom Viridiplantae; phylum Streptophyta; class Magnoliopsida; order Solanales; family Solanaceae; genus Nicotiana; species Nicotiana tabacum. The sequence continues at coordinate 1,902,443 of NC_134085.1, forward strand.
ATTGCAAGTTATAATGCTCCTCAATGCACGAGCCTAGACTGCATTTATAATGCTCCTCAATACACAAGCCTAAACTGCAGGTTATAATGCTTCTTGGCACATGAGCCGATATTGTATGTCACAAAACTCTCCAAATTTGAACTAAATCTTTAAGACGTAAAGCTCTTCAAATTTGAGCAAAGTCTTTAAGTAGTAAAGCTCTTCAAATCCGAGCAAAGTGTTCAAGTCGCAAAGATCTTCAAATTCGAGGAAAGACTTAAGTCGAAAACTCTTCAAAGTCGAGCTAAATCTTCAAGTCACAAAGCTCTTCAAATTCGAGCCAAACTTCAAGTTACAAAGCTCTTCAACTTTGAGCTAAATCTTCAAGTCACGAAGCTCTTCAAATTTGAGCTGAACTTTTGGTTGCAAAGTACTTTAAAATTGATCAAGTCTTCAAGTTTCTAAGCATTTCAAATTATAAGCCAAATCTTTAAATTACAATGCTCCTGGATGCACGAGCCTAAAACCGCATGTCATGAAGCACTTCGAATTTGAGAAAAATCTACAAGTCGTAAACTCATCAAGATACGAGCTTAAATTGCAAGTCACTATGCTCATTAACCTGAGAGCATAAACTGCATGTTACTCCTAGCCTGCAAGAGTATAAACTGTGTACGACCCCCCCAAAAAAACTCACCCATTCTGAACTATGGTATGACTTGATCCTCTTCACTGAGGTACATAGGCAGCTTAGAGTTTCATTCTAACTTCAGTCACATAAGCACAAAAAAGATACATATTTCCCCAATTGTTGTCCGAGTAAAGTATGAAGAAATGTAAAATCAAGCTGAAACACCATTCTTCTGTTGAACTTTGGATCTCATTTGATTTAAAGGAGTCAACCCTCCATGGTAAATTGGTATCTTCAATGGGACGATTTTAGGAGGATGCCAAGTATTTGTATTGAAGTTCGGGGATTCGCTATGTCTTCATGTTTTCCAAACCTTCAAGTTTTTGGTCTTCAAGTTTAAGTGTTTAATTTCCCCGAGTCTTCAAGCTGAAGTCTTCAAATATGTCAAGTCTCCAAGTTGAAGTCTATGAATCCTCCAAGTCTTCAAGTTGTCCGGTCTTCTAGTTAAAATCTTAAGATCCACCAGTTCTTCAAGTTGAAGTTTTCAAGCCCTCCATGTTTTCAAGTCCTTTGGTATTCAAGTTGAAGTCCTTAAGTTTGTCGGTCTTTAAGTTGAGTGGTTTAAACCTTCCAAGTCTTTTAAGTTGAAGTTTGTAAGTCTGCTAATTCTTCAAGTTGAAGTTTAAAGTCCACCGCTCTTCAAGTTGACGCGTCAAAGTCCGCAAAATCTTCAATTCCGTCAAATTATCAAGTTTGTCGGTCTTCAAGTTGAAGTCTACAAATCCACCAAGTCTTTAAGTTGAGGCTTTATAATTTTTCAAACTTAAGGTGGACATGTGAGTTACTTTGCACCTTAAGTTGGACTCTTCGCGGGTTTGTCCTTAAAAGGAACAATAATTTTCAATATTAAGGTGGACGTTTAATTCCCAATGCACCTTAAGTTGTCCTCTTCGCGGGTTTGTCTTTAAAAGGAACTAAAATTTGCCAATCTTAAGGTGGATGTTTACCCTTTGCACCTTAAGTTGGTCTCTTCATTGGTTTTCCCTTAAAAGGAACTATAATTTTTCAGTCTTAAGGTGGACGTTTAAATCCTTTTGCACCTTAAGTTAGACTCATCACAAATTTTATCCTTCTATATGTTGTTAAAGGATTTGTCCTTCTATATGTTATTGTGGATTTGATCATCTATATGGATTTATCCTTTTATGGGACATCATGAAATTGCCCGTCAACTCGGCACTCGACGATATTTCTTTTCTTGACCTATAAAAGGGGGGGGGGAATAACAAAGGAGGAAAAGCATAAGAAAAGAAGAAGAAATTACTTTCGTGTTAATCCTTCCAAGTCCACAAAACTAGACTCAATATAGCTTACAAATACTACGAACGATACTTAACAAATATGTGTACAAGGATTTATATAGATTTTGGGGAGAAGACGTTAATAATTCGTGATTCGATATGGGATCAACTGAAGTGACAGTGACTTAACTCCTTCTCCCAAGTTGAAGTTGGAGAAGTTAGTGTATTCCTGAATGGATTCTAACTACTAGTTGAAGACGACATAAATTTGTCCGTATTGAAGTGGTACGTGTGGCTATTCATAAGGAATTATCTAACTAGATGTGATCAAGTGCTATCAAAGTAATATACTCCCTCCAGTCCACAATAAGTGATGTTTTGGTTGTTGTCACACAGATTAAGAAATCTACTTTTAACATTAATTAGTAATAAAATTGACCATATTGACCTTTACTATCTCTTCACATAAACACTCATAACACATAGTCCAACACTATTTACTTCAATGGCAATATAGGGAAAAAATAATTAATTCATTCTTGAAATCTAAAAAACACTTATTTTAGACACAAAAAGGCCAAAAAATCACTTATTGTGGACCGGGGAGAGTATATGTCAGCCACATAGAATTGGCACGATTCACGACAAAGTTTCAATTACAAAGTAAGTATTCCAGAAAGAATATGACGTGAACTTCAAAGTTATAAATGTAACGATCCGACTGGTCATTTTGAGCTCTAGCGCATCGTTCAACAGTTTAGGGCTATGAGCAGCTTCACTCCAGGTGTTATGACTTGCACGCGTGGTCGGAATTGAATTTCGGGAAGTTCAGAGTCAATTTGAAAAGAGAATTCTCATTTCGGAAGCTTTAAGTTGGAAGAATTAGTTAAGTTGTGATTTTTGAGTAAACGACTCGGAATATGGATCTGGAGGTACCAACAGGTTCGTATGATGATTTCGGACTTGGACATATATCCGAATTGGGTTTTGGATGGCCCGGGAGCATTTCTGCACATATTGTGGAAGTTAGCGTGTTGGGAAGAATTTCATAAATAGGGGTTTGCAGTGCATTTCAGTGTTATCGATGTCCATTTGGGATTCCGAGTCTGGGAATAGATCCGTATAGAAATTTTGGTATTGGGAGCACGTCTGGAAGTGGATTCAGGGGTCCGTAGGTCATTTTGGAGTCATTCGGCTAAAGTTAGAAATTTGAAGGTTTTAAGAAGTTTGACAGAAGTGAACTTTTTGATATCGGGGTCCAATTTCGATTTTCAGAAGTTGGAGAGTCCGTGATGTCAAATACGACTTGTGTGCAAAATTTGAGGTCAATCGGACATGATTTGATGGATTTCGCCATCGAATGAAGAAGTTTGAAATTCTAAAGTTCATTAGGCTTGAAATGGGGTGTGATTCGTGAATTCAACATTGTTTGATGTGATTTGAGGTCTCGAGCAGGCCCGTGTCATGTTTTGGAAATGGTTGGTATGACTGGACGGGGTCCCGGGGGCTCCGGGGGCCCCGGGTGGATTCCGGGTGGCTAACAGATCGAATTTGGAATTTGAAGAAGAATTTAGGCAACTGATATCTGGCGTAACCACACCTGCGAGGTTTTTGGGCGCAGGTGCGGAGCCGCAGAAGCGGCCTAGGAGTCGCTGATACGGGGTTAGGCAGTTAGGGGAAGGACCGTAGGTGCAGAGTGTTGGCCGCATCTGCGCAAGCGCAGAAGCGAAGGAGTTGACCGCAAAAGAGGAAGGAAACCGCAGAAGGGAAGGGAGGCCGCACTTGCGAAGCCACAGGTGCGACTTCTATTCCACAGGTCCGGAAATGTCGCTGGGCAGAAGGGTTTTATAAAAACGAGACTTGGCCATTTTTCTCCCATTTTTCATTTGGCTTGGACGAATTTGGAGAGCTTCAAAGGGATGTTTTCATGAAGCAATTCTAGGTAAGTGGGTTTTTCCCATTTTTGAGTTAAATACATGAATTATACATGGATTGGAAGATGAAAATTAGTATAAATTTTGAGGGTTTTGGTAGAAGACCTAGAATTTGATATTTTAGATTTTGACCACGAATTTGGGCATGGAATTGAAAATAAATTATATATATATATGAGTTCATGGGGTTATGGGTAAAGTTTATTTTTGAAAATATTCGGAATTCGGGCACGAGGGCCCGAGGGTGATTTTATCGACTTTCCGAGCGGAGTTGGGAATGAGTATTAGAGTATATTTTCATTGGTTTGCACGCTGTTTGGCTAGTTGTGGAGCATTGGGCATCATATTGAGGTGTTAGAGCGACGTTGGAGCCGTTTATGGAACTTCGGAGCAAGGTAAGTCTCTTTTCTAACCTTGTAAGTAAGAATTAACCCCATAGGTAAAATAAACTAATATTTGCTTCTAATTGTGGGGGCTACAAACGCACGAGGTGACGAGAGTCCATACGAAGCTACTAGCTATGTCCGGGTAGTCTAGGTTTACCTCATCCCTTGTTGATATTACTGTCGATTTACGTTTATTGTTTGCCTTGAGAGGAAGTAAGATTTTGGTTGAGCAATAATTGTCTTGAAAGAATTGAAATTTGAAGAATTTCAAAGGGTTCCATTTGAACTTTGTAATTTTGAAAAGAATTGAGGAATATTATAATAACTTAAAAAATCTATGGGTGACCGCATCACATGTATATTTTGCAAGCGGGGTAATTTATTCAAAAAGTTTCAAGATGAATTTCCATTATTTTGAAAAAGAATAAAGAAAGAGATATGACTTAAATGTTAAATTTATATTTTACCGCGTCGCATGTATGATTCGCGAGTGGGGTAATTTCTTAAATATATATTTGACAGCATCACATGTATGATTCGCGAGCGGGGACCGCGTCACATGTATGATTCGCGAGCGGGGAAATAGATGCATCTATGGTTCGTGTTGTTCGACCCTCGGCAGTGCACAATTTACATTTATGTTGGATTGGACCGAACGTCCTCAGTGGAAATTATGTGTGATAATATAACTGGAAATCCTTTTTATAATTTGTATAAATTCATCGTAGAGAGATTATTTGTTCTAGATAAAGGAAGTGTTTTGTGGTTCTTTAATATTAATGAAAAAATTGTTCAACTATTTTCTTGTTATGAGTTTTGTTGTTATCTCTATAAATCATAATTATTTAGAATTTCATATTATCATATTGTTGGACCACTAGTGAGTGTCAGAGTCAGCCTCTCGTTATTACTTCTTCGAGGTTAGACGAGATACTTACTAGTAGGGCTGTGCATGGATCGGATCGGATCGGATCAGATTTAGCATATTTCGGATTAAAATTTCGGATATCGGATTCCACAAATTGCAATCCGAATCCGATCCGAATTATATCGGATTGGATCGAATTTTTAAAGTTCGGATCGGTTTGGTGATCGAATTTTCGGATCGGATTGTACATATTATTAAGGACCTTTTCTTTTATTCTTTTTTGCATCCATATACACATTCCAATTCTTTTATATCAGATGAGGTCAATCGAAAGCGGGAAAGGAATGTGTATAACTGTATATGGATGTTATATAATACAATAGCATTTAATCCAAACATCTTGATACAGAGGAGGAGAAATCAAACAAGGCCATGAAACAAATAGCACCCTATAAATAAATAAGTAGAACAAATACGAGGAGCATTGTTAAATTATCATATCTAGTTACTTATTCCCGAGAGTAAAAGAACAAAAATAGCAAACAAATGACTATAAATTACAGTACCTCAAGATTTTACTTTTGGCTTCATTCCAGTTAATAAATATGTTTAATAGTATAGTATTGTCACAAAAGCAATCTGAGAATCCAATCACTGCCAGATCATTCGGGGTAATAAAAAAAATTCTCCAACAAGAATAAGAAAGAAATGGCATGTACATGACTGGATTATAAGATTAGATTAGCTTATAAAATGCAAATCCAAAGACTATAGTGAGAAAGACAAACAAAGCATGTAAATTTTTGAGAAAATTCAGTTGCCTGTGATAAGCACCAGTTCATCACAGGCGTCTTTCAAAGAAGTTCTTAGTCCTCTTCCTCACACGTGTGAACAAGATGACCACAACGGCCAGGACCCATGGCAGGATATTACCACCAGTGAAGTTCAACTTTTCTGCCCATTGTGGAGTCTCTTTCATCACCAATTCCAGTTCACAATCATTTCCGGTTAATAAATATGACTGGTGAAGAAAACAACGAGAATGAAATAAGACCAAACCCTAAAAATAAAATTAGTATTTATACTTCTCCTAATAAATTTGGATTTCGGATCAGATCGGGTTCAAACAATACAAATCCGAATCCAATCCGAAAACCCGATCCAAATGCACAACCCTACTTACTAGGTATGCGTTATTTTCGTACTCATACTACACTTGCTGTACACTTTGATATACATACACATGTATGGATAGTGGCCTTGTTTGGGGGGGGGGGAAGCGACGTGGTTGGCACGGGGACTTAGGTGAGCTGCATCTTATGAGACGATTCGCAGCCAGCAGAGTCTCCTTTAGAGTACTTGTACCTTCCTTTCTGTCCAAGTTTATATTCCAGACAATTATTGTGTTTTATTTTACTTTTTAGTAAATGCTCATGCACTTGTGACACCAGGTTCTGGGATGATTATGGATATTTAGTGTTGATGAAATTGGAAAACGTTAATATTATTCCTGATAGTTTATTTGTTACTAGTTTATTTATGTTTTCAAATTTTCCTGACAGTGGTGTCCGGCGCCTTCACGACCATTTATGGGTTTTGGGTTGTGACAACATGGTATCAGAACACTAGGCTCCCTTAGGTCTCATGATCATGAGCAAGTCTAGTAGAGTCTTGCGGATCGGTACAGAGACGTCTGTACTTATCTTCGAGAGGCTACAGGGCTGTTAGGAGCACTTCCCTTCTTAATTCCTCATTGTGCGGTTTGATCCCTTTGAGGCTTATGCCTTCATTTCCTTTCCATTCAATCTTTTGTAATGTGAAGTGCTTGTTAAAAATCAGGAATTGAGGAATTTTAATGGTACTACAGATATAGTGCGAGATGTTTCACCCTGCGTAATTGATTAGTCTATTATCATCGCCTTGCGGAAGGACATTTGTCATTTCGGCTCAATAACTGTACTTCTGAGAGCTTTGAGGCTATGCACAGATTGCTGTGATGCTCATGAGTTGTTATCACACAGTACTGATGTGATGGCAAGATGCTTGACTCTGCGTCGAGGCAGTGAATTACTTGAAAGGAGATTTACTCAGTGCGTGATTCAGAGATTCGATATTTTATCTCCGGCTTAGGAAAGGCACTCGGACTATAAGTGTTCAGGTTTGGGTTGATGGAGTAACGAGACTTGGTATTTTCGAGCGTGGTAGAATTTTCATCTGTGATGTGGTGTCATTGTCCTTGTTTAATACGTTAAGTTTGCCGGTGTTATGGTTTTCTTCAATTCACCTTTAGGGTAGAGTAGCATGAAATAGTACGGGAGAAGCGGCTATCAGAGATCGCGGTGTGCGGAGGTTCATAATCGAATCAGCTTTCCTTGTGTTGATGTCTAGAGGAAGATGATTCTCGGAGAGGCTTGAAGTTAGTAGCAATTTATTGGTTCAAGTTCTACATAGATAGATTTTGATTTAAGGCAACAACTGGGCAGTGAAGTATGAGGAAGGACATATGGGAGGTTTCTTGCGGTGGTTAAATTTCTAGAAGGCCAGGTGTAAGACGCATAAGTCGAGGGGTCGCTTAACGGAAAGGGTTTGACCAACATGGGAGAGCGACATATGGGTTTTGTGGTAGGATAGCTACACTCCTTGAAGGAAGTTAGAGTGATTTAGGAATTATGGTGGACATTGACTAGGTCTACGGGCGCAATTTTAGAATAGTGACTGCTGTGCAGAGGGAGGTTGGATACGACGGAAAAAGGAGTTGCTTGATATGAAGAAGAATACAACATGACCTTGGATTGGGGTGTATGATCGCACCTTTAGTTGATGCCCATGAGAAGTGAATGGACTTGTACATCTGGTGAATGGGCACAGGCTCAGGATGATTTAAGGATTTCGTAGTAAGAGTACTAAGTGCAGCATTGTTGGAAGATGTTGGCATGTAATCTTCACGGGTGGCTTATCTCATATGAGCGGGTTAGCGGTTTTGCGGTGTCAACGAAGCTTCTATGAAGGATTCTACTGACTATCTAGCAAGGGTCGGATATGTGCATGTGGCTAGTGATTTAGAGTGTTCATGAAATGTTAACAAAAGGATTTCGAAGAATTTGGCGAGTTGGTTGTGCAATATTAGTTCAACGATGAAGAAAGGATCTTGGTGAGTTCCAGAGTTATGTAATAGGTGGCTCCAAGCTAAGTGGGAGATTCCCACCGTCTACGATCGGGTTGCATGGTTATCTACTTGTGAGGATTCTGGTTATCGGCATATTGGTGAGTTATTACAGCTAATGGAAGAGAACATAAGTGGTAATTGAGCAAAGAATTCTATAAGTGTGTGCTATATTGGGCCTAATCGGTTCATGTGCTAGCAGAGCCTTGGAGTTGATTATATTCGGGACCAAGTCAGAGTGGGTGAATCTCAGCAACAGTCCTAGTGAATTCAAAAGTTAAAATGTGGTGCCTAAGGATTTCAAACCCATAGTATGGTTAAGAATCGAGCTTTTGCAGCGGATTATGAAAAAGGGGCTTGGAGTGTTCTATGTTATCTTCAGCTTATAATGTAGCATTTGGAGGATATGTGATGATTAGTGGGATTTGACACAGCATGGTCTCGTGATATAAGGTCACTCAGGATGAGTGCAGATTTGGGTTCACGATGTTTTGAATAAAGCTATTATTATTCCTAAGGCAAGTCTAGAGTAAGTTAGAAGAAGTCGGATCGGTGAGCAATGGTTGGATTGGCATGATAGTGGCAATGATCAGTCCCTTCAGCGTGTTGAGTTACACATGTGCTTTGTGGCAGTACGTGCGAGGCTTGATGACCGCCGTAATTGATTTTATTTGAAGGCATTCGAGTATTATGGCCTATTATGTGTAGATGGAACCCGGAAGAATTATGGTGGTTTAAGACCACTACTTGAGGTCGGTATTTTCTGCGGATATGAGAATTCGGTCACGTGTTTCCATGGTTCTCTTGAAATGAGTTGAGTAAAAGGTTTATATATGATGAAGTGTTTACCCTATTAGTGGTTCAAGAGTTATGAGGCAATTCTTGTACTCTTGCGCATTGTCATGATTAAGTGCATTGAGTAGCATGGGATTTGGAAGTTGAAGATCAAGGTTGCAGTTTGGTGTTGACAAGAATGTCACCAGCTCGGACGAGCAGGGAAAAGGGATTCAGATAATTAGAGTGAGTGGGTATTGTCTTTAGCGTCACCTGAGATCGGTGTCATGTGTCAGAGGCTTCGTGAAGGATTGAGACCAAGTATGAAGATTATGCTACTATATTAATGTGAGGGTTTAGGCCTGGAAGGTGCTCTATTCATTGGGTTACGGACTGTGGATGTTTCTGCCGAATCGACGGTTGTTCTTGTGTGCCATGGGAGAAAGGGGTTAGTGTGGGCCTTTGAAAGATTACTAGCCCTGTGTGGTATGGTCAAAATCAGCTTGAGGGCTGCGAGTGTATCTAAATGTGAATGTGGGCTCTATATCAGGCCGAATATGTTCATCTAGTGCTATTTACGAAGGAATCTTCGGGCCATGGATGTTATTGGTGTCGTCAGCTATTCAGTGGAATCTATATTATGCCAGGTGGGTTGTGAGGTGGTTTGATTATTCGCACTCATATTGACAGCCCCGTGTAATTTGTGGTGTTGTGAGAGCAGGATGGCTTTCGAGATACAAGTCATTTATCGCACCGTAGTTGTGCTTGAGTTTTGTAGCATATGGCGCTATCTGTCTCCCCAGGATTTGTATTATGCACTTCGAGTGCTTGTGGTCAATATTCGAGTATTTCATAGTTACGATCATTTTAGCTCGGTAAGTATTTTCTTATAGATTAATATGTTTGGGTCAGAAGGCACGCCGCCACAGGTATCATGGTTGGATCGGGTTGCACGCCGCAATAGTGTGATGTTGAGTACAGTTTCCCCTATCTATTATTGTGTGTTTTTCTTCTTATTTTCTGGGGTAGGTTCATAATATCTTTTTGGTGGTGTAAATTAATTAGTGGGTTGAGTGGTTCTTTCCAGAGTTTGCTCCCTTGTGTATCACATTCGAGTTTGTAGCTTGTTGGCACATTGAGGTATTATATGATACTTTTAGCAGTGTCTGAGGTAGCTTATTTCCCGAGCAGCCCGTACTGGATGAGAAGACGTTATTGGGCCTGGGATCAGTGCGATCAGATTCATATGTGGCACATTTGAGTGCAAATATCGTTATTTGGTTCATAATGAGGTAATGGTTCTTATCAGGAGGAAAAACTCAATGATTTGTTGACTTGGCAGTTAGTTGTGAATTTCTACACATCTCTTCCATCGTCGCAGCATTACAAGACTTGGGACGGGACTTATAGGTATCATGAGGTGTGTTGTGGGCACCGAATTCGTGGAATTTCGGCTGTTGTTATCATAGAATGTTATTATGGTCATGTGAAATATGCGGTGCATAGTGTGAATTCAAAAAAGGTATGCAATCATGTTTTGGTTGTCACAACCCAAACTGATGGGCCGCAACGGGCATCCGGTACCTTACTCAACTGAGTACCAACATAATGTATCTTTTCATGTCATACTATCATAGATAACTGAGCCGTAAGGCTGCCGTGAGATAAGTAGGGTACAACATGTAATACCAACTTATACATAATACACAAGGGCCTATAAGACCAAAATAACCACTCGTATACTGAACATAGGCCGACAAGGCCATACAATCTTTTACGTACATGACATTTGTCTACAAGCCTCTAAGAATACGTAATTTTCATAAAGGCCGGGACAGAGTCCTACCATACCAAACAATACACGTCCAAATTATACTAACCAAACAAGCAACTCTGAAGCAAATGGAGCGCACCAACATCTTCCGCTAAGCTAATAGCCTACTTGGAGAGATCTCGACCTGTCTATCGGGACCTGCGGGCATGAAATGTAGCGTCCCTAAGAAAAAGAGACATCAGTACGAATAATGTACCGAGTATGTAAGGCACATAAATAAGTACATAACAGACATGGAAGAAATATAGAGTGAACGACTCAACCTGTAAGTCTGAAAAACTTTATAAATCATGAAATACTTATAGTGTCATGCATATACGTATGAATGTCATGTCGTGCATAGGTACATGTTTCATAACATCATCAGCCTCTAAGGGCATCCCATCATATCATATCGGCCACTGTGGGCAAATCATCAATGTATACCAGCTGATTAGGTGGTGGCGCGTATATAACGCCATAAACTTTCCCATATCCCATATATATGCGCATATAATTCCACCTGGTCATGGGTCAATGTACATGTATAAATGAATGCAATGAATGAAAAGTACGTCAATAAAATCTCTTGGAGTGTCATAAGACCATTATGCCTTTGAATAATATCATGAATTAAATTTTTTTCAACTTACGTATTTTTCTAAGACCCATAAATAGATGATAGAATAATATGACACATGGAGAATCAAGAACATAAACATCTCTAGCATTTTTATGAATATATTCATTTATGAAAATTACGTATTTGCTCATTTCGTTTGTGTCGTATAGATCATGCCAAAAGAAAGAAGGGATAGCCTTAACAAACCTGAACCGGTTCTCTTTTGCGAGAACACGTAATGGAGGATCGAAGTAGGGAAGAATCTGTGTGATATTCTTGAGAAACATTGCACCGTGCTCCCTTAGAATTTGTAATTCATATTGTGTCATGCCCCAACCTCGGTAGGCGCGACCGACGCTCAGTCGAGTGAACCCAACTGAGCAAGCCTTTTTGACACCTTCTACCCAACTCAGTATGATCAAGAAACCATGCTTTCATTTAAATTAGACAGTAAGAAAGACCATTCATACAACATCACTAGTTCATTTTCTATTATAACCCTTAAATCATAGTTATGTTCCCAAAACATTATGCAGTTACAGTTTAGAAGTAACAAGAGTTTAGAATTATAGCATAGTCTAGTGACCCATCCAATACCCGAACATAACCCACACAAACGTCTACGGAGCCTCTAAGGATACAAGAGACAATTATGATAACGCCGGCAACAAGGCCCTGGCTATACCTCAAAAGTGGAAATTTATAACAAAAGACATGCTGCATAACCCCTGGAAGAAGAGGGGCTCACCAAGATTGCTGAGAGCAGGATGCTCCGCTACCTACGATCGGCACTGTCTGCTATAGAACCACCTACATTCTCGAGGTGTTCTTCTGAAGTGACTAGAAAGCAAGAAATTAGGCTCTCTGATTTCGCCGCATACAGAAAGAACAACCATACAAGAGTAAAGAAATCATAAGGACTAACAAAGCTTCAAACAATCACCACTTCATCAAATAAAAGGGCTCACATAGCTTTCACACAATTTCCATAATTTTAGGTTGGGGCATTCCATATTGTTGCATCATCATTCACAATACCACCGCTTTCTTGCGTGGAGTCTGATCATGGCCCGATCGGCTAAGCTGCCTCATTTGAGACATATACCTCAATCACTATTTCATTCTCACTTTCCGGTTTCAATTATCAACACAATACCCCATGTGTGTAGCATGGCATCCGATCACGCCCGATCGGCTAGGCCGTCTTACCAAGGCATTACCCTTTTCCATTAATCATCTCACTTCAATTTTTAGTTTAACATATATTAGTTCATCGGCACTTGGGGCCACAATTACCACATCATAGTTGGCACTAGGCCACATTCCATAACTCATGTTTCACATTATTCCCATTTTCAACATTAACCTTGCCATTTAAAATCATAGGCACACACAAGAGCAATTCAAGTTGTAAGCATAGAGAGGAATTCATCTAGTTCGGTATAATAATCATAATGTAACCTCAACTTGAAATTTAGGAATTTTAGCACATAGTTCATATTCTCCACACATCCTCAATTTTACAAAGAATAGCACATTAAACACATGGAGACGCACCTTCAACATATATTCTCACAACACGAATTTATTTGATATAACAAGTACTTCATCAATCAAATTTCGGACTTACAACATTTGCACAGACACCATGGAAGCTCAATTTATAAGAAGAGGGGGTTTTAGCCATACATACCTCAATAGAGCTTTCCTAAAATTCTTACAATAATTTCGGAACTCCAAACAACTTCGATCTATTTTATGATAATTACAAATTGAGCCAAGAATTAGAGACATGATTAAGATTCTAGCTTATTTTAGCATATTATCAAGCACTAAGTGTGCATTGTGATTTAAGACCCTTTTCTGAGAGATTTTTATCATCTTACACCCCAATTGCTATCTTTTTAACTCACAATCTCCCCATACCCTATTATCATTTATTTATGCAAGATAATCAATCCTTATACCCATGAACCCACTTGTTAATCACTTATTTTAATATAAATTTCGAAATCATAGATTAGGGCACAAGTTTTTACCTCTTAGGATAAAGGCCTAGCAAATTTTACTTGAATGTCTTCAAAGATTTGGGCAAGGATTGTAGTGACTTGGTGAGAGTTAGTTTATCCCTCTAGAACACCCTCTTTCACTCTATTTGCAGTAAAATAGCATAAAAGGGGTCTAATGAGGTATTTTTAATGGGACGAGGTCGGGTTTTAAAAGTTAGAAAATAGGAGCCCCGACACAATCTGCGGTTGCATATGCAAACACATAATTGACATTCGGCCCGCAAAAAGGGACCGCAAAATTGCCCTCAAAACTTGAACAAAATACCCGGGTATGCGACCAGAATGCGGTCCGCATACCTGTTCTGCGGTCGCATAATGCACCGCAGAACTTCCCTTCGCAAAATTCTAAGGAGATTATGCGACCCGCATATTGATTATGCGACCCGCATATTGATTATGCGATCGCATAATTGGCCGCATAGTTGACCTCAAAATTAACTATCAAACTGCCTCACTCTGCGGAGACTATTATGCGACCGCATAATGGACCGCAAAAATGCGCTCTTCTGAAAAACATTATTCCTTAACTTTTAATGCACAGATCAATCCAAAGGGTACGAACCGCGGTATGAATTTTACAAATTTCTAAAACATACTCCTAACTTGGCACTACGAGATCTCGGGTTTTCGAGCAAAACTTTTCACGGGGCCTTACACATTGCAATAGCATTGTAAAGGGTCGGGTGAATTCTTTTTGGAGAATTCCATTCTCCAGCAAGCATTTCTAATCCTTTTTGTGATGTAGGGATGTTATTTTATTAATTTAGAAGTCTTATGTCTTACCAATAAAGAGATCAAGAAAAGGTAATTCATTAAAGGCATTATATCTTTATGCCATATCCAAGAATCCTTACATGTAAACAAGGTGTCATATGTCTTATGACTCACTTTGAATATTTTGCCATCTTGCACATTTAATTAAGAGTCACGTAGTGGCTCTTATATGGCTTCCACTTCATTCCCTTAAACTTTATCCAATATAATTCCTTAATTAATTGGGTAATATCTCATTATCTAATAATTAACTAATCACCCACATAGTTAAGATTTATCTCAAATTACTTAAAATACTACTCTCGTTTAATATATCTAGTACACCTTACTACTATGATCATATAGTACCTTGTATGACACTATTCCATAAATATTGGATATTAATGCTCGGCCCGTATTTTATCCTAACATGCCAAACTAGGACGAAAATTCATTTTCTTTGACCTGCTTCCCCTCTTACCTTCACAAATTTACTCATCACTTGTTTGAAATAGCATAATCCTTATAATCTCCAAATAATCTTTTCCTTGGACTGATGTCAATTACCTTACGGCAAATTCTACGTACAATACTATAGGGTGCAACATCATCGTAATTTAATACCGCGAAGAGTAACATTATCGTAATGTAATACTGCAAGGTGTAACATCATCGTAATATAATACTGCAAGGCGTAACATCATCATAATATAATATTGCAGGACGTAACATCATCGTAATATAATACTGTGGGATGTAATATTGACGTAATATTGCAGGTCGTAGCATCATTCCCCCCTTTGGAACATTCGTCCTCGAATGTTGATTGATGCTCTTATCATTTTCATAACTTATAGCTCTTGTAAATACCTTAATACTCTCCTTGCCATTTAAGCAGTTGTTCTGTGAATAAATCCAAAGGCCAGGGCATTCCCCCTTTTAGTCCTCTTTCCCACGCTATGACTTGTGATCGAATTCCTTCGAATCTTGTAACTGTTGCTACCTTCTATCATGCAGTCCCAACGATACTGACCTTGTAAGTGTGCCTATGTGACTTTTCTCTCCCTTTTCCTCCAACTTTTAGCCAATCTCTAGGCCTTACTTTGTAAACATATACAAGGCTTAATAAGATGCCTCTCTAGGCATCTATAGGTGTACTGAAGTTCTTCGCTCGGTACTTTGTAGAACTTGCGAATATGGCCATATCTTATTTCATAGATCTAGTTATCCATTCATATGACTTTATCGTTACTGAGGTCTGCTACCGAGTTACAGGTTACTTTCATTATTTATCCCATATGTATAAATCTAGGTCCTTTAATGCTTCATCATTAGTTGTTCATCTTAAGAATGGCGGCATAATCTCATCTCATACTTTGTGACTTGTGTCCATCTATTGTTGATTCACCTCAATATTGATCTACAATATATCACTGATAATTTGGAACCTCTTACGTAATTACTAGGTCTCATGTTGCATTGTGAAACATTTGAAGTGATTTTTTTGATCCACCTGGGTAATACGATACTATACTTCCATAACCGTATTTCATAGCATCCCAATGAGACTCACCTTACGTGGTTATTTTAATCCTGTCCAATTCATGAAATCCTTTCCTTTTATTTGTTAGACCATTACTCAATCGAAGGCCCAAACACCATCTTTTATCTATCACAATCACACCCTCATTCTACTACCAGGGAAACATTCCATCTCTTCTAAATGTTATTAGTTTTAGACTCATTTGAGTTCATTCAGGCTATAGTGAGATTTGTGTAACTTAGAGAAACCATATGCTCTTCTTGTTTTCATAGGATTTATCCTGAGGACTTATTCATTTTCATTACCTTCTCACTCGCCCTTTCTTATCCTTACTCCTGTCTTCTAGAACCTTGTCGCTTCACCATACCATAGCTTGCGACCTACACATATCTATTTATATTACTTGCAACCTTTCAACTTGGTTGCATCATAGATTTCCTTATGTCCTTCTGGAATATCAAATGAGACATCACATCATCTCTAACTCTTCTTTACTCTCTTAATTAGGCTTCTCGATACCTAGACCATAGGCTAGAGGATATACTACTGACGATGCCGCTATTATTCTTAGATATTGAATCCCCGTACTTCTAGACTTGTATCCGAAATAAGGACTATTCACAACCTTCTGTATTTAAGTATCTCGTAAATTGTCCACCTTTACCTTACTTATCTTAAACTCTCACATATCTTTTATCTCTTTCATGACCTCCCTTCCACATAGGTAAAATTCATATCCACAACTTGAAGCTCTTATTATAACATTGTGCATACACAATCCGGTGGGAGCTTCGTACTGACTTCTTATGAGGTCTGTACTTTTCCAACTAGCTTTATCATAGGGCTGTTATAGAATATGGTTGTTGTACTTCCTCTCTTGTACCTTTGATATTAAGAATAATCCTATAATGTTCTCAACCATAATTTCTACAATTTTTTGGGTCTAATAATCAGACTCCTAATTTACTTGGTTGATGTAACTCTTTAGTTTTCTCTTCCTTCTAATCAACCTTTATATAGGCTTAAGCTATTTTCTGATTTGCGGCTCCTGGTATTAATTAGAACTATAGCCTTTCATGGGCGTTATGGAATATTCATGACACAATCTTCTAACAACTCAATCCTTTGTCTATGACCTAGGCTCAATTCTTTCTTTTAGCTTATACCGGAGTCCTCTACGGCTGATCATTAATCAAATAATTCCTTTCATTCAATTTCAGCTTTCTTCAAATGTAAGCAATTGCTTTTCCTAGTCTTTTTGCCCCTTTTTGCTTGCATACTTAGCTTATCTGAGTTCTTACGCATGCCGAAGTTTTTGTGCAACTCATATGGTCTTGAATATTACATTTGTTTTGTTAACTCCCCACTCATTAGCCATGGTAGGTGCAACTTTCTTTTGGAGTGCATACAATTTTATAGTTAGACTGTTGTTACACAACCATTTCCTTTTTAGGTCACTGTGCTTTGGTTGAAGCCTTCTTCCTTATTTTCTTAGCTAGTCTTTCGTTGTAGTACTTAGAGAGAACCCTTGACTCTCGTAAAGCTGTGAGCTTATTGCTGACCTTTTGATGTCCTTCCTTGCCTATAATCATCCGTAGTTTCTTACCTCCATGCCCTAGTGCTTGTATGGTTGCTTCTGAACTGATATTTTGACTGCCTTCCCAGTGGAACTTTCTCTTAGCCTCGTAACACTCATACAGTACCTTTAACTACCCCGACTCCTATTTGAATATATCTCAAGTATTATAATGACATTATTGCGAGGCTGAATTCTCCACGTTGGGGTTTACTATATTTATCTTGCATGATCTGCTGATTTGTTTGTAACTTCTTATCTAGGCATGACTAGGCTCTTCCTGAGTCAACTACTAACTACTCGTTGACCCATTCTCATATCTATATTCCACGTAATCTTTCTTGGGTTATTTTCTTGACTTAACTTACCTCAAGTAGTGGCTCCTTATCTATCAGTAACATCCCGGGCAAGAACCCTTACTCCTTTTTTTTCTTTTTGACATCGTGATTACATAACATTCTGGAATCATAGCATATCTGTAACATCTGGATAGGTGCAATCTCATCCCTTTCTCATTTTTATCGCATTCTTCCTTTATCATTCCATATTCCCCCTTTAGAGACTACTAAGACTTGGAGCTATGACGACCTACCTATAGATAGTTTTCCTCTTCATCTTGGGCGTCATGTCACATCTTTGACCTGCCTCGCCTTACGGTAATCCTTATGTACCAAAGATAACAAAATTCTTCACTCGCGATGGTGACACTTGGTGTAACTGGCACATACAGTCCCTTAAGCTTAACTTTACTCATATTGCTTACTTTAGGGAAGCGTCTCCCTCAATGACCATTCTCTGAATTCATCATGGATCTTCTTTGTTTACCATTCTATTATTGCCGGAATGCGATATGAAATTCTCATGATGGTGACTATTATCAAATCACTCAGTTCCTAAATCATGTTTAGTTTATCTTGTTCACCAGTCCATACTAATTTCTATTACTCTGGGGTCTAACTTTTCTTTCTGTTAATCATGTTAGAGTCACGAACGTATTTCTCGAAATGAGGATGTGATTGTATGGCGTATACTCTTTTGTTGTCTTAAGGACCATTCCCTTTCGTCTCTTTCTTCATTTGACTATAGATTCTGTAACACTCTACCATTGCCATTCATGTATCACATCTCACTCATAATTCTTTCTTATCTATCTTCTCATTAATCTGCTAATATTTCTGCCTATCCCTTTCTTGTGAAAACTTCGACAAGACATTTTTCGCTTTTAGCTCTCCTTGCTTCATTCATCAGCTCTTCAGGTTGCTCAACTTCCTTGCTCTACTAGGGACGAGAGTCATACTAAGGTAATATTTATCCCTTCTAGGCTTTCAGTGCCTATCTTCTGAATTTTTTTTTTCATGCTAGTATTCACATCTAATTGTAATATTCTAGAGTGCACCATCTGGGTGTCTCACAAGGAGATCTATTAGCTCATTTGCAATATCCTTCGGCAATTTCAACTGACGCAAACAATTCATCCATCATTTTGGGTCATTCTAACCCCAGTCGGATCGTGCTATTATGTCCTTCTCTTAAACCACATTTGTTAGCTCCCACAGAGCATAACTTAGATCGGTGTGGCCAATTATACATACCTCTGTTATTGTTGAAGGTAACTCAAGATGCTTATATCTCTTTTCCTGAATGGTAAATAAGGATAATCTTCATTAGTTGGGTACCTCGTACCCTCTTTCATCTTATTTCCTTTACTTGTTGAAACTTGTATTTATCTTTTGAATCTCTCATTGTCTTTCACCATAACGGTGGATAGATATTCTTGTCTTAAGTCTCCTTTTCCAAAATCTCACTGGGTTCTTCTGACTCAAATCTTTCACAACCACATTCAATCCCTTACCAACCATCTTTCTAAATGTAGGCATCGCCGTATTATAAATAAGGTCGAGTTTAGGAAATTGTATTCTTACAACTGAGCTCTACCAAACGATCTAGAGTAAGAAGAAAGAGTGATAGTCCTAAATTCCCTATATCCTCTTGCTTATAAGTGTGGTGAATGACACACAATAAACAAGACTCTATTAGACACGGCTTATAGACTCCCTAGGACAGAACTGCTCTGATACCACTTTTGTCACGACCCAAACCAATGGGCCGCGACGGGCACCCGATAACTTACTCAATCGAGTACCAACATAACGTATCTTTCCGTGTCATACAATCATATATAATTGAGCTAGAAGACTGCCGTGAGATAAGTAGGGTACAACATGTAATACCAACTTATACATAAGACACAAGGGCTTATAAGACCAAAATATCCACTCGTATACTGAACATAGGCCGGTAAGGCCATATAATCTTTTACATTAATGACATCTGTCTACAAGCCTCTAAGAATATGTAATTTTCATAAAGGTCGGGACAGAGTCCCGCCATACCAAACAATACATGTCCAAATCATACTAACCAAACAAGCTACTCTGAAGCAAATGGAGCGCACCAATATCTTCTGATGAGCAGATAGCCTACTTGGAGAGATCTCGACCTATCTATCGGGACATGCAGACATGAAACGCAACATCCCCAAGAAAAAGGGACATCAATACAAATAATGTACCGAGTATGTAAGACACATAAATAAGTACATAACGGACATGGAAGAAATATAGATTAAATTACTCAACCTGGAAAAATTTATAAATCATGAAATACTTATAGTGTCATGCATATACGTATGAATGTCATGTCGTGCATAGGTGCATATTTCATAACATCATCAGCCTCTGAGGGAATCCCATCATATCATTTCGGCCACTGTGGGCAAATCATCAACGTATACTAGCTGATCAGGTGGTGGTGCGTATATAACACTATAACCTTTCCCATATGCCATATACATATATATACATATATACACACGTATATAATTCCATTTAGTCATGGGTCAATGTACATGTATAAATGAATGCAATACATGAAAAGTACGCCAATAAAATCTCTTGGAGTGTCATAAGACCATTATGCCTTTGAATAATATCATGAAGTAAATTTTTTCAACTTACATTTTTTTTTGAGACCCATGAACAGATGACACATGGAGAATCAAGAATATAAACATCTCTAGCATTTTTATGAATAAAGTCATTTATGAAAATTGTGCATTGACTCGTTTCGTTTGTGTCATATAGATCATGCCAAAAGAAAGAAGGGATAGCCTTAACATACCTGAACCGATTCTCTTTTGCGAAAATACGTAATGGAGGATTGAAGTAGAGAAGAATCCGTATGATATTCTTGAGAAAGATTGCACCGTGCTCCCTTAGAATTTGTAATTCACGTTGCAATAGCATTGTAAAGGATCGCGTAAATTCTTTTTGGAGAATTCCATTCTCTAGCAAGCATTTCTAATCCTTTTGTGATGTAGGGATGTTATTTGCTTAATTTAGAAGTCTTATGTCTTACCAATAAAGATATCAAGAAAAGGTAATTTATTAAAGGCATTGTATCTTTATGCCATATCCAAGAATCCTTAAGTGTAAACAAGGTGTCATATGTCTTATGACTCACTTTGCATATTTTGCCATCTTGCACATTTAATTAAGAGTCACCTAGTGGCTCTTATATGGATGCCACCTCATTCCCTTAAACTTTATCCAATATAATTCCTTAATTAATTGGGTAATATCTCATTATCCAATAATTAACCAATCACCCACATAATTAAGATTTATCTTAAATTTACTTAAATACTACTCTCGTTTAACATACCTTGTACACCTTACTATCATGGTCATGTAGTACCTTGTATGACACTATTCCATAAATATTGGGTATTAATGCTCGGCCCGCATTTTATCCCAACATGCCAAACTTGGACGAAAATTCATTTTATTTAACTTGCTTTCCCTCTCACCTTCACAAATTTAGTCATCACTTGTTTGAAATAACATAATCCTTATAATCTCCAAATAATCTTTTCCTTGGACTGATGTCAATTACCTTACAACAAATTCAATGTACAATACTACAGGGTTCAACATTGTCGTAATTTAATACCGCGAAGTGTAACATCATCGTAATATAATACTTCAAGGCGTAACATCATCATAATATAATACTGCAAGGCGTAACATCATCGTAATATAATATTGCAGGATATAACATCATCGTAATATAATACTGCAAGACGTAATATTGATGTAATATTACGGGGTGTAACATTGGTACGACATGTAGTGATTAATACGGTGTTCGTATGTTGAAAGCAGGCCCGGTGGAGAGTTCTGGATATAGGAATTTGGCTCTAAGTCTTATTTGACTAAATAAAAGGGAGAATCTTCAGAATGACTCGAGCTAATGTGCTCAACTGGGTTGTAATAGCACAGACAGGTGCACAAGGTGTTAAACAGTGATTTTGGAAAACTTCGGAGCAGTTCTCGAGGATAAACGTATGTTTAAGTGGGAGAGAATGTAACGACCCAGCCGGTCTTTTTGAGCTCTAGTGTGTCGTTCAGCGGTTTGAGGACATGAGTAGCTTCACTTCAGGTGTTATGACTTGTACGCGTTGTCGAAGTTGAATCTCGGGAAGTTCAGAGTCGATTTGGAAAGAGAATTCTCATTTCAGAAACTTTAAGTTGGAAGAATTGGTTAAGTTGTGATATTTGAGTAAACGACCTCGGAATTAGATCTGGAGGTCCCAACAGATTCGTATGATGATTTTGGACTTGGGCGTATATCCGATTGGATTTTGGATGGCCCGTGTTTTGGAGCCTATTGTGGAAGTTAGCGTGTTGGGAAGAATTTCATAAATAGGGGTTTGCAGTGCATTTCAGTGTTGTCGATGTCCGTTTGGGATTGCGAGTCTAGGAATAGCTCCGTATGGAAATTCTGGTATTGGGAGAGCGTCCGGAAGTGGATTCGGGGGTCCGTAGGTCATTTTGGAGTTGTTGATACCCAATTTTTTCCTTATATATTTTAAAATGCATATATACTTTCAAAAAAGTGCATGAGCATCAACCAATATTTTTTCATAATTTTGTGTAATTTTAAAAGGATTTTAATTAATTTATTCTAGCATTTTATTATCTAAATAATTACTAATTGCATCACAAATAATGTTATAATAATTTATTACTTGATTTTTATCATTTATATTTATATCAAGCTTTAATCATTTTATGCATAATTATATTTGTATCTTTAGGCTATAATTGCAATAACTTTGCAATAATAGCCCATATATGCATAATTACATTATTTACACAGAAAATGACTTTCTATATTTTATAATATTAGGTAATTATTTTAAATCATTTTCATGCACAAATGACATTTTTATCATTTATTAATTATTTTATAAAATTATTTTATTAAATTAAATGGGTATTTAAAACATAGCCCCTCTTTAATTGAATTTTTGGACCCCGGCCCAATAATATAGTTAGCCCAATTACATACACCAGCAAAATACACACTAACCCAGACCTACGCCATTTAAAACCCGACCCAACCTAAATTTAATCTTAGCCGTTGATCTCAGAAGATCAACGGTCCAGGATCAGTTTTCCTTTTTTAATTACACCAACCCCCAAACCCTACCCTCATTTATCCCAATCCGTCGCCTCTGGATCCCTTATCTCTTCTCTTCTTTCACCCCCTCTAACCCTAGCCGGCCGTCACTGAAATCCCCTCTTGATTCATGGGATATTCCTTCAATTTCATGCCTTATCTAGCCTCACCTCTCTACTGGTTATATGATTTCTATGTTGCTTGATGTGAATCTCAAGAGACTCGAACCAAATCTAGTTCAAAGTCTCTCATTTCTCGATTATTCCGTCTATGTTCACTCCGATACCTGTGAGTATGAGTATTTTCGTATTTTTGGGGTTTCAAATCTCTGGTTCAAACTAGATTTGATTCGCTTCTATCTATTTTCACAAACCTAGCTATTTTCTGGTTGAATCTGTTTAGATCTCTTTAGATCTGAAGCGATTTTGTGTTTGTTTGGTATTTCTGCCTTAAAAGTTTCTATTTTTACTATTATTATTGACCGATTTCATTTACCCTAAAAGATAGGGTTTTGATTTCTGATGGATTTCTGCAAAAAGGTTTTAGCGTTTAAATGTTTTCATCTCTGATTTTCTTATTTACTTTTTCGACTGAATTTTACTTGGTTTAATCAAGCTCTATCTATATATCTTTATATTTCTTAGGGTTTCAATTATTTGACTATTTATTCTACTGTCTTTTACCCGTTTACCTTCAACTCTGTCAATTAAGTGTTAATTGATTCACTTACCTAAATTAGGGTTTGAATTTAGTACCCGTGTTTCCTTATTAAGTTCTTACTTGTGCTTACCTTATTTTTCTACCCATACTACTGGCTGATTTTGTGTTACTCACTCCTAATTGATTGTGGAATCAGTTCTTACTTTATTTAACCTCATTCTTAGGCACTGATTGATTCCGTGTGAGATTTTCCTTAAATTAAGTGGTACTTATTTAATTTTGTCCTCTTAATTGATTCATGCTGACCGTAATTGGTTGATTAACTGATTTTCATACCTTATTTGTATGTAATTGATTTTATACCTTATTTGTTTTACTCTATTGTATGCTATAAAAGCCATTCCTCTTTCCCCTTTAGACAACACTCGAACTCTCATATTCTTATTACAAAACTTAAGCTCTCTCTTGCTCCTGTTCTGATTTCTGTACTTAGTGGCTATTAATTGGCCGGCTGAAAGCCAAGGCCAAATTGTTCTGGAGCTTAACTGTTACTGCATCTTTGCTTTCTTTCTTCTCAACTGGTATGCCCTAGCCTTTTCAATTCCTTTCTCTATGCATTATTAGATTAACATGTTTTAATTCCTAGCATGATTCTATTTGCTATGTGACTGCCTGATTCCACCTAGTGATGCTGTCAGACTAAGCTATCTTCAATAATATGAAACTCTTCTTAATTTAGTTCATGTTCTGAACTTTGCTAGAAACATGTGATCAATGTGTAGCTGATCCATGTGTCCTGTTTGTTTACTAATTGTTTATGTGCTTAAGCCATGGTCGTTTAATATTAGCATCTAGCCTAATAAATATGCAAACTTATTCTAACTATATGCTGAACATGGATTTTGTTTGTTCCTTGGTGCAGTTCTGCTGCTATTCTGTATGTACTGGTTTCTAAACCTGTTCCCCCTTACCCTCTATGTACTGATTTTCAAACTTCTACTCTTAGTTATTTAGTTTCCTACCACCCCCAGTGTGAGCA
Organism: Nicotiana tabacum; assembly: GCF_000715075.1. NCBI lineage: Eukaryota > Viridiplantae > Streptophyta > Magnoliopsida > Solanales > Solanaceae > Nicotiana > Nicotiana tabacum. The sequence goes on from NC_134085.1 coordinate 1,927,077, forward strand.
CTGCCTAGGGTCCTTGAGACTCCTCTGAACTCTGACACATTGGGGCTGGTCTTCCAATCTTTTATGAACTGTTTCTTTAAGTGTGGTCCTAGTGTGAGCATTGCCCGGGGTCCTTGAGGCCCTTTGGAACTTTGATACACTAGGAATCTAATTCTATGTGCCATGGATGAGTCTTCCTTTATGCTTCAGAGTTGCTATGTTTGAAGGCCTAGTTCCAGGTTTATATTGGGCCTTCTAAGGCTCCCTATAGTGTAATAGATATTGTTATGTAATGTATTCATTCTGGGCTGTAACAATCTCTGTAATAAACAGATTTGGGGCTTATTAGTAAAATTAGGGGGTTTTTGTCTTATATCTTTAAACTTGGGTAGAAATCGCTATAGGTTTATCATGTTGAATCATGTGAATGCTACTACTTGTTTATGGATCATGCCTATAGGATTTTTTGATTGTTTTGTTTTGTATTCCACTCGCATGCTAGAAGTCCTGTTTATAGACCCCTTGTATTAGAAATCCTGTCCATAAGATCCATGGACATTTTTTAACTTACATGCATTAGTGATCATGTATATAAGATTCAATTTGTGTGAATTAACAAACTTTCCTGGCAATGAGCTTAAAATTCTACCCACATGTGATTAATAGATATCATGCCTATGGGAGATAAAAAATCAGTTTCAGCTTATATACCATGCCTACAGGAATAAAGAAAGAATCAATTTCAAAACCTAGAAATTATGTCTATAGGATTTAAACTAATAGATATCATGCCTATAGGGTGAAATCAGTTTGTAAACTTAGAAATCATGCTTATAGAGGTTTAAATCAAGTCAACACTTAGAAATCCTGCTTATAGGGGTTTAAATTAATTAGAAAGCATGCCTATAGGATCTAAAAGGGACAAAACCTGTCGTTATGAGTTAAAATCAGTATTTCACTCAGAAATCATGTTATACCTCTATAATTAACAGTTATAGATATCATGCCTATAGAGTTCTGTTAATCTGTTTTGAGTTCGATTAATTCTGGTTATCACTTAGGAAAATTTGTAGAGGTTACTGGGCCTAAAATTGTGGTATCTTACTTCCTGAAAATGCCCAGATTCAAGGTTTAATAAAATCAGTAGGCAAATTGATAGGTCCAGATGCCCGCCTTAATAAACTACTGTCTTGCATTCTGTTTCTGCTCATCTAGATATCCTGCATATAGGATCCTAAATTAACGAAATCTGTTGATTTAACTGCGTGCATTTGTTGTCTACTTGTGGAGGTTAATATGAACCCTTATTTGCTCCTTACATGATAGTCCTATTTGAATTTTATTTGTCGCCTAGATTTTCTCATTTTTAAGCAACATAGGTCAGTCTAGAACCACCCTAAATAGAGGTCCTAAATACCTCCAGGACCATAGGTAGGGGACGTGTAGTGCACGCATAAGGCAAGAGTTAGAAGCTACTAGAACGCTAAGGTAACAACTAAAAGATAGTAATTGGGTAGTAAAGGAAATGATAGCCCATGCGCTAATGCTATGAGTAAAACCCCGACTTGAGGGAGTTGGAAAACATTGCATGGAATGATCTTATAGGCTAAAATTTTTAAGACCACCCCCTATACTCCTGTGTAAAAGTAAGTTGAATATTGTATCTGTCCCAATTTGTTTTCTTCCATTTTAAGACTAATTTGCTTAATTTAAGTTCAGCCGGGACCCACCATTGTGGACCTCGAGAGGTGCCTAACACCTTCCCCTCAAGGTAATTTCGAGCCCTTACCCGATCTCTGGTGATGTAAACTGGTTATATGAGTTAACTGTTCTAGGTGTCCTAACACACCTTAATCCGTTAGATGGCGACTCTTCAAACCCCTTACCCCATTCCAAAAGGAAAGGAATTGTCTGAGAAATGTCGAAACCCGATTTCACGAGAAAAAGGGGGACGCGACAACAATCATTCATCTAAAGTTAGAAATTTGAAGGTTTTTAAAAAGTTTGATCGGAAGTGAACTTATATCGAGGTTAGATTCCAATTTCTGGAAATTGGAGTAGGTCTGTAATGTCAAAAGCAACTTGTGTGAAAAATTTGAGGTCAATTAGACGTGATTTGATGGGTTTCGACAATGAATGAAGAAGTTTGAAATTATATAGTTCATTAGGTTTGGAATGGGGTGTGATTCGTGAATTCGACGTTGTTTGATATAATTTGAGGCCTCGAGCAGGTCCGTGTCATATTTTGGAAATGGTTGGTGTGACTGGACGGGGTTCCAGCGGCCCCGGGTGGATTTCGGCTGGGTAACGGATCAAATTTGGAATTTGAAGAAGAATTTAGGCGGCTTATATCTAGTGTAACCGCACCTGCGAGGTTTTGGACGCAGGTGCAGAGCCGCAAAAATGGCCTGGGAGTCGCTGATGCATGGTTGGGCAGTCAGGGGAAGGACTGTAGGTGCAGAGTGTTGGCCGCATCTGCACAAGCGCAGAAGTGAAGGAGTTGACCGTATAAGCGGAAGGAAACCGCAGAAGGGAAGGGAGCCTCGCACCTGTGAATCTGTAGGTGCGGCTACTATTCTGCAGCTATGAAAATGTCGTTGGGCAGAAGGGTTTTATATAAACGCGACTTGGCCCATTTTTCTCCCATTTTTCATTTGGCTTGGACGATTTTGGAGAGATTCAAGGGGAGATTTTCATCAAGCAATTCTATGTAAGTGGTTTTATCCCATTTGTGAGTTAAATATATGAATTATACATGGATGAGAACATGGAAATTAGTATAAATTGTGGGGTTTTTGGTAGAAGACCTAGAATTTGGTATTTTAAATTTTGACCACGAATTTGGACATGGAATTGGAAATAAATTATATATTTGAGTTCATGGGGTTATGGGTAAAGTTTATTTTGAAAATATTCAGAATTCGGGCACGGGGGCCCTAGGGTGATTTTATCGACTTTCCGAGCATAGTTGGGAAATGTTGTAATTTGAATTGTTATGAGTATTAGAGTATATTTTCATTGGTTTGCGCATTTTTTGGCTAGTTGTGGAGCATTGGGCATCGAATTGAGGTGTTAGAGCGACGCTGGAGCCGGTTATGAGACTTCAGAGCGAAGTAAGTCTCTTTTCTCACTTTGTACAAGGGAATTAACCCCATAGGTAAAACAAAATAATATGTGCTTCTAATTATGGAGGCTACGTACGCACGAGGTGACGAGAGTGTGTACGGAGCTACTATATATGCCTATGTCCGGGTAGTCTAGGTTTACTTCATGCCTTATTGATACTATTGTCGATTTACGTTTGTTGTTTACCTTGAGAGGAAGTAAGATTTTGGTTGAGAAATAATTGTCTTGAGAGAATTGAAATTTGAGGAATTTGAGATTTCAAAGGGTTTCAATTGAACTTCGTAATTTCGGAAAGAATTGAGAAATATTGTATATGGTAAAAATCAGAGGGCTCGATTTTATCATCATTAGGGCGCCTCGTAGAGACCACCCCTAGAAGGCTCAATGTTTAGCTTGGAGTTCGCCCCTAAGGGTTCATAATGATCAAACTCAAGGCAATGCAAAGCAATGGTTATGGCGCACTAGCAGGAAGTTCCCAAGGCACTTGATTAAAGCTGACCTAGCCTACTAGGCTAGTTCAAGCCCGTACAGTGGCATTGAATGGCTGTGCCAACCTCATGTCCTTTTAATAAATGCACTTTGTACTATGTTATGATTCCCCTCATCTATAAAGGGGACCCTTGTCATTTTATAAAAGATATATACTACACATTACATCCAATACAAGAACGTTCTCTGCTCTCTAACTCAAACATACTCTCTATTTGATCCTATTTCTTATATTTATTGTCTTACTTATATTTATTACATTTCATTAATTGTTCTTCATTTATTGCTCATTATTGATCATAAAGAGGTGCCATCAAATTTATCATAACTGTTAATCCTCCATCAACTGCCCTTAGCCGCGCATCCAACTCAACCACGAGGCCTCGTATACACAAGCTCGAGGCCTCGAATTCCGGCCATTCGGTTTGATTATTACACTATCTACAAGCTATTATCTTATTTTCTAATCTTTCACTTAGAATCTATTGCCTAACAACTAGCATAAAAATAGATCACATATTTTTAGAACCACAAAATCAAATTTAATTGTTATTACCATTTTCAAGGTAAACAGTTTGATGTCCACCGTGGGGCTAAAAATAATAGTGACTGTTTTCTTGCTGGTTTATTACATAACGCAAGTTATCTTTCATACTTTTTCTTGTCCAAGATCTTTGATTTCAGGTCAAAATGTCCAACTCAGTAAACGCGCATGAAAACAACGGTCTTGAGGACCATGTAGAAAATGGTGTAGCTATTCCAGGTGTTGGTGTACCACCACGAAATCCTGAGGATGCACCAGAACCAATTCCCATAGACGTGGTCTCGTGCAACGCTCAACACATCAAGATAAGCTCCCACACCAACATGAGTATACATCAAGAAAACCAACAAGAACCCCAAAAACCCCGGCTCAGGAAGAACAAGGGTTATCCTTCACATCATCTTCGAGATGTTATAAGCATAATAGATGGCGATTGCTCAGCTGCAAAGCCACCAGAAAAGTCCCAGCACGATAGCACCAGAAACGGCTCCCCAAGCCGAGTAGATACCAGAAAGATCAAGCAATAACGGGTCAGTAGCCGACCCTGCCATCATAAACATGCTCGAGGACCTCACAAAGAGGATCGAGTCAGGCGAGAAGAAGATAGAAGCCAACGACAAGAAGGTAGAGACCTACAATTCTAGGGTCGATCAAATTTCGGGTGCACCCCCGATCCTGAAGGGTGTAGATTCGAAGAAGTTCGTACTAAAGTCATTCCCACAGGAAGCGGCCCCAAAGCCATTTCCAAAGAAGTTCAGAATGCCCGACCTTTCGAAGTACAACGAAACCTCGGATCCCAATGAGCACGTCACTGCATACACTTGTGTAGTGAAATGTAATGACCTAAAGAATGACAAGATCGAATCCGTCCTACTAAAAACGTTCGAAGAGACGCTTTCAAAAGGGGCAATGATGTGGTATCACAACCTAGCCCCAAACTCGATAGATTCGTTTGCCATGCTGGTAGATTCCTTCATAAAGGTACATGCTGGTGCCATCAAGGTTGCTACAAAGAAATCCGACGTCTTCAAAATCAAGAAAAGGGAGAACGAGATGCTACAAGAGTTTGTATCTCGCTTTCAAATAGAACGAATGAAACTACCACCAGTCTCCGACGATTGGGCAGTGCATGCCTTCACCCAAGGTTTGAATGAGCGAAGCTCGGTAGCTTCGAAGCAGCTGAAGCAGAACTTAGTCGAATATTCTGCCGTGACTTGGTCGGACGTCCACAACCGATACCAATCAAAGATTAGGGTCGAAGACGAACAACTAGGAGTCCCTTCGAGCTCGATATATCCTATCAGGCTGTTACATCTTGCATTTTCGTACATTAAAAGTTTTGTCTTCAGTTAATTGACGTAGACTCGACGATAAGATTATCTTGAGGTTAAGTATTTACGCTATTTATAACAAGCAATAAGTAAGTGTCATAAAGGATCAAAGGTACACGAATTAAAGAAAATGAGTTTCGTTGAAAGTGGCCAATTTGGGATAAAATACGGGTCGAGCGATAATACCCGGTAATTATAGACTAGTACCATACAAGGTACCATATGGCCATGATAGTATGATGTATAAAGTATATTAAAAATGAGTAGTATTTTTAGGTAATTTGAGATAATTTTTAATTATGTGGGTAATTGGTTAATTATTGGGTAGCGGGACATTACCTGGTTAATTATTAAAAAAATGAAATAAGATTAAACCTCCCCCCCAACAAGAAAAGTAACGTGGCAGAAGGCCACAAGTAAAGGAATGACTCTTAAGTCATTCCATGTATAAGTGTCTTATCTTGGACAATTAAAACATCCAAGTAATGTTTAATATAAAACCTTGTCCATTCCATTTTGGACAAAATAAGAGCCAAGAAAAAATGTTAAGATTGATAAACCAAAAGACATGATTCATTCTTTATAATTCAAGATACTTCAGAGAACAAAAGGTCCATTTTTGTTCAAAATACTTCACAGAAGCAGAAGCTTCATTTCGTTCAATACTTCAAAGAAGCAGAAGCTTAATTCCATCCGAATTTTGCAGTTCTAAAAGAGTACAAGGCAATCTTCGCCAAGAATATCATACCGAATTTTTCCTACTCCAGGTATGTTAAGGCCATCACTTCTTTCTTTTGGCATGGTCCAAATTATACAGAAGAAACGAGCAAACGTATAGTTTTCATAAATTACTCTATTTCATAGAAGTACTAGGGGTCTCTATGTTCTTGATTCCCCATGTGACATATTATTATATCTTCTGTTCATGGGTCTCAAAATGATACGTAGTTGATAAAGTTTATCCGAAAAGAATAATGAGATTTTTAACAAATTTCCATGCATTTTATTCATTTATGCATATACATTGATCCATGACCAGACGACGTTATATACGCGTATTTATATGTATATATTTATGTATATGGGATATGAGAAAAAGGTTATAGCGTTATATATGCACCACCACCTGATCAGCCGGTATATGTTGATGATGTTGCTCACATTGACCGAGATGATATGATGGGATGCCCTCAGTGGCTTGATGATATTATGTACACCATACCTATGCATGACATGTCATTTATAAGCACGTGTATGACATTATATATGTTTCAAAATTTACAAAGTTATCAGATTTACAGATGTATTTCTGTATTCCATGTTTCATCTATGTCATTTACTTACTGATTTTCATGCCTTACATACTCAGTACATTTTTCGTACTGACGCCCTATTTCACGGGGCTTGCGTTATATGCCCGCAGGTGCAGGTAGGCAAGCTGACGGTCCCCCGTCTTAGGATCCTTGATCAACGAGAGTTGGCATGCTCCACTTGATCTTGAGCTGCTTTTGATTTTAGTACGATATGTTTGTATATATATTGGTATGACGTGGCACAGTCCCATCTTTGTAGAGTTATATTTCTATTAGAGGTCTGTATACAGTATGTCTAGTTAGACAGCATGTGGCCTTGCCGGCTTCTAGTTTTGAGGTATATAGTTATCTATAGCAGCCTTGTCGGCTCGCCCTACGTATGTTGCACGTATATGAATGTATGCCTTTTTGGGCAGATTTCCTTCATGTACATTATTCTTGTAATTCAGCAGATGTTATTCAGGTTTATATCTTAGATGCATGCTTAGGGGTGTTTGACAGGTAGGACTCGGGCACCGTCAGGGTTGTCTACAGACCGTGTCTAGTAGAGTCTTGTTTATGGGTGTATTGTGCACCACACTTATAGACGAGAGGCTACCGGATATTTAGGATGGTTACTTTTCTTTCTAATCCAGATTGTGCGATAGAACTGAGTCATAAGTATCCACTCCTAATCTTTACCTTATTTATGTTTTTAGCGATGCAAGTTACTACTAGACGACAGGCGCAAGCCTCTAGTACGGGTCAGAAGGCTACGAAAGTGTTAGAAAGAGATATAAGTTACACTATGGAGTCAGACCCATCAGAGATCATGGTTTCTATTGAGGAGGATCCATCCGAGGATCTATATGAGTCATCCGTTCGAGCTATTTCAACCATTCCGGCAGCAGATAGGGTGAGAGGAGTTCTGACCTCGCCAAGGCCCTTAGTTTCATTATCACAGCCCGTTGATCAGGGTATGAGGGGAGTAGTGCATGGATTGGCACAACCGGGTTTCCCTCAAGCTCAAAACTGTGTCAAGGCATTTGCGGACACCAGCTCTTTTGAGGTTCTAGATAGGCTATAGTCTTGGGAGTCCGTCAATCAAGGTTCGACAATGTATGTTATGGGATCTGCAGAGGAAGAGGATAGTAGTCGGGCCATGAGGAGGAAGGTAACCGATAAGGATATGAAGTTTCCGCTTCGAAGTGTGTCTGATCGAGGTTCTTATATAGGACGAGGCAAGAACCCTCTACTATAGACTTCCTCCAAGTATCATGTTTTGGTTGGTGAGTTCCACCTCTTCTTGGAATATTACCAAGTGAGGGTTCTAAATGTGTTAGGTTGTTTTATGAGGATATATAGAGCCCCGTCTCGACTTGTATATATTATGGTTATGCCTACTTAGAGGTTTTGCAGATATTATCCTATATATTGTTTTGGGTATGACATGTCTACGGCCTAGTCGAACCCTATGTATATAAACCGTTTTGTAAATTAGTTATGCAAGGTATGTTTTAAATTTTTTACCTATATATATGGATGTGGCTCGAAATGGCCCGTGATAGATTTGATAATAAACAAGGATAAGATAAGTGGTGATCGGTTGGGCAGAACTTGATATTATAATAGGTATGAATCGGTTGGCCTTTTGTTATGCTAACATCAAGTGTAGATCAAAGATGGTTTGATTTCAGTTTCCAGGAGAGCCTATTTTAGCATAGAAAGGTAATACGACACCGCCAAGAGGTAAATTTATCTCCTATCTCAAGGTAAGGAAGATAATCAGAAAGGACTATATTTATCACTGAGTTTGGGTTTGGGATGTGGAAGTAGAGTTACCAACCATTCGGTCCTTTCCTGTAGTTAATGAATTTCCCGATATTTTTCCCGATGAGCTTCTGGGTCTTCTGCCAGAGCGAGAAATTGAGTTTGTCATTGACCTACTACCAGTTGCTCATCCAATATCTATTCCCCCTATAGAATGGCCCCCGCAGAGCTGAAAGAGTTAAAGGAACAACTAAGGGACTTTCTTGAAAAAGGTTTTATCAGACCTAGTACGTCACCGTAGGGAGCACCTCTGTTGTTTGTGAGAAATAAAAATGGTCCCTTACGAATATGTATTGATTATAGGCTATTGAATAAGGTGATGATTAAGAATAAGTACCCGCTCCGGAGGATTGATGATTTATTTGATTAGTTACAAGGTGCCAAGTGTTTTTCAAAGAGAGACTTGAGGTCCAGGTACCATCAGGTAAAGATTAAGGAGGAAGATATTCCGAAGACATCATTTAGGACTAGATACAAGCACTTTGAGTTTCATGTTATGTCGTTTGATTAGAGCAATGCCCTAGCAGTATTCATGGATTAGATGAACCGTGTGTTTAGACTCTTTTTAGAACTATTCGTAATCGTATTTATCGACTATATATATTGGTATATTCTCGTTCAGAGGCTGGGCATGCAGATCACTTGCGTACTGTGCTCAAAGTGATACAAAAAGGGAAGTTGTATGAAAAATATTCTCTAAATGTGAATTCTGCTTGAACTCTGTAGCTTTCCTTGGGCATGTCATTTTGGATGAAGGCATCCGAGTGGATACACAAAATATTGAGGCATTGAAGACTTGTCCTAGACCCACAACACTGATGGAGGTTCGTAACTTCTTCGTTTGACAGGTTATTATAGGAAACTTGTAACGAAATTTTCCTCTCTTCTAAATACCTTCGACCAAAGTGGTATGTGGTGTCTCGCTTAATGTTCCGGAATAACATAAGGAAATCTATGATGCAAGTAAGTTGAAGAAAAGTTGTGAATAAGTATAAATAGATATGTGTAGGTCGCAAGCTAAAGTATGGTAGAGCAACAAGGTTTTAGGAAGACAAGAGGAAGGATAAGAAAGGATGAGTGAAAACGACAATGGATAAGTCCTTGGGGATAAGCTCATAAGAGAGCTGATGGTTTCTCTAAGTTATAAAAGGCTCAGTATAGCTTGAATGAACTCAAAGGAGTCTAAGACTAGTAACATTTAGAATAGATGAAATACTACCCTAATAGTGGGATAAGGGCATAATTGTGATGGATAAAGGATGAAGTTTGGGCCTCTGAATAGGGGAAATTCCTGAATAGTAAAAGATTAGGATACCTATGTAAGTTAACTCAGAAGGGAACTAAGTTTCAATGGACCAATGCTTGCGAACAGAGTTTCCAGGAATTGAAGGACAAATTAACTTTAGCACCGGTTCTACCGCTGCCAGAAGGGACCGATGGTTATGTTATCTATGGTGATGCTTTAGGCGTTGGATTGGGTCGTGTGCTGATGCAGCATGGTAAGGTTGTAGATTATGCTTCAAGACAACTAAGAAAGCACGAGAAAAACTACCCGACCCACGATTTAGAGTTAGCCTTGGTGATTCATGCACTAAATATGTTGATGCACTACTTGTATGGCATTCATGTTAATATATATGCGGATCATAAGAGCCTCCAGTATATCTTCAAGAAAAAAATTGAATTTACGTCAAAGAAGATGGTTGGAGATACTTCAAGATTATGCCATTGATATTTCATGCCATCCGGGGAAAGAAAATGCAGTAGCCGACACCCTCAGCCGTAGATCTATGGGTAGCCTGTCATATTTACAGCCAGAAAAAAGGAGAATAACCCATGAGGTTCACCAACTAGCTAGTCTTGGAGTTCGGTTACTAGACTCAGGTCATATTGGAATTTCTATTCAGGATACGTCAACATCCTCATTAGTAACTGAAGTAAAGGAACGCCAGTATGAGGATCCTGTGTTAGTTCATTATAGGGATACCACCCCTCAGAAGGAGAAGACACCATTTGAAATTATAGAAGATGGGGTCCTCAGATATCGAGGACGATTATGTGTCCCTAATGTTGCAGGGCTGCGTCGGCAGGTTGTAGGAGAAACTCACTATTCTCGTTATTCTATCCATCCAGGAGCAACAAATATGTATCATGATATCAAGGAGGTATATTGGTGGGATGGAATGAAAAAGGATATAGCGAAGTTTGTTGCTTAGTGTCCTAACTGTCAGCAGGTTAAGATTGAGCATCAAAAACCCGGTGGATTATTGCAGGATATGGAGATTCCGACTTGGAAATGAGAAGTAATCAATATGGATTTCATCATAGGCGTACCTCGCACCTAGCGTAAGTCCGACTCAATATGGGTAATTATTGATAGGCTTACAAAGTAATCCTATTTTTGCCCGTTAGAACTATATATTCCACAGAGCATTATGCAAGGCTTTATATTAAGGAGATAGTACGACTGCATGGTGTCCTTGTATCTATTATCTCGGATAAAGGAGCTCAATTTACAGCTAACTTCTGGAGGTCTTTCCAAAAAAGATTGGGGAATCAAATAAGTCTTAATACAACATTTCATCCCCAGATAGACGGACAGGCTGAGCGTACTATTCAGACACTGGAGGATATGTTACGAGCTTATGTGATAAACTTCAAAGGTAGCTGGGATGATCATCTGCCACTTATTGAGTTCGCATATAATAATAGCTACCGTTCCAGTATTCAGATGGCTCTATACGAAGCTCTTTATGGATGGAAGTGTAGGTCGCTACCTATAGGGTGGCTTGATATTAGAAAATCTAGATTACATGGGCCAGACCTGGTTCAGTAAGCCATAGAAAAAGTAAAGCCTATCCGGGATCGACTGTTGACAGCTCAGAGTCATCAGAAGTCATATTCTGACATGCGGCGATGAGATTTAGAGTTTGGGGTTAATGACTGGGTATTCTTATAAGTATCACCTATGAAGGGTGTGATGAGGTTTGACAAGAAAGGAAAACTTAGCCCACGATATATTGGGTCTTAAGGATCATTCGGAGAGTGGTCCAAGTAGCTTGTAAGTTAGAATTGCCCTCAGAATTGGAGTATGTCTATCCAATTTTTTCACGTATCTATGTTATGGAAGTGCATTGGCGATCCTACCCGAGTGGTGCCCATAGATGATGTACAGATTACAAAGGACTTGTATATGAGGAAATTCCGGTTGCCATCGTAGACGGATAAATCCACAAGCTACGGAATAAGGAGGTAACTTCCGTAAAAGTACTTTGGAGGAACAACAATGTGGAATAAATGACTTGGGAGGCCGAGGAAGACATGAAGTCTAGATATCCCTACTTATTTCCTCCTCTAGAGAAGGGTCCGATTGAGACGTCATAACCTCAAGGTACATGTACAAATTTTTGTGTTAGCTATTGTCATTGGTCGTGTGAGGCCATCATCGTTATTGATGATTGTGGTCCTACGCGGCGTTAAATTATTGGGTTTCTACAGGAAGAGTTGGTAGTAGCATTGTTATAAAGACAACTCTACCAAGGTTATATAGATCCCGGAGAGTTAAACATTCGAGGACGAATGTTTCTATGGGAGAAGGATGTTACATCTCGCGCTTTCGTACGTTAAAAATTTCGTCTTCAGTTAATTGACGTAGACTCGGGGATGAGATTATTTTGAGGTTAACGTATTTATGCTATTTATAACAAGCAATAAGTAAGTGTCATAAAGGATAAAAGGTACACGAATTAAAGAAAATGAGTTTCATTGAAAGTGGCCAATTTGGGATAAAATACGGGTCGAGCGATAATACCCGATAATTATGGACTAGTACCATACAAGGTACCATATGGCCATGATAGTATGATGTATAAAGTATATTAAAAATGAGTAGTATTTTTAGGTAATTTGAGATAACTTTTAATTATACGGGTAATTGGTTAATTATCGGGTAGCGGGACATTACCAAAGTAATTATTAAAAAAATGAGATAAGATTAAACCTCCCCCTAACAAGAAAAGTAACGTGGCAGAAGGCCATAAGTAAATGAATGACTCTTAATTCATTTCATGTATAGGTGTCTTATCTTGGACAATTAAAACATCCAAGTAATGTTTAATATAAAATCTTTTCCATTCCATTTTGGACAAAAGAAGAACCAACAAAAAAACGTTAAGATTGATATACCAAAAGACATGATCCATTCTTTATAATTCAAGATACTTTAGAGAACAAAAGGTCCATATTCGTTCAAAATACTTCACAAAAGCAGAAGCTTCATTTCATTCAATACTTTAAAGAAGCATAAGCTTAATTCCATCCGAATTTTGCAGTTCTAAAAGAGTACGGTGCAATCTTCGCCAAGAATATCATACCGAATTTTCCCTACTCCAAGTATGTTAAGGCCATTCTTTCTTTCTTTTGGCATGGTCCAAATTATATATAAGAAACGAGCAAACGCACAATTTTCATAAATTACTCTATTCATAGAAGTACTAGGGGTCTCTGTGTTCTTGATTCCCTATGTGATATACTATTATATTTTCTGTTCATGGGTCTCAAAATGATATGCAGTTGATGAAGTTTATCTGAAAAGAATATTGAGATTTTTAACATATTTCCATGCATTTTATTCATTTATGCATATACATTGATCCAGGACCAGACACGTTATATACGCGTATTTATATGTATATATTTATGTATATGGCGTTATATACGCATATATATGTATATACGCACCACCACCTGATCAGCTGGTATATATTGATGATGTTGCCCATAGTGGCCGAGACGATATGATGGGATGCCCTTAGTGGCTTGATAATATTATGTAAACTCATACCTATGCATGGCACGACATTTATAAGCACATGCATATTATTATAAATATTTCAGAATTTACAAAGTTATTCAAATTTATAGATGGATTTCTTTATTCCATGTTTCATCTATGTCATTTACGTACTGATTTTCATGCCTTACATACTCAGTACATTTTTCATATTGATGCCCTATTTCACGGGGAATGCATTTCATGCCCGCAGGTGCAAGTAGGCAAGCTGACGATCCCCCGTCTTAGGTTCCTTGATCAGCGAGAGTTGGCGAGCTCCACTTGATCCGAAGCTGTTTTTGATTTTGGTACGATATGTTTGTATATATATATATATATATATATATATATATATATATATATATATATATATATATGGGTATGACGTGGCTCTGTCCCGTCTTTGTACAATTATATTTCTATTAGAGGTCTGTAGACAATATGTCTAGTTGGATAGTATGTGGCCTTGCCGGCTTCCAGTTTTGAGGTATATAGTTGTCTATAGCAGCCTTGCCGGCTCACCCACTGTATTTTGCATGTATACGTACATATGACTTTTTGGGAAAATTTACTTCATGTACATTATTCTCATAATTCAGCAGATGTTATCCATGTTTATACTTTAGACGCATGCTTAGGGGTGTTTGACAGGCAGGAATCAGACATCCGTCGCGACCCATCGGTTTGGGTCGTGACATAGGCTTCCGTCTAAAGGGGCCAAAGCCAAACAAAGAAAGATACCAACCATACACTGAAGATAGAAGAAATGCCCCGAGGCGCAACATACCCCGCAATGACCGAAGGATGGATCAAGGCCAGAATCCTCGGGAACGCCTTAGCAGAGCTGCATTCGATAGGCATGTAGGTTGACGGAGGTACCCCGCTTGTCGGAATACAACTTCAACATCGACATTTCAGACATCGTATACGCCATCGGTAAAATCAGAGACACCAGGTGGCCAAGGCCTGTACAATCAAATCCTTCGCAAAGGAAACGTAACTTAGTGCGTGAATTTCAAGGCACATACGGTCATATGACTGAGGATTGCTGACAACTCCGGGAAGAAGTAGCCCGACTACTCAGCAAAGGTCACCTCCAAGAATTCCTTAGCGACCGATCCAAAAATCAGTTCCGAATAAGAAAGGAGACCAAGAAGAATGAAACAGATGAGCCACAACATTTTATCCACATGATCTTTGGATGCATCGTTGCTCCACAAGAACCCATGGTCAGGAGAACAAAAATATACATCACTAGGGAAAAGCGAACTCGAGGTTACATACCCAAGGATGCCCTCACAGTCAACGATGAAGATCGAGGCTCTATCTCAGCCTCATAACGACGCATTGGTAATTTCTTTTCTTGTAAATACATTTCAAATTAAGCGTGTGCTTGTGGATCCAGGTAGCTCGGCCAATATTATCAGGTCGAGGGTGGTAGGGCAGCTCGGATTGCTTGATCAGATTGTGCCCGCCTCTTGACTCCTCAATGGATTCAACATGGCAAGCGAAATAACGAAAGGAAAAATCACCATCCCAATCAATATGGCCGGCATAACCCAAAATGTCAAGTTTCATGTCATCAAAGGAGATATGAGGTACAACACATAGTGGATACACTGCATGAGAGCAGTACCATCCACCCTCCATCAAATGATGAAATGTCTGACAAAGGATGGGATAAAAATCGTCTACGGGGAACAACATGCAGCAAAAGAGATATTTGCGGTGCACAATATGGCACCGGCGCCAATACCTCCACCATCGAAGGAGCCAAAGGATAAGCAAATAGCAAAATATCAACAACAAGCTATATTCTTAGATACACCTGACTAAACAAAGCAAAGGACTGTACCACATCCTCAGAACAAACGATTAAAACATATCGAGGCCCGAAGCGCCGTCAACACTAAGGTATGATCATCTCCCTTTTATAAGTTACATTTTACACTAACTTGAGTGTAGGTATCCGATTGAAACGGCCGAAGAACTTTCCAACTCGAAGGCCTTAGGCTCCAAAAGCGTATGTTGCACTCTTTTCCTTCGACCGGGTTTTTATCCCAATAAGGGTTTTATCGGCAAGGTTTTTAATGAGGCAACATCCATTTGCTACCTAAGGAAGACACAACAAGTATTCAAGGCTTCTCTTTAATCAACCTCGACTACTGGGGGGCATCCCCCGGAAGGTCACCTCATCGGAGAAGCCAAGATGTGCTAAATGGTGTCTCAATAGGAAAATGATGTACCGGGCCAAACGGTAGAGCAAACCGTGTCCGTATAGAATAATCGAGCCCTTAGCAGCAAAAACGTGTATACTTGTACCAAGTAATCAAAGAATACTTTCCCCTCCATCAAAGTATTTTGCGTTTCAAAGAAGTTTAGTATTTTTTACCAAAACGTCTCTAGAGCCAAAAATGTCCCGAACACTAGGGGACTTACGACAAAAAATCGAAGTCGTATGACCTCCGGGTCGGAAGCTTCGAACTTGTAAGCCCTCAATGAGGCAACATCAAGGTTTCAAAAACACCTCCAGAAGCCAAAAACTCCCGAACACTCGGGGACTGACGTCAAAAACTTGAAACCGTATGATCCGTGGTCGGAAGCTTCAAACTCGTAAGCCCTCAACGAGGCAACGTCAAGTCTACTAAAATGGCTCCAGAGCCAAGAAAACTTTCAATGTCTCGGGGACTACCACCAATTGCCATCCCACTGACTTATCAAAACCCGAGGCCATAAGACCCCATATGGGCAACCTCAACCTCGTAAGACTTTTATAAGGCAACACCAAAAACTGTAAGACCTCAAGCAAGACATGAACCATATTTGTACCAAGTAACAAAAACTGTAAGACCTCAAGCAAGGCATGTAAAATTATAAGACCTTACAAAAAGGCATTACCCCGATCTTAAAGTTAAGGCTATATATTCGAACTTGTAAGACCCCTAAAAAGGCATACCCTCGATATAGACGCCAAAACTACTTCATTCGGGAACTAAAAGGCTACGGCCAAACATAAATGACTATGGTCATAAGGATTTGGCCAAACTAACGCGACTCGGGGATGCCTGACCGTCACTATAAAATCACGGGCCTTCAATTACTTCGAAAAGAACCGGTTAAAAAGGCTACCCTCGACATAGGCAAAAGAGCTTCGACCATGTTAGCTCCAAACTATAAGCTTCAAAACACTCAGCCACCGAGCAAAACCTCCCGAGGTGCTCATTCATCGCCACATAATGACTCACAATCAAGGTTTTTATCAAATCATCGAAGAGTCAGGCAAACACAATTTCAAAAAGTCCTTAATGAGGGAAAAATAAAGCCTATATTAGAGGTCGTACCGACCCAATGCGTAAGAGCCACTGCCGCCAGCCCATAATAGAGGTCGTACTGACCCAATGCGTAAGAGCCACTACCGCTAGCCCATATTAGAGGTTATACCGACCCAATGCGTAAGAGCTACTGCCGCCAGCCCATATAAAAGGTCGTACTGACCTAATGCATAAGAGCCACTACCGCCAATCCATATGAGAGGTCGTGCCGACCTAACGCGAAAGAGCCTAAGGGACAACTTTAAATTCAAAAACATAAGGGTCAATAAGCTCGAGTCGAAACCCGACTCGGAGATTGAACCCGAAACAGTTAACTGAATATGCCTAAGAGCAAAAACATAAGAGCATAAAACGCCGGATTATACTAAAAGGTCGTATCGACCCAGTGCATAAGAGCCTAGGGGCCAACTTAAAATTCAAAACTTGAAGATCAATAAACTAAAGTCAAAACCCGACTCAAAGATCGAACCCAAACACAGTCAGAAATGCCTAAAGGCAAACGCATAAGAGCATGTGGGCCAGCTCGATGAGTCTCGAGGCCATATTGAAAGCCTAAGGGTTTTTACCCCAAGGCCCAACTTATCCGGCCAATCATTGACAAAGCATCAAAATTCAAAGCAAAGAAAGATGTACACATCCAAAGAAGAATGGACCCAAAGGGTTTCCTTTTATAATTACATAAGGCTTCACTTACAAAGTCTTATAGAAACACCATACACAAGATTGAAAAGAAAAAAAGCTTAAGCCTACATTCCCTTTGGGGATTGTGTCCCACCGGCCTCCTCCCCGTTGTCTTCAACATCGGGCAGAAGGAACTTGTCATCATATTCATCGGCCTTTCCCTTTTTTATCTCTTTCGAGAGATCAAAGACCCTAGCGTAGATCTCCTCGAGGGTTTCCCTTCAAGATTTGCACTGATCATACTCCTTGCTTCTGCTCTTACGGTCAAAATCCCCTCTTATCTAAGCTCGAGCGTCAGCAAAATCCTTCAGATAGACGGCCACTTTCTTATCAGCCTTAGTTCGGATTGCTTCAGCTTCAGGCTGGGCATCCACGACTTCGACCTTCATCTTCAGAAGCTCAGACTCGAGCCTTGTAATAATGTCCGTTCGGACCAAGCTATTCTCACGAGCGTTATGGAGTTATACTTCGAGGATGGAAGCCTTGGATGAAGCATTCTTCTTAGCCTCAACCTGGGCATCCACCCGAGCCTTTAGCTCATCGCACTCACACTTGGCTTGACCAACTTTGCTCCAAAGGCATTCCAGTTCCTCCATCATTTTGTACAACTAAAGTAAACGAAACATTAGCCTTAGAAGATAGAAGAGGAAACACGCACTCCTTTGGATCAAAAATTACCTGCTCCTCAAGGTAGCTTTCATAGTTCAGACTTTGACTCGCCTCATACCGCAAGTGTGCCAACTCATCTTTTGTTTCATCGCAAAGAAGCCTGAGGGATTTCTCCCCATCCACAACTTTTTGCAGCATGGCCTCATGACGAAGCAGCTCAGACTTGAGCTTGTTAAAATCCTATGAAGGAGAAACTCGATAAGAGAGTAAAAATTGCAAAAACTATAAAACCAATACGATCGACCAAAACTCACCACAAAGTAGAGCCGTTGAGCTTCCTCAAAAGTCGAGCACACATCTACTAGTCTGGCTCCATCAACCCCAGTAGAACTACTCCTAGTTGGGATACAGTTGCTTGATATATGTGGCCCCTGGCTTCGAACATCCCTCAAAGTACCTTCGATGGGAGAAGAAGTTGACGGCAGGGAACCCTCATTCCTCGAGGTACCTTCGACGAGAAAAGAAGATGGCGGCGGAGGAGGGACCATTTTTCTTAACCCAAAGATCGCAGGCTCAACTGATACATCCTCTCTGAGCCTCTAGGCTGGACTCGTATTGCTATAAGCACCGTCGCCCTGCGAGGTCCCTTTTTGCTTATTATTATTATTCCTCGGCCTCGGAGCTGACGATCCTTCTCCCTCTCCAAGAGGGAACGATCTTGCCTCAAAGAACTCCCCAATACCTATGATGATAGAGTTAGTACGCATAAAAAGAAAGTTCCTTTCAAAAAAAGAAGCAAATCATATAGCACGTACCATGGTATTTTGCCTCTCATCTTCCCTTAGACAAGTCTCGCCACTTACGTTCATCATAAGTCGAGTTGGTCGCCAACCTCCAAGCCCAATCCGTCAGGTCGGGGACCTCGTATGGCATTTATGGAAATACTACATAAAAGGAAAGAAAGGTGCATTTACGGAGCCCGCCTCCGCCATAAGCAAAACGACGAAGGCACAAGTGTACCACTTACGTGTAAAATTCCATTCCTCAGGAAATGGCAGAAACTCTGCTGGGATAATGTCAACAGTCCGTACTCGGACGAATCGGCTCATCCATCCCCGATCCCCATCTTTTTCATTATCGACAACGAAGGGCCTGGTGGATTGGCATTGTAGGGTTAGTAGGCCTCAGTGGTGAAAAGGCTGGTACAACCTGATGAGATGACTAAGGGTGAGCTCAAGCCCTACTTCCTCCGCAAAGAATCTCATCATCAATTCTATCCTCCAAAATGATGGATGAACCTGTGCTAAATAGCCTGATACTTTCGACAGAAGACGAGCACAACCCTATCAAGGGGACCCAATGTAAAAGGGTACGTGTATACGTTCAAAAACCTCTCGACATGATCTATGATTCTCTCTCTCGAGGAAGGTACCTGCATTACTACCTTTTCCCCCCATCTTCAATTTTTCCTCATTGGCTCAAGGTGCCCCTCTCGTATTAAATAAATAAACTTCGAGGCATACTCCCAATGACCCTGAACGTTGGGAGGTTTTTCTGACAAAAAGTCCCCCTCGAAACAAAATGTCCCAAGGTTGGCTCACCTGACACCGGCGGTGCACCACCAACCAGGCGAGAACTAGAGGCGGAACTTCCTTCTCCTTGCCGAACGGATCCTGGCGTAGCAGTTTTTAACTGTGGTAAAATAAGAGAATTAGAGCAGGAATTTGAGCGAGGGATTCAAAGTTAAAATGGTGAAGGACCTAACGCAGGAAAGAAGAACTCTATGAAGGAGGATAGCTACTCAGAATAGCGGAATCCTCAAAGGAGGGAAGATATAGAGCAAGCGGTGACTGTCCGCCTGCCTCAAAGGCCAATTAAAAATATTGACTAAGCCATTATTACTTTAGGAATATGTACCGGTGGGATCGCCTCGGACGTTTAATAACCATGTCATACAATTAACATTGTCGTAAGATGATTTGTGGATCAAAGACCCCCGCATCAACCTAGCCTCAAGACGGTACCCGATCTCGAGGATTTCTGCTTCCATGACTAAAGGCTCTAAGGAGCCATTGATATCACTATAAGCCTTGAAGATGGTGCTCGATATCGAGGATCTCTGTCAAAATGAAAGATAAGCTCTAAATATCTACTCATATAAGCCTGGCCTCGAGGTGGTACCCTACCTCGAGGATTTGTGCAATCGCGAATACGGGTCATTCACCTGATTCTTTGGCCCTCGAGCTACCTGTGCCCGAGCCAATTTTCACTCAAAAACTACTAATAAAGCCATAGGGCTATTTTTTGCATTCGAATCAAGTTAAACGTCCTCTCGGTTACTTTAATCTAGGGGCTATCCGAGTCCAGGCGTACCCTCATCCGGGGTCTATCTATACCACCTTAGGCTATCTTCACTCTAAGTTCAAAACAAGTTTTTAGGTCGCCCGAGCTTGAGCGAGCTCTCACTCGGGGACTGTCTTTGAAAGACTAAGGGCTATTTTTATTCTTAGAGGCTCAAGAAAATTATCCCTCGAGGATTATCGACGGGGTCTAAAAGGCCTAAGTTTTGTTCTAAAAATCGAGGCCTCACTCCCACCCGATTTGAAGTCTACGGTTCATATAACCTAAGTTTGTATCAAGTCAACCCGGACTTGGTCCGAGGAACGGCAAAGGATCCCAGGAGAAATCATATTTACCAATTAAAAACCAAGGAAATTCCTATGCCCAGGTCCAGTATTTGGACCGATCGGCAAAATCACATGCTCCGATTCTTCACAAACACAAATAAAAGGAAATCCGGCATAAATTAGGGACAAATTGAAGAAACACTTTTCATTAGTAAACGATGATTACAAGATCCCATGAAGGTTCCTTACACATAGTTACAAAAGCCCCAAAGGGTCCTTATAAAGAAACCAAAAAGTAATGGCTAAAAGTCTAATCTACTCTCGAGGATGCATCTTCAGAAGCCATTTCTGCGAGAACCATTCCCTCGGGGACCCATCTCGACCTTTCCAAACGATGTCTTCAAGAACCCCTTCCGAGGCGGAAAAGGATGAAGAAGCAGAAAATGATGAAAAAGTAGAAAAAGATGAAGAAGTGGTTGTGTGAAAAATTTGGCGAGTGTGGGTCTGATTAGCACTACTATTGTGAAGCCACTTCATGAGACGTTGCACTAGTGTGGGATGCAACAGTTAGTAGATGGTATCACCTCACTCCACGGAAAGCAAAAGGAGTGAAGCACCGCCCCAGGATGTTAAGAGAGATGAACAGAAGTTCATAGTCCGCATATCCTTTAATGCGAAGATAATTTGAGATTTCTCTCTCATTTTTTCGAGCCAACAACAACAACAACAACAACAACAACAACAACAACAACAACAAAAAACTAGTGCAATCCCACTTAGTAGGGGAAAGCTCTGGGAAAGGTCCATGGCATAACTGATGAGAACACTGTCGTGTGATCTTATGGCCACATGCTTCAAACATGGGAAATAGCGTTAGATGAGGACGAAGAGAAGAAAGATGTAAAAGGCTGTTGAAGAACGATTGAATGAAGTTTTAGTTCAACAAATCTTCTATCTATAGAAAAGGTGGCAGCGTAACTGACGGTGCAATCAATGTCTTTAGAAAACGTATCAACAGGCACAATCAATGCCTGTTGGGAGACGGATCGGCGGCCATATTATCGCCTTGAGAAAGTAAATCGGCGATACATTAAATGTTCCTAGGAAAGACATATCGATGGTATGTCTCAGTTATTGGAAAAGTTAATGTCATAAGCATGAAATCACCACAAGAGGCTTGAGGAGATCAGTGGCAAAACCGTTTCTTATCATTTTAATCTAATAAACGTGGGGACTATCTGTATATAGTAAAAACTAGAGGGCTCAATTTTATGATCATAGGGCGCCTCGTAGAGACCGCCCCCGGAAGGCTCAAAGTTTAGCTTGGAGTTCGCCCCTAAGGGTTCATAATGATCGACCTCGAGGCAATATAAAGCAACGGTTATGGCACACTAGCGGGAAGTTCCCAAGGCATATGATTAAAGCTGACCTAGCCTACTATGCTACTTCAAGCCCGTACAATGGCATTGAATGGTTGTGCCAACCTTATGTCCTTTTAATAAATGCACTTTGTATTATGTTATGATTCCCCTCATCTATAAATGGGATCCTTATCATTTTGTAAAAGATATATACTATACACTACATCCAATACAAGAACATTCTCTGCGCTCTAACTCAAACATACTCTCTATTTGATCCTATTGCTTACTTTATTGTCTTACTTATATTTATTACATTTCATTAATTGTTCTTCATTTACTGCTCATTATTGGTCATAAAGAGCCGCCATCAAATTTATCATAACTGTTAATCCTCCATCGACTGCCCTTAGCCGGGAATCTGACTCGACCTCGAGGCCCGTATACGCAAGCTTGAGGCCCTGATTTCCAGCCATTCGGTTTGATTATTGCACTATCTACAAGCTATTATCTTATTTTCTAATCTTTCACTGAGCATCTATTGCCTAACAACTAGCATAAAAATAGATCACATATTTTTAGAACCACAAATTCAAATCTAATTGTTATTACTATTTTCAAGGTAAACAAATATTATAATAGCTTAAGAAATCTATGGGTAACCGCATCGCATGTATGTTTCGTGAGCAGGGTAATTTATTCAAAAAGTTTCAAGATGAATTTCCATTATTTTGAAAAAGAATCAAGAAAGAGATATGACTTAAATGTTAAATTTATATTTAACCGCGTCACATGTATGATTCGCGAGCGGGGTAATTTTTTAAATTTATATTTGACCACGTCACATGTATGATTCGCGAGCGGGGACCGCATTGCATGTATGATTCGCGAGCGAGAAAATAGATAAATCTATGGTTCGTGTTGTTCGACCCTCGGCAATGCACATTTACATTTATATTGGATCGGGCCGAACGTCCTCGGTGAAAATTACGTGTGATAATATAACTGGAAATCCTTTTTATAATTTGTATAATTCATCGTGGAGAGATTATTTGTTCTAGATAAAGGAAGTGTTTTGTGGTTCTTTAATATTAATGAAAGAATTATTCAGCTATTTTCTTGTTATGAGTTTTGTTGTTATCTCTATAAATCATGCTTATTTAGAATTTCATATTATAATATTGTTGGACTACTAGTGAGTGTCAGAGTCGGCCTTTTGTCACTACTTCTTCGAGGTTAAACGGGATACTTACTAGATACACGTTGTTTTCGTACTCATACTATACTTGCGTACACTTTGATGTACATGTACATGTATGGATAATGGACTTGGGGGAAGGGGCGGGGGTGAACTTGGTTGACACGGGGGGGGGGGGGGGGGGGTGAGCTGCATCTTATGAGACGATCTGCATCCAGCAGAGTCTCCTTCAGAGTACTTATACCTTTCTTTCTGTCCAAATTTATATTCCGGACAATTATTGTATTTTATTTTACTTTCTAGTAAATGCTCATGCACTTGTGACACCGGGTTCTGGGATGATTATGGGAATTTAGTATTGAAATTGGAAAACGTTAATATTATTCCTTAAAGTTTATTTGTTACTAGTACAATTTGAAGAAATTTATGTTTTCTCAGAAATGCTAAAAGGAGAATTTAATTGACTATTTAGTGTTGGCGGGTCTGACAGTGGTGTCCGGTGCCTTCACGACCTTATATGGATTTTGGGTCGTGACAATAAATAGATCATTTGTTCTTTTAGAAATAGGTTTGTTTCATGAAGTAAAAGGACATTTCAGAAGCAATGTTCAACGAATTACATGACCATGAGTCCATAAGCTTCACGACAATTCAGTTTTGTAAGGATTAATGTCTCTTAAGCTATCATTAGGAGAAAGTATGTCAAAATAATTTCATACTTCAAGCTTAGTCTTCAAAAAATTTAGAAATTTGACTAGTTTTAAAATAAGGGGCATTTGTAGACATATAAATTTGTTGAATTAATTTCATAAATTAATTTGGACTATATTTTAAATTTAAGATATATTAGTCCAAATAAATTTATTGGGCTAATATAATTGGATTAATTATTTCATTTCAATAAATATTGGTTGGAATAACCCTTTAGTTGGGCTACAAATGATGAGCCCACTTCATTATGCCCAATATGCCGTCTTCCTAGAGGCCTAGTTTGGTACCACGTGTCAAATGACATAGCACACCAAGTCAAATGAAAGAGCCAATAGGATCGTGTCACGTATTAAAATGACTAAGCATGCCTTATCAAATTAAAAGACCATAAAAGCGCATCACATGTGCAAGTGATATGTTCTAGCCAATCAAATGCCGCATTATCACGCTTCAATCTGATTGGCGGGAAAAAGTTTGTTCTCATCACAACTTTTTCATTCCACAACTATAAATAGGGGTTATCATAACTCAGAAAAAGGACTAGAAGTTATAACAAGAAGACACAAAGGAGCTCGTGGATCAAAGACCACAAATCTGTGCAAACTGCAAGTGTTTAAGTATTCAAGCACTTCAACACAAATTTCAAGTAATCAAGATCAAGAACGAAGTCAAATCAAATGGTTTTCAAGATCAACGCTACTTGTTCATGATAAAATTCGTAGCAACAATCAAAGCGTTTGCGACTAATAAATTAAATTCAAATCAAATACTACGATTATTGTCTGCAGATGTCGTGATAAATTACTGTAGACAATTAAAATTTCATTAAATTTAAATCCACAAGTAATTTTGGGATTTTATCATATATTAAATACACATTAGTCCAAATAATACTATGGGCTAGTATAATCGGATTGATTATTTAAATATAAAATAAAATTATTTAAATAACAGTTCAATATATAAAAGGGTCAAAAAGACCAATTAACGAGCTAGCTCAATAGATATTGAACTATTATTTAAATCACTTTATTTTAGATTTAAATAAAGTAAGGTTTTCTTGGCTCGCTAAATATAGCCTTTACTATGAAAGATTTGTTGTCAAATAAAGTAGGGTTTTCTTGACAACAAATCTTTCATAGTAAAGGCGTGGAGTCCAAGGAAAAAATCACAAACTACGAAATGCATAAAGTCTTTATTTGGGTGAAATTGTTTGGCCAAGAATTCAAGTACTAGAGCCCTAAGGGGCTAAGCAAGATTGGAAGTTTGATCGGCAAGCCCCTAATAGTGGATCATAACATAGAAAAGAAAATGGGATTGAATTTTGCAAAGCTATTAGTCGAGGTTGATATTGACACTAATCTTCTAGAAAAAGGTATTCTTCTTTGAGGTCTAGCTATTAATTACCAACTTTTTGTCACGACCCTAAACTGCCCCGGTCGTGATGGTCACGATACTAGGCAAGCCGATTTAACACTAATAACATAAAGGGGTCTTTGTAAATTAATTTCCAAATCAATTCTGAGCACAAGTATTTCATTTTAATATAACAAAATACGCGGAAAAACAAATATGCAAATACATCCACACTACTTGATCCTGGTGTCACTAGTCATGACCCACTAAGATATTGTTCAATATTATCTACTCAATACAAGATAAGACTAAAATAGATAATACTAAGGATAGGAAGGAGAAAGGAAGGGGTGCGGACGCCGTGCAACTACCTTGCTATCTGCGGAAAATACTCAGAAGTTGCTGGATGCTCTCATGGACACTCTGGCACCTGGATCTGCACACAAGTGCAGGGAGTAACGTGAGTACACCAACTCAGTAAGTAACCAAAGTAAATAAAGGCTGAGTACAATGACGAGCATTTAAATCATATACATAGTCTAACATAGAATCTCAATAGAAATAACAAAGTCAAATCTGTAGTTCAATTTATGAACATCTCGCAAAAACTCTAGTTTTAATGAAAGTCATTTAAATCATTTGTTCAACATTTTTCAATAGAGGTTTAATATAAAAAATGAGTGAAAACAGTGATTTCATAAACAAGCCCCTCGGAAAAAGTATCACTCATATATATAGCCCCTCGGGCAAGCTTCTCAGTCACTCATGACTCAACTCTCATCAATCAGCACTCACACTCAGCACTCCCGCTCAATAGATATATCATAAGAACAACAGATGGGGCTTGCAGCCCGATCCGTAAATATATAAAGTCGATTGCGCTCATTAGGGGGTGCAGACTCCGGAGGGGATCCTACAGCCCAAGCGTTATATCGCTGTGGCGTGTACCCCGATCCAATACATATCAATATCGCTGCGGTGTGCATCCCGATCCATATACATATAAATATCGTTGCAGCGCGTAGCCCGATCTATAACTATATATATATATATATATATATATATATATATATATATATAATCCTCACCATCAGGTCCTCGACCTTTCTCAGTCATTAACCTCACAACCACTCGGGGCATTTCAGTGAAAAATCATAGAACTCAGCCCAAACCGTTTTCATATATTTAAAAGTAGAGTAATGAAACTGAATCAACAATAAACAGGCAAAAATCATGACTGGGGATATGCTTTTGAATCAAAACAGTGTGAGGATAGTAGTAAAATACCCCTGAGGGTCAAACAGTTCGGCACAAGGCCCCAAACATGGCATTCAGCCCAAGTTAACAGATTCATTTCTAAAAATACATAAATATCATATAGAGTTTATCAAAATATGCAACTCTACAGTTGCCACGGGACGGACCAAGTCACAATCCCTACGGGTGCACGCTCACATACCCGTCACCTAGTGTGTGTGTCACCTCATTTATCAAAATAGTATGAATTTTCGGGGTTTCATACCCTAAGGTCTAGATTTACAATCGTTACTTACCTCAAACCGGACGAAAATCTACTCCACAATGCCCTTGCCTCTCGACTCGGCCTCAAATCGTCCCGAATCTATCCAAAATCAGAATTACAACATCAATACAAGCCATAGGGACAAAGCCCATGCAAAAATTATTAAATTAAACTTAAAATTCCGAATTGGCCAAACCCGACCCTCGGGCCCACATCTCGAAATCCGATAAAAATTACAATACTAGAATACTTATCCTCTCATGAGTCTATACATACCAAATTAATCAAAATCGGACCTCAAAAGGCCCCTCAAATCCCTAATTTAAACTCTCCAATTTTAAGCCCTAATTTCTCAAATTTTCACCCCGAATCTCTTCAATTTCCATGTTTAATCAACTAAAATTCACCATAGATACGAGTATTAAGTTCAAAAATCTTACCTCAACAAGTTTTGCCTTGACTCTCTTCAAAACCCTCCAAAAGCTCTAATCCCGTCTCAAAAATGGTGGAAATGGGCAAAAATTCGTGAAGGGTTTAATTTATACCTTCTGTCCAGGCATTTTCGCATCTGCGGACAATATTTTGCACCTGCGGGCCGCTTCTGCGTCCAAAAATCCGCATTTGCAGAATTCACTTAACTCCTCAAACGCCGCACCTGCGACCCAGGTCTCGCACCTGGGGGCTCACAGATGCGGTCCAACCTTCCGATCCTGCGACCAATACCTCTTCTGCGGCTCACACCTGTGGTCCCCAATCCGCAGGTGTGGTTATGATAGAAAACTGCAGTTTCAGCTGCAACTCCAATTTTTCCAACTCTTTGATAACCCGTTGAAATCATCCCGAGGCTCGGGACCTCAACCAAACCTACCAACAAGTCATATACCACTATTCAAACTTATTTCAAACTTCGAAACACTCAAAACAACATCGAAACACCAAATCACCCTCGGATTCAAGTCTAAGGATTTTCAAACTTCCGAATTCCTCAACTGATCCAAAAACATATCAAACGTCATCTGAATGACCTGAAATTTTGCACACACATTACAAATGTCACAATGGACCTAATCAAATTTTTGGAATTCCATTCGGACCCCGATATCAAGATTTCCACTGCCGACCGGAAAATGCCAAATTTCCTATTTTGCCAATTCAAGCCTAAATCTACCACAGACCTCCATATTACATTCCGAACATGCTCCTATGTCCAAAATCACCTAGCGAAGCTATTCGAACCATCAGAAATTACATCCGAGAACTTCTACACATAAGTCAATATCCAGTTGACTTTTCCAATTTAAACTTCCAAATAAGAGACTAATTGTCTCATTTCACTCCATGACCATTCCAATCACAGAACAACCAACACGATATGACGAAATACAGCTGAACCATACATAAAGATGCAGGAATGGGAGAACGAGACTATAACTCATGAGACGACCGGCTGGGTTGCTACATCCTCCTCCTCTTAAACAAACGTTCATCCTCAAACGAGTCAAGAAATATACCTGAAACCTCAGATAGGTGAGGATATCTCCTCCGCATATCCCACTCGGTCTCCCAAGTAGCCTCCTCCACGGGCTGACCTCTCCACTGCACTTTCACTGAAGCTATATCCTTCGATCTCAACTTTCGGACCTGCCGCTCCAAAATAGCCACTGGCTCCACATCATAGGTCAAATCATTGTCTAACTGAAAAGTGCTGAAATCCAAAACATGAGACAGATTGCCAATATACTATCGGAGCATAGAAACATGAAATACCAGATGCACACTCGACAAGCTGGGTGGCAAAGCAAGCTCAGAAGCCACCTCCCCAATCCTCCGAAGCACCTCAAATGACCCAATGAACCGAGGACTCAATTTACCCTTCTTCGCAAATCACATAACACCCTTCATGGGTGAACCTTCAGTAGAACCTTCTCCCCAACCAGGTAAGACGCATCACGAACCTTCCTGTCAGCATAACTCTTCTATCTCGATTGCACTGTACGAAGCCGCTCCTGAATTACTCTCACCTTGTCCAAAGCATCCTGTACCAAATCTATCCCCAAAAGCCTGGCCTCGACCAACTCAAACCATCCTACTGGATATCTACACCGTCTCCCATATAAAGCCTCATATGGAGCCATCTGAATACTCGACTGATAACTGTTGTTATATGCAAACGGTAGAAACTGATCCTATGAACCCCCTAAGTCAATGACACAAACGCGTAACATGTCCTCCAATATTTGAATAGTGCGCTCAGACTGCCCATCCGTCTGAGGGTGAAAAGTTGTGCTCATCTTAACCTGAGTACCCAACTCTCTCTGCACGACCCTCCAAAACTACGAAGCGAACTGAGTGCCTCTATCTGAAATGATGGAAAATGGAACCCCATACATGCGAACAATCTCTAGGATATAAATCCCAGCTAACCGCTCCGAAGAATAGGTAGTACACACATGAATGAAGTGTGCGAACTTGTTCAGCCGATCCAAAATCACCAAATAGCATCGAACTTCCTCAAAGTCCATGGGAGTCCAACTATAAAATCCATGGTGATCCGCTCCCACTTCCACTCTGGAATATCTAACCGCTAAAGCAAGCCACCCGGTCTCTGATGCTCATATTTTACCTGCTGACAATTGAGACACCAAACTACAAATCCCACAATAGCCTTCTTCATTCTCCTCTACCAATAGTGCTATCTCAAATCCTGATACATCATCGTGACACCCGGATAGATGGAGTACCATGAGCTATGAGCCTCCTCTAGAATCAACTCCCGAAGCCCATCCACATTGGGCACACATATCCAGCTCTACATCCTCAATACCCTATCATCATCAATAGTCACATCTCTGGCATCGTCGTGCTGAACTTTGTCCTTGATGACAAGAAAATGAGGATTATCATACTGGCACTCTCTAATGCGATCAAACAAGGAAAACCAAGAAACCACACAAGCTAAGACCCGATTGGGCTCCGAAATAGCCAACCTCACGAATCGATTGGCCAAGGCCTGAACATCAACTACAAGAGGTCTCTCCCCAATAGGAATATATGCCAAACTGCCCATGCTCACCGCCTTCCTACTCAAGGCGTTGACCACTACATTAGCCTTTCCCAGATGGTAAAAGATAGTGATATCATAATCCTTTAACAGATCCAACCATCTCTGCTGCCTCAAATTAAGATCCTTCTACTTGAACAAGTGTTGGAGGCTACGATGATTAGTAAACATTTCACAAGACACACCATAAAGATAATGCCTCCAAATCTTCAATGCATGAACAATGGCAGCCAACTCCAAATCATGAACAGTGTAGTTCTTCTCATGGGGCTTCAACTGATGAGAATCATAAGCAATCACTCTACCCTCCTGCATCAACACACATCCAATACCAACTCGGGAAGCATCACAATATTCTGTATAGGAATCTGAAGCTGATGGCAAAACTAACACTGGAGCTGTGGTCAAGCCAGTCTTGAGCTTCTAAAAGCTCTCCTCACACTCATCCGACCACCTGAATGGAGCATCCCTTTGGGTCAATTTGGTAAAGGGTGATGCAATAGATGAAAATCCCTTGAATGAACTGACGGTAATAACCCAACAAACCAAGAAAGCTGCGAATCTCTGTGGTTGATGACGGTCTGAGCTAACTCTAAACTGCCTCTATCTTCTTTGGATCAACTTGAATACCCTCACTAGGCATCATGTGCCCCAAGAAAGCCATTGAACTGATCCAGAACTCACACTTGGAGAACTTTGTATAAAGCTTCTCCTCTCTCAACCGCTACAATACAACTCTCAAATGCTTAGCATGCTCCTCTTGACTATATGAGTACACCAGAATATCATCAATGAAAATAATCACAAACGAGTCGATATAAGGTCAAAACACGTTGTTCATGAAATGCATGAACGCTGCTGGGGAATTGGTCAGCCCAAAAGACATCACAAGGAACTCATAATTACTATATCTGGTCCTGAAAGCCATCTTAAGAATATCTGAGTCCCTGATCTTCAACCGGTGATAACCTAACCGGAGGTCAATCTTGGAGAACACTTTCGCTCCTTAAAGTTGGTCAAATAAATCATTAATACAAGGCAAATGATACTTCCAATGTACATCCTCATTATGTCGTCCTTCTTCTTCTCAAATAGAACAGACGCACCCCAATGCGACACACTAGGCCGAATAAACCCCTTATCAAGGAGTTCCTGAAGTTGCTCCTTCAACTCCGCCGGTGCCATATGATACGGTGGAATAGAAATGAGCTGAGTGCCTGACACCAAATCAATACCGAAGTCAATATCCCTGTTTGGTGGCATGCCCGACAGGTCTGCAGGAAACACAACCGGATAGTCCCTCACTATTGGAACAGAATTAGTGGTAGGAGTCTCTGCACTGACATCCCTCACAAAGGCTAAGTAAGAAAGGCAACCCTTCCCAACCATCTGCTGGGCTTTTAGAAATAAAATCGCCTTACTGGGAACAAAATTAGTCGAACCTCTCCACTCAATATGTGGCACACCCTACATAGCCAATGTCACTATCTTATCATGACAATCCAATATAGCACGACATGGAGATAGCCAATCCATGCCTAATATCACATAAAAGTTCACCATACACAGCAACAAAAGGTCCACCCGAGTCTCTAGACCCCTAATAGTCACCAAACACGACCAATATACGCGGTTCATAATAATAGTATCACCCACCGGAGTAGATACACGAACATATGAAACAAGAGACTCACAGGGTGTATCCAATAACGAGCAAAATATGATGAGACATATGAAAAAGTGGAACCAGGATCAAATAACACAGATGCATCTCTGTGGCAAACTGAGACAATACCTGTAATCACGGGATCTGAAGAAATATCATCTGGTCTGGCAGGGAGTGCATAGAAATGGGCCTGACCACCACCTAATTGACCTCCCACTCTAGGGCAACCCCTAGCTTCCTGGGTGGGTGGTAAAGTAACTGGTGCTAAAGTCGAGGGCTAACTCCTCTGTTGAGATGGACCCCAAGGAGATGAGGACACTGTGTCCTCATATGCCCAAACTCTCCACACTCATAACAACTCCCTGGTATGGGGGATAGGGACTGAAGGGAATCCCTAGTACCAGATTAATTAGCAGAAGAACTTGGTACGGAAGAGCCTTGAACTGATGGAGCACGTGACGAACTCTGGGCTGGAAGGGCACTAAGTGATGAATGGACCTGATGAGAACTGTGAGAACCATGGCCCGATGATGCCCCACGATGAACTGGGCGAGCTGACTGAGCATGTCTAAATGGACGGCTTCTACCGTGCTGAAACTGGTCTCTCGGAGGAGCGCCACCACAATTACCAGATCCTCGAGACCTCTTGTCCTCCCTGTCATCTCACTCCTGGCGTCAAACTAACTCAATCTCTCGAGCAATATCAGCAACCTGCTCAAAAGTAGCACCTGACACCCTCTCTCTGGTCATGAGAATCCGAAGCTGATATGTGAGGCCATCCACGAACCTCATGATCCTCTATCTATCTGTAGGAACCAAACAAAAAGCATGATAAGATAGCTTTGAAAATATCATCTCATACTGCATCACAGTCATATCATCTTGACACAACTGCTCGAACTGCTTGTGCAGCTTCTTTCTATGAGACTGTGGCACAAACTTCTCCAAAAAGAGAGCAGAGAACTGCTGCCAGGTAAGGGGTGTTGCATCAACAGGCCTACACCTCTCATAAGCCTCCCATTAAGTAAAGGCAGCTCCTGAAAACTGAAAAGTCGTGAACGAGACCCATTGGTCTCCAAAATACCTATGGTCTGAAGCATCCTCCGACACTTATCCAAGAAACCCTGGGCATCCTCACCCTCTGCACCACTGAAAGTCGGGGGCTGAAGTCTACCAAATATCTCCAAGAAATGATGCTCGTCGTCAGGCATAACGGGTAGTATATAATCCTAAGCAGGTGTAACCGGCTGGGCTGGAGGTGCCCCCGGTGTCTGAAGTCCCTGCACAACCTGCTCAGGTGTGCGAGCGGCAGGAGTCTGGGTGCCTCCCCCGCCTGAGAAGCAGCTACAACCGTAGTAACTGAGACCGCCTGAGCCAGGACAGGGCACACTAATAGAATCTGGGATAGGGCCTTCTGAAGGCCAAGAATAACAATCGGCACAGGCGGTGCCTGAGCTGGTCCTGCTGGAGCGTCCGTAACTGGGATTTGATCGTGAACTAGGGTGGCTAGTGGATCTGCAGGTGCTGCCCTAGCTGCTGTGCGGGCTACACCCCTACCCCTACCACATCCTCGACCGCGACCTCGACCTCTAGTGGCCCCAACTGGTGGTACTGGTGGTCGTACGTCCTGACCGGTAGCACGTGTCCTCACCATCTGTGAGAGAATCGAATAACAGAGGTTTAGTACCAGAATCAACAGATTCACACGACAGGAATTTCAAGAATATGAAGCTTTTCTTAAAGGTTCTGCAACCGCCCGAGGATAAGTATAGACATCTCCGTACTGATCCGCAAGACTCTACTGAACCGGCTCATGACTCGTGAGACTAATGTAACCTAGGTTCTGATACCAACTTATCACGACCCTAAACCACCCCGGTCGTGATGGTGCCTATCACAGTACTAGGCAAGCCAATTCAACACTAATAACATAAAGGGGTCTTTGGTAAATTCATTTCCAAATCAATTATGAGCACAAGTCTTTTATTTTAATATAACAAAATACGAGGAAAAACAAATACGAAAATACATCCATATTGCCCGATCCTAGTGTCACTCATGAGCCACTAAGATATTGTCTAATACTATCTACTCAATACAAGATAAGACTGAAATAGATAATACTAAGGATAGGAAGGAGAAAGGCAGGGCTGCGAACGCCCTGCAGCTACCTTGCTATCTCCGGAAAATACTCAGAAGCTACTGGATGCTCTCACTCGGAGGCTCTAGCACCTCGATCTGCACACAAGGTCCTGGGAGTAACGTGAGTACACCAACTTAGTAAGTCACCAAAGTAAATAAAGGCTGAGTGCAGTGTCGAGTATTTAAATCATATACATAGTCTAATGTAGAATCTCAATAGAAATAACAAAGTCAAATCTGTAGTTCAATTTCCGAATATCTCACAAAAACTCCAGTTTCAATGAAAGTCATTTAAATCATTTGTTCAACATTTTTCAATAGAGGCTCAGTATAAAAGAAGAGTGAAAACAGTAATTTCATAAACAAGTCCCTCGGGCAAAGTATCACTCATATATATAGCCCCTCGGGCAAGCCTCTTAGTCACTCGTGACTCAACTCTCATCAATTAGCACTCATACTGAGCATTCCCACTCAATAGATATCTTATAACAATAACCGCTGCGGCGTGTAGCCAGATCCATAAATATATAAAGTCGACTGCACTCACTGGGAGTGTGCAGACTCCGGAGGGGCTCCTACAACCCAAGCACTATATTGTTGCGACGTGCAACCCAATCCAATACATATCAATATAGTTGCGGCATGCAGCCGATCCATATACATATAAATATTGTTGTGGCGTGCAGCCCGCTCCATAAATATATATATATATATATATATATATATATATATATATATATATATATATTCACTATCAGGTCCTCGGCCTCTCTCGGTCATTAACATTACAACCACTCGAGCATTTCAGTGAAAAATCAAGGAACTCAGCCCAAACAGTTTCATATATTTAAAAGTAGAGTAATAAAACTGAATCAACAATAAACAGGTAAAAATCATGACTGAGGATATTCTTTTGAATCAAAATAGTGTGAGGATAGTAGTAAAATACCCCTGAGGGTCCAAACAGTTCGGCACAAGGCCCCAAATATGGCACTGAACCCAAGTTAACAGATTTATTTCTAAAAACACATAAATATCATATAGAGTTTATCAAAATATGCAACTTTACAGTTTCCACGGGACAGACCAAGTCACAATCCCTATAGGTGCACGCCCACAAGCCAGTCACCTAGCATGTGCGTCACCTCATTTATCAAAATAGTTCGAATTTTCGGGGTTTCATACCCTCAGGTCTAGATTTACAATCGTTACTTAGCTCAAACCGGACGAAAATCTACTCCGAAATGCCCTTGCCTCTACACTCGGCATCAAAATCGTCCCGAATCTATCCAAAATCAGAATCATAATATCAATACAAGCCAAAGGGACAAATCCCACGCGAAAATTAACAAATTAAACTCAAAATCCCGAAATTGGCCAAACCCGACCCCCGGGCCCATGTCTCAAAATCCGATAAAAATCACAACATAAGAATCCTTATCCTCTCACGAGTCTATACATACCAAAATCATCAAAATCGGACCTCAAATGACCCCTCAAATCCCTAATTTAAACTCTCCAATTTCAAGCCCTAATTTCTTAATTTTTTACCCCTATTCTCTTCAATTTCCAAGTTTAATCAACTGAGAATCACTATAGATACGAGTATTAAGTTCAAAAATCTTATCTCAACAAGTTTCCCCTCGAATCCCTCTTCAAAACCCTCCAAACGCTCTAATCCCATCTCAAAAATGGTGGAAATGGGCAAAAATTCGCGAAGGGTTTAATTTATACCTTTTGCCCAGGCATTTCCGCATCTGCGGACAATATTTTGCACCTGCGGGCCGCTTCTGCGCCCAAAAATTCGCACATGTGGAATTCACTTAACTCCTTAGACAATGCATCTGCGACCCAAGTCTTGCACCTGCGGGCTCGCAGATGCGGTCCAGCCTTCCGCTCCTACGACCAATACCGCTTTGCATTCTTCTCTCCGGTTCTGTGGCTCGCACCTGCGGTCCCCATTCTACAGGTGCAGTTATGACAGAAAACAGTAGCTTCAGCTATAACTCCAATTTTTCCAACTCTCCGATAACCCGTCGAAATCATCCCGAGATCCTTGGGACCTCAACCAAACCTAACAACAAGTCATATACCACTATTCAAACTTATTCCAATCTTTGGAACACTCAAAATAATATTGAAATACCAAATCACCCTCAAATTCAAGCCTAAGGATTTCCAAAGTTCCGAATTCCGCAACCGATTCAAAAACCTATTAAACCTCATCCGAGTGACTTGCACACACGTCACAAATGACACAACGGACCTACTCAAATTTTCGGAATTCTATTCCGACCCCGATATCAAGATTTCCACCGCTGACCGAAAAATGATTAATTTCCAATTTCGCCAGTTCAAGCCTAAATCTACCAAGGAACTCCAAATTATATTCCGAACACGCTCCTAAGTCCAAAATCACCTAACGAAGCTATTCGAACCATGAGAAATCACATCCGAGAACTTCTACACATAAGTCAACATCTGGTTGACTTTTCCAACTTAAACTTCCAAATAAGAGACTAAGTGTCTCATTTCACTCCATGACCATTCCGAACACAGAACAACCAATACGATATGATGAAATACAACTGAACAACATATAAAGAAGCAGAAATGGGGTGAACGGGACTGTAACTCATGAAACAACCGACCGGGTTGTTACACTTTCCTAGAAGGGTTAAAGTTTTATGTGCTCTTTAGGCGTATTAGTTTGGTTTGTATGATATATTTCATATTTATTATCAAAAAAAAAAAAAAATTGTGCATTTGCACACATCACTAGTTATATATGTATTAAGTTGCATCTGCTTTCCAATGCCTAATAATAAGTAAAAGAGTCCATGTTTCAATAATTTCAGACAAATAATCCTAAAACAACTTCGGGAATATTGGCTTACGAAAGGGAGTGTAATTTGACGCAAATAAAAAAAAATTGGATCTAAACAGTTACAGATAATTTAAGGCGTGGCAAGATATATAAGAGTCAAAATCGGAAAATTAATCGAGATAAAAAGTAAAATAAATTATATATATACATCAAGAAGGCCAATCGCTTTATTCTGACCAATAAGGTCAAATCAAGTTGTTGCATTAAAGGTGTCGTAGCCAAATATCACGGTTTCAAATAAGTCCCTTTAAAAGGTGGTATTGTTTGAATGAATTGTTGGGGCATAACAGAGGCGGATCCAGGATTTTAGGAGGCTGGGTGCACCACTATCCAATCACCGTTTGAAAACTTACCTTGGAGAACTATCAATAATAATATCATTATTTATAGTTACAAGTACTAAGCTCAATATATTAAAATTAAATAACTAATCAAAAAGAGAGTGGTAAATGAAAAAAGAGGAAACTTAAAATTGAAAAGATTAAAACTGATTTAATTTTCATTTTTTATAGTTTTTGAAACTCAATGATTTAACTAAAAAAGAGAATAAAAAAAACACAGAAAAGAATCCAATAAAAATGAAAATTTAATTCAAGGATATATCAAAGGGTGAACCCAAAATAGAAGAATGCATGGAATAAAGAAAAAGAAAAAGAAAAAGAAAAAGAAAAAGGAAAGAAAGATATGGCTTGGGATTTGAACAGAAAAGAAAGATATGGCATGGGATTTGAACAGTAAAGTAAAGTAAAGAAAGAGAAATAGAGAAATAGAAAAAGAGAAAAATGGAAGATAGTATAGTGGGATTCGAACACTAAACCTAGGGGTCAATGGTGCACGTATACCCAGTAAGTATCCCGTCTAATCTCGAAGAAGTAGTGACGAGAGGTCGACTTCGACACTTACTAGTGGTCCAATAATTTCAAATACAGTAATGAAGTGAATAAAATGAAGCAGAGTAAACATATGAAATAAACATGTATAAAATATGTGGTACAATTCTCTTCTTTACAATTATACTCAAGCTCTCAACTAGCATGTTCCCTCCGTAACCGGAGTATAAATATAAAGGTATAGTGACTGTCATAAAATGGTTGTCATAATTCAAATCAGGGAAAGATCTTCAGATACACTGGCTTCTAGCCAAATGTTACGCACGAGTTCAATAAGAATGATGTGTATATATACATTTATAGGAAATGCCGAGGCGTACGGCCCGATCCAATATAAAAGTAAAATGTGCACTGTCGAGGGTCAAACGACGTGAACTATAGATGCATCTATAAACCTGCAGAGGCGAACGGCCCGCTCCCATGAGAGTGTGGTACATAAATCCTGCCGAGACGAATGGCCCGATCCCATAAGAGTGTAGAAAGAAATCCTCCGCTCGCAAATCATACATGTGACGCGGTCAAATATAAGTTTAACATTTAAATCATATCTCTTTCTTGATTCCTTTTAAAAATAAGGGAAATTTATCTTGTAGCTTTTTAAGGAAATTACCTCGCTCGCAAAACATACATGTGACGCGGCTACACATAGATTTCTTAAGCTTTTTGTGACATTTCTCAATTCTTTTCGAAAATACAAAGTTCAAATGAAACCTTTTAAATCCTATATTCTTCAATTTCACTACTTCCAAAACATTTAACGAGCAAACTCAATCTCGCTACCGTTCAAGGCAAGCAATAAATATAAATCAATAACAATATTAACAAGGCATGATGTAAGCCTAAAACTACCCAAAAATAGGTATAGCTAGTAGCTACGTACGGACTCTCGTCACCTCGTACGTACGTAGCCCCCACAAATAGAAGCATATAATCTATTAATTTACCTATGGGAACAATCCCCTCTTACAAGGTTAGAAAGGAGACTCACATCGCTCCGAAGTTCCATCACCGGTATTCCACGCCCTTCCGAAGACTCAAATTGACGGACAACGCTCCAAAACTAGCCAATAAGTATGTAAACCCATTAATATATGCTCAATTACTCATTATAATCCAATTTATAACAATTCTTAACTCGATCGAAAATTTGACAAAAATGCCCTCGGGCCCACGTGCCCGGATTCCGAAATTTTTTGAAGATAAAGGTTACCCATTGTCACACCTCCTTTTTGCGCGCCTACCCCGAAGGATAAATGCGTGAGGGAGATTTTCCAATTTAAGTGACAATATTCGAAATGAGATTATTTATTTAATTCAGAGTCGCCACTTGGGAAAGGTTTGGCTTTTGGTGTCCCAAGTCACCAGTTTATCTTGAATCCCAATTCGAGGAAAATATTCGACTTTCCAAATGAAGTCTGCGAACCAGAAATTCTATGTAAGGAATTATGTTGACCCGAGGGAAGGTGTTAGGCACCCCCGAATCCCGTGGTTCTAGCACGGTCGCTTAAATTGTTATAATGGCTAAATATCTGATTTTAATACATGTTATAACTTGTGTGCTTTTATTAGGTGTAAACCGCTTTTATTATTATTTTTAATAGAATTGCAACGTCGTGAAAATACATCTCGAACCACGTCACAATCAATGCACCTGTGGTTGTTAATACGTTCCGACTCCGTTGAGATTTGGATTTGGGTCACATAAATGCGCACCCGAATTTAAGCATGTAATTTAATTAAAATCGCGTCTAAAGAGTCTAATGCGTTATTATCTTTGGGGAAAACCGTGAAGTTCGCTAGACGGCTCATCCCGTATTCTAAGTATTTTAATATATACATTTATGAGGGCCCCGCGATTTGTGCGTTTTATTGGGCGAGGCTCATCTCATTTATTTTAAAAGGACAATCCTAAAGTGCCTACATTTATTTCTATTAAATTTGTCTCTACAAAATGAAAGAGAAAAAGTCTTAATTTATTTACATGCTTGAGTTGTTATAGTTGGGTTTCGAATATGATTCATAAAATCTGAAAATGATGCAAGCAAGGCAGTCCGTTGCCAATGCGGGACCAGACCCAATGTGTATGGTACAAACTGGGCCCGGGCTATCTCATTCACATGTTACTACCTAGTTACATTATACTAGGCATGCTCACAGTTTGTCAAATTAAAAAAAAAACTTGGCAATCTAATTTTAATCCTAAACCATTTACATGCTGAAATTAACCAATAGTATTTAGCTAAACAATATTCTTACAAGTTCCGAAATGATCTATTCGTTTAATGAACTAACTGTTGAATGTTTAAGAATAGTCTAAATTAGCTAACACGCTTTTTGAGACATGATAATCATCCAACAATAACGAATTAACTAGACAGAGTTACTATACCATTTATTTATTTTAGGGCAATACATAGGCAGTCGTCCGCTAAGGTAGCATCAGATGTTCCATTATATATATTAAACAGCTACATGATTCTAATTAGAGTAAGCTAAATAATGTATATATACAAATAAAATTCAGAAAATAATTAAGATAAATTCAGAACTTCAACTCTTCATTTCATATTCATGCTTCACGTTTCTGTTTACATTAACCAGCGTGTCAGTTGTGTACCTGATATTGGAAGCAGAAGAAAAGGAAGATCAGTAGAAATGCAGTAGCATACAACAACAGCAACACCCAGCAACCAGTAACAACCAGCAACGAGAAACTAGTGACAGATCTTAAAATCAAGATAAAAATCCAAAAATACCAACAACAATCAACGGACAGAAGCAAAAGGAATCTTTTCAGATTTGAAAGACTAGTTAATGTTTAACCCTTAGTTTCTGAATCCGTATATCAGAATATTTAGATTGTATATCAGGTGTATACTACTCTCTCTTTAAATTTTCAGAATGTTTTTATTTTATTTTTTTGGAAGTCTTAATATTTCCGGAATTCCCTCTCTCTTCAAAATAAAGCTCCTTCTCCCCCTTTTTTTGTGTCAAAATGACTCTTATTTATGGCAAGACCCTTGTCTTGAACCACTAACCCGAAACTATTCTTCCACCCCCTACACTTGCATGCTTTTTTCCCCACTATATTAAACAACTACATTATTCTCCACTAAATTATGTCTTGTCCCCCATTATATTAAATAATTATATCAACCCCCCACTAACTTATGTCTTGTCCCCCACCATGTACTATTTTAATATTGTTAATGCCTAGTGGATAGAGCACTCAGATTAAATAATTGTTCCAATTTTCAACCCCAAAAATACCCCTCTGAAATTATTAAAATTACCATTTTACCCCAATCAGCTATAACCAATCCTAAGTGAGAAATCCTAACAATTGACTAATCAAATCAATCAAAATCATATCAACATTCAAAATCAGATTCATATCAGAACAACATTAAGATTCACCAGACTCAAATCACAATTTAAGCATGAAACTCGATTCAGACCAAATATCATCAAACATAAAGATTATGTGATTAAACTAACATGCTTCTAGATTAAACCTAAACAAGAACAAATGAACACTCGACATTAAATCATTTGATGAACAACTAACAAACTTCAAACAAAAAAATGAACACAAATTATCTCTAATACAAACAAAGGTTTAGGTTTGAATTCAAACCAAACCATTGGAACACAAACACAAGAAGAAAAGGAACGGAAGATGAATTCGCTGAATGAAAATTAAGAGACAAGAGAATGGAAACCTACTAGTTTGAAGCCCGGATCGAACGGAACCTCGGCGTACTCGACACTGATTCTCGATCGAACGTAATTTCATCACCTTCCCCATCTTTACCTTTCTGCAAGAGTATTTTTCTCCTTCATCACTCTCTTTAATTCATCACGTTTCCATGATTTCAGGTGGGAAAGTTGTGCCTCAGCATCATGCAAATGATCTTGAAGAGCTCTTTTTTCTGCAGTGAGCTTAGCAATTTTATCATCCCGTTCAGATCGTAGCCATTCATTTTGACTCTCAACTTCTTGTATCTGTTCTGCGAGTTCCCTTCTTTCCCGAGAAAACTGATCCATCTCAGCCCTCATTTTGGACTTGAGACGATTATTAGTAGCCTCCGATTAGTTAAGCTTTGGGGACATGATAGCTTCCAGCTTGGATTCCATTCCATCAATAAAAGCTTCACGACGAGCAACCTGCTCCTCCTTTTCATGTTTCTCCCCTTCCGTTTGCCCAACTGTTTGAGTCAACCAGTGTACTTCATCCTCAAGTGACTTTCGTAATTCTTCTCTGGATCACAACTGCTACTGTTAACGTTTCGTACAGCAGAAACGGGAAGAAGGAGATGCTGGAAAATGGCTGCTTGGGTCGTCCATGGTACGAGGATGGTCGTCGACGATGGACTGTTTTAATTTGACGGAACTGCTCATCTTTTGGACTGGTTCGCTGGTGCCGAAGAAAGATGACGAAGCAGCGGCAGCAGCAGGTGGTGACGCTGGGCAGTCCATTGCTGGAAGAGCTGGACGTCGACGAAGGCGAAGCAGCAACGATGGCTGCTTGTCGTGGTGGAGTTGGACGATGAAGCACGAGGGGGGGCAGTCATGGCAGCGTGGTGACGAAGGTGGTGAAGACGGGTAGTCGTGGTTGAAAGAGAAAGACGGGGGGAAAGCAGCCATGGGAGGGGTTCTTGGTGAAGCTTGGAGAAGAAGAAGAGAGAGGGGGCGGGTAGCTTTAGGGTTTTGTTTTTTTGTTCAAGAATGAAAATAGAAAGGGTGGGGTGTGGTTTTGGGTTATGGACTGGGTCGACCCGGTTTGAAATGAACTGGGTCATAGGGGAAGGTTGGGTATATTTGGGCCTGTGGTTCAAAATTGAAGAAGAGGCCCAATTCCGATTTCCTTTGTATTTTTGCTCTCTTTTCTTTTACTTCCTAATTAATAAAACTAAAAATTCTAAATTAAGTTATAAACTAAATTGACTTATCAAAAATACTAATTAATCCCTAGCAACAATTATCGCACATTTGAATAGCAATTAACGATAAAATTACACAATATGGTCGTTAAATGCTAAAAATGCAACGTGCATTATTTTATGATCTTATTCATTTTGTAAAACAAACTTAATTACTCCTAATTATAGAATTACATATTAAATGCAAATGTGACATATTTTTACATTTTTTATTCATTTAACAAATAAACATGCATAGATAAAATATAAATAATTATCCAAAAGTGCCACGAAAATTCAAACATTGCATACAAAGGAAAATTGTTTTATTTTGAATTTTTGGGAGTAATTCTCATATAGGGCAAAAATCACGTGCTCACAGCTGCCCCTCTTTGTCCGAAAACACGAAGAGTTTTCGTGCAAAGATAAAGTGAGCGGATACGAGCGATTACTCTGTGTGAAGCATTTTTTTGAAAAAGATTTAACCGAACCTTTGCTTCAAAGGTTTCCTACATATCCCTGGCTAAAGGAGAATCAGGTTAATGTAGTTCGGGAAGTTTTGGTAGCTGGGACTACCATGGGACTGCAATGCTGCTGTTACTGTTGTTGCATGTTGTTACTACTGCTTTACCGACCTCCTTATTTCATCCAAGGAAAATTAAAACTAAGCTAGCTATGCCTATCAACTACTAGTTACAAGATTCCTATCTATAATTCTTTTGCAACTTGATCTTGAGTCTTAGCTGATTCTGCTTGTAGACTTCGATCTGAATCTTGATGCTTGCAAGTTGTAGGTGC
This sequence comes from Nicotiana tabacum, assembly GCF_000715075.1. Classification (NCBI taxonomy): domain Eukaryota; kingdom Viridiplantae; phylum Streptophyta; class Magnoliopsida; order Solanales; family Solanaceae; genus Nicotiana; species Nicotiana tabacum. The sequence continues at coordinate 1,970,262 of NC_134085.1, forward strand.
TTGTTTATTTTTGCAGCATTGAGTGAAGCGGGATTGGCGGAGCTCGTGACTTCAATCAGATTTTGAGCGATCTGCACTTTGTTTGCTCCAGTATTTGGGCTCATCTTCTTTTGTTCTTTTATTCCTTTCTTTATTCTGGAATGAGACTCACTCCATAGGTCATCTCAATCCATGTGTTTCGGGGTCAAAAACCTGCTCAGACAGCAAAGCAAACAAACGAACGAAATTTTTCTGCCCCAGTTTCACTAGGAAAATTTCGTGAGTTAACTGCCATAAAAATCTACAGAATTGAGGAGAGGATTGGAAACCCCAAGTCTAAAAGATGCAACTCAGGGATTGGAGCCCTAATGTCGGCTAAAGAAAAATCGCTCAACTCAAGGATTGGAGCCCTAATGTCGGCTAAACGAAAATCGCTCAACTCAGGGATTGGAGCCCTAATGTTGGCTAAAGGAAAATTTCTCAACTCAGGGATTGGAGCCCTAATGTCGGCTAAAGAAAATTTTTCTCAACTCAGGGATTGGAGCCCTAATGTCGGCTAAAGGAAAATTGCTCAACTCAGGGATTGGAGCCCTAATGTCGGCTAAATGAAACTAGGGAATGGAGGCCCTATGTATAAAATCTCAACTTAGGGATTGAAGCCCTAATGTTGGTAAAGGCGACTAGGGAATGGAGACCCTATGTCTAAAATCTCAACTTAGGGATTGGAGCCCTAATGTTGGCAAAGGTGACTAGGGAATGGAGGCCCTATGTCTAAAATCTCAACTTAGGGATTGGAGCCCTAATGTTGGTAAAGGCGACTAGGGAATGGAGATCCTATGTCTAAAATCTCAACTTAGGGATTTGAGCCCTAATGTTGGCAAAGGTGACTAGGGAATGGAGACCCTATGTCTAAAATCTCAACTTAGGGATTGAAGCCCTAATGTTGGCAAAAGGCGACTAGGGAATGGAGGCCCTATGTCTAAAATCTCAACTTAGGGATTGGAGCCCTAATGTTGGTAAAGACGACTAGGGAATGGAGACCCTATGTCTAAAATATCAACTTAGGGATTGGAGCCCTAATGTTGGCAAAGGTGACTAGGGAATGGAGGCCCTATGTCTAAAATTTCAACTCAGGGATTGGATCCCTAATGTTGGCGAAAAATAGGTTGATATTGGGGATTCTAAACTAACCCTTTTTTTGGAATTTTCTTCTTATTTCTCTTTTCGTTTTTATTTTTTTTATTTTTTACTTTTTTTTGTTCAGTAAAAATGCAGGAAAGAATTTGGAGGAAACTTCCCTTTTGGGTTGATTCCTTGCTGCAAAGCTGTTTCTTGCACTTGTGCATTTCTTTCCCTTTTGGTTGCACCTGCTTCTTGCACGGTTGCTTTGGATTGCACCTGTTTCAATTCTCCAAACAAAGAACAATTGTCAGTTTGAAAACGGTGGTTGGTTCGGTGGCCTTGATCATTCCAATTGCTTGGGCCCGACCTCATTTCTGTTGCGAAACTTCGCTATTGATTGGCTTTAAAAGCGACCCCCTTTCGAACTGATAAGACTCGGATTTCAGGATTTCATGATGATTCGCCTGTGTAAGGCTTTGGTTCTTCCATCTCATTCTGCTTGGGGATTTTTACTAAGGCAGATCTCAGTGGGGACTTTTTCTTTTTTTTAATGCCTTTACTTTGGAGGTAATCAACATCATGATCAGTCGGGATTGGACTGAAGCACCACTAAGGCTGGGTACTTTCTTCACTTGTTGCTAGATGGAGCTCTGTGAAACCGGTCCTGCCAAATTTTCTTTCTAATGCATTTGGAATTTAGGGTTAAACTGAAAGGGATTCAAGGAAAGGTAAACAAAGAGTGAAGAAACGAATTTAAAAGAGAAGCGTCCCTTTCGAGGAAAAGAAGGACTTATCTGAGGTGCATGCTGGCTTTAAACTGACAGGACATGCCTTTTGGACAGGATGCCCGAACCTCACGATCTTGCATTTCCTCATGAACCAAAAACGGATATATGTTTCCCTACCAGGGAACCTTGCCAGAACTTTCTGTGGTGAAATCACCTTTTCGGCCGACAGCGCCCTTTGCGGGTTTTCGCTAGTCGACCTCTCTCATTTCTCTTCTCACCATCGCCCGATAGTACTCTTTGCGAGTTTTTACTAAACAAGCTCTCTCATTTTTGATTTCTCTGCTCGCCATTGCCTTACGGTGCCCGTGTGGGTTTTCACCAATAAGACTCTCTCGTTTTATTTCTCTCATTTTCTTACCTCGGATCGAAGTAGCTGTAACCTTTTCTTGCCTCACAACTTTGGAACCATTCAAAACAGGATTACCGCGGGCCCATTATAACATCTGCCCCGGTTTCATTTTAAGGGTATTTGGATTTTTATTTTGGTGTGACTGAACCCCAGAGAGAGGCTGCCTACGTATCCTTTCGAAATCAAGTCAGACGTAGTTCAGGCAAATCAATTGTTGTTTTTTTTTGGATTCCAAAGAGGGTAGCCAAAGAAATGTAACCGGCTCAAAAGGTTTTGTAGAAAGAGTTGATAGTGTTTGGGTAGCGGGAATAAAGCCTTCATCATCTCAAATGTGCCAACACATCACTGAAGTAAACTCAGACATAGTACCTTTTGACTGCATCCGCGTTCACAGCTGTTTCAGGATCATTTCCTTCAATATCACCCAGATACAACGCTCCTCTTGGCAATATCTTCCTGATGATGTATGGACCTTTCCAATTAGGAGCAAATTTTCCTTTCGCTTCCTGGTGATGTGGAAGAATGCATCTTAACACTAGTTGACCTACTTCAAAATTCCTGGGTCGCACCTTCTTGTTGTAAGTACGGGCTATTCTTTGTTGGGACAACTGCCCGTGACAGACCGCAACCATTCGCTTTTCATCAATTAAGGTCAACTGCTCCAATCGAGTCTTAAACCATTCTTTATCTTCAATCTCTGCTTAAACAATGGTTCGGAGCGAAGGAATTTCTACCTCTGCCGGTATCACATCCTTGGTCCCATAAACTAACAAGTATGGGGTTGCCCCTACTGATGTGCGTACTGTAGTGCGATATCCCAGCAAGGCAAAAGGTAACTGTTCATGCCATTGTCTGTAAATATGGATTGTCTTCCTCAAAATCTTCTTGATGTTTTTGTTTGTTGCTTCAACAGTGCCATTGGCCTTGGGCCGATAAGGAGTGGAGTTCCTATGCGTTATTTTGAACTGTTCGCATACATCCTCCATCAAGTGACTATTCAGGTTTGCTGCGTTATCCGTGATGATAGTTGCAGGAATACCGAAACGACAGATAAGATTTAAATGTACAAAATCCACCACGACTTTCATCGTGACCGATTTTAGAGTGACAGCTTCGACCCATTTTGTGAAGTAATCAATAGCGACCAATATGAATCTGTGTCCATTTGAGGCTTTTGGCTCGATTGGCCCAATGACATCCATGCCCCAAGCAACAAATGGCCAAGGTGCAGACATGGGATGCAGTTCTGTGGGAGGTGCATGAATCAAATCACCGTTCACCTGACACTGATGACACTTTCAAACGAAACTAAAATAGTCCTTTTCCATGGTAATCCAGTAATAACCCGCTCGAAGGATTTTCTTTGCTAAAACATACCCGTTCATGTGGGGCCCGCATACTCCCACGTGTACCTCATGCATGATTCTTCCAGCCTCTTCGACGTCAACACATCTCAACAAGTTGAGATCTGGGGTTCTTTTATACAATACCTCGCCGCTCAAAAAGAATCCACTCGCATGCCGCCTAATAGTTCTCTTTTGATCTCCAGTAGCATGTTCGGGGTATTCTTGTGTCTTCAAGAACCTCTTAACATCATGGTACCATGGCTGGGTACTTGGTCCTACCTCGATTACATTACAGTAACCGTGTCTTTCCCTGATTTGGATTTCCAAGGGATCGATGTGGGCATTGCCTGGGTAAGGTAACATTGAAGCTAAGGTGGCAAGTGCATCGGCTAGTTCATTGTGACACCGCGGGATATACCTGAACTCTATTGATTTGAATCGCTTGCTGAGATCCTCCACGTGCTGCCGATAAGGAATAAGCTTGACATCTCGAGTTTCCCATTCACCCTGGGCTTGTCGAATAATCAGATCAGAATCCCCCATAATCAACAAATCTTCAACATCTTGATCGATCGCCATATTCATGCCCATTATGCAGGCTTCATACTCAACTGTATTGTTCGTGCAAAAGAAACGAAGCCTAGCTGTGGCCGGATAGTGTTGACCAGTGGGTGAGATCAAGATTGCCCCAATTCCTACACCTTTGGCATTTACAGCCCCATCAAAGAACATCTTCCAAGCATGAGCGTCTTCCGAGACTACTCCTATGGTGTTTATCTCTTCATCTGGAAAATAAGTACTCAATGGTTGGTACTCATCATCAATCGGGTTCTCAGCCAAATGATCCTCTAACGCCTGGGCTTTCATTGTCGTGCGAGTGACATAGACTATGTCGAATTCAGTAAGCAAGATTTGCCACTTTGCTAGTCTCCCAGTAGGCATTGGTTTCTGGAATATGTACTTCAAAGGATCCAACCTGGTTATGAGGTAAGTAGTATGAGCTTGGAGATAATGTCTCAATTTTTGAGCGACCCACGTCAAAGCACAACACGTTCTTTCCAACAAAGTGTATTTGGCCTCATAGCTGGTGAACTTCTTCCTTAAGTAATAGATCGCCTGCTCTTTCTTTCCAGTTATGTCATGTTGTCCGAGGACACAACCGAAAGAATTTTCCAAGACCGTTAGATACAAGAACAGGGGTCTCTCTGGCTCTGGCGGGACCAAAACTGGAGGATTTGAAAGATATTATTTGATCTTGTCAAAAGCCTCTTGACACTCAGCCGTCCATTTGATTGCTGCATCCTTTCTCAATAGCTTGAATATGGGCTCACACGTGCTAGTCAGTTGGGCAATGAATCGATTGATATAGTTTAACCTGCCTAATAGACTCATCACGTCTTTCTTCGTTCTTGGAGGAGGCAGATCTCGGATAAACTTTATCTTTGATGGATCTAACTCGATACCTCTCCTGCTTACTATGAAACCCAGAAGCTTGCCCGATGGGCCTCCGAAGGCGCACTTAGCCGGATTCAGCTTCAGGTCGTACTTTCTCAGCCTCTCAAAGAATTTCCTCAAGTCTCGAACATGATCGTCCTGAGTCCTGGCTCTCATGTAAGTTGCCCCGGCATTCTTTAAACCGAATGGCATAACCCGATAACAGTAAGTACCCCAAGGTGTAGTGAAGGCGGTTTTCTCGGCATCTTCTTCATCCATCAACACTTGATGATATCCGGCGTAACAATCTACGAAAGAATGTATCTCATGTTTATCACAGTTATCAACAAGGATGTGGATGTTGGGCAACGGGAAATTGTCTTTGGGACTTGCCCTATTCAAATCTCGATAATCTACACACACCCGAGTTTTTCCATCTTTCTTCAGTACAGGAACTACATTAGCCAACCACGTAGTATACTGGAATACCCGAATTACTCCTGTTTTCAACTGCTTTGTGATTTCTTCTTTGATTTTATTGCTGATATCAGTCTTGAACTTCCTCTGCTTCTGTTGAACTGGAGGACAATCAGGGTAAATTGGCAATTTATGCACCACTAGATCAACATCTAATCCTGGCATGTCATCGTATGACCAAGCAAACACATCTTTAAATTCAAAGAGGAGTTGAATCATTGCATCTTGCGTTGTCCCATCTGTGTGAATGCTTATTTTGGTTTCTCGGATTTCTTCAAGAGTTCCCATATTAACCGGTTCGGTGTCATTCAAATTCGGCTTAGGTTTATTCTCAAAGTGTTCCAATTCTTGATTTATTTTCCTAAAAGTTTCTTCTTCGTCATATTCCGGTTCTTGGTTCAATACTTCACAGTTAAACAACTCGTTTGGATCTGGGCGTGAAATCCGCAAGCATGTCATATTATTTAAAGCCGCATTATTATAACTGAAAGGAAAAGATAAAAGAAAAATGGCAAAAATTAGAAAGAATAAAGAAAAATGATGAAATACTGATTTATTCCTTGGAATTGGGAAGATAACAGGGTTTATATTTCAGGAAATACAGGAAACTAAAGAAAAACATCCGAGTTACACCCTGGGATAACCCGTGATGTAGGAAAGGTGGCAGGACAAGTCTACCCGGACTCCTGCCTGACTGGGAACAGTGTAGCCTCCCAATTTTGAAGCTTAGCATTTGGCCCCATGTATAGCACCTCTACGATGCTTGTGCCTTCTCCCAGCTGAACCATGTGAGTTTCGTAAAGCATTTCTCTCATTGACCCACATATTTTTTCAATCTCTTCGGCCGTAAAGGCCTCGTCATCTTCTTCTTCAATGTACTTTGGTCTGACGAAAGTTTCGTACAAATGTGGCAATGGTTGAGGAAACTTCCATCCCTCATTTTTTCTCTTCTTTTCCCAATCTTCATCTTTTGGATTAGGGTGGAAGCCTATCCCAAAGAGTTTCTTAGTGGAAGGCAAGGTGATAGGTTTAGTTATTCCTTGCAATGATTTTCCAAGTCCTTCTCCCGGTTTGAATCCCCGTCGGATCATTTCTTTAGCAACCATGATTGAAGCATTGGACAAGAAAGGTTGGGGGCAAGGGCTCCCTTCTTCATACTGCTCCGCCAGCACAACTTCAAAAGCCTGATAAACTGTGTGCTCACTCCCTTCTCTTGCTTCAAGATATGGGATGGATGGGTCCCGATAAATAGACTGTCCGTCTTCTCCGTGGACCACAATTTCCCGATCTTCATATTCAAACTTCACCATTTGGTGGAGAGTGGAGGGTACAGCCCCTGCAGCATGAATCCAAGGCCTTCCGAGGAGAAAGTTGTAAGATGTGTCCATATCCAGTACCAGGAAAGTTACTTCAAACTCCACCGGCCCGATAGTCAATATCAGGTCTATTTCTCCGAGGGTGTCCCTCTTGATGCCATCAAAAGCTCGTACACAGACATTATTGGGGAGAATCCTTCCGGTCCCAATTTCCATTCTTTGCAATATAGAGAGCGGACAAATGTCAACACCCGAACCCCCATCCAGCATTACTCGCTTGACATAGTAGTCTTCACACTTGACTGTCAGATGTAAAGCCTTGTTGTGAGCTGCTCCCTCCGGAGGCAAATCGTTCTTGCTAAAAGAAACTTGATTAACCGCAAAGAACCTTTCCGTCATTCTTTCAAGTTGTTCAACTGAAGTCTCAACCGGCACATACGCTTCATTCAAAGTTTTGAGCAGGATCTTCTGATGCTCGACGGACCTTATTAGCAAAGATAACATAGACACTTGTTCAGGGTATTTGCGTAACTGATCCAACACTTCATAGTCAGGCATATTCATCTTTTGGAAGAAAACCTCTGCTTCTTCAACGCTTACAGGCTTCTTGGGTGGGAAGCGCTTTCGTGTGACATTGTTCACTTCTTGAATGTCTGAATATCTTCCAGCAGAAGTATTTTCTGGAAGTTCCCCCGTGATTTCTTTGCCTTTGTATGTAACCAATGTTTTTTGATAATTCCATGGTACCATAGACGGGTCCGTCATTGGCTTCTGTGGCACGCGTACGATAACCACTGGCTCATTCAGCCGAGGCGATTTAATCGTCCCCCGAACCACATAGGCCCCTCTCACCACGTACATCGGTATTCCCTTTTTTATTTCGAAAATCTGTGGCTTCTCTGATTGACCTCGTGGAATGTAGAGAACTTCATTCTTCGAAGGCAACATTGTCTCCGTTTTTGTCTCAGCCTTCTTTTCGAGCTCAGCCTTGACAACGTTAGTCTTCTTTTCCCCTTTCTCTTGCTTCGGGGCTGCTTTAGGCTTTCTCTCTGCATCGACAATGGCGATTATAGCTTTCAGGGAAGGATCAAACTCCTTGTCCTCACAGATCATCCCAATCAATGGCCCATTATTGTGAGCGGGCAACGGATTATTGGTCACATTTGGGACCTCCTCGTCCCTTAATACTATCTTTCCCTGTTCTATTAAGTTCTCTACCGCCCTTTTTAAAGTCCAACAATCATTGGTATCATGCCCTTCTGCTCCCGAATGATAAGCACACCTGACAACGGCTTTGTAAGCAGGTGATGCTGGATTGTGCCTTGTCTGAGGGACTGGTTGCAGAAAACCCATCTGGACTAGTTTTGGGAATAGGGTAGAATACGGTTCACCAATGGGTATGAAAGTTTGTCTTCTAGGTGGTTCTCAAGGACGGAAATTATTTTAGGTTAATTGTGGATTATAGTGGTTTCGGTAAGAAACTGATTTCTGGGAGGTGGAGCTTGGATCTGATTGGCTTGTTGCGGTGGCCGGACATAAGGATGAGTATTCATGACCGAGTATGGCTGAGGAGTATAGGCCAAATCTTGGTGAGGGTAATAGTGCTGCAGGGTCCTCTCTGGGAAAAGGGGTCCGGGAGTATAGTTTCTCCTTGTACCCGATACTGCCATGTACATTTCTTCCCTTTTCTTTCCCTTTGCTATTTCTCCAGACCCACCCTGAATGGCTTGGAAGGTAGTTCTGATAGCAGATTGGCTTAGAATTCGACCCGTTTTTAGCCCATTTTCTACCATTTCTCCGATCTTAATTGCTTCCGCGAAAGGTTTCCCTATGGCCGACATCATGTTTTGGAAGTAATCTGATTCTTGAGCTTGGAGGAAAGTAGTGATCATTTCTATTTCATCCATGGGAGGTTTTACTCTTGATGCCTGCTCGCGCCATTTAATAGCATATTCTCTGAAGCTTTCTGAGGGTTTCTTCTTCAAGTTTGACAAAGAATTCCTGTCTGGCGCGATGTCAATATTATACTGGAACTGCCTTACAAAATCTCTGGCCAGATCGTCCCAAATGTGCCATCGAGATATGTCCTGATCCATGTACCATTCTGAGGTTATGCCCACCAAGATTTCTCCGAAGTATGCCATCAACAATTCTTCTTTGCCGCCAGCCCCACACAATTGGTTGCAATACTTTTTGAGGTGAGCAATGGGATCGCCATGCCCATCATATTTCTCAAACTTCGGTGTTTTGAACCCTACGGGCAGGTGCACGTGAGGGAACATGCACAGATCAGTCTTGTTCAAGAGCTTTGGGATTTTGGTCTTGCCCAGGCGTAAGCTCGTATTGAGGCTGCTGAGGGTGAGTACTGGTGGTAAACCGAGTTGGTTCCAGCGAGAAGGATGGTGCTTGAAATGTGAATGAGGAAGAGTCAAAATTAGGCCTGTGTGTAGCGGGTTGTGTCGCGATTGGACAGGGCGGTGCAGTGAATATATTTGTAGCCACATCTGTCGTTGACATCCGGGGATAAGAATCAAAGGGTGTTCCAGTGGAGTGGGCTGAAATGGTAGGGTACCCGAATGGGGTAGTTGGATAACTTATGGGGACGTTGGAAGTCCTACTTGTCCTAGAGAACAACTCGGGGAATCCAGGGATTACACTCGGCGGCTCTTTTCAATTGTTTCAGTCATCCAACATTTCCAACATGCGAAGCCGTAAGACTGTTTTCTTCAGCAGTTGCTGATTCGGAAGTTGGGATGACCGAGATTGAACTCTCTTCGGAGACAGGAATTGTCCGCAAAGGAATTTCTGAAGACATCTCTACACTTCCCTTTGATCTCGTGAAGTAAGTGTGAATACTTCCTCTCGACTTAGTGACGGGCAGCTGAACACTTCCTTTCGACCTCGTAAAGTACGAATGTGAGGCCAGACCTCCACCAAACCAAACCACCTTTCTAAAAACCTGAACTTAGCAGCAAGCAAACGGTTAGTTTGAAACAAATAACAGACAGGTAATCTCACGTTGGGGTGTGATGCACCTATACAGTTAAGTGAGTTTCTACATGTTTGCACTGATGGCATGCGTCATTTCGACTCCCTTTTATTTATATTTTCTTTTTTTTTTGTTTTTATTTGAAGTTAAAAACGTGACCGAATCCGATGAGGATTGCCTACGTATCACGACGCCGCGTGAATCAGATCTTGCGTAGTTCGAGACAAACAAGTGTAAAAATAAAGAAACACTTTTTATTATCAAAACAATCCATTACAAACTAAACATTTTTGAAAAAGGGAGAATAACAGACTTGAAATAAATACAAACTCAACAACTACTGATACATCCCGATGCGAGAAGACAAACAAAAGACTCCAAGACGGGGAATACAGACTCGACCTATAAATACATTAAAGTTTTAAGAATTGGCGCCCGCGGGCATCGTTCTGCCTCGCCGTGGGCTTAGGTGAGAGGTCCCTTTCAAGTTGTTCCAGCTCATACATGGTCTGCTTGACATAAATCAACACTACCGAGAAAAAGGTAATGCGGGTCATATCTTCGCATCGTAGACACCTCCTAATTATGGCATGGGCAATGGTCTTAATCTTATCCCTGGTTTGCCTCTTTTCTATGAGTAGGCTCTCTATTTGATCATTACGGGCCTTCAAAACCCGAGAATCCTGGAGATGTTGATTTTGCCACTGCTGAATTTCTACTTCCATCTGGGCTAGTAAATCGTAGCAACGTCTATTTTCAGCTTCAAAGGTTCGGGCTTGCTCAATTGCTCGGTCCTCAAGAGTGACCACCTTTCTCTTCAAATTGGCAATGGTTTTCTTATGATCCCTTTTCAACTACTGCAGGTACTGGTTACGCTCTTCTGTTCTTTTTGCCCAGTGTGCCTCGAGTCTTGCTATGGTATTCTCAAGATTTTCTGACTCATTCCGGCACTCACCAATTTCCATTTTTAAACCTTTTATCAGTCGCTCATCCGACCGGCTCCTTTGTTGGTTAATAGCGGCTATCCTTATCTGTTGGATTTGGGCATTGAGCGTCTCGTTTTCCTGGGTCAATTTGTTCTTTTTTCCCAGATCAGTAGCAACTTGCACGTTGTGCTCATATTTTAGACCTTCAATTTGTCGTTTCAATTTGCTGATTTCAGCATGATAGCCTTTTTCTTTTGCTAACCAATCCCATTGCTTTTGTGATGACTCGGCAAAATTCAGGATATGGGGCCTTTTAGTCGGCCTTTCGTGTTCAAGTTCTCTTCTGTACCACGCAAGGTACCCTGGCGCTACTTCACTTTTGGCCCGATCCTGCACACAAGTATCTGCTTTCAAACATTGGCATTCATTCCAGATCTGGCGGACTTTTGTTTCAGGAAATTATCCGTCAAGGCTAATCTCAATTGCTTGATCACTAAGATCTTCCTCGTGTGGCACTATCTGGCATCTCCTGAGTTGTCTCAAAACTCGATAGGGCGCGTAAGGTTGAATGCTCTTAAGTCCCATCAATAGAAAGTGGGTTCTAGCCGCCGGCATATACATGACCTCATCAACAGGCAACCATCCTAGTGTCCACTGTATTTGGCTGGCAGTGAGAGTCTGAAAGAATGACGTCCATGTCGTAACTCCCTCGGGTAGACTGACCTCCTTGGTTCTCGTGTAAAACTCTTCTATGCAAGTTTTCTTCGAGGAACCATGACTCAAAAGCTCGGAACGATGGCAGAGATGTTCAGTCATCCATATTTGTAGCAGTAAATTACACCCCTCGAAAAAATTCCTCCTAGCTTTGCAGGCTGTGAGAGCTCGAAAGATATCAGCTACTACCATAGGCACGAGAGTGCTTTTCTTTTGAGTGAGCAAGGTAATGACGACCCCGGATATTTTCAGATCAATGTTTCCGTCTTTCCTCGGAAACACCAAAAGGCCCAAAAATGTTATCATGAAAGCCACTCGTCTATGCTCATCCCACTTCTGACGGTTGCCTTTGTTGCATAACTTGTTACCCGGGTCGTTGAATCATCCTACATGACCATATCTGTCGTATATGAAGCGTGGATTACAAAAACATGCGGCCAAATCTGGGTTATGGACCGTCCTGGGTATCTTTAATGAATCTAGAAAACGATGCACAGTGACAGCTCTTGGGGCAACCAGGTATTTTTACCTTAATGGAACTTCAACATTTCCGATGTACCCGGCTATTTCCTCCAGAGTCGGGGTGAGTTCAAAATCGGAGAAGTGGAAGACATTGTGTGTCGGGTCCCAGTAGGTGACCAAAGCTCTTATGATATCTCCCCGAGGCTGGATTTCCAATAAACCCGTGAGACCTTTCAGATATTTCTTGACCTTATCTTGCCCTTCACCACCTAGATCATTCCACCATAGCCGCAACTTGACCGGGATTTTAGTCATTATCGAAAAGTGTTCATTTTGCGTTGTGCTCATCCTGCACATTTATTAAGGTGATTTAAGCAAAAATGATTTGACTCGAAAATGATTTGACTATTTTTAGAAAAGAGAGATCCGATTTTCGAACACGGTCTTTCAGCACTTCGGGGATGAAGATTTTAAGGCTGTGAGGGTCAACCGATCCAAACTCTAAAGGATGATCGAAAGTGGCCGTTTATGCAAAGTCAGCCTTCCGCCGTCCCTTTCGGGAATATTTGGTTGTTTTTGACAAAAACAGCATCACTTGATTTATTTATGACTCTTTTTTTTTTCAAAATAGTGGCCCGACATTGGGAACACGACCTCACAGAGCCTCGGGGACGAGGATTCTAAGGTTGTTGGGCAAATTGGTCAAAATTCAAAAATGATCAAAAATGGCTGTTTATGCAAAGTCAGCCTTCCGGCGTCCCTTTTGGGAACATTCGGCTATTCTTGACAAAAACGGCATCACCCGACTCATTTATTAAAATTCTGACATTTCGGGCTATTTCTGAAAAGGGGAGGTTGGACCCGATGAGGGTTGCCTACGTATCTCACACCCTGCGAGAATCAAACCGGCGTAGTTCGGGAGATCGTGAATAGAGTAAGTAAACTAACTCTTTTTTTTTCTTTTTGGAATAATTTTTTTTAAAAAAAATGCTTTAAAAGAATAAAGGTTTTTTTTTGGATTTTTGTTTACTTTTGGATTTTTCTAAAAAAATGCTTTAAAAGAAGAAAAGGATATTTTTGGATTTTTGAATTTGACTCTATTTTTGAAAGAAAGACTTCTAAAAATTCCTTTTCTTTTGATTGGAACTTTGAGAATTTTAAAAAAAAAATATTTTTGTTTGAATTTTCATTTGTTCTCTCTTTTTCTAAATAAGAAAGAAAATATTTTCTTTGGATTTTGGCTGACGCCTCTTAATTTTCGAAAGAGGCACTTTTAAGAAAATATTTTGGATTTTCGAGTTTTTTTCTTTTTTTTTGTTTTTTTTTTACAAAAGTACTCCTAAAGAAAAATAAAAATATTTTTGGATTTTAATTTTTAAATTCTTTGACATTTACGACAGAAAGACTTTTAAAGAAGGAAAGTCTTTAAAAGAACAAATATATATATATATTGATTTTTTTTTTATTTCGTTTTGATTTTTGGGAAAAATATTTCAAAATAAAGGAAACCCGTATTTTAGATTTTGATTTATTGATTTTTTCTTTTTATTTTTGTATGAAAGATATTAGAAATGAGGAAACCATTTTTTTTAGTTTTAAAACTACTTTTTTTTTCAATAAGTGTTTTCAGAAACCGGTCAAACACGCAAGTCTGCAGCAAATAAATGTGCGAAACAAACAGGATGCAGCAGGATGGTCTTTTTTCATTCAGGTTGCTTGTCCTAGACGGACCCAACCCCTGTGTTGAGTCCCCTAAGTCAGATGCAACATGATGCAAATAACGTTCCTACTAGGGATCCGGCATGAAGTTTCGTTATACTAGGTTTATAACCTGGGTATTTGTTCTAGACTGTGTACCCGAACGGACAACTCGAGTCGAGGAGGGGGCTACGTACCGGGGACCCGCGAGATCGTCCGGCTTTGTAACTTGTCCGGCCTCTTTCTTAATTCAAGTATTGACACTAACAGAATAGGGAGTCTTGACCAGCAAGCTCCTTCCCGGAGGTAAGAAGAAAAGGGTTTCGGCACAGCTTATATATATTTCAGATAATATCAAAGCGGTAAAAGACAACATTTAGCACGTCATTCCCAAACATGTAATAAGGATCAGATAATAAAGCCAAATATAACAATTATTCTAAGCTCGAATTCTAAACCCTGAACCAGAGATTCTGGGTCGCTCCCCACCAGAGTCGCCAGAGCTGTCACACCTCCTTTTTGCGCGCCTACCCCGAAGGATAAATGCGTGAGGGAGTTTTTCCAATTTAAGTGACAATATTCGAAATGGATTATTTATTTAATTCAGAGTCGCCACTTGGGAAAGTTTTGGCTTTTGGTGTCCCAAGTCACCGGTTTATCTTGAATCCCAATTCGAGGAAAATATTCGACTTTCCAAATGAAGTCTGCGAACCAGAAATTCTAAGTAAGGAATTCTGTTGACCCGAGGGAAGGTGTTAGGCACCCCCGAATCCCGTGGTTCTAGCACGGTCGCTTAAATTGTTATAATGGCTAAATATCTGATTTTAATACATGTTATAACTTGTGTGCTTTTATTAGGTGTAAACCGCTTTTATTATTATTTTTTAATAGAATTGCAACGTCGTGAAAATGCATCTCGAACCACGTCACAATCAATGCACCCGTGGTTGTTAATACGTTCCGACTCCGTTGAGATTTGGATTTGGGTCACATAAATGCGCACCCGAATTTAAGCATGTAATTTAATTAAAATCGTGTCTAAAGAGTCTAACGCGTTATTATCTTTGGGGAAAACCGTGAAGTTCGCTAGATGGCTCATCCCGTATTCTAAGTATTTTAATATATACATTTATGAGGGCCCCACGATTTGTGCGTTTTATTAGGCGAGGCTCATCTCATTTATTTTAAAAGGACAATCCTAAAGTGCCTACATTTTTTCTATTAAATTTGTCTCTACAAAATGAAAGAGAAAAGGTCTTAATTTATTTACATGCTTGAGTTGTTATAGTTGGGTTTCGAATATGATTCATAAAATCTGAAAATGATGCAAGCAGGGCAGTCCGTTGCCAATGCGGGCCCAGACCCAATGTGTATGGTACAAACTGGGCCCGGGCCATCTCATTCACATGTTACTACCTAGTAACATTATACTAGGCATGCTCACAGTTTGTCAAATTAAAAAAAAACTTGGCAATCTAATTTTAATCCTAAACCATTTACATGCTGAAATTAACCAATAGTATTTAGCTAAACAATATTCTTACAAGTTCCGAAATGATCTATTCGTTTAATGAACTAACTGTTGAATGTTTAAGAATAGTCTAAATTAGCTAACACACTTTTTGAGACATGATAATCATCCAACAATAACGAATTAACTAGACAGAGTTACTACACCATTTATTTATTTTAGGGCAATACATAGACAGTCGTCTGCTAAGCTAGCATCAGATGTTCCATTATATATATTAAACAACTACATGATTCTAATTAGAGTAAGCTAAATAATGTATATATACAAATAAAATTCAGAATATAATTAAGATAAATTCAGAACTTCAACTCTTCATTTCATATTCATGCTTCACGTTTCAGTTTACATTAACCAGCGTGTCAGTTGTGTACCTGATATTGGAAGCAGAAGAAAAGGAAGAACAGCAGAAATGTAGAAGCATACAACAACAGCAACACCCAGCAACCAGTAACAACCAGCAACGAGAAACCAGTGACAGATCTTAAAATCAAGATAAAAATCCAGAAACACCAACAACAATCAACGGACGGAAGCAAAAGGAATCTTTTCAGATTTGAAAGACTAATTAATGTTTAACCCTTAATTTCTGAATCCGTATATCAGAATATTTAGATTGTATATCAGGTTTATACTACTCTCTCTTTAAATTTCCAGAATGTTTTTTTTGGAAGTCTTAATATTTCCGGAATTCCCTCTCTCTTCAATATCCAGCTCCTTCTCCCCCTTTTTTGTGTCAAAATGACTCTTATTTATAGCAAGACCCTTGTCTTGAACCACTAACCCGAAAATATTCTTCCACCCCCACACTTGCATGCTTTTTTCCCCACTATATTAAACAACTACATTATTCCCCACTAAATTATGTCTTGTCCCCCACTATATTAAATAATTATATCAACTCCCCACTAACTTATGTCTTGTCCCCCACCATGTACTATTTTAATATTGTTAATGCCTAGTGGACAGAGCACTCAGATTAAATAATTGTTCCAATTTTCAGCCTCAAAAATACCCCTCTGAAATTATTGAAATTACCATTTTACCCCCATCAGCTATAACCAATCCTAAGTGAGAAATCCTAACAATTGACTAATCAAATCAATCAAAATCATATCAACATTCAAAATCGGATTCATATCAGAATAACATTAAGATTCACCAGACTCAAATCACAATTTAAGCATGAAACTCGATTCAGACCAAATATCATCAAACATAAAGATTATGTGATTAAACTAACACGCTTCTAGATTAAACCTAAACAAGAACAAATGAACACTCGACATTAAATCATTTGATGAACAACTAACAAACTTCAAACAAAAAAATGAACACAAATTATCTCTAATACAAACAAAGGTCTAGGTTTGAATTCAAACCAAACCATTGGAACACAAACACAAGAAGAAAAGGAACGGAAGATGAATTCGCTGAATGAAAATTAAGAGACAAGAGAATGGAAACCTACTAGTTTGAAGCCCGGATTCGAACGGAACCTCGGCGTACTCGACACAGATTCTCGATCGAACGTAATTTCATCACCTTCCCCATCTTTACCTTTCTGCAAGAGTATTTTTCTCCTTCATCACTCTCTTTAATTCATCACGTTTCCGTGATTTCAGGTGGGAAAGTTGTGCCTCGGCATCATGCAAATGATCTTGAAGAGCTCTTTTTTCTGCAGTGAGCTTAGCAATTTTATCATCCCGTTCAGATCGTAGCCATTCATTTTGACTCTCAACTTCTTGTATCTGTTCTGCGAGTTCCCTTCTTTCCCGAGAAAACCGATCCATCTCAGCCCTCATTTCGGACTTGAGACAATTATTAGTAGCCTCCGATTCGTTAAGCTTTTGGGACATGACAGCTTCCAGCTTGGATTCCATTCCATCAATAAAAGCTTCACGACGAGCAACCTGCTCCGCCTTTTCACGTTTCTCCCCTTCCGTTTGCCCAACTGTTTGAGTCAACCGGCGTACTTCATCCTCAAGTGATTTTTGTAATTCTTCTCTGGATCACAGCTGCTACTGTTAACATTTCGTACAGCAGAAACGGGAAGAAGGAGATGCTGGAAAATGGCTGCTTGGGTCGTCCATGGTACGAGGATGGTCGTCGACGATGGACTGTTTTAATTTGACGGAACTGCTCGTCATTTGGACTGGTTTGCTGGTGCCAAATAAAGATGACGAAGCAGCGGCAGTAGCAGGTGGTGACGCTGGGCAGTCCGTTGCTGGAAGAGCTGGACGTCGACGAAGGCGAAGCAGCAACGATGGCTACTTGTCGTGGTGGAGTTGGACGATGAAGCAAGAGGGGGGGGCAGCCATGGCAGCGTGGTGATGAAGGTGGTTAAGGGGTGGTCGTGGTTGAAAGAGGAATACGGGGGGAAAGCAGCCATGAGAGGGGTTCTTGGTGAAGCTTGGAGAAGAAGAAGAGAGAGGGGGCGGGTAGCTTTAGGGTTTTGTTTTTTTGTTCAAGAATGAAAATAGAAAGGGTGGGGTGTGGTTTTGGGTTATGGACTGGGTCGACCCGGTTTGAAATGAACTGGGTCATAGGGGAAGGTTGGGTATATTTGGGCCTGTGGTTCAAAATTGAAGAAGAGGCCCAATTCCGATTTCCTTTGTATTTTTGCTCTCTTTTCTTTTACTTCCTAATTAATAAAACTAAAAATTCTAAATTAAGTTATAAACTAAATTGACTTATCAAAAATACTAATTAATCCCTAGCAACAATTATCGCACATTTGAATAGCAATTAACGATAAAATTGCACAATTTGGACGTTAAATGCTAAAAATGCAACGTGCATTATTTTATGATCTTATTCATTTTGTAAAACAAACTTAATTACTCCTAATTGTAGAATTACATATTAAATGCAAATGTGACGTATTTTTATATTTTTTATTCATTTAACAAATAAACATGCACAGACAAAATATAAATAATTATCCAAAAGTGCCACGAAAATTCAAACATTGCACACAAAGGAAAATTGTTTTATTTAGAATTTTTGGGAGTAATTCTCATATAGGGCAAAAATCACGTGCTCACACCCATAACTTTACGAACTCAAATATATAATTCTCTTTCAATTTCATGCCGAAATTCGTGGTTATAATCCAAAATACACATTCTAGGTCTTTCTTCAAAAATCCCAAATTTCTACTAATTTCCTTGACCAAATCCACATACAAACCTTGTGTTTAGCTTGTAATGAGTAGGAACAACTTACCTTGACATAGATGACGAAAATCCCCACTTGAAGCTCTCCAAAAATCGACCCCCATGAAAGATTTGAGATAAAAATGAGCCAAAACCCGTTTTAAAACACTTCACTGCCCAGGAGACCCTTCTATGCGATTGCATTCCTCCAACCGCGATCGCACAAGCCAAATCCCAAAGGCCTCCAAAATGAACTATGCGATCACACACTCTTCCCCGCGAGCGCATAAGCCAAAAATCCAGCAGCCCCTAAAATGCACTATGCGATCGCACTTCTCTCCATGCGTTCGCATAAGCCAAAACAACAGCCTCCAAATTTTGCACTATGCGATCGCACTCCTCTCTATGCGATCGTATAGAGTAAAAATCTGCTACACTAACACCAGAAAACCAGCAATCACCCACAAGGCTAAAAATGCCCGTTGAGCATCCGAAACACACCCGAGGCCCCAGGACCTCAACCAAACCTACAAACCAGTCCTAATACCTCATTCAAACTTAGTCGAGCCTTGAAATCACATTAAATAACATATAAATCATGAATCGCAACTCGATTCAAGCTTAATGAACTTAGAAATTCCAAACTTCTACATTCGATGCCGAAACCTATCAAATTACGTCCAATTGGCCTCAAATTTTGCACACAAGTCATATTTGACATTACGGACCTACTCCAACTTCCAAGATCGGAATCCAACCCCGATATCGAAATGTCAACTCTCGGTCTTTTTACTAAAAACCTTCAAATTTCTATCTTTAGCCAAATGACTCCAAAATGACCTACAGACCTCCGAATTCACTTTCGATCGCGCTTCCAATACCATAATCACCATACGGAGCTATTCCCAGACTTGGAATCCCAAACGGACATTGATAACACTAAAATGCACTTCAACCCAAACTTATAAGATTCTTCCAAAATTCTAACTTCCACAATAGACGCCGAAACGTTCTCGGGTCTTCCAAAACCCAGTCCGGACATACACCTAAGTCCGAAATCATCATACGAACCTGCTGGAACCTTCGAATCCCGATTGCGAGGTCGTTTACTCAAAAATTCAACCTTAGTCAATTCTTTCAACTTAAATCTTCCGAAATGAGAATTCTCTTTCCAAATCAACTCCGAACTTTTCGGAATTGAATTCCGACCATGTGCACAAGTCATAATACCTGGAATGAAGCTGCTCATGGCCTCAAACAACTGAACGACACGCTAGTGCTCAAAACGACCGGTTGGATCGTTACAGTCCATTCATTGTTCATTTATTGTTCTTCATTTATTGCTCATCATTAATCGCAAAAAGGCCGTCTTTGAGGCCATTGTTATCATTGATCCTTCATCAATCGTTCATCACTATTAGCCCGTCTAGACCTCGAGGCCCTACTCCAGCTAGCTCGAGGCCCAGCCATGTGACCTTATTGGTTTGCATTTCTTATTTTCTTTACTTACACTTAACATTTATTGCTTTACTACTAGTATTAAGATTAATCACATATTTTTAGAACCACAAAATCAAATATAATTGTAGTTACCATTTTCAAGGTAAACAGTTTGGTGCCCACCGTGGGGCTAAAAATATTAGTGATTGTTTTAGTGCTGGTTTTCTGAAAACACAAGTTATTCTTCACACTTTCTTGTCCAAGAATCTTTGATTTCAGGTCAAAAAATGCCTAACTCAGCGAATTCACATGAAAATAACGGTGTTGGGCTTCATGTAAAGAACGGACCAGAAGAACCTCATCACATTATTCACATGATCATTGGAGGAACCGACGTCCCACAGGGACCCATGTTCAAGCGGGCTAGAGTGTCCATCACAGCGGAAAGGCAAACTCAAAGCTGTATACATGATGACGCCCTTATATTTAGAGAAGAAGACATCGAGGCCTTATCCAAACCATATGATGATGCGCTAGTAATCTCTTTTCTTTGGAATACAGTTCAAATTAAACGTGTGCTCGTGGATCCAGGCAGCTCGGCCAACGTAATTAGGTCGAAGGTGGTGGAGCAGGTCAGACTGCTTGACCAATTGCACCCACCTCTCAAATCCTCCATGGATTCAACATGGCAAGCGAGACAACGAAGGGGGAAGTCATCCTTCCAGTCACCGTGTCTGATATAGTTCAAGACACCAAGTTTCATATCATCGAAGGTGACATGGGGTACAACGCCTTACTTGGAAGACCGTGGATACATAATATGAGGGAGGTACCATCAACTCTTCACCAGATGATGAAATTCCCAACAAAAGATGGTATAAAAATGGTGTACGGAAAACAACGTGCAACAAAGGATTTGTTCGCGGTAAACGATGTGGCACCCATCAATTCCCCCCGTCCAAGACGAGTCAGGAAACAGGCTGACTCCCGAGGAACATGTGGTTTACGAGTATTCGAATGAAGACAACAAAAAAGACTTCCTCACTCCTTGAACCTTCATTACCCCCGAGGAATCAGATGCAACGAAATCAACGGTCGAAGTACTTGAACAGGCCGTCTAGATCAAGCATCTTCAATATCGAAAGGTATATCTGGGAATAGGATTGACCCCCGAACTCAGGAAAATACTCATCCAATTCCTTATTGACAACATTGAATGCTTTGCTTGGTCCCATTTAGTCATGACAGGGATCCCACCAGAAACATCCACCCATCGACTAAGCGTCAATCCCAGGTTCAAATTGGTGAAGCAAAAAAGGAGGTCTCAATCCGAGGTAAAACATGCATTCATCAAAGACGAGGTAACAAAACTCCTCAAGATAGGATCGATCAGGGAGGTAAAATACCTCGAATGGTTGGCTAATGTAGTAGTGGTCCCCAAGACAACAACAATAACAACAACAACAACCCAGTATAATCCCACTTAGTGGGGTCTGAGGAGAGTAGTGTGTACGCAGACCTTACCCCTACCCTGGGGTAGAGAGGCTATTTCCAAATACACCCCCGACATCCTTCCCTCTAAGAACTTCCCACCTTGCTCTTGAGGAGACTCGAACTCACAACCTCTTGATTGGAAGTGGAGGTTGCTTACCATTAGAGCAACCCCTCTTGTGCCTAGATTAAATTAAGGAAATAAATTAAGAATGTGCGAAGATTATAAATACTTGAATAAAGCGTGTCCCAAAGACTTATTCCCATTGCCCAACATCGATCGCTTGATCGATGCCACAGTTGGCCACGAGATCCTCACTTTTCTTGATGCCTATTCCTAGTATAAACAAATTCAAATGAACCTAGAAGACAGGGAAAAGACTTCGTTCATCACAAAGTATGGTACATATTGCTATAACGTAATGCCTTTCAGACTAAAAAACGTAGGAGCTACGTACCAATGCCTAGTTAATAAGATGTTTGAACATCAAATAGGCAAATCTATGGAAGTTTACATTGATGACATCCTAGTTAAGTCCCTGCGTGTAGAGGATCATTTGACTCATTTGCAGGAAATGTTCGATATCCTTAGAAATTATAACATGAAGCTTAACCCCGAGAAATGTGCCTTCGGAGTAGGATCAGGAAAGTTTTTAGGCTTCATGGTGTCGAATAGGGGGATCGAGATTAACCCCAACAAAATCAAGGCCATTGAAGAAATCACAATGGTGAACAATGTGAAGGCTGTCCCGCGACTGACCCGGCGGATAGTGGCCTTAGGCCGATTCATCTCAAGGTCATCAGATCGGAGTCATCATTATTTCTCCTTGCTCAAAAAGAAAAATAGATTTGAATGGACTGCGAAATGCCAGCACGCTTTAGAGGAGCTAAAACGGTATCTCTCAAGCCCGCCTTTGCTCCACACCCCGAAAGAAGATGAAACGTTGCCGTATCTGAGGTAGCAGTAAGTGGTGTGCTGGTTCGGGAAGAACAAGGTATGCAAATCCATGTTTATTACATAAGTTGGACTCTAGGAGATGCTGAAACCAGATACCCCCACTTAGAAAAATTAGCTCTTGCATTAATAAGTGCATATTGAAAATTAAAACCTTATTTTCAATACCATCTTATATGTTTTTAACAACATACCCTCTTCGAAACATCTTGCACAAGCCTGAACTATCAGGCAGATTGGCCAAATAGGCCATCAAACTCGAAGGGTATGATATCGAGTATCAACCTTGGACGACCATCAAGTCCCAAATTTTGGCTTTCGTGGCTGATTTTACGCCCGCCCTCATGCCCAAGGTAAAGAAATAACTCTTGCTAGAGACGGGCACATCATCAAGGGTATGGACCCTATTCACCGATGGTGCCTCGAACGTAAAATGGTCCGGGCTCGGCATCGTTCTGAAACTGCCTACGTGTAGAATGATTATTCAATCTATAAAAACTCCAAAATTCACTAACAATGAAGTCGAGTATGAGGCTATGATTGCATGTCTCGAGCTGGCCAAGAGCCTAGGAGCAGAAGTAGTCAAAGCAAAATGCGACTCCCTCCTGGTAGTTAACCAAGTGAACGGGAGCTTCGAGGTTCGAGAAGACAAGATGCAAAGGTACTTAGACAAACTACAAGTCATATTGCATTGTTTCAAAGAATGGACTCTGGTCCACATTCCCCGAATTAGAACAGCGAGGCCGATGCACTCGTGAACCTAGGGTCGCCCATCGAAGAAGATGACATACTCCCAAGGGCTGTTGTACAGTTGTCCAAATCGGTGATCAAGGAAGGCCACGTCGAGATCAACTCGGCAAGTCTAACATGGGATTAGAGGAATAAATATATCTACTATTTGAAAAACGGGAAGCTGCCCATGGATCCAAAGGAATCGAGGGCCCTACGAGCCAAAGCAGTTCAATTTTCTCTCGACGAGAATGGAAAACTATATAGAAGGACCTTCGACAGACCTCTAGCAGTATGTTTGGGACCAGGAGACACCGATTATGTTCCTCGAAAAATCCATGAGTGCAATTGTGGAAATCATTTCGGCGCTGATTCTTTAGTTCGAAAGGTGATCAGAGCAGGATACTATTGTGATAGCATGGATAATGACACCAAGGAATTTGTTCGAAGATGTGACAAATGTCAAAGGTTTGC
The DNA here is from genome assembly GCF_000715075.1 of Nicotiana tabacum. Classification (NCBI taxonomy): domain Eukaryota; kingdom Viridiplantae; phylum Streptophyta; class Magnoliopsida; order Solanales; family Solanaceae; genus Nicotiana; species Nicotiana tabacum. The sequence goes on from NC_134085.1 coordinate 1,993,640, forward strand.
ACCGATGATTTACCAACCTGGGGAACAACTACATTCAGTCTTATCACCATGGCCATTCATGAAATTGGGGATGGACATCGTCGGCCCCTTACCAATGGCACTAGGTAAAGCCAGAGTTATTCTATTTATGACTGACTATTTCTTAAAATGGGTGGAAGCACAGACCTTCAAGAAGATAAGAGAAAAAGAAGTCATCAACTTCATCTGGGATCACATCATATACCGATTTGGGATCCTTTCCGAGATTGCATGCGATAATGGGAAGCGGTTCATAGGCAGCAAGGTGACAAAACTCCTCGAAGATCATAAGATCAAGAGGATCCTTTCAACACCCTTCACCCATGCACGAATAGACAGGGCGAGTCCACAAACAAGACCGTCATCCAAAACTTGAAAAAGAGGTTAGAAAATGCGAAGGGAAAATGGAGTGAGGTATTGCCCGAAGTACTATGGGCATACCGAACAACTTCAAAGTCAAGCATTGGAGAGACACCGTTCTATTTGGTATACGAGTTTGAGGCTCAGATACTGGTCGAAGTCAGAGAACCAAGCGCTAGATTTTGGCATGACTTTGAGGACTCGAACAACGAGGCCATGACTATAGCCCTCGAGCTACTAGATGAAAAGCGAGAGGCTGCACCAGTCCGAATGGCCGTCCAAAAATAGAGGATTGAGATATATTATAACAGGAGAACAAACCTCCGACACTTCGGAATCGGTGACTTAGTCCTAAGGAAAGTCACCCTCAACACTCGAAACCTAAATGAAAGGAAGCTAGGCCCGAGCTGGGAAGGACCGTACCACATCCTCGGAATAGTAAGCAAGGGGTCCTACAAACTTGGCACCATGGAAGGTGAACAACTTCCAAGCAATTGGAACATATCGATGCTCAAACGCTATTATTGCTAAAGGTATAATCTTCTCCCTTTTTTGCTTTAGGACTCACACCGATTTCTTATAGGTGTCCGCCGAAAGACGCCGAAGCACCTTTCGACTCAAAAACCTTGGGTTTTGAAGCATGCATTGCACTCTTTTTCCCTTAGACCGAATTTTATCCCGAACAAGTTTTACCGGCATGATTTTTGACAAGGCAACATCCATATGCTACCCAAGGAGAACTCATCAAGTATTCAAGGCTTCTCTTTGATCAACCTCAACTGGGGGGCATCACCCCGGGAGGAGGTCACCTCTTCAAAGAACTCAAACTATGCCTAGGAGGACCCCGATAGGAGAATGATTTATTGGGCCAAACGTTCGAATGAACCGTGTCCATGTAGATTAATTGGGCCTCCGAAGGCAAAAAACATGTACACATACATCAAATAATTGAGGAAGCCTCTTTATCTCATCAAAACACTTTGTGCCTCAAAGAAGTCCACCACTTTATCATAAGATAGCTCGAGGGACAAAAGCGAACTCTCAAACACTCGGGTACTGTCGCCGACAGTCCGCTCTTCGAACCATCGAAAACTCGAATTCGTAAGACCTCGATCAGGCAACTTCAATATCGTAAGCCCTTAGAGAGGAACCTCAAATCTATAAGACCTTAACAAGGCATGCCAAAACTTATAAGACCTTAAAAAGACATAACCCCGATATTAAGACCAAGGCTATATATCGAACTTATAAGACCTCTAAACAGGCATACCCTCGATATAGACGCCGAGGTCATCTCACCATGGGACTATCGACTATGGTCGTATCAAAAGGCTCGGACCAAACTAATGTGGCTCAGAGACGTCCGATCGCCACCCTAAAAATTAAAGGCCTCCAAATACTTCAAAAATACTTCGAAGAGAATCGGTTAATCAAGCTACCCTCGACATATTCAAAGGAGCTTCGATAATATTAGCTCCTAACAAAAAAGGGCTTCGAAAACAATCAACCTTCGATAACAAGGTTTCAAAAACCCAACTTTCGAGTGAGCCTCCCGAGGTACTTAGCTATCGTCATATATCGACTAATAATCGAGGTTCTCGTTTGAGCCAGCAAAGAGTCGGACAAACATAAAACATGCCAAGGCATAATCTAAACTTCAAAAGTCATTAGCCAAAATGAGGGGAACTACAAAAGTCATTACCCAATCTAAAAGTGCCTAAGGGCTAGCCTAAAAAAGCGTAAGGGCCAAAGCATAAGAGCCTAAGGGCCAGCCTAAAGAGCCTAAGGGCCAATGCATAAGAGCCTAAGGGCCAGCCAAAAAAGCCTCAGGGCTATCTTCATTTTGAGTTCGAGCAAACGCTCACTCGACTATCAAGCCCAAGGGCTACCCGAGTCCGGGAAAATTCTCACTTGGGGACTGTGTATAAAGCCTTAGGTTTATCAAACAAATCTTCATTCAAAGGCTACTCAATTTTGAGAAAACCCTCACTCGGGGACTATTTGTAAAAGCCTAATGGCTATCCTTATTTTCAGATAATCAAGCAAGAACCCCCGGTAGCTAAGTCTAAAGGTTAGTTCGAGAAAACTCTCAATCGAGGACCATCAACGAGACCCATCGCTCACCCAATTTGGATTCGGAAGTCTCGATGACCTAAGCTTGCATCAAACCAACCCAAGCTTAGTCAGAAAGGTAACAAAGGACTTTAAGAAGCATTGTATCAAACATTTAATAACCTAAGGGTTTGTGATGTTCGAGATCCAGTATTCGAACTAATCATTAGAATCACACTTGAATTTTTCACAAATCGAAGGCGAAATAAAGAAATTCTTATATTGGCGAAAGATGTTTACAAAGCCCACGAGGGACCCTTACACAGAAACAAAAGAAAGCCTAAATCTTGGCCGGAGTCACTGGTCGGATGGAGTTCCCTTAAGAACTGCGCCCTCGACAACTTGACCCTCAGCACCCTGGTTATCAACGGCCTCTTCCCCCTTGAAGACTTCTTCTTCATCTCCACCGCGCTCTGAGCCACTAGTTGAATCCTCATCAGAAGTAAGCGAGGCCGCCGACTCTTCTTCTAAGGCCTTCACCTTCTCGATCTGAGCAAACAAATCAATGTCCCCTGCATATACATCCTCGAGAGCCTGTCTTCGGGATCCTAACCGGGCACGTTCCAAGGCTCAGGCTAGTTCAAACTAGGCATCCTCAGAGACCTTCCTATCCCAAGCATTTACAGCAGCGACATCTTTTCAGTACGAGGATATGAGCGCATTTACAGCCTCTGACTTGGCTGCGGATAGCACGACAACTGATTCAGCACGAAGATCCTTATACTTACCACTATCTGCTATCGCCTCCTGAAGGCAATGCTCAACCGAAGTCAACTTCCCTTGGAAGGTATCTCTCTCGGAGGCCATCTCGTCCACACGCTGCTTAAGTTCGAGAATCTCAATGTCCCAAGCTCTGAGCCCCTCCCTCATCAGGACCTCTTTCTTCTCAAGCTGCAAAGATCAACCCAAAGTTGTTAAAAACTAAGTTCAAACAATCATGAAAATAAAAACATGCGAAGACCATATTACCTACTCGGCAAGATCGGTCTACTCTCGAGACATCGTCTCCAAACGATCCTGAAGATCGCAAAGTTCTTCCTCCTTCTTGGTAGAAAGATCTCTGAACTCGTCAGCCTCTAATGAGAGCCTCCTGCACTCTTTCTCCTAGTGGGCTAGCTCGGCTTGGGACTTAGCAAAGGCCTGATTGTAAAGCACTATAAATTGAAAGCATAAAAGAACAAAATTAGGAAGATAAGGATCCAAGCTCAAAGCATAGTCGATGAATGATTTCCTGTTTACGGAGCCTCTCGGCTTCCTCGAAAATGAGCGAGCCATTAAGATCAGGTCTTTCTATGACCCTAGTGAGGAGTCCTTCAATCAAGTCATTTTCCTCGAGGGATGCCCCCGCATCAAAAATATCCCAATCATTGGCATCTTGTATCCCTTTTGGAGGAAGTGTCGGACCTGGCGAAGAATCTCCCATATCAATTACTCCGGTTGGATCGATCGGGGCTTCCCCTTGCCCTCGGGGAACTTCATAACCGGGATCCCTTAAATCATCTACCAAAAGCCCCTTAGCTCGAGAAATGTTTTGGCCTTCAAACGGCTCAGGAACATCAGCTGACCCATCCTCGAGAGCCTCCTCGGCTCGAGATGGGACAACATTTGCAACTTCTAGTTTATTTGCCATCGGCTCAACAAGATCTGAGGCGCTCACGCTTCCTCTTTACTCGTGCTCTAGCGGAAAGTCATCTATCTCTCCACCCCCAGCTCAGGGGCCCTCCGCTGCTCCTGAAGTTAAGGCTGCTGGATCGACCTCAGGCTTTTGAACTTTTGCCCTTTTCGGTATCGAGGATTTAGTCGGCAATTTTCCTTTTCTCTTTTTCTCCTTGGCATGACTTGAAGTATCCACCTCCCTGGAGGAATCTTCCCTCATCAAAGAGGCATCTCCCAGGCTTGCGCAAACGCAAAAGACAGTTATGAAAGTTGAGAATGTAAGGGGTACCTCTTATAGCGAGCTCAAGTACGGTAGGAGAAAAACCTCACCGTGGCTTTTAGCTTCCCATCGGCCCTTGGCCAGATTGCACCATACGCGCTTATCATATGGGTAGATTGAATCGAGCTGTCGAACCCAGCCCGCAAGATCCTTAACCGCACCGGGGTACCACTCAATGGCTATACCAATAAAAGAAGTTAGTTCAGGAAGGACAATTGTCCGAGGAATTGGAAAAATAGTTAATCAACATATTCACTTACGATTCATGTTCCATTCCTCAAGGAATGACATCCTCTCAACGGGAATTGAATCCGAGGTCCTAACCAGGACAAAGCGACTTATCTACCCCTCTGTCCTTGCCTTCATCAGTACAGGCAAAGAAAGCTTTCGGAGCCTGACACTGAAGCTTAATCAGGCCCCCTCGATAAAGTTAGGGGTTGCATATCCTAATCTGATGGTCATGGGTAAAAGGTACCCCCTCAAGCATGTTTGCAAAATGCCTAATCATGTAACCGATGTTCCAGAACGATGGATGAATTTGACTGAGCGTTAGCCGGTATTGTCCACAGAAGTCAAGGATTACGGGGTCTATCAACGACGAGGATGGTTCTACCAGACCCAAGGTAAAAGGATATGTATATACACTAAGAAAACCGGGTTTGTGTGCCGTTATATCTTCCTCCTGGGAGGGCACCTCCACTTGCACCGCCTCTCCCCAGTGGCATTTAGTTTTCACCTTCTCGATATCGATAATTAGACTAATGTATTGGGACATGGCTTCGCACCGCCCCGGTTTTGAAGAAGGCTTGTCAATTGAAAAATTGGAGGATGTCTCACAGAGTCCGGGCATGTATTCTTCAAGACTAGGAGGCGTTATGGGTTTGCCCTTTGATGAGCATGAAGACGAAGAAGCTTTATCACCCTGAGGGATGGTTCTAGAAGTCTTCGCCATTTCTGCTGAAAGATTTCAGCGAAAAAGAGAAAAATTGGGCAAGAAACAAGCACAGGAAAGAAGTAAGGAAAGCTGTTGAAAGTTCAGATATATGATGGAGAATAAGGAGTGGAGGATTGAGGTATTTATAAGGCTAGTAGTGCGCACCGGGGAAACACAAAGGATGGCCAACCGATGTGATCAATTCGAGGCTTTTCGAGAACCGTGCGAATGTGACTTTTGAACGTTCCTTTTTTGCCATATCAATCGATCACGTGGTGTAACTAACAAGAGATGGATGTATTGAATAGTTGAAGAATTCAAATCGTTCCTTGTTATTTCATTCTAAGAAATGTGAGGACTAGTTATATACGGTTAAAATCAGGGAAGGTCGATTTTATGATTTCCATGGCACTTTCGAGCTTGGCCTCAATAGGATCGAAGCACAACCCAAGGATTGCTCTCGAGGCACTAGCCTTGGCATGGCATATCGAAAACTCATTATGACGCACCCCGAGGCAGCATGGAGATCGACGACCATTATGAAAAGGCGGAAGACCCCCAAGGGCACGTGATGAGGACTGTCAGAGTTTGCAAAGACTAGTACAAATCCACATTGAACCGTTATACAGTTGTACCAATAATATTTTCCATCATGATTAGACATGTACTATGTAAGGATCCTCCCACCTATATAAAGGGGACCCTTGTCATTTTGCAAACCCTCTGAATTATTACACAACATATTGAATATAATACAACTTCCTCTGCTCTTTGCTTAAATAATTGTTCTACATATTTATTGCTTATTCTTTCATTGCTCATTTATTGTTCTTCATTTATTGTTAATCATTAATCGCAAAAAGGCCGTCTTTGAGGCTATCGTTATCATTGATCCTTCATCAATCGTTCATCGTTATTAGCCCATCTAGACCTCGAGGCCCTGCTCTAACTATCTCGAGGCCCATCCTTGTTACCCTATTGGTTTGCATTTCTTATTTTCTTCACTTACACTTAGCATCTATTGCTTTACTACTAGTATTAAGATAAATCACGTATTTTTAGAATCACATAATCAAATATAATTGTAATTACCATTTTCAAGGTAAACAATAATTGATTCAACTATTTGTTTTTCATTTTAGATTGTTACTATCATGTGTGATAAAATAATATGAAGTAAAATATTTGAAAATATATTCTAATATTGAAGGAGCACAACCCTTCGAATCAAGATACTAGTTATGTTTCTTTTAATAATAAGTATTGTAGTTTTTTACTTCTGGACAAATAATTTCGTTAGAAGTTAATTATTGATGAAAGAACACAACTATTTAGAAAAGATACAATCTTTAAATCAATATCTCTCAGGTATTTTTTACTATTATTGTGAAATATAAATATATTTTATGAAAAGGTTATTTTAGTAATTTAACTTTTAATATAGTATAAAAAATTTGGATTGAAATTTAAGAATTTAGTATATCCTTTGACATGACCTTTCCCCCACTTAAAATTCACATAGAACAATTCATAACCAATCAAAAAGTAGGAAAAATATTATCTTCACTCCAGCCCTCCAAATAACGTGAAAAGCATATAATCGATAATGAATCTTGTAACGACCCGATCGGTCATTTTGAGCTCTAGCATATCGTTTGGTGGTTTGAGACTTTGAGTAGTTTCACTTCAGGTATTATGACTTGTACGCGTGGTCGGAATTGGAATTTCGGAAGTTCAGAGTTGATTTAGAAAGAAAATTCTCATTTCAAAAGCTTTAAGTGGGAAGAATTGACTAAGGTTGGATTTGAGTAAACGACCTCAGAATCAGGATTTGAAGATTCCAATAGATTCGTATGATGATTCTGGACTTGGGCGTATGTTCGAAAGTGGATTTGGAGACCTATAGGTCATTACGGGGTCATTTGGCGGAAGTTAGAAATTTGAAGGTTTTTGAGAAGTTTGACCGAGAGTGGACTTTTTGATATAGGGGTTGGATTCCGATTTTGAAAGTTGGAGTAGGTCCGTAATGTCTAATGTGACATGTGTGCAAAATTGAGGGTCAATGGGACGTGATTTGATAGGTTTCGGCACCGAATGTAAAAGTTTGAAGTTCTAAAGTTTATTAAGATTAAATTGGGGTGCGATTCATGGTTTTAGCATTGTTTGATGGGATTTGAAGGCTCAACTAAGTCTGTATGGTGATTTAGGATGTGTTGGTATAATTGGTTGAGGTTTTGAGGGCCTCAGGTGGATTCTGGATGGGCAACGGGTCGAGTTTGAACTTGGAAGATGAGCTAATCCATCTGATATCTGGTGCAATCGCACCTGCGTAAAAAGGGCCACAGGTGGGAGCCCACTGGTGTGGTAATAAGGTCGCAGAAGTGAGGATGTTCCGTATCTGCGAGCCATCGAGTGTGAAGAAAGCTCCGCAGAAGCGGGACGCGAGAGGGGGAGCTGGATTGCAGAAATGGAAAGGAATCCGCATGTGCGAAGGCGCAGAAGCGCGTGGTAGACTGCAAAATTGGATTTTGCCTGGCTTGAAGGGAACCGCACTTGCGATGGACTTTATGCAGGTGCAGCTGGTGTACCGTAGGTGCGGAAAGTCGACTGGGCAAAATGTTTTAAGATCGGGACTTGGCCCATTTTTCTTCCACTTTTCATTTGGTTGGGGCGCTTTTGGAGAGCTTCAAGGGGAGATTTTCATCAAGCAACACAAAGTAAGTAATTCCCACTTATTACAAGTTAAATACATGGTTTGTATAAGGATTTGGGCATGGAAATTAATGGAAATTGTGAGTTTTTTGGTAAAAAACCTAGAAATTATATTTTTGGATTTTGACCACGAATTTGGGTAAGGAATTGAGAGAAAGTTATATAATTGAGTTTCACGGTGTAATGGGTAGTGTTTATCTGTAATGACCTGACCGGTCGTTTTGAGCATTTGCACTACGCTCGCCAATTCTCGGGCATGACTAGCCAATTCTCAGTTTGGTTTTCAGGTTAATCGGAACAGATATGGAAGAATGACCCTCTGAAGCTTTGGCGATGATGTGGTATCACAATCTGGCCCCAAACTCAATAGATTCATTTGCCATGCTGGCAGATTTTTTCATAAAGGCACATGGTGGTACCATCAAAGTAGCAACAAGGAAATCCGACGTCTTCAAGATCAAGCAGAGGGAGAATGAGATGATGTGAGAGTTCGTATCTTGCTTTCAGAAGGAATGAATGGAACTACCACCGGTCTCCGACGAATGGGCAGTGCAGGCCTTCACTCAAGGTTTGAATGAACGAAGTTCGGTGGCTTCGAAGCACCTGAAATAGAATCTGGTTGAATACCCCACCGTGACCTGGTCGGACGTTTACAACCGATACCAATCGAAGATCAGGGTCGAGGAGGACCAATTGGGAGCCCCCTCGGGCTCGGCATACCCAAGCAGGATTCTGGTAAAAGAGTCGAAATAGAACAAAGAGGGATACCAACCATACCCTGAAGATAGAAGAAATGCCCCCAGGCGCAACATACCCCGCAATGAGCGAAAAATGGATCGAGGTCAGAATCCTAGGGGACTTGTCAGCAGAGCTGGATTTGATAGGCACACAGGGCCAACGGAGGCACCTCGCTTGTTAGAATACAACTTCAACGTCAATGTTTCAGACATCGTATTTGCCATCAGTAAAATCAGAGACACCAGGTGCCTAGGCCTGTGCAATCAGACCCTTCGCAAAGAAATCGTAACTTAGTGTGTGAATTTCACAACACGCATGGCCACAGGACCAAGAATTGCTACCAGCTACGGGAATAAGTAGCCCAACTAGTCAGCAAAGGTCACCTCCGAGAATTCCTTAGCGACCGGGCCAAAAATCAGTTCCGGGAAAGAGAGGCGACCAAGAAGAACGAAACGGATGAGCCACAACATGTCATCCACATGATCTTGGGAGGCATGAGAAAAAAAATATCTATCACCAGAGAAAAGCGAACTCGGGGTTACATACTCGAGGATGCTCTCACATTCAGCGACGAGGACATCGAGACCTTGTCTCAGCCTCACAACGATGCACTGGTAATCTCTTTCCTTGTAAATACATTTCAAATTAAATGTGTACTTGTGAATCCAGGTAGCTCGGCCAACATTATCTGGTCGAGGGTGGTAGAGAAGCTCAGACAGCTTGACTAAATTGTGCCCGCCTCTCAAGTCCTCAACGGATTCAACATGGCGAGCGAAACGACGAAAGGGGAAATCACCCTTCCGGTCAATGTGGTCGGCACAATCCAGAATGCCAAATTCCATGTCATCGAAGGAGACATGAGATACAACGCCTTGCTTAAAATGCCGTGGATACACTGCATGAGAGCAGTACCATCCACCCTTCATCAAATGATGAAATTTCCGACAAGGGATGGAATAAAACCCGTATATGGGGAGCAGCATGCAACAAAGGAAATGTTTGTGGTGCATGACACCGAAGGAGCCAAAGGATAAGAAAACAATAAAATAGCAATGACAAGTTACATTCTCGGCTACGCCCGACTGAACGAAATGAAGGGTCGCACCGAGTCCTCATAACAAACGATTGAATCACACCGAGATTCGAAGCCCGTCAATACTAAGGTATGGCCATCTCCCTTTTTAAATTACATTTTACACTAACTTGAGTGGAGATATCTGATCGAAACGGACAAAGAACTTCCCAACTCGAAGACCCTAGGTCCAACATTAATAAATATTATTTGTCACGCCCTAAACCTGGGGAGGCATCTCCGGCACCCGGTGCCATATTTGGCCCGAGTGTATCACTCTATAACTGTGAACTCTGGAGGGGTAACCCTCACCTTAAGCCGATGAGGCCATATTCAGAATCATCTTAAAATATCATCTCTCTCATCTGAAGGGTAAACATACCCAAAAGCTCATATATATATATATATAACATATCCAAAAGCGGATATATATAACTGTGCCGGCCGATTAAGACACCATAAACATCTACTAATATAAAAATATACAGGACTCGCCTACAAGCCTCTAGCGATAGTTGAACTGTACCATGGTCGGGACAAGGCTTCGACCTACCCATCAAACATGTATATATAAAATGGACTCCAAGGTCTAGACCTGGTAACTCCGAGGAAGTGGAGCTTACAAACCAAACTGATGTTTTACTCTGTCTGTTGGGAGGGTCTGTCAAACTGTCAATCAGGACCTACAGGCAAAGAAATTCGCGTCCCCAACAGAAGGGACATCTACAAAATAATGTACCAAGTATGTAAGGAAACGAAATAACTGAAATCTGAAACTGAACTGATAATATAATAACTGAAAGTAACGAGAAGTTAAAGATAATCTGAAGATATGCTTACCTGCTGATACTGACTCAACTCTCTTAATATAGCATGTAAAATAGTTTTCCGGCCCTATAAGGCTAGATATGTGTAACTTGTCTACCATAGTAGGCTTGCTCATAGGTGTTCGGCCATACTAGGCTCTATATATCGGCCATTCTGGGCTCGCTCATAGGCGCTCGGCCATAACAGGATCGGTATATAACTTACCGTCTGATCGGAGGTTGCCCAATAGGGGCCTGCCCACCGATTATAGCCCGATGGTGGTGAAAATACTATAACACTATATATATATATATATATATATATATATATATATATATATATATATATATATATATATATAGACTCTCTGCTCTCTTGGCTGAAAGAAGAAAATAATAAACTAAATATAAAATCCTAATAAGGGAAAATACTCTAACTTATAAGACTAGGATAATGTACATAAGTCAGGAATACGAACATCCCTTTATGTCTCCTTATCACAATTTGTCCAATAACCACGTTAAACCCGTCTCGTTGCACCTTAATCTACAACAATAATAACAATACTATGGTCAAGTTATGGGAGGTATAACTATCGCACAATGAACAACAAACTTATTTTATAATAAAACAGGTAGCATCTCCCCTATAATCTTTACTTCCTCCCAATTCGACATAACACCAACAATTAACAATAACACAACAATAACATGTATACATCATTTTCCAACCTTATATTTGTGAGCACGTGATTTTTTCCCAAAGCAAATTATTCCCAGAAATTCAAACAAAATAATTTCTTTATTATTTTACAATTTTTGTGAATTTTGATGTCATTTTCTGTTAGTTGTTGCATTTTATCTGTGCATTTTAATTCATATGAAAAATACAAAATATGTATTTGCATTTAGGATCTAATTTCATATTTTAGTATGAATTAGGGGTTAATTTGTTTTAGAACAAAATATGAAGAAAATAACAAAAATAGTTCCAATTTGAGGGGTCATGTTTAATACTGAGATGTATACCTGTTGATACATATATCCATGGTTTCTATATTTCTCAGATTTATTTCTTTTCGGTGTTGATAACTTTCAAGTTTATCTTCATAGAATTCAATTTCATTTTCTATAGTTAATAAAGCTTTATTACGTAATCTATTATATCTAATTATGTCTTTGCAGGTTTTAATATTGTGTTTAACACAATCTATTTTTCTATTTATGTTACTGAGGGTTTTAAGAAGTTTCCATTTCTGGGTGTTATAGAATCTTATATAATGAAAAGTGTTATGTTTCATTTATAAACGGATTTTATTAACTTGATATGTGATCATTAATCTGAATATAAATCTAGTTCATATAGATCTAATATATCTATTTCTTGTGATACAATTAGTCCTGTAAATGCTTGTTCCATTACATATATTATTTCAAAAGTAACTAAAATATCATAAATTTTTCTTTTAATATCGTTATTAAGTCTGTTAAAGATATATAATATAAGTATTTTGTACTCAATATTTTCTTCTAATAAATACGTGTGGTTGTGGTTGTTCATTCAGATTTACTATTTATCCTTATCATGTATTTACTAAACATATTCCCTCTAACCTCTTTGTTTATCATAGAGTTTATCATATTTTAATAAGTTATACTGAACAATCTTTTCTGGTCACTACCATGTTTTTCATGCTTCAATCATTTACCCTAACAGCGCCTCAACTCTGTGTACTCCCCTAAACGGCTTCCTTGCCTACTGGTTTCCACTTTAGGATGGCATAGTCTGGGCTTAACTACTCTCAGCATTATTAGACATGCAAACTTTCTCAAGATGTTCTTTATAACAGTACTATAACATGATAAACAATTATGATATTCAAGAGATTATAAGGAATATAAGAGTTTAGTTAAACATGATTATAAATAAACTTACCTGGTTTTGTAACTCGTTTGAATGCTCCATAACTTTCAGAAGTTTGTATATAATCAAATATTTTATTGAGAGAAGATAAGAGAGAGAAGGTGAGTATGAGGATGTCTGAGGCTGTCCTCCCTTCCTCTGATTTACAAAATATATAGAAAATTTAAACGACTCCTACTGTTCATGAACGACCTTTACTGTTCATGAATGTGACTCGTACTATTTACTTTACGACTTTTTTACATGACTCTTACTATTCATGAACGACCTTTACTGTTCATGAATGTGACTAGTACTATTTACTTTACGACTTTTTTTACATGACTCTTACTATTCATGAACGACCTTTACTGTTCATGAATGTGACTAATACTATTTACTTTACATTATGTGTTTCCAGTAGCTGTCTTCTTCTTTTGTCTTCTTGTTGATACCTTCATTCTAGTTGGACTTCTGGTACATAGTTATCATCTCCGTTGCACTTTGAACATATGTGGTCTGGATATTTGTGTCCTACTAGTTTGCAGTATCTTGTTAATAACTCGTTTGAAATAAATTCTTTTTTCAATGCTCTGGTAGTTGGTTGCATTTCTGGCTTTAATAATGATAAAATCCATTTCTGGACTTCATCCATATCTCCTTGTCGTAGTTCCTTTGAGTTGGCATATATCATTAACTGGTCTCTGGAATAGTAGCTCCAGATAGCATTTCCTTGTAGATAATTGTTAGCTAGTTCTTGAATAATAGTTGCTATACCAATTATTCTTTTATTGGCATAGAAACTTGGTATCTCCATTTTCTGTATCTCCGGTTGTTTCTCTATCTCTTCCGGTATTATCATATCTCGTGTTAGTCCTATCTTTATCACCTGTATTATGGGTTTTATTTCGTCATATAGTATTTTTGCTGGTGCTGTATAGAATTTGATGAAGAATAGGTTGCCTTTTGTAATTCTCTTGAAGGTGACAAATGCTTTGTATAGCTCTGGTATTCCAATTATTTCTTCTCCATCGTGGGTATATACTGTGCTAAGTAGTCCGTAGTTGTAACATGTCTTTACTAAGTTTGCTTTTGTTTTTGGCTGGGCTATAAGCCTATTATATCCCTGTAGTTTTTGGGTTACATAATCCTGTATTGGATCTGTAGTAGTAGTTGATCTAGGGTTTAGGTTCAAGAATGTCTGAATTTTATATATATTCTCAATATATGTTTGAGTAATATGGTTATATACCTTTTTGTTGTGGTGTAGGCTATTGGCATAGGTTGTAGTTTGTGGGGCTATAACTATTGCTTCTCTTGGCTTTTTTGATGTAAATGGCTTATCAAATACGTTGTTTAGGTTTACATTGATATGTGGCTTTTTGTTAACTTGTTTGCTTGTACCTGCAGCTGTATATAAAGCAACTGTGTTATGGGTTTTTTGGAGTTTCCCAACGTCTCCTTCTAACTCTGGAAGTTTAGAGTCTTCCGTTTGACTTAGTTCCGCATTTTTATAGTCATGTTGCTGACTTAGCTTGCTTTCCTCTAGCTGTTGTAATCTTTTTCCCATACCATCCATCTGTAAAGATAGAGTAGTAAGGAATGTAAATATGTCTTTTGATTCTTGGCTTTCATCTGTTTGGGTACCTTTGTCTTGATAGGTAGTCTGCAATAACATTCTTGTCAGTTCGTATTACTTCAATTGTAAATGTAAAATTTTGGATATTCAATACAAGTCTCCTTATTTCCTTTGTAGTTACTGAATCCTGTACTTTCCGTGTTATCCACCATTTTACTTGTGTATTATCTGTTCTTACTATAAATTTGTTATAAACATTATATGGCTCAAATGCTAACAAACATTTATATAATCCAAATAGTTCTTTCCTATTTATCTCCCATTTTAATTGTGGTTCCGTGTATGATCCGGAATAATATCTACAATGGTGTTCAATTTTTTCATTATCATATTTATATTTTAGAACTCCTCCGTAGCTGTGATCACTAGAATCAGTTTCTACAATATATGTAAACTGTTTCTTTTCATCCGGAAAATATAGTTTTGGTAATTTTTTACACATATTTTTTATCTTCTGTATATGTATTTTATCTTTTTCGTCAAAATGATATTCTATATCCTTTTTTAATTTTTTCTGTAATGGTTTTAAGTTTTCTGCCAATTTAGGAATATATTCTCTTACTTGGTTAACCAATCCTAAAAATGATTGTAACTTCTTTTTTGTATCAAGTGTTTCATTTAAGTTAATTATTTTTTGTACTATATGGGTTTGCATTTTTATTCCGTTTTTGTCTATTTGTATACCTAAAAATTCTATTTGATTTTTCATTACTTCTGCTTTCTTTTTACTTAAACTTATTCCTGATATTTCTACAATGTGTATGAATTTTTCTAGTAGTTTTATATGTTTGTTCTCTGTTCTAGAATACAACAGTATATCATCTATATATATTATACAATTTTCTAATTGGTTAAAGTAGTTATCCATAAAATGTTGATATCTACCTGGTGCATTTTTATATTCAAATGGTAATACATTCCATTCATAAAATCCTTGTGGTACTGTGAATGCTGTTAACTTCTTAGATTCGTCTTCTAGTTTTAAATGGTAAAATCCTGATTTACAATCAAACTTACTAAAATAGTTATATCCTTGTATTTGTCTGATTTTTAGTATTTTATTTGGTATCGGATAATTATATGTTTTTGTTTTTGCATTTAAGTTTCTATAATCTATAACCATACGACTTTTTCCTCGTTTTTGCTCACTATGCTTATTTACTATAAATGTCGGGCTAGTATGTTTACTATTACTTTCTTGTATGTACGTATTGTCTAATAATTCCTTTATATGCATTTTAAATTCTGTTAAATCATTAAAATTGTATTTTAAAGGTTTTTGTGTTATTATGCTATTTTCATCTATTAGTTCAATCTTTATTTTTATTTTATGTTTTTCCCATCCTCGGAGTGGATTATCATTATATAGTAATTCTAATTTATCTTGTAGTAATTTTATTTTATTTATTGAGAAAATGATTATTTCTATATTATGGTTGCTTTGTATTACATTTTCTAATTTTTGGGTAATCTTTTCACTTCCTTTAATCCAGGGTGTTGTTTTTCTTACTTTATTATTTACTCTTTTTGCTCCTAATTTTTGTTTACACGGGGTAGTAAACCACCAATGTGTTTTTGTTATTATATGTGGGTATAATTTATCTAAAAATGGCATTCCTAATAATATATCTTTATTTGTAAATTCATAACTATATATTTCTTCTATGGTCAGTATTTTATCCCATATTTGTATTTTTATATTCCTTGCTTTGTATGTTATCATACTTCCCTCATTATTGAATCCTGTTACTACTATAGGGGTTTTTAGCTTTTCCCATTTACTTTCTGGTAAACAATTATGTCTACACATGTTAGCTTCTGCTCCTGTATCCATCATAGGTGTATAGTATCTATTATAATATCCTTCTACTATTATCTTGGCAAGTATGTATATCTTTGGCATTATATCAAAGTTCTTTTTATTATTATTTTATTATTTTCATAACTTATTGTTAATTGTCTATCTTTTAATTTATATGGTTTGACTTTTTCTAACCATTTTATTCCTAGTGTAATGTTTTTATCGCCTTGATATATTTTAAAATTTATTAATATTGGTATTCCTCCAATAATTAATTCTTTTTCAGTTGTTTCTTCGTTTTTTCTTAACGCTTTTGGTAGTTCTGAATTTTGCTGTTCTATTGTTACTATCTCTTGTTCTGGTATTAATTCTCTTATAACATAATTCTCTTCCTGTCACGTATTTATTAGTATTAAATATTTTCTTTGGTCCATTATTCCTGTTATATAATAATGGTGTGTGTTTATTTCTTCTATTTTTTGTTCTATTAATTTTTGTGGAGTGGTATAATTTATTCTTCTTGATGTACTTCTTGATGTACTTATTCTTGATGACGTTTCTGGCATTTCATTATTTATTCGTTTTGATGTGCTTAATCTTTCTTTTACTATTTCTAAATCTTCATCCATGCCCATTTCCGTATAACTGTAATCATTGTTGTCTATAACTGATACTATTCTTTCGAATGGATTTTCTATTTTTATTTTATTTATTTTATTTTTAGCTGTTATCTTATGTTTTGTTGTTAAGACATATAGATTTTTACATCTTGCTGTGAATATTTTACTTCCTGGTGCTAATTCTATTCCAGACATTTTCCAGTATAGTACTAATGATTTATCTATATTTTTATCATCTACTGCTACTGAATAGTTAGCACTTATTACAAATTTAAATTTTTGGTATATTAAGTTACCTCTTACGGCACTTATTATACTCTTTTCTATAGGTTGTACAATTCTATCATCTGCCAAGTATATTTCTATAGGGGTATCTATTCCTTCCCTAAAACATGCTTTTATTAGGATCTCCGTTCCTCCTAAGTGTACATATTTTATTGGATTTTTTGCTTTTATATCTTGTATTTCTTTATTTAGTAGTCTTTTATTTAAAATTGGTATTTGTGCTTTACCTTTGATGTATTTACAATCTATTATATGTTCTCTTTGGCTTACTACATAGTATTCTTCTTTCTGTCTTTTAAACCAATTCTTTATTGTTGGTACTTCTAATATTTTGTCTATGCTTAGATCCAATTCTTTTCCTTTTATTTGTTCAAATATATTAGTGTCAAATATTATTTTTTGTTCTGAAGATTGTTCATCTTGGTGTTCTTCTTATTGTATAATTTGTATATCTTTTTCAGTCATAATTTTCCTCATCTGATTCTTCTATATCCTTGTTTATTTCCTTTTCATTTTCAGAGAACTCGTTTTCTGATATCTCATATATGCTGTCTTCACTGCTTAATTCATAATCTACATATTCTACTTGTGTATATTTATCATTACCTATCAATATTTCGGTAATTTGTTTCTTCTTTGGTTTTTTTGGTAATTTACAATCTTTGGCTAAATGTCCTAGCTTTCCACAATTATAGCAAGTATATTCTGTTAGTTTTTTCTTTTTCCTATATGGTTTTTTATGTTTATAATTTTTTACATAATATCTTCCTCTTGGTTTCCTATATTTATATTTTGAATATTTTGATTTAAATTTCTTTTTCTTTCCTTCTTTTTTATAATATTTATCTGTGCAGCCAAATTGGGGTGCTATTCTACTTTTGCAACATGCCAAATTTTTTACTAATATTTTTTCCATTTTCATGTTTTCTTTATATTTTTCACATAATTCTATAAACCAGTTTTGTAGAAATTTTATCCTTGCTCCTAATGTATCTGCTAGTCCTGCTTCGTTCCAATTTTTTATTATTTTTGAGCTAAAGGGTTCTGGTAATTTTGTAAAATATAATTTTCTTATCTCTTTACTTTCATCCGGACTATATGTTCCTTTATAATAATAGTCTCTAAATGCACAAGTATATTCATCTATATAACACATATTACATATTGCTAATTTTGTCATTAAATTCCTATTTGTAATTTTTTCTTTATTTTGTTCTTCTACTTCTGTTGTCATACTACTAAATTCATTTCTTATTGCTATTTCATATTTATTTAATATATCTGTAACTGTTGTTGTAGTTGTACCGTCAAGTTTTTTATTACTCCTTAATGTGTCTAAGCTTTCACTTGACAAATTTTGTAACCATAATTTTACAGTTCCTATTAATGTTCTTTCTATATATCCTGGTGTTTCTGCTATTGCTATTTTATTATCTATTAGTTGTTTTGAGATATATCCTATCCATAATTGTATTGTTTTATTTATATCTGCTACACAATCTAGATCTAAAAAATTATATTGCTCAGTTATCTGTCTTGGTGCCCATTTCTTATTTAACCTTTTATCCCATAATGTTTTGTTTCTATCATATGCATCATAACTTACTCTGTAATAGGTTGGGTTGAAATGTTTTGGATTTTTTACTCCTGATATGCTTGGTTTATCCTCGTTCATATCTCCTGTATTTATTTCTGGGTTTATTTTTATCTTTTCTGTTTTTTCTATAAGTTCTGTGTATGTTTCACTTGTTTCTGAATAGTTTTCTCCTAGTTCTGTGTCTTTATCACTTTGGTCATTTATTTCGTTTATACTTATTTTTGATGGACTCTCCTGTACTTCTTCTAACTGTAATTTGAACTTTTCTATCTCATTTGTTAGTTTTAGTTCTTGTTCTTCTTCTTTACGTTTTTCCTTTTCTTTTAGTTTATTTGCATACATCTGTTTTAGCATCTCTAATTCTTTTTCTAATTCTGTTATTTTAGTGTTTTTTACTTCCTCTATCTGTTGTATTTTTTCTTTAGCTTGCTGTTGTATTTCTTTAATCTCTCGTTTTCTATCTATTTCTTCGTTTTCTTTTGTTATTCTAACCATGGCAGTTAAACTATCCTCTAGTTTTACAGTTTCTTTTTCTAACATTAAGTTTAGGTTATTTCCTATTTTTTTATATCTTCTTCCTAAGTTGGAAAATATTATTGTTATTTTTAATCCTTCCGGATTCTCATATGTTTTCTCTTCTAGTGCGAATTCTTCTTTATTCATCTTTTATCCTTTAGATAACAAACATATTTATATTCTGTTTTAGATATTATATCGATTAATTTAGACAGCCTAGCTTTGTTTATTTTTGTGATACTTAAGTATTCATATTCTATGTATAGTTTCTTTAGTTTCTTTCTAATTTTCTGCAATTTCTTAGTTATTTTAATTGTTTCACTGTTTTGCGGGTTTGTACTATTAATGTCAGTGTTATTTTTCATGATTTGCTTCTTAATATAAATGTTTATTTTCCATAGCTCTGATACCAATTTGAGGGGTCATGTTTAATACTGAGATGTATACCTGTTGATACATATATCCATGGTTTCTATATTTCTCAGATTTATTTCTTTTCGGTGTTGATAACTTTCAAGTTTATCTTCATAGAATTCAATTTCATTTTCTATAGTTAATAAAGCTTTATTACGTAATCTATTATATCTAATTATGTCTTTGCAGGTTTTAATATTGTGTTTAACACAATCTATTTTTCTATTTATGTTACTGAGGGTTTTAAGAAGTTTCCATTTCTGGGTGTTATAGAATCTTATATAATGAAAAGTGTTATGTTTCATTTATAAACGGATTTTATTAACTTGATATGTGATCATTAATCTGAATATAAATCTAGTTCATATAGATCTAATATATCTATTTCTTGTGATACAATTAGTCCTGTAAATGCTTGTTCCATTACATATATTATTTCAAAAGTAACTAAAATATCATAAATTTTTCTTTTAATATCGTTATTAAGTCTGTTAAAGATATATAATATAAGTATTTTGTACTCAATATTTTCTTCTAATAAATACGTGTGGTTGTGGTTGTTCATTCAGATTTACTATTTATACTTATCATGTATTTACTAAACATATTCCCTCTAACTTCTTTGTTTATCATAGAGTTTATCATATTTTAATAAGTTATACTGAACAATCTTTTCTGGTCACTACCATGTTTTTCATGCTTCAATCATTTACCCTAACAGCGCCTCAACTCTGTGTACTCCCCTAAACGGCTTCCTTGCCTACTGGTTTCCACTTTAGGATGGCATAGTCTGGGCTTAACTACTCTCAGCATTATTAGACAGGCAAACTTTCTCAAGATGTTCTTTATAACAGTACTATAACATGATAAACAATTATGATATTCAAGAGATTATAAGGAATATAAGAGTTTAGTTAAACATGATTATGAATAAACTTACCTGGTTTTGTAACTCGTTTGAATGCTCCATAACTTTCAGAAGTTTGTATATAATCAAATATTTTATTGAGAGAAGATAAGAGAGAGAAGGTGAGTATGAGGATGTCTGAGGCTGTCCTCCCTTCCTCTGATTTACAAAATATATAGAAAATTTAAACGACTTCTACTGTTCATGAACGACCTTTACTGTTCATGAATGTGACTCGTACTATTTACTTTACGACTTTTTTACATGACTCTTACTATTCATGAACGACCTTTACTGTTCATGAATGTGACTAGTACTATTTACTTTACGACTTTTTTACATGACTCTTACTATTCATGAACGACCTTTACTGTTCATGAATGTGACTAGTACTATTTACTTTACATTATATGTTTCCAGTAGCTGTCTTCTTCTTTTGTCTTCTTGTTGATACCTTCATTCTAGTTGGACTTCTGGTACATAGTTATCATCTCCGTTGCACTTTGAACATATGTGGTCTGGATATTTGTGTCCTACTAGTTTGCAGTATCTTGTTAATAACTCGTTTGAAATAAATTCTTTTTTCAATGCTCTGGTAGTTGGTTGCATTTCTGGCTTTAATAATGATAAAATCCATTTCTGGACTTCATCCATATCTCCTTGTCGTAGTTCCTTTGAGTTGGCATATATCATTAACTGGTCTCTGGAATAGTAGCTCGAGATAGCATTTCCTTGTAGATAATTGTTAGCTAGTTCTTGAATAATAGTTGCTATACCAATTATTCTTTTATTGGCATAGAAACTTGGTATCTCCATTTTCTGTATCTCCGGTTGTTTCTTTATCTCTTCCGGTATTATCATATCTCGTGTTAGTCCTATCTTTATCACCTGTATTATGAGTTTTATTTCGTCATATTGTATTTCCGTTGGTGCTGTATAGAATTTGATGAAGAATAGGTTGCCTTTTGTAATTCTCTTGAAGGTGACAATTTGTTAATTAGTTTTACTAAGTTTTGTAATTAGTCGTCGTTTGGTAGTTAGTTTGGTCATTAATTCCGAGTTCAATTGATAGATTCAACAAGAGTTTAAATTGGGGTATATTCAGAGCTTAAGAAACTGTCTTGGTTATAGCTGTAGTTTTAGTTTAAGTTCAGGGGTAGTTTAGACATTTAGGATTGGGCAGCACATGGTAGTTGAAACTAGAATCTTCTAGGTCCTTCTAGAGTGGTACTTTAATGTAGATTTCAATAATTTTAGTGGGATTAATTGGGTAACAAGTTAGAAAATAAGGGACTAATTGAATAAATAGGTAAGGGACTAACATTGAAAACTGAAAATCTGAGGGCTGCCCTCAGCTCTGCCTATAAAAGGCATGCCTAAATGCCTTAATGGAGAGGGTTTTTTTCAGCCATCTAATTCCCCAAAAAAAACTCTCTCCCCTTCTGAAATTTTCAGATCTGAAGTAGAAATTGAAATTTCAAAAAAACCAAAAACAAGCAAAAAATCAAAAATCAAAAAATATCACTATTTCATTGGAAATTGTAGACTGAAGTTGATGTTCTAGTTATTAATTCACATCCTCTAGTTCACTCTTTGATTGTTGATATTCAGAATGGTTGCTGGTTGATTCGAGCAGTTTTTGGGTCTAATTAGATTGTGTTTGATTGAGATTTGATTTTGTGAAAGTATGTTGATGCCTTTCTAGTATAACTGAGTGCATTTCAAGGGTTGGTTTAATCTGCTTGTTTCATTTGAGTTCTGAACCTTCCTGGAATTTCTGGATTCATTTTCTGGGTTGTTTGTTGTTCTGTACTGCTGAAAATTGCTTACTGCTACTGCTGCTCTTGCGTTTCTTCAGCTGACTTCCAACTCTTCTTTGTTTTGTGGTCTAAATATCAGGTATATGTCCTGAATCTCAAATCATGTAGCTGTCCAGTTGGAATGAAATGAAATGGAAGTATAACTTCATTGGAAGCTTCAGTTATTGCCGTGTTTTATCATAATTGATTGTAGTAGTTTGGACTGTAAGTAAAATTGTTTTACAATGATTTAGATTGGTTTGGACTGTTAAACTCATGGACTGTTCGGGACATTTGATCGTTTGTTAAACATGTTGTAGTTTAATTTCATTTGGTGTAGTTAAGTTTTGAAAAATCAAAAGTTATTCAAAGCATAAAGCGATCTTGTGATTCACAGTCCTCACTCGTCTTAATAACTAGCAGTGTAATCCAGGTCACATTGTTTGTATTTAGTAATGGTAATTGTGAGTTAGTTTAGAGCTGGACGTGTAATTTGACTGTTGGATTTGCTTATCACTAATTAGCCTAGAATAGTTTATTGATTAACTCTGTTAAAAGACATAAGTTTGAAAATTGATTCTGGACTTGCATTTTTAGTTGATAATTGGATATATGAATGATTGTGGATAATTAGTTAAGGTTAATTGCAACATGAGTTAGGAAGTATTATTAATTAGGAACTGAAGCAAAACTGGGCTGAACGTTATTAGCATAGAATTAGTATAGAATTTCAAACTCAGCATGTTAAGTGCATCACGTGTGTGTTAACACAAAATTAGACCCTGAATTATAACACGTGTACGTCAATGCTGCTGTTGATCTAGCCTGATTTTCGCTAATGGGCCAAGCTGAGCACAAGGTTTGGCACACGCTTTGCAATGGGAACTCAGACTGGGCAGCATGTTCTCAAGGTCCATCTCGCTGGTTGGTTTCAATTCAGCAGGGATTCGGCCAATTACTTGAGCCCAGAATTGCTAAAGGGTCTTTATTAATATATTTTGTTTAAGTAACTCCAATTATTTAGGGCCTCTTTTTCTTTATTCTTAGAAACAAAAATATAGAAAATCGTACTTGATTTAGGTTTGTCCTGTAATTAATAAAATGAGACGAGCCTCGTAAAACAAAACACATAAATTGCGGGGCCCTCAATAATGTTATATGAAAATATTTAGAATTCGGGAGGGCCGTTCAGCGAATTTCACGGTTTTCTCCAAAATAATAATACACTAGGCTCTTTAAGCACGACTTTAATAAAATTACGTTCCTAAACTCAGGTGCGCATTGATGCGACCCAAATCCAAATCTCAACGGAGTCGAAATGTATTGAAAATCATGGGTGTATTGATTGCAACATGGTTCGAAACGCATTTTCACGACGTTGTAATTCTTTTAAAATAACGATAAAAGCGGTTTACGAATAAAAGGCACATAAGCTAGCATGTATTAAAATCAGATAAAATCAAATACAATAGTTGAGCGACCGTGCTAGAACCACGGAGCCCGGGAATGCTTAACACCTTCTCCCGGGTTAACAGAATTCCTTATCCGGATTTCTGGTTCGCGGACTGTAATACAAAGTCATAATTTTCCTCAGTTCGGGATTCAACCGGTGACTTGGGACACCATTAATCTCCCAAGTGGCGACTCTGAATAATAATAATAAATCCCGTTCCGATTGTCCTTTAATTGGAAAAACTCCTTTATGCCCTTATGGGGTGTAGTGAAAAAGGAGGTATGACAATATCCATCACGAAATACCACAAAACAGCCTACACACCCCAAATCAGTTCATACTTCATACACAAAACGACAACCCTAGTAGTGTCAAGCAACCCAAAAATATAACGACGAACGACCAGCCAACCACTCTGCCATTATGTGGTATTTATCCATACTCTTTATCCTCCCAAACTCCATAAAAATAATAGCAAATGAGAGAACCTAGCATCAATAAAAAACTGCCCACAAAATAGTCTCAGAAGTTCAGCAACTCAAAACTAATTTTTTAGTTTACTAAAACACGTTTTGACTTGTCTTTTCTTTCAAATTGAGCAACACAAACAACTGTATATAATTAAGCCAAAACTTATCCTAAAATCAAACCACGAATTCAACTTAAAGATAAGTTCACAACCAGCCAACCGTGACAAAACAACAAACAACATATCACTCTTTTGAAACTCGCTAGGTCTAGTCTTTATGATCGAGTTACAATTCGCAAATGCATAGATGATGGAAGGAGAATCATAAACTTACCTTTTACTGAGTAGAACCCACGAAACCTAGTTTTTTTCATAAAAAAATAGTTCCCCAATGCAGTTACAAGAAGTAGAAAGAGAAACTAGCAAGTTGTCCGAGGTTTTCCGCACTAGTATTACATCATAACATTCTAGGGTTTATGTGAGATTTTTGGGGAGGAGTTGTAGGGGTTATATCTGGTTTTCATGGTCTGAAAGATGAGTTAATTAAATGATTTTATAGGTGTAACGACCTGGCCGGTCGTTTTGAGAGTTAGAGCACCGATTCCCTAATAATTGTTTCCCCCACGTTTGTTTCTGCTATTGGGACTTGCCTGAGTGATTAGTTATGGAATTCGAAGAGTTTTGGGACACTTAATCTCTATTTATGAGTTTAAGCCTTAAAAATTGGACCGTAATTAGAACTGTGTGAAGATGGATCCAGAATGGAATTCACTAGACTCTGTTAGCTCCGTTGAGTGATTTTGGGGTTAAGAGCACGTCCAAAATGTGTTTTGGGGGTTCGTAGTAGATTTAGCCTTGAATTGACGAAAGTTAAATTTTTGCCGATTTCGACCGATAGGGGAAATTTTGATATCAAGCTTAGAATGGAATTCCGGAAGTGGTTGTAGGTTTGTAGTGTCATTTGTGACCTGTGTGTTAAATTTGAGGTCATTCGGACTAGGTTTGACGTGTTTCGGCATCGCTTGTAGATTTAGGAAAAATGTTACGTTCTTAGGCTTGAATTCGTGCTCAATTCTTGTTCTTGGTATTATGTGATGTGGTTTGAAGGCTTGACCAAGTTCACATTAGGTTATAGGACAGGTTGGTAGTTTTAATTGAGGTCCCGGGGCCTCAGGAGAGTTTCGGAGAGCTTAACGCACTTGATTTGGACTTAGGAAAAAATTTGAAGTTGGTTGTTCTGGTGTTTTCGCACATGCAGATGTTGGATCGCAGGTGTGGCCCCGCAGAAGTGAGGAAAGAGTTTGCAGGTGCGTTTTGGGGCATGAAGGCCAGTGGTCGCATATGTGGCTTAAGGACCGCAGAAGCGGAACCGCATCTGCAAAGAAGAGAGCGCATGTGCGGTGCCTGGGGAGTTAATGAAATTCTGCAGATGCGGAGCCCAAACCGCAGGTGTGGGACGGCAGGTGCGGCCCCCTGAACCGCAGATGCGAAAATCGCTGGACAGATATAGAAAATTTGAGGGTTTGAAATTTCATAACACAAAAATCGAATTGGAGCTCGGTGGGAGACGATTTTTCGAGGGATTATGAAGGAGAATCATTGGGTAACGAATTCTAACTCGATTTTGATCATAATACTATAATTTGTTGTTGTTTTCCTCTTTAATTAAGGAATTCTAACTCCATTTCTTCTTATTGAATCATAAATTATTTTTCCTCCTATTATGTTGTATTAATATGCTAAATGGTTTATCTTGGATTAGAAAAGCATGCTTATGTATCTAACTGTCTACTTGATACTCTATGCGCCATGCTTAGTTATCTTACCAGTTTTCCCTACTTGTGATTAGATGAACTGTATAAATTGATGCCATACCTGTCATTTATCTTGCATCTCATATTTAAATTGGAACTACGGAAGCATTCCGGGAGATCCCCTAACACTGCATATTTAAATTGGGACTACGAATATATTTCTGGAGATCCCCCTGTACTGCATATTTAAATTGGGACTACGAACGTATTTCGGGAGATCTCCCAGCACTGCATATTTATTTTGGAACTACAGACGTATTCCGGTAGATCCCCCTTGTACTGCATAATCATCTAGAACTATAGGACGGTATCTTAGGAGATTCCACATTGTGTTTACCTTGTTCTGAGCCAAGGGCTCCCTTTACTGTTTAGTTTTTCGAATATTTTCTTTAACTGTTATTGTAGAATATATTTAACTCTTTTACCATTTAAAATTGATTATATTTAATCTAGTAGAGCCTCAACCTGACCTCGTCACTACTTTACCAGGGTTAGGCTTGGCACCTACTAGGTACCAAATGTGGTGCACTCATGCCCTTTCCTGCACATGTTTTCGTGTGCAGATCCAGGTACGAGCTATCAGCCTCATGGATAGTACTTGCTGCTGATTCTAGGAGACCACAAGGTATTTCTGCCGTGTTCGCAGGATCCTCAAAGTCTCCTTCTATTCTATTGTTTAAAGTTTTCCTATGTACTTTCCAATTTTGCTTAGAGCTACAGTAATTGTTAGAAGCTTGTGACTTTATTGTGACATTCCGGGTCATTGGGGTGTATATTTTGTACATGCTGAGTGGCATCGTTTGTGTTATTCTAGTTAGGTACTTGTTTTCTTTACTTATTGTGTTTTTAATTAAGTTTTATTCACAAAATTAGGCTTAACTAGTCGTAGAGATTAGGTGCCGTCACGATACCTTTCGAAAGGTTAATTGGGTCGTGACGCTGGGCCCATAAAAGTCCTCTCTTTGCTGACTTTAGGATCATTTAATTGAGGCCTCTCCCTTTGGCAAGTAGGTGATGCACTTACTTATCACCCACCAATCTGCGCAGTCTCGCGAAAATGAGAATATCACTCTACTCCAATGTTTTATCAATGAATGGATTAATCCGTTGGAAACTAGACTCATACATCTTCAGTTTTGTAGGTAGATCATCCTGTAATTTCAAGTACATTGGGAGAAATACTCAGCTACAATTGACCTGATTTTTCAGCATATTTGTGAATGTAACTTGTGATGATCTTTGTCAACTTTTATTCCACAAATCGCTTGACTTCAAAACATAACACACGACTATCATAAGACTAAAATAAGTCATAACATAACCTCCTTATCATTTTGAGTACCCTCGCCGCACCCTAAAATTACATATTATAACATTCCTAATTTGTCAAGTTTCGACAAAACCTATTTTCTTCAATTCGTTCAGCTTCGAAGCCTTCCAACCCTCTCGGTACTTGGAGCTCATAATCCTAAATATTGGTAACCTCCAAGTTAACATGATTAACTTACTTTATGTACTTTCAAAGATGATCTCATTTCTGAGCGTACATCAATTAAATTACGACGTACTCTCACGCACGAAAATATGGGGTGTAATATTATTATTAGTTTATATTTTTATAAGTAGAATATTTAAGTAATTTAGAGGGGTATTTGTGTAATTTGAATTTTAAGTTATGGATTTCCCACTTTTAATATAACTAGTCTCTGAACACGTATTCCATATCAATGTATCGAAATAATTGTGATCACAAGTATATATTAAATAGTAGCTTTTGTTAGAAATAAAATTATAAATTAAACTTTATGAGAAGTCACAACTAGAACACTGATTATTTTATGTATAATTACATTAGTTTTATTTTATGAGATACAAACATTTAATGTTGGTATATGTTTTGTCCTAGCATCTCGGTTTGTTTTATCGTTGTCATAACTCTTGTAGAAAACATAAAATATCCCTTTTATACTATAATATTCAGTTTAGAGAAAATATATTTTAGAAATTTTTTAACCATGAATTTTATCAAATGCCAAACAAATCATTGTAAATTCTTTTAGAAAGAAATTGGACACAGGAAAGGATAGCATTTTTTTTAAAACTCCTTTTTGTTCTTTCTTTGTTAGTTTTTGATAGAGAATCTCTTACTATGTTCAAATGCTTAGCCCCTTAAAAAGCAAATATTTCTCTAGAATCTAACTTCTATTAAAAATCCAATTCTGGCAATAATCGAGAGCAAAATCTTGCTCACATAGCGATACGTGAAATATCATATCATCAGCTAAGCTTTCATTCCGAAATATCAGTACGAATACATACATAGAAATTGAGAACCAAATTAAAAACCTAAAATTATTATTTATCCAGGTAACACTCAATGAATAATTATATTACCATAATTTCTACAATATTTCTGAGTGACCCAAATGAACATAGACTCGAAATTTTTTACATATACAGTCCAGATATTATACACCAAATAAAGAAAAAAGGAAAAAAAGATGAAAACTTTATGTGAACCAGTTACTTACTTTAGTAGAGTAACCCTGCCTTGTCGTAGACCCCAAACTTTGCTTCTTTCTTTAAATATCAAACAATATGCTATAAACAAAGTAAATGCTTGAAAGTTTGCTTGTAGAATGCTTTGAAATTGTCTAGACACATAAGTATGAATAGTGTTATAACGTCATAAGTAAAGAAGAAACAACATCACAACAATGAGATGACAAATACGACTTTTCAATTTTTACAACAGAAAAATTCATGTAGCAATTTATTTAAGAGAATAAAAATATTACCATTGACACCTTATTCATTGGTTTGTGCTCTAAATATATTGAATTAGAAACAATTCAAAGGTTGGTTGTGATGACCCAAATGATCATTTTTGTTTTAGAATCCGTTTCCGTATTTCGAGGCCTTGAAAACCTCCTTTTATCGCTTCTTGATTTGCGTGCGCAATCCGGACGCGATACAGAAAGCTTTTGTGTGAAAAAATTAAGAAATAATAATTTTTAGCTTAAAAAGATGATTTTAGTTGACTTCGATCCACATTTTGGATAAACGAATCCGGACCAGTGTTCCAACTGTCCCGGGAGGTCCGTAGTAAAATATAGGACTTGGGCGTATGCCCGGAATCGAATTCCGAGGTCACTAGCCCGAGAAATGAATGTTTGAATAAAATTATTTGCTAGAAATATAAGGATTTTAGAAATGGAAATAGTGGGTGACCTCATTGGTATCGAGCCTGTTTTTTGGTTTCGGAGCCCGGTACAGGTTTGATATAATATTTAAGTTGTGTTTGTGAAATTTGGTGGAAAATGGAGGTGTTTCGATGTAATTCAGATCTTTGGAAATTTTGAACTACCTTGAGAATTTCATGAGTTTTGGTGTTAAATTCATTGTTTAAGATATTATTTTGGCGATTTGATCGCACGAACAAGTCTGTATGATGTTCTTAGACTTGTGTGCATGTTTGGTTTGGAACCCCGAGGGCTCGAATCAGTTTTGGATAGGCCACGGGGTGTTTTGGACTTAGGAAAAATATTGCTGGTATGTGTCACGACCCAAAATCTAACCATGTCGTGATGGCGCCTATCGTGATACTAGGCCAGCCACTTGTTTTCAAATACTCCATTTTTCAAATAAAAACTTAAGAAAATCATAATTTTAACAGAAATCCAATAAGATAAAAATAGAAGTCAAATCCAGTGGAAAGAAACACAATTTCGACATCGGGTGTCACTAAGTCATCAACCAAGAACAACTACAACTGTTCGAAATAACATGACCAACACGGTCTGAGAATATCCAAAGCAAATAAACTAAAGGAAGATAAGGAAAGGAGAAGGAGAAACTACAGTCGCCAAGAAGCTACCTCGCAATCTCCACAGAAAGTCTCCAACTGGCAAGATCAACAGCCGCTACCGTGCCCCGAGATACCTGGATTTGCACACAGGGGTGCAGGGGTAACGTGAGTACACCAACTCAGTAAGTAACAAGTCCAAACTATGAACTAACGGTAGTGATGAACCAAAGCTCAACATGTTGCAATAGTTAATTATACAGAAAAGTAGACATGCTTACAGTTCAAGTAAATTCTCAACAGTGATTAAACGTGGTATGAACAATATAGAGTATAAAGTCCAGGAATCCTCTAAGTAACAATGCACAGATAACATGATCAATATTACGTATAATACTTCCACTCACAGTGCTCAACCACTCGGCACTGTATACGACCAACTCGGCCTAGTAAACATCCATCTCGGAATGTATACACATCGTAGACTATAAGTCACCCAGTACCGAGGAAACAGGCCAATCCAGGAGAAGATCCATCTCCATACCGATACTTCGGACAAGATCCATGTCCAAGAAAGATTCATCCCTCAATTTTATCAATTGCGCTCATTGGGGTGTAAAGACTCCGGAGGGGCTTCTCTAAGCCCAAGCGCTATATCAATGCCAGTGAAGGCATGATCAATATCTCGTTGCGGTGTGCACCCCGATACCATACTGTCAATCAATATCAGGCTCTCGGCCTCACTCAATCAATACTCTCCAGTATCATACACACGGGCTAAAAATGTCATGATACAAGCTCGAATAATGATATAATATGTCAAATAGCAATAATTGAGACTGAGGCATGATATACTATGCATGAACAGGACTGAGTATAGATTATAGATGAAGCTAATGACATGACAGTAAGAAACGACCTCTCGGGTCTCAACAGTGTTGGCGTGAAGCCTTAACATGATAATTAGCATTATTTACAGTTCATTATTTTAATCACACAATTACAACAACATAAAAGAGTCACTAAGCGGTGCCATGGAATGATCCAGGCCGCATTTCTCATGGTGCACGCCCACACGCACGTCACTTGGCATTGCGTTACCTCAATAGTAATCATAGAACACACAGTTCGGGGTTTCGAACCCTCAGAACCAAGTTTGGAAGCATTACTTACCTCAAGCCAAGCCAAACTCTAGCCCGCGATGTCTTTTTCTCTCGATTTGGCCTCCAATTGCCCCGAATCTAACCAAAATCAGTATATAACCATCAAAATATGCTAAGGGAACAAAGCCCATTCGAAATTAATTAAATTACATCAAAATACCGAAATTGGTCAAACACCGACCCCGGGGCCCACCTCTCGGAATCCAACAAAGTTTACATCAATGGAATCCTTATCCCTCCACGAGTTCATTCATACCAAAAGTACCAAAATCCGACCACAAATGGCCCCTCAAATCCCTAATTTTAGGTCTCCAATTTTCCAAGCCCTAACCCCCAATTTACTACTGATTTTCCCATAGATGTCGAGCTTACAATGTTAAAAATCATCATAAACACACGTTTGGAAACCAAAGACCTTACCGCTACGAAACCCTCTTGAATTCTCCCTTAAATTTGCTCTACAAAGCTTCTTCCAATTTAAAGTGTGATGAAAAATATCCCAAATTCCCGAAGGGTGGAATATATATGTTCTGACCCAGCAAAACCGCATCTGCGGTCCAATTATTGCACCTGCGGACCCACACATGCGGTCCCAAGTGCGCATCTGTGGATTTCACTTATCCGCCCAGCCACCACATGCGCTAAGAATCCTACACCTGCGCAATCGCAGGTGCACCCAAAATCCCGCATCTGCAGCTCCAGCCATCCCTTCTCTTCGCCGCATCGTCTCCATTTCCGCTTCTGCGATCATCGTACCTGCGACACCCTAACCGCAGATGCGGTTATGACAGTAAATAGGCAGCTGAAGCTGCTCCAACAAATCCCCAAACTCCCCGTTTACCACCCGAAATCATCCCGAGGTCTCCGAGACCTCAACCAAAAGTACGAACAAGTCACATTACACTATTCACACTTACACCAACCTGCGGACATCCCAAAGAACATCGAATCATCAAAACACCCTTGGATTCAAGCCTAAGATTCCCAAAACTTCTAAATTCCGCAAATGATCAAAAAGTCTATCAAACCACCTTTGAATGACCTTATATTTTGTGCACACGTCACAAATAGCACAATAGACCTACTCCAACTTTCGGAATTCCATTATGACCCCTATATCAAAATCTCACCTATCAACC
Source organism: Nicotiana tabacum (assembly GCF_000715075.1). Lineage (NCBI taxonomy): Eukaryota > Viridiplantae > Streptophyta > Magnoliopsida > Solanales > Solanaceae > Nicotiana > Nicotiana tabacum. The sequence goes on from NC_134085.1 coordinate 2,025,652, forward strand.
GGAAAACGCCAAAATTACAATTTCGCCAATTCAAGCCTAGATCTACTCCGGACCTCCAAAACACATTCTAATCGAGCTCCTAAGTTCTAAATCACCTCCCGAAGCTATCCGATTCATCAGAATTCACATCCGAGCCCTTTTTCACATAAGTCAACATCTGGTTGACTTTTCCAACCTAAGCTTACTCGCAAGAGACTAAGTGTCTCATTTCTTTCCAAAACCTCTCTGAACCCAAACCAACAAACCCAATATCACATAATACAGCTGAACAAGACAATAAGAAGCAAAAATGGGGGAAACAGAGCGGTAACTCTTGAAATGACCGACCGGGTCGTTACGTCATCCCCCTCTTAAATAAACGTTCATCCTCGAACGAGTCAAGAAACATACCTGAAGCCTCAAATAGGTGAAGATATCTGCTCTGCATCTCCCGCTCCTCCTAGGTAGCCTCCTCCATGGGCTGACCTCTCCACTGAACTTTCACTGAAGCTATATCCTTTAACCTCAACTTTCAAACCTGACGCTCCAAAATAGCTACTGGCTCTATATCGTAAGTCAAATCATCATCTAACTGAACCGTGCTGAAATCAAAAATATGAGACGGATCGCCAATATACTTCTGGAGCATAGAAACATAAAATACCGGATGCAAACTCGAGAAGCTGGGTGGCAAAGCAAGCTCATAAGCGACCTCCCCAATCCTCCGAAGCACCTCAAAAGGCTCAATGAACCGAGGACTCAATTTACCCTTCATTCCAAATCCCATAACGCCCTTCATAGGCAAAACCTTCAGTAGAACCTTCTCCCCAACCATGTAGGATACATCGCGAACCTTCCTGTCAGCATAACTCTTTTGTCTCGACTGCGCTGTACGAAACCACTCCTAAATCACCTTCACATTGTCTAAAGCATCCTGCACTAAGTCTGTACCCAAAAGCCTAGCCTCGTCGGGCTCAAACCAACCAACTGGAGATCCACACCATCTCCCATATAAAGCCTCATATGGAGCCATCTGTATACTCGCCTGGTAACTATTGTTGTACGCAAACTCTGTGAGTGGTAGAAACTGATCCTATGACCCTCCAAAACTAATGACACAAGCGCGCAACATGTCCTCCAATACCTAAATAGTGCGCTCAGACTGCCTATCCGTCTGAGGGTGAAAAGTTGTGCTCAACTCAACTTGAGTACCCCACTCTCTCTGCACGGCTCTCCAAAACTGCGATGTAAACTGAGTACCTCTATTTGAAATAATGGAAACTGGGACACCATGCAAATGAACAATCTCTCGGATATAGATCCCTTCCAACCACTCTAAAGAATAGGTAGTACACACAAGAATGAAGTGCGCGAACTTGGTCAGCCGATCCACAATCACCCAAATAGCATCGAACTTCTTCAAAGTCCGTGGGAGTCCAACTACAAAATCCATGGTGATCTGCTCCCACTTCTACCCTGGAATATCTATCTGCTGAAGCAAGCCATCCAGTCTCTGATGTTCATACTTCACCTTCTGACAATTGAGACACCTAGCTACAAATCCTACAATGTCTTTCTTCATTCTTCTCCACCAGTAATGATGTCTCAGATCCTGATACATCTTTGTATCACCCGGATGGATGGAATACCGCGAGCTATGAGCCTCATCTAGAATCAACTCCCGAAACCCATCCACATGGGGCACACATATCCGGCCCTGCATCCTCAACACCCTATCATCACCAATAGTCACATTTCTAGCATCATCGTGCTGAACTCTGTCCTTATGGAGAAGCAAATGAGGATCATCATACTGGCGCTCTCAGATCTGATCAAATAAGAAAGCCCGAGAAATAACACAAGACAATACCCAACTGGGCTCTGAAATATCCAACCTTATGAACCGATTGTCCAAGGCCTAAACATCAACTGCAAGAGGTCTCTCCCCAATAGGAATATATTCCAAACTCCCCATACTCACCACCTTCCTACTCAAGGCATCGGCCCCACATTGGCCTTTCCCGGATGGTACAAGATAGTGATATCATAATCTTTTAGCAGCTCCAACTATCCCCGCTGCCTCAAATTGAGATCCTTCTACTTGAACAAGTGTTGGAGGCTACGATGATCGGTAAATACCTCACAAAACATACCATACAAACAATGCCTCAAAATCTTCAATATGTGAACAATGACAGCCAACTCCAAATCATGAACAGGGTAGTTCTTCTCATGGGGCTTCAACTGACGAGAAGCACAAGCAATGACTCTACCCTTGTACATCAACACACACCCAATACCAACTCTCGAAGCATCACAATACAGTGTATATGAACCTGAAGCTAATGGCAAAACTAACATTGGAGCTGTGGTCAAGGCAGTCTTGAGCTTCTGAAAACTCGCCTCACACTCATCCGACCACATGAAAGGAGCACCCTTTTGAGTCAACTTGGTCAAGGTTGATGCTATATATGAAAATCCCTACACAAAACGACAGTAATAACCCGCCAAACCAAGAAAGCTGCGAATCTCCATGGCTGATGATAGTCTGGGCCAACTCTAAACTACCTCTATATTCTTTGGATTAACCTAAATACCCTCGCTGGACATCACGTACCCCAAGAAAGCCACCGAATTGAGCCAAAACTCACATTTGGAGAACTTTGCATAAAGCTTCTCCTCCCTTAATCTCTACAACACAACTCTCAAATGATCCGTGTGCTCCTCTTGACTACGTGAGTACACCAGAATATCATCAATGAAAACAATCACGAACGAGTCGAGATAAGGCCAAAACACGTTGTTCATCAAATGCATGAATGTTGTTGGGGCATTGGTCAGCCCAAAAGATATAACAAGGAACTCACAATGACCATATCTGGTCTTGAAGGCTATCTTAAGAATATCTGTGTCCCTGATCTTCAACTGGTGATAACCTTAACCGAGAACAATCTTGGAGAACACTCTCTCTCCCTGAAGCTGGTTAAATAAATCATTAATACGAGGCAAATGATACATGCACGTAGAGAAAGTATGAGATGGTTCATGGGTTTTTGAGACATCGTGGTCGTGTGAGATAGGGCCACTCAAGATTAGTGCGGATGGGGTTCGTTATATTTTGAATGGAGCTATTATTATTTCTAAGGCAAGTCCAGAGTAAATTAGAAGAATTCAGATCGATTGTCAAGGGTTGAATCGGCATGATGGTGGTAATGATTACTTCCTTTAGCGTGTTGAGTTATACATGTAATTTTTGGCGGTACGTGTGGGCTTGACGGCCATCGTAGTTGATTTTATCTGGAGGCATTCGAGTATTATGGCATGTTATGTGTAGATGGATCTCGGAAGGGTTATGATGGTTAGACCACTACTAGAGGATTGTATTTTCTGCGATCATGGGAATTCAGAAGCGTGTTGCTATGGTTCTCCTTAAAATAAGTTAAGTGAAAGGTTTCTACATGAGGAAGTGTGTACCCTATTAGTGGTTCAGGAGTTATGATAAAATTCTTGTACTTTTGTGTATGGGCACGATTAGGTATCGTAGGTAGCATGGGAATTGGAAGTTGAGGGTCTAGGTTGCAGTTCAGTGTAAACAAGAATGTCACAAGCTCGGATGAGTGGAAAAGTATTCAGATGTTTTGAGTGAGTTGGTGTTGTCTTTAGCATCACCTGAGATTGGTGTCCTATATAAGAGGCTTTGTGTAGTGATCTGCGGATTCTCGATCTGCTTGACAACATTTTTTGGCCGGTGGTATGGATGTACAGACTTTGTTACCTGATGCAGAAGGTTGTGGGTGCGTATTCTATGGGAAGATTGTATAAGTCTGACATGTCGTCACTTGATTGATTGAAGATTGAAAAAAAGTATGGAGATTATGGTACTATCGCTAATGTGAGAGTTTAGGCCTGGAAGGTGCTCTGTTCATTTAGTTGTGAACTGTGGAAGTGTGTTCCGAATTGGATAGATGTACTTGTGTGTCATGGGAAAAGGGGTAGTGTGTATCCTTGAAAGGTTATTAGACCAATGCGATATAGTCAAAATTAGCTTGAGGTCCGTGGGTGGATATAAACGTGAATGTGGGCCCTATATCAGACTGGATGGGCTCATTTCAGCTTAGCACTGTTCACGAAAGAATCTTCGAGCCCTGGATGTTATTTATGTCATTGGTTATTCCCTGTAATCTATATTATGCCATGTGTGTTGTGATATGGTTTGATTATTCTGACTCGTATTGAGATCCCGTGTAATTTATGGTGTTGTGAGAGCAAGATGGCTCTCAAGATACAGGTCATTTATTGCACCTTAGTTGTTCTTGAGTTTCGAACTGTATGGCGTTATCCATCTCCCTAGGATTTTTATTATGCACTTCGCGTGCTTGTGGTTGATATTCGGGTATTTCACAGGTATGGGCATTTTAGCTCGGTAGGTATTTTTTTGTAAATTATTATGTATGGATCGGGTGGCACACTGCCACGGGTATGTTGTTTGGATCGGGTGGCACGCCGCCACGGGTATCATTGTTGGATCGGGTTGCACACTGTAACGGTATCATGTATGGATCGGGTTGCATACCGCAACATTGTGATATTGAGTACACTTTCCCATATCTATTATTGTGTGTTTTGCTTCTCATTTTCCGGGGAAGGTGCATAATATCCCTTTGGCTGTTTAAATTAGTTACGTAGGTCGAGTAGTTCTTTCCAGAGTTCCTTTTCCTTATGTATCACATTTGAGTTGTAGCTTGTTGGCTTATAGTGGCATCATATGAGACTTTTGGCAGCGTCTGATGAGGTTTATTACTTGAGCAACTTGTATTGGGTAAGACGATATTTTTAGACCTAGGATCAGTGCGATCGAATTTATATACGGCATATTTGAGAGCAAATATCATTATTTGGTTCATTATGAGGTAATGGTTCTTATCAGGAGGGGAGACTCAATGATTTGTTGACTCGGCAATTGGTTATGAATTTTCAACACATCTCTTCCGTCGTGGCAGTTTTGCAAGAGTTGGAACAAGACTTATATGTGTCATGGGGTGTGTTGTGGCCATCAAACTCGTGAAATTATGGCTATTACTGTCAGAGGACGTCATTATGGTCAGATGAATTATGCATTGCCTAGTGGAGATTCAAAACAGGTATACAATCATGTATTGGTACATCGTGTAGTGATGGGTACAATGTTTGTATGTTGGAAACAGACATGGTAGAGGACTTCAAATGTTGGAATTTCGCTCTAAGGCTTATTTTATTAAATAAAAAGTAGAAATTGAAGGTTTGCTTGAGTTTATGTGCTCAACTGGGTTGTGGTAGCACTGGTAGGTGCACGAGGTTTTAAATAGTGATTCTGGACAACTCAAGAGCAATTCTTAGCACGTTCGAGGACGAACGTATGTTTAAGTTGGAGAGAATGTGACGACCCGACCGGTCGTTTTGAGCTCTAGCGCGTAGTTCAACGGTTTGAGACCTTGAGTAGTTTCACTTCTAGTATTATGACTTGTATGCGTGGTCGGAATTGTAATTTCAAAAGTTCGGAGTCGATTTAGAAAGAAAATTCTCATTTAGGAAGCTTTAAGTTAGAAGAAATGACTAAGGTTGGAATTTGAGCAACCGATATCGGAATCGAGATTTGAAGGTTCCAACTTCCAACATGTTTGTATGATGATTCCGGACTTTGGCGTATGCCCGGAAGTAAATTTGGAGGCCCGTAGGTCATTACGGGGTCATTTGGCGGAAGTTAGAAATTTGAAGGTTTTTGAAAAGTTTTACCGGGAGTGGACTATTTAATATTAGAGTTTGATTCTGATTTCAGAAGTTGGAGTAGGTCTGTAATGTCGAATGTGACGTATGTGCAAAATTTGAGGTCAATCGAACGTGATTTGATAGGTTTCAGCACCGAATGTAGAAGTTTGAAGTTTTAAAGCTTGAATTAGGGTGCGATTCATGGTTTCAGCAATATTTGATGGGAATTGAAGCCTCGACTAAGTCCGTATGGTGTTTTAGAATGTGTTGGTATAATTCGTTGAGGTCTCGAGGGCCTCGAGTGGATTCCGGATGGGCAATGGGTCGAGTTTGGACTTGGATGATGAGCTGAGGCATCTGATATCTAGTGCAATCGCACCTGCATAAAAGGACCGCAGGTGCGAGCCTGCAAGTGCTGCAATGAGGTCGCAAAAGCAACATTTGGACGGAGCTTGGATTGTCCCAGATCCGAGGATGTTCCGCATCTGCGAGCCCACGGGTGCAAAGAAAGCTCCACAGAAGCGGAACGCGAGAGGGGGAGCTGGATCGCAAAAGCGGAAATGAATCTGCATGTGTGAAGGCGTAGAAGCGAGTGGTCCGCCGCAGAAGCGAAATTCGCCTGGCTTGGAGGGAACCGCACCTACGATGTACTTTACGCAGGTGCAGAGCCACAGGTGTGGCTGGTGTACCGCAGGTGCGGAAAGTCGACTGGGCAGAACGTTTTATGATCGGGACTTGGCCCATTTTTCTTCCACTTTTCATTTGGTTGGGGCGATTTTGGAGAGCTTCAAGGGGGGAGTTTTATCAAGAAATATAAAGTAAGTAATTCCCACTTATTATAAGTTAAATACATGTTTGGTATAAGGATTTAGGCATGGAAATTAGTGGAAATATTGGGGGGGGGGGGGGGGGTTTGGTAGAAAACAAAGAAATTATATTCTTGGATTTTGACAACAAATTTGGGTATGGAATTAAGAGCAAATTATATAATTAAGGTCACTATGTTATGGGTAGTGTTTATCTTCGAAAATTTTCAAAATCCGGGCACGTGAGCCCGGAGGTGAATTTTAGAAGTTCCTCAAATTGAGTTGGAAATAAACTTTAATAGTTAGGGTGTGAACTCTTGATCATGTATTGACTATTTTGTATAACATTTGACTCTCTTCGGGTCGTTTGGCATCGATTTGAGGATTGAAAGCACTACTTTGGGCTGAAAAGCGAGCTTTGAGACGAGGTAATTCTCCTTTCTAACCATGAGAGGGGGAAATTACCCCTAGATGTTGTATATTGATATGTACAACTTGTTGTGGGGGCTACGTACGTGCAAGGTGAGGAGAGCCCGTACATAGATACATTCATGTTATTGTCCGGATAGGCTTATGTTCACATCATGATATAGTTGTACTATTTGAGTAGTCTCTCGCCTATTAAATTCATTTGTTTTACATTTCTACTTGAGAGTGGGCTTGCTATTGTAGAGACTTCACGAGTTCATGATTAGTCACCGAATAATTTTACTCCTCTTTTGACATGTTTCCGTGATATATATGTTTCATTAAAAGGTTTTTGTTAAAGAAATTACAACTCACACGTTTATTTGTGTGTGGGGTCAAGGACCCGTCGAACCTTCTTATTCTTATCGGATCAGAGCGTTCGCCTCGACAAGATTTATGTACCACATTGTCATGGAACCGGGACGTTCACCTCGGCATGTTAAAAGATGCCTCTATGGTTTGTGCCGTTCGACCCTCGGTAGTGTATTTTTTGTTGGATCGGGTCGTACGCCTTGACAATTCCTATATCATATCCTCATGAAATCGTGCATAATATTTGGCAAGAAGCCAGTGTATCTGTGAATTTTCCGGATTTGAATTATGGCAATCTATTTGATGAGATCCACTATATCTGTATATATGCTCGGTTAAGGAGGGAATATCTAGTGGAGAGCTTGAATTCATCGTAAAGAGGGGGATTTGTACCACGTGATTTATACTTGTTTATTTTATTTATTTACTCTACCTCATACATATTTACCTCTTTACAATACCTGATCTTATTGGACCACTAGTGAGTGTCGATGTCGACCCCTCGTCACTACTTCTCTAGGATTAGGCTACGTACTTACTGGGTACATGTTGATTTACATACTCATACTACACTTGCTGCATATTTTTGTGTAGGTATATATCTGACTAGTGGCCTTGTGAGAGCAGAGGCGTGTATGCATGTGGGGACTTAGGTGAGCCGGTAGAGTCTTCTTCAGAGTATTTATATATTTTTTTCCTCTCCAGTTTGTATTCCGGACAGATGTTGTATTTTACTTTAAATTCCTAGTTGATGCTCATGCACTTGTAACACCGGGATTTGGGATGATTATGGGTTGTTCTCTGATGAAAAGGTTAAAAGCATTAGTATTTACTCTATAAATCCCCATTCTTTACTATTTAAATCGAAGGAAAGTATGATTTCAAGATTAATAAAATGAGAACCCAATTAAGTATTTATTGTTGGCTTGCCTGACGGTGGTGTCCGGCGCCATCACCTCCTTAATGGATTTTGGGTCGTGACAACATGGTATAAGAGCGCTAGGTTCACTTAGGTCTCACGAGTCATGAGCAAGTCTAGTAGACTCTTGCTGATTGGCACGGAGACGTCTGTACTTATCTTTGAGAGGATACAAGGCTGTTAGGAGAAACTAATAAAAAATCAACTAAGAAAACCTAACTAAATCAATACATCTTCAGAATAGTGTCTATGGTCGTGATAGCAGATGGGTTTTTCTTGCGGAAAGGATAAAAAGTTTAATGTCACTTTAAAAATTAAAGGATTAATATCTACTAATCAACCCGAAATCAAGCAATAAATGACATAAAGACCGAAAAGAAGTTTGGTATGAGCAAGAAAATTAGTAATAACAAAAGAATTAAGCATAGTGGTTGTCTAACCATCATTTTAACGCATTACAAACGCATGTACCTTCACTGAAGAGAATAAATTCATAAACCAATTTTCTCTTCTATACGAGAATGTGCACCTTTATGTTTAAATTGGAGTATAATTTTCTACTAAATTAGAGGTTAAATAGATTTGTAAAAGGACGTTTAGTTACTTATTAAAAAGACACAACCTTTTAGAAAGGACACGTTAAATAAAATTAGTTTTTTTCTTCTTAATTGTATACGGTAAAATCGGAGGGTCCAATTTTCCGTTGTTTTGATGCCTCGTAAGCATAGTTCACAGGTTCGAGACTATGGTCGTGGTCTCGAGGGTTATCAACGCTCAATCTCAGGGCAGTGCAGCCCAATGGCTATGATGAAAAAGTGGGGAGTTCCCAAGGCGCATAAGTAGAGTTGACAGAGTCTAGCGAGCTATGTTCAGACCCGAATCATGGCGTCAACTAGCTGTCTCATCTCCATATCTTTGTAATAAAAGCATTTGTACTATGTTAGGATTTCCCCTCTTATATAAAGGGGATCCTTGTCATTTTATAAAGACCGATTGTTCAACACTAAATACACAAGAACATTCTCTCTATTCTCTAATATACTCTCTTGATCTCATTGCTTCATTTATTGTTCATATTTATTGTGTTCCATTCATTGTTCTTCATTTATTGCCTATTATTGGACATAAAGAGTCATCATTGATTTTATTATAACTGTTAGTCGTCCATCGACAGCTCCCAGCCAAGTATCAGACTCGACCCCGAGGCCCTGAATAGGCAAGCTCGAGGCCCCGATTATTAACCATTCGGTTTGGTTATCACCTCGCTCTCAAGCTCTTATCTTGATTCTAAGTCTTTCACATAGCATCTATTGCTCTAACAACCAGCATAAAAATAGATCACGTATTTTTAGAACCACAAATCAAATTTAATTATTATTACCATTTTCACGGTAAACAGTTTGGCGCCCACCGTGAGGCTAAAATAGTGGTTATTTTCTTACTGGTTTTACTACATAACGCAAGTTATCTTTCACACTTTCTCTTGCCCAAGATCTTTGATTTCAGGTCAAAATGTCTGACTCAATAAACAACAATCTCGAGAACCATGGAGAGAATGGCGTGGATGTTCCAGGTGTTGGTGTACCACTGCTAAAACTTAAGAATGTACCATAACCAATTCTCATGGACGTAGTCTCACGCGATGCCCAACACATCGATATAAGCTCCCACACTAACAGGAGCGTGCACCAAGGAGACCAACAAGAGGCTCAAAAAACCCCATCTAATGGAGAACAGGAGGTTAGCCTTCACGTTATTTTTGAAATGTTACAGGCACAACAACTAGCTATTGCTCAGCTGCAAAGTCACCAGAAAACTCCCAGCACGATAGCACCGGGTACAGCTCCCCCAGCCGAGCAGATACCGGAGAGATCAAGCACCAACGGGTCGACGGCCGACCCTGCCATCGTAAAGATGCTCGAGGACCTCACGAGAAGGATCGAATCGGGCAAGAAGAAGATAGAAGCCAACGACAAAAAGGTCGAGACCTACAACTCCAGGGTAGACCAAATTCCGGGCGCACCCCCGATCCTGAAAGGTATAGATTCGAAGAAGTTCGTGCAGAAGCCGTTCCCACAAGAAGAGGACCTAAAACCCATTCCAAGGAAGTTCAGAATACCTGAGCTTCCAAAGTACAACCAAACCTCGGACGCCAACGAGCACTTCACTGGCTACACTTATGCAGTGAAGGGCAACGACCTAAAGGACGACGAGGTCGAGTCTGTCCTACTGAAGAAATTCGGAGAAACGCTTTCTAAAGAGACGATGATGTAGTATCACAACCTAGCCCTAAACTAAATAGATTCATTTGCCATGCTGGCAGATTCTTTCATAAAGGCGCATGCTGGTGCCATCAAAGTAGCAACAACGAAATACGACGTCTTTAAGATCAAGCAAAGGGAGAATGAGATGATGCGAGAGTTCGTATCTCGCTTTAAGAAGGAATGAATAGAACTACCACCGGTCTCCGATGACTGGGCAGTGCAGGTCTTCACTCAAGGTCTGAATGAACGAAGCTTGGTGGCTTCGAAGCACCTGAAACAGAATCTGGTTGAATACCCTGCCGTGACCTGGTCGGACGTTCACAACCAATACCAATCGAAGATCAGGGTCGAGGACAACCAATTGGGATCCCCCTCAGACTCGGTATACCCAAGTAGGATTCTGGTAAAAGAGTCGAAACAAAACAAAGAGAGATACCAACCATACCCTGAAGATAGAAGAAATGCCCCTAGATGCAGCATACCCCACAATGACCGAAGAATGGATCGAGGTCAGAATCCTCGGGGACTTGTCAGCAGAGCTGGATTTGATAGGCACACAAGGCTGACAGAGGCACCTCGCTTGTTAGAATACAACTTTAACGTCGATGTTTCAAACATCGTATTCACCATCAGCAAAATCAGAGACACCAGGTGGCTTAGGCCTATGCAATCAGACCCTTCGCAAAGAAATCGTAACTTAGTGTGTGAATTTCAAAACATGCACGACCACAGGACCGAGAATTGCCACTAGATTTAGGAATAAGTAGCCCAACTAGTCAGCAAAGGTCACCTCCGAGAATTCCTCAGCGACCGGGCCAAAAAATCAATTCCGGGAAAGAGAGGCGACCAAGAAGAACGAAACGGATGAGCCACAACATGTCATACGCATGATCTTGGGAGGCATGAGAAAAACAAAAATATCTATCACCAGAGAAAAGCAAACTCGGGGTTACATACCCGAGGATGCTCTCACATTTAGCGATGAGGACATCGAGACCTTGTCTCAGCCTCACAACGATGCACTGGTAATTTCTTTCCTTGTAAATACATTTCAAATTAAACGTGTACTTGTGGATCCGGGTATCTCGGCCAACATTATCAGGTCGAGGATGGTAGAGCAGCTCGGACAGCTTGACTAAATCGTGCCCGCCTCTCAAGTCCTCAACGGATTCAACATGGTGAGCAAAACGATGAAATAGGAAATCACCCTCCCGGTCAACGTGGCTGGCACAATCCAGAATGCCAAATTCCATGTCATCGAAGGATACATGAGATACAACGCCTTGCTCGGAAGGCCGTGGATACACTGCATGAGAGCAGTACCATCCACCCTCCATCAAATGATGAAATTCCCGAAAAAGGATGGGATAAAAACCGTCTATGGGGAGCATCATGCAACAAAGGAAATGTTCGCGGTGCATGATGAAGCACCGACACCAATACATCCACCACCGAAGGAGCCAAAGGATAAGCAAACAATAAAATAGTGATGACAAGTTACATTCTCGGCTACACCCGACTGAACGAAACGAAGGGCCGCACCGAGTCCTCATAACAAACGATTGAATCACACCCAGATCTAAAGCCTGTAAGGACTAAGGTATGGTCGTCTCCCTTTTTCAATTACATTTTACATTAACTTGAGTGCATGTATCCGATCAAAACAGCTAAAGCACTTCCCAACTCGAAGACCCTAGGTCCCAAAAGCATACGTTACACTATTTTCCTTTGACCGGGTTTTTATCCCGAAAAGGGTTTTACCGGCAAGGTTTTTAATGAGGTAACACCTATGTGCTACCTAAGGAAGGTTCAACAAGTACTCAAGGCTTCCTTCTCAATCAGCCTTAAATTCTAGAGGGCATCCCCCCGGAAGGTCACTTACTCGGAGAAGCCAATATGCGCTAAATGGGGTCCCAATAGGAAGATGTTTTACCGGGCCAAACGGTCGAACCAACCATGTCCATATAGAATGACTAGGCCCCTGACGGCAAAAACATGTATGCTTGTACCAAGTAATCGAAGAATACTTTCTATCAAAACATTTCACACTTCAAAAGAATTCGGTATTTTTGCAAAAATGACTCATCTATCACAAACGTCCCAACCACTCAAGGACTGGCATCAAGAACACAAAACAATACGACCCCTGGGTCAGGGCTCCTAATTCGTAAGCCCTCAATGAGGCAACATCAAGATCACAAAATAGCTTTAGATCCAGAAATGTCCCGAATACTCTGGGACTAACATCGAAAACTCAAGGCCACATGACCTCCAGGTCAGAAACTCCAAAATCATAAGCCCTCAATGAGGCAATACCAAGTTTACATGTAATGGCTCCCGATCCGAGAAATCCTCAATGAATTAGGGACTATCACCAATCGCAATATCCATCGACTCATCAAAACCCGAGGTTATAAGACCACATGCGGGCAGCCTCGGTCTCGTAAGACCTCAAGCAAGGCACGAACCACACTTGTACCAAGTAACCAACAACAATATCTGTAAGACCTCAAGCAAGGCACGAACCACACTTGTACCAAGTATCCAAAACTGCAAGATCTCAAAGGTATGTAAAACTTGTAAGACCTTAATAAAGGCATAAACCTGATCTCAAAATTAAGGCTATATATCGAACTTGTAAGACCCCTAAAAAGGCATACCCTCGATATAGACGTCGAAACTACTTCACTCAGGACTGAAAGGCTCCGACCAAATACAAATGACTACAGTCACAAGGCTGTACCAGCCAAACTAACGCGACTCGGGGATGCCCGACCATCGTTATAAAATCACTGGCCTTTAATTACTTCGAATATACTTCGAAAAGAACCAGTTAAACAGGCTACCCTTGACATAGGCAAAAGAGCTTTGACCATGTCAACTCCTAAATACAGGCTTCGAGATACTCAACCACTGAGCCAAACCTTCTAAGGTGCTCGATCATCGCCATGTAACGACTCATAATTGAGGTTTTTATCAAACCATCGAAGAATCAAGCAAACATTATTTCAAAAAATCCTTATCGAGGGAAAAATAAAGCTTACAATAAAGGTTGCATCGACCCAAAGCATAAGAGCCACTGTCGCCAGCTCACATAAACAGTCGCATCGACCCAAAGCGCAAGAGCCACTATTGCCATCCCACACAAAAGGTTGTACCGACCCAACACGTAAAAGCCTAAGGGCCAACTTCAAATTCGAAAACTTGAGGGTCAAATATGCTCGAGTCGAAACCCAATTCGGAGACTGAACCCAACACTAAATATGCCTAAGAGCAAAAATGTAAGAGCCATCGTCACCAACACTAAAATTGAAGGTCGCACCGACCAAACGAGTTAGAGCCACTGTCTCCAGCGCTAAAACCAAAGGTCGCACCGACCAAATGTGTAAGAGCCACTGTTACCAGCACTAAAACCAGAGGTCGCACAACAACCCAATGTATAAAAGCCAGGAATGACCCGAGAACACTTAAGGACTGACTTTCGACCGTTACTAGTCGATCAACAATAGTAAAAAACCGAGGGTCTAACCCAAGGTCTAAGATCTCGGATCGATTACCAAAAGTATCACACATTACTCCCAAAGGTCAACGGAAAAAAGAAGTAATAAAAGACAAAAAGCCTTTTTACATATTGCTAACCAGAGGTGCATTTACAAGGCCTTTAAAAAACTCTTACAGGAAAAGGGCCAAACAGGATCCTAATCTATCATCGAGCCTATATCTCTTGATGGCTCTATCGGAGGTTGTGCCCCGATGGCTTCAGCTACAGCCCCAATACCTCCAACAGCCTCTTCCCCTCTAGGGTTCTACCTTCATTCTCGTCATCTCCTAAGCCACTGCTCGACATGCCTCCAGAAGCAAATAGACCAGCAGCTTTTTTCTCCAGGGTCTTCACCCTCTCCAGCTTGACAAACAAATTAATACCCCCCCCCCCTCCACGAGTATATCCTCGATATTCTAACCGAGCGTACTCCACGATTCGAGTCAATTTCAATTCGACCTCCTCGGGCACTCTCCCAGGCGGAGCATTTATTACAACAACATCCTCTTTGTGCGAAGATATAAGTGCCTCAGCTTCGGTTTTGATCCCGGATAATGCAGTAAATAACTCGGCATGAAGACCTCTATACTTGTCACTATCAACCCTCATTTCATGGAGTTGGCGCCCGGCTAAGGCAGTCTTTTCCTGGAAGGTATCCCTCTCAGAAGCTATCTCTCTCATGTGTCGTTTGAGTTCGAGAACTTTGGAGTTTCTGGCTCGGAGATTCTCCCGCTGTAGGTCACCTTCCTTCTCAAATTGCACAAATCAGATCAAAGATGTCAAAACAACTAGGATTTAGCAAGCATTCAGACAATACCAAGTAGAAACTAGGTAACCTGTTCAACAAGACAAGCCTTCTCATGCTCATGACGGGTCACCTCAGCTTGGAACCGGGCGAAAGTCTGATTATAAAGCGCCTTGTCCTGGAGCCACGAAAAAGATAAGTTAGAAAGACAAAGATCGGGACGACATGCAGGATTTGCAAAAAACTACCTGCTCACAAAGCCTGTTCATCTCGCTAAAGACGAGTGAAGCATCGATCTCGGGAATTCCCTCGGAAGTGACTAAAGGCCTTTCAAATGCATCTTTGCCTCCGATGGGCACCCCCACATCGGAAGGTTCATTATGTCGGGCATCTTGCTTTCCCTTAGGAAGTAAGGTAGTTCCCAAAAGGGAACCACCCATGATAATAACACCAACACGGTCAATCGGGCTCGCCTCTTGTCCCTTCAGGGTTTCGAGACTGGGTTTCTCCAAACCGCCTACCAAATGCGTCTCAGCTCGAGGGATATTTTGGCCATCAGCCGGCTCGGGGACATCATCCAGCACTTCCCCAGTGGCCTCTCTAGCCCGAAGTTGGACCACAACAATATCAAGCTCGGACTCAAGAGCCACCATCTCTACGGCATGAGGGTCAATCAGGTTTTCCCCTCCCCCGGACACTACCAAGAAATTATTCCCCCTCCCCCTTACCTTCAACTCGGGGACTTCCTGATGATTCTGGAGTTAGGTCTGCCGGGTCGGCCTTGGTTTCCTCCGCCTTGGTCTTCTTGGACTCTGAAGGTTCATTCGACGATTCCCTTTGTCTTTTCTTCCCTTCATTGGGTCCCGAGGTACCCTATTCACCGAGAGATATTTCCTTCATCAAGGGGACCTCCTCAAGACCTACACAAATGCAGGAGGTAAGCATAGGGAGTAAGGACGTTATCAGCAATAGTTCAGATTAAAAGGTATGACTACAATAAAAGTAAAATCCCACCATGGTCCTTGGCTTCCCATTGAGCTTGGGACAGGTCACGCCACACTCTCTTAGTGTATGGGCAAACTGAGTCTATCCGGCCAACCCAGCCCGAGAGGTCCATGACCGTGCCAGGATGGATTTCTACGGCTACATCAATAGAAGAAATTAAGCGCATGGAAGAATGTATCTAAAAAGAAACAAGGAAATACTAGATAGCATATCTACTCACGTTCGATGTTCCACCTTTCGGGGAATGGTATCTTTCCACCAGAATCAGGTCTGAAGTCCTTACTCAGACAAAGCGGCTCATCCACCCTCCATTCCTAATTTCTTTGATGCAAGCAAAGAAGGCCCTCAAAGCTCGGTAGTGGAGCTTACCTAGACCCCCACGAAAGAGACGGGGGATGTACATCCTGATCAGGTGATCGAGAGTGAAGGGCATACCCTCAATCATGTTCACATAGTACCTGATCATGTAGACAATGCGCCAGACCGAAGGGTGAATTTGACTGAAGGTCACTTGATACCGTTGGCAAAAGTCGAGAATAATGGGGTCTAACGGAGGCAAGGATGGCTCCACCGGCCCAAGGGTAAATGGATAAGTATACATACTGAGAAAATCAGCTTTGTATGATGTTACCCTTTCGACGTCTT
Source organism: Nicotiana tabacum (assembly GCF_000715075.1). Lineage (NCBI taxonomy): Eukaryota > Viridiplantae > Streptophyta > Magnoliopsida > Solanales > Solanaceae > Nicotiana > Nicotiana tabacum. The sequence goes on from NC_134085.1 coordinate 2,042,081, forward strand.
TTATTGAGCTAATATACTGAGACACGGGCTCACGACGCCCCGACTTCGAAGAAGGTCTCTCGATCTTGAAATTGGAAGTTGTCACAAAAAGTCCTGGAATGCTTCCTCAACATGAAGAGGCACCGCTGCTTTGCCTTTAGATGGAAGCGAAGAGGAGGAGGTCACGTTCTCTTGAGAAGCAGAGGTGGAAGTTTTTGCCATTCCTAAAAGATTTCAGAGGAAAAAGGGAAGTTACGTTTCGAAGAAAGAACAAAAGTGAAGGTAGAATGAACCTTTTTGGGGGCTTGGTGGTGCAGTGAGTTTTAAGGAACGGGAGGAGAAGTATTTATAGAGGCCCCACACGTGCTTTGAAGGAGGCCAAGGGACAGCCAACTGCCATAATGAATGCGAAGGCTTTCAAGGGCCGTGTGTATGCTGTCTTTTGGAACCTTATGACTGTCGTCATTATGGAAGTACCAGAGAGGCAGGAATTCAAGGTTGTTTCTTATCACTTTCACTCTAATAAACGTGAGGACTATCTATATACGGTAAAATTGGAGGGTCCAATTTTCCGTCGTTATGATGCCTCGTAAGCATATTTCACAGGTTCGAGACTATGGTCGAGGTTCGCCCTCGAGGGTTATCAATGCTCGATCTTGGGGCAGTGCAGCCTAATGGCTATGATGAAAAAGTGGGGAGTTCCCAAGGTGCATAAGTAGAGCTAACAGAGTCTAGCGAGCTATGTTCAGACCCGAATCATGGTGTCAACTAGCTGTCCCATCTCCATATATTTGTAATAAAAGAATTTGTACTATGTTAGGATTTTCCCTCTTATATAAAGGGGATCTTTGTCATTTTATAAGGACTGTTTGTTCAATACTAAATACACAAGAACATTCTCTCTACTCTCTAATATATTCTCTTGATCTCATTACTTCATTTATTGTTCATATTTATTATGTTCCATTCATTATTCTTCATTTATTGCTTATTATTGGCCATAAAGAGTCGTCATTTATTTTATTATAATTGTTAGCCATCCATCGATTGCCCTCAATAGCTCCCAGCCGAGTATCAGACTCGACCCCGAGGCCCTGATAGGCAAGCTCGAGGCCCCGATTATTAACTATTCGGTTTGGTTATCCCCTTGCTCTCAAGCTCTTAACTTGATTCTAAGTCTTTCACATAGCATCTATTGCTCTAACAACCAGCATAAAAATAAATCACGTATTTTTAGAACCACAAATCAAATTTAATTATTATTATCATTTTCACGGTAAAGATTAATAAATATTATTTGTCACGCCCTAAACCTGGGGAGGCGTGGCCAGCACCAGGTGCCATACTTGGCCCGAGCGTATCACTTTGTAACTGTGAACTCTGGAGGGGTAACCCTCACCTTAGGCCGATGAGGCTATATTCTGAATCATCTTAAAATATCATCTCTCTCATCTGAGGGGTAAACATACCCAAAAGCTCATATATATATATATATATATATATATATATATATATATATATATATATATATATATATATATATATGTGTGTGTGTGTGTGTGTGTGTGTGTGTGTGTGTGTGTGTGTGTGTGTATAAAACCAAAGTCTCAGCTTAAATTCCTTTTATGGGGAACTTAGAAGCATAAATATATGTCTCTTGCAGGGGCCTCTAGAGATAACTAAACTGTATCATGGTCAGGAGCGGGCCTCGACCTATTGATCAAACATGTATATATAAAATGGACTCCAAGGTATAGACCTTGTAACTCCAAGGAAGTGGAGCTTACCAACCAAGATTATGTTTGACTTTGTCTACTGGGAAGGTTTATCCAAATGTCTATCAGGACCTGCAGGCATGAAATACAGCGTCCCTAACAGAAGGGACGTCTACAAAATAATGTACCAAGTATGTAAGGCAACTGAATAACTGAAATCTGAAACTGAACTGATAATATAATAACTGAAAGTAACAGGAATTCAAAGATAATCTGAAGATATGCTTACCTGTTGATACTGACTCAACTCTCTCAATATAGTATGTAAAATAGTTTTCTGGACCTATACGGCTCGGTATGTGTAACTGTTCTGCCGTAGTATGCTCTCTCGTAGGCATTCGGCCATACTAGGCTATGTATCTCGGCCATTATGGTCTCTCTCATAGGTGCTCGACCACAGTAGGCTCGATATATAACTTACTTTCTGATCGGAGGTTGCTTAATAAGGGCATGCCCACCGATTAGAGCTCGGTGATGGTGAAAATACAGTAACACTATATATATATAGACTCTCTGCCCTCTTAGCTGAAAGAAGAAAATAATAAGCTGAATATAAAATCCCGATAAGGGAAAATACTGTAACTTATAAGACTAGGATAATGTACATAAGTCAGGAATACGAGCATCCATGTATGTCTCGTTATCAAACGCATGTAGTTACGGGATCATGCCAAAATAAAGGAAGGGTTTAGCCTTAACATACTTATCACAATTTGTCCAATAACCACGTTAAACTTGTCTCATTGCAGCTTAATTTACAACAATAATAACAATACTATGGTCAAGTTATGGAAGGTACAATTATCACATAACGAACGACAAACTTATTTTATAATAAAACGGGCAGCATCTCCCCGATAATCTTTACTTCCTCCCATTGCGACATAACACCAACAATAACAAGAACACAACAATAACATGTATACATCATTTTCCAACCTTATATCCATCACGAAATACCACAAAATAACCTACATACCCCAAATCAGTTCATACTTCATACACAAAATGACAACCCTAGTAGTGTCAAACAACCCAAAAATATAATGACGAACGACCAGCCAACCACTCTGCCATTATATGGTGTTTATCCATACACTTTCTCCTCCCAAACTCCATAAAAATAATAGCAAAAGCGACAACCTAACATCAATAAAAAAATCGCCCACAAAATAGTCCCCAAAGTTCAGCAACTCAAAACTAATTTTTTAGTTTACTAAAATACGTTTCGACTTGTCTTTTCTTTCAAATTGAACAACACAAACAACAGTATATAATTAAGCCAAACTTAGCCTAAAATCCAGCCACGAATTCAACTTAAAGATAAGTTCACAACCAGCCAATCGTGACAAAACAACAAACAACATATCACTCTTTCGAAACTCGCTAGGTCTAGTCTTTAAGATCGAGTTACAATTCGCAAACGCATAGATAATGGAAGGAGAATCATAACCTTACCTTTTACTAAGTAGAACCCACGAAACCTAGTCCTTCTTCATCAAAAATTAGTTCCCCAATGCAGTTACAAGAAGGAGAAAGAGAAACTAGTAAGTTGTCCGAGGTTTTCGCACTAGTATCACATCATAATATCCTAGGGTTTATGTGAGATTTTTGGGGAGGAGTTGTAGGGGTTAAATCTAGTTTTCATGGTCTGAAAAATGAGTTAATTAAATGAGTTTATAGGTGTAACGACCTGGCTGGTCGTTTTGAGAGTTAGATCACCGATCCCCTAATAATTATTTTCCCCACATTTGTTTCTACTATTGGGACTTGCCGGAGTGATTAGTTATGGAATTCGGAGAGTTTTGGGACACTTAGTCGCTATTTATGAGTCTAAGCCTTAAAAATTGGACTGTAGTCAGAACTGTGTGAAGATGGATCTAGAATGGAATTCTCTCGACTCTGTTAGCTCCGCTGAGTGATTTTGGGGTTAAGAGAACGTCCGTAATGTGTTTTGGAGGTTTTTAGTAGATTTAGGCTTGAATAGACGAAAGTTAGATTTTCGGCGATTTCGGCCGATAGAGGAAATTGTGATATCAAGCTCAGAATGAAATTCCGGAAGTATCTGTGACATGTGTGTCAAATATGAGGTCATTCAGACTAGGTTTGACGTGTTTCGGCATCACTTGTAGATTTAGGAAAAATGTTATGTTCTTAGGCTTGAATTTGTGCCCAATTCTTGTTCTTGGTGTTAAGTGATGTGGTTTGAAGGCCCGACTAAGTTCATATCAGGTTATAGGATTGGTTGGTAGTTTTGGTTGAGGTCTCGGGGGCCTCGGGAGAGTTTCAGAGGCTTAATGCACTTGATTTGGACTTAGGCAAAAATTTGAAGTTGGTTGTTCTGGTGTTTTCGCACTTGCGGATGTTAGACCGCAGGTGCGGCCCTGCAGAAGTGAGGAAAGAGGTCGCAATTGCGTTTTGGGGAATGAAGGCCAGTGGACGCAGATGCGGCTCAAGGACCGTAGAAGCAGAACCGCATCTGCAAAGAAGGGAGCGCAGGTGCGGTGCCTGGGGAGTTAATGAAATTCCATAGATGCGGAGCCCAAGCCATAGGTGCGGGACGGCAGGTGCGACCCTATGAACCGCAGATGCAAAAATCACTGGACAGATATAGAAATTCGAGGGTTTGAAATTTCATAACACAAAAATCGAATTGGAGATCGGTGGGAGACAATTTTTCGAGTGATTTTGAAGGAGAATCATTGGGTGACGAATTCTAACTCGATTTTGATCATAATACTATAATCTGTTGTTGTTTTCCTCTTCTAATTAAGGAATTTGAGGGTAAAAGTTTGAAAATGGGAGAAAAGTTCCCCAATTAGAAATCCTAGTTTTGAGTGAGATTTTGACGTCGGATTTTGATGATTTTTGTTCGAGTGTGCCCGTGAGTGATCGGGTGTTCATAATTTATAAATTTTACCCAATTCCGAGGCATGGGCCCGTGGGACTTTTTGGTGAGATTTTCCTAATTTCGTATTTTAGCTTCGAATTAATTAGTTAAATTAGTTACTTAAAGTTATATTTACACTATGCAATTAATTTGAATAGATTTGGGCCATTTAGAGTCGGGTACTCGTGGCAAGAACGTGATTTCAAGTTGATTTGAGCGGTTGAGGTAAGTGGCTTGCCTAACCTAATATTGGGGACTTTTCCTTAGGTTGTTTAATATTGTTTGATGTGTGGGCACCGTGTACGTGAGGTGACGAGTACGTACATGAGCCGTTATTGCAAAAATTCCATTTCTTCTTATTGAATCATAAATTGCTTTTCCTCCTATTATGTTGTATTAATATGGTAAACGGTTTAGCTTGGATTAGAAAAGCATGCTTATGTGTCTAAATGTCTACTTGATACTCTATGCTCCATGCTTAGTTATCTTACCGTTTTTCCCTACTTGCGATTAGATGAAATGTATAAATTGATGCCATACTTGTCATTTATCTTGCATCTCATATTTAAATTGGGACTACGGGAGCATTATGGGAGATCCTCTAGCACTGCATATTTAAATTGGGACTACAAATATATTCCTGGAGATCCCCTATACTGCATATTTAAATTGGGATTACGAACATATTTCGGGAGATCCCCCAACACTGCATATTTATTTTGGGACTACGGACGTATTCCGGGAGATCCCCCTGCACTGCATAATCATCTGAAACTATGGGATGGTATCTCAGGAGATTTCACCTTGTGTTTACCTTGTTCTGAGCCAAGGGCTCTTTTTACTGTTAAGTTTTTCGAATATTTTCTTTAACTGTTACTGTAGAATATATTTAACTCTTTTACAATTTAAAATTGATTATATTTAATCTAGTAGAGCCTCAACCTGACCTCGTCACTACTTGACCAGGGTTAGGCTTGGCACCTACTAGGTACCAAATGTGGTGTACTCATGCCATTTCCTGCACATGTTTTCATGTGCAGATCCAGGTACGAGCTATCAACCTTGTGGATAGTACTTGTTGCTGATTCTAGGAGACCACAAGGTATTTCTGCCGCGTCCGCAGGATCCTTAGAGTCTCCTTCTATTCTCTCGTTTAGAGTTTTCCTATGTACTTTCCAGTTTTGCTTAGAGGTACAATATTTGTTAGAAGCTTGTGACTTTATTGTGACATTCCGGGTCATTGGGATGTATATTTTGTATATGCCGAGTGGCATCGTTTATGTTATTCAGGTTAGGTACTCGTTTTCTTTACTTATTGTGTTTTTAATTAAGTTTTATTCACAAAATTAGGCTTACCTAGTCGTAGAGACTAGGTGCCATCACGATACCTTTCGGGGGGTAAATTGGGTCGTGACACTGGGCCCTTAAAAGTCCTCTCTTTGCCAACTTTAGGATCATTTAATTGAGGCCTCTCCTTTTGACAAGTAGGTGATGCACCTACTTATCACCTACCAATTTGCGCAGTCTCACGAAAATGCGAATATCACTCCACTCCAATGTTTTATCAATGAATGGCTTAATCCGTTGGAAACTAGACTCATACCTCTTCAATTTTGTAGGTAGATCATCCTGTAATTTCAAGTACATTGGGAGAAATACTCAGCTACATTTGACCTGATATTTCAGCATATTTGTGAATATAACTTGTGATGGTCTTTGCCAACTTTTATTCCACAAATCGCTTGACTTCAAAACATAACGCACGACTATCATAAGACTAAAATAAGTCATAACATAACCTCCTTATCATTTTGAGTACCCTCGCCGCACCCCAAAATTACATATTATAACATTCCTAATTTGTCATGTTTCAACGAAACCTATTTTCTTCAATTCGTTCAGCTTCGAAGCCTTCCAACCCTCTTGGTACTTGGAGCTCATAATCTTAAATATTGATAACCTCCAAGTTAACATGATTAACTTACTTTGTGTACTTTCAAAGATGATCTCATTTCTGAGCTTACATCAATTAACTTACGACGTACTCTCACGTACGAAAATATGGGGTGTAATATTATTATTAGATTATATTTTAATAAGTAGAATATTTAAGTAATTTAGAGGGGTATTTATGTAATTTAACTTTTAAGTTATGGGCTTCCCACTTTTAATATAACTAGTCTGTGAACACGTATTCCATATCAATGTATCGAAATAACTGTGATCACAAGTATATTTTAAATAGTATATTTTGTTAGAAATAAAATTATAAATTAAACTTTACGAGAAGTTACAACTAGAACACTGATTATTTTATGTATAATTACATTAGTTTTATTTTATGAGATACAAACATTTAATGTTGGTATATGTTTTATCCTAGCATCTCGGTTTGTTCTATCGTTAGAGTAACTCTTGTAGAAAACATAAAATATCCCTCTTATACTATAATATTCAGTTTAGAGAAAATATATTTTAGAAATTATTTAACCATGAATTTTATCAAATGCCAAACAAATCATTGAAAATTATTTTAGAAAGAAATTGGACACGGGAAAGGATAGCATTTTGTTTAAAACTCCTTTTTGTTCTTTCTTTGTTAGTTTTTGATAGAGAATCTCTTACTATGTTCCAATGTTTAGCCCCTTAAAAAGCAAATATTTCTCTAGAATTTAACTTCTATTAAAAATCCAATTTTGGCAATAATCGAGAGCAAAATCTTGCTCATATAGCGATACGTGAAATATCATCAGCTAAGCTTTCATTTCGAAATGTCAGTATGAATACATACATAAAAATTAAGAACCAAATTAAAAAAACTAAAATTATAATTTATCTAGGTAACACTCAATGAATAATTATACTACCATAATTGCTACAATATTTCTAAGTGACACGAATGAACATAGACTCGGAAATTTTTACATATACAATCCAGAAATTATACACCAAATAAAGAAAAAAGGAAAAAGAAGATGAAAACTTTATGTGAACCAGTTACTTACTTTAGTAGAGAAACCTTGCCTTGCCGTAGATCCCAAACTTTGCTTCTTCCTTTAAATATCAAACAATACGCTATAAACAAATTATATGCTTGAAAGTTTGCTTGTAGAATTCTTTGAAATTGTCTAGCCACATAAGGATGAATAGTGTTATAACGTCATAAGTAAGGAAGAAACAACATAACAACAATGTGTTGACAAATACGACTTTTCGATTTTTACAACAGAAAAATCATGTAGCAATTTATTTAAGAGAATAAAAATATTACCATTGACACCTTATTCATTGGTTTGTGCTCTAAATATATTGAATTAGAAACAATTCAAAGGTTGGTTGTGATGACCGAAAAGGTCATTTTTGTTTTAGAATCCGTTTTCGTATTCCGAGACCTTGAAAACCTCCTTTTATCTCTCCTCAATTTGCATGCGCAATCCGAACGCGATATTAGAAAGCTTTTGTGTGAAAATTTTAAGAAATAATAATTTTTAGCTGAAAAGATGAATTTATTTGACTTCGGTCAACATTTTGGATAAATGAATCCGGACCCGTATTACGACGGTCCCGGGAGGTCCATACTAAAATATGGGACTTGGGCGTATGCGCGGAATCGAATTCCGAGGTCCCTAGCCCGAGAAATGAATTTTTGAAGAAAATTATTTGCTAAAAATATAAGGATTTTAGAAATAGAAATAGTGTGTGACCTCATTGGTATCGAGCCTGTATTTTAGTTTCGGAGCCTGGTATAGGTTTGAGATAATATTTAAGTCGTGTCTGTGAAATTTGATGGAAAATAGAGGTGTTTTGATGTAATCCGGATCTTTGGTTGAAAAGTTAGAAATTTTGAACTACCTTGAGAATTTCATGAGTTTTGGTGTTAAATTCGTTGTTTAAGATGTTATTTTGGCTATTTGATCGTACGAGCAAGTTTGTATGATGTTTTTAGACTTGTGTGCATGTTTGATTTGGAGCCCCGAGGGCTCGGATCAGTTTTGGATAGGCCACGAGGTGTTTTGGACTTAGGAAAAATATTGTTGGTATGTGTCACGACCCAAAATCTAACCATGTCGTGATGGCGCCTATCATGATACTAGGCCAACCACTTGTTTTCAAATACTTCATTTTTCAAATAAAAACTTAAGAAAAATCATAATTTTAACAGAAATCTAATAAGATAAAAATGGAAGTCAAATCCAGCGGAAAGAAACACAATCCCGACCTCGGGTGTCACTAAGTCATGAGCTAAGAACAACTACAACTGTTCGAAATAACATGACCAACACGGTCTGAGAATATCCAAAGCAAATAAACTAAAGGAAGATAAGGAAAGGAGAAGGCGGAACTGCGGTCGCCAAGCATCTACCTCACAATCTCCATAGAAAGTCTCCAACTGGAAAGATCAGCAGCCGCTACCATGCCCCGAGATGCCTGGATCAGCACACAGGGGTGCAGGGGTAACATGAGTACACCAACTCAGTAAGTAACAAGTCCAAACTATGAACTGACGGTAGTGACGAACCAAACCTCAACAGGTTGCAATAGTTAATTGTACAGAAAAGTAGACATGTTTACAGTTCAAGTAAATTCTCAGCAGTGATTAAACGCGGTATGAATAATACAGAGTATAAAGTTCAGGAATCCTCTAAGTAACAATGCACAAATAGCATGACCAATGTTACGTATAATACTTCCACTAACAGTGCTCAACCACTCGGTACTGTATACGGCCAACTCGGCCCAGTAAAGATCCATCCAGGAATGTATACACATCGTAGATTATAAGTCACCCAGTACCGAGGAAATAGGCCAATCCAGCCTCATGGAGAAGATCCATCTCCATACCGATACTTCGGACAAGATCCATGTCCAGGGAAGATCCATCCCTCAATTTTATCAACTGCGCTCACTGGGGGTGTAAAGACTTCGGAGGGGCTTCTCTGAGCCCAAGCGCTATATCAATGCCAGTGAAAGCATGATCAATATCTCATTGCGGCGTGCACCCCGATCTCATACTGTCAATTTATATCAGGCTCTCGGGCTCACTTAGTCAATACTCTCCAGTCTCACACACACGGGCTAAAAAAGTCATGATACAAGCCTGAATAATGATATAATATGTCAAATAGTAATAATCAATATTGAAGCATGGTATATTATGCATGAACAGGACTGAGTATAGATTATAGATGAAGCTAATGACATGACAACAAGAAACGATCTCTCGGTTCTCAACAGTGTCTGCGTGAAGCCTTAACATGATAATTAGCATTATTTACAGTTTATTATATTAATCACATATTACAACAACATAAAAGAGTCACTAAACGGTGCCATGGAAAGATCCAGGCCGCATTTCTCACGGTGCACGCCCACACACACGTCACTTGGCATTGCGTCACCTTAATAGTAATCATAAAATACACAGTTCGGGGTTTCAAACCCTCAAAACCAAGTTTGGAAGTGTTACTTACCTCAAACCAAGCCAAACTCTAGCCCGCGATGCCTGTTCCACTTGATTCGGCCTCCAAATGCCCCGAATCTAACCAAAATCAATATATAACCATTAAAATATGCTAAGGGAACAAAGCTCATTCGAAAATAATTAAATTACATCAAAATCCTGAAATTGGTCAAAACCCTACCCCCGGGCCCACGTCTCGGAATCCGACAAAGTTTACATCAATAGAATCATTATCCCTCCACGAGTTCATTCATACCAAAAGTACCAAAATTCGACCACAAATGACCCCTCAAATCCCTAATTTTAGGTCTCCAGTTTTCCAGGCCCTAACCCCCAATTTACTACTGATTTTCCCATAGATGTCGAGCTTACAATGTTAAAAATCATCATAAAAACACGCTTGGGAACCAAAGACCTTACCGCTACGAAACCCTCTTGAATTCTCCCTTGAATTTGCTCTCCAAAGCTTCTTCCCATTTCAAGTGTGATGAAAAGTAACCCAAATTCGCGAAGGGTGGAATATATATGTTCTGACCCATCAAAATTGTATCTGTGGTCCAATTATCGCACCTGTGGACCCGCACCTGCGATCCCAGGTGTGCATCTGCGGATTTCACTTATCCGCCCAACCACCGCACCTGCGTAATCACAGGTGCGCCCAAAATCCCGCATCTACTGCTCCAGCCATCCCTTCTCTTGGCCGTATCTGCGTCTCCATTTCCGCTTATGCGGTCATCGCACCTGCGGCACCCAAACAGTAGATGCATTTATGACAGTAAATCGACAGCTGAAACTGCTCCAACAAATCCCCAAACTCCCCGTTAACCATCCGAAATCATCTCGAGGCCCCCGGGACCTCAACCAAAAGTACGAACAAGTCACATTACACTATTCAAACTTACACCAACCTCCGGAACATCCCAAAGAACATCGGATCAGCAAAACACCCTCAGATTCAAGCCTAAGATTCCCAAAACTTCTAAATTCCGCAAATGATCAAAAAGTCTATCAAACCACCTCCAAATGGCCTGAAATTTTGCGCACATGTCACAAATAGCACAATGGACCTACTCCAACTTCCAGAATTTCATTCCGACCCCTATATCAAAATCTCACCTATCAACCGAAAAACACCAAAATTATAATTTCGCCAATTCAAGCCTAAATCTACTCCGGACCTCCAAAACACATTTTGATCGCACTTCTAAGTTGAAAATCACCTCCTGAAGCTATCCGAACGATCGGAATTCACATCCGAGCCATCTTTCACATAAGTCAACATCTGGTTGACTTTTCCAACCTAAGCTTACTCGCAAGAGACTAAGTATCTTATTCCTTTCCAAAACCTCTCCTAACACAAACCAGCAAACCCGATATCACATAATACAGCTGAACAAGACAATAAGAAGCAGAAATGGGGGAAACGGAGCAGTAACTCATAAAACGATCGGCCGAGTTGTTACATCATCCCCCTCTTAAACAAATGTTCATCCTCGAACGAGTCAAAAAACATACATGAAGCCTTAAATAGGTAAAGATATCTACTTCGCATCTCCCGCTCGGCCTCCTAGGTAGCCTCCTCCACTGGCTGACCTCTCCAATGCACTTTCACTGAAGCTATATCTTTTGACCTCAGCTTTCGAACCTAACGCTCCAAAATAGCTACTGGCTCCACATCGTAAGTCAAATCATCATCTAACTGAACGGTGCTGAAATCCAAAACATGAGACGGATCACCAATATACTTTCGGAGCATAGAAACATGAAATACCGGATGCACACTCAATAAGTTGGGTGGCAAAGCAAGCTCATAAGTCACCTACCCAATCGTCTGAAGCACCTCAAAAGGCCCAATGAACCGAGGACTCAATTTACCCTTCTTCCCAAATCCCATAATGCCTTTCATAGGCAAAACATTCAGTAGAACCTTCTCCCCAACCATGTAGGATACATCGCGAACCTTCATGTCATCGTAACTCTTTTGTCTTGACTGCATTGTAAGAAACCGCTCCTAAATCACCTCCACCTTGTCTAAAGCATCCTTCACTAAGTCTGTACCCAAAAGCCTAGCCTCGTCAGGCTCAAACCAACCAACTGGAGATCCACACCGTCTCCCATATAAAGCCTTATATGGAGCCATCTAAATATTCACCTGGTAACTGTTGTTGTAAGCAAACTCTACGAGTGGTAGAAACTGATCCCATGACCCTCCAAAACCAATGGCACAAGCGCGCAACATGTCCTCCAATACCTGAATAGTGCGCTTGGACTGCTCGTCCGTCTGAGGGTGAAAAGTTGTGCTCAACTCAACCTGAGTACCCAACCTCTCTGCACGGCTCTCCAAAACTACAATGTAAACTGAGTACCTCTATATGATATGATGGAAACCGGGACACCATGCAAATGAACAATATCTCGGATATAGATCCCTGCCAACCACTCTAAAGAATACATAGTACACACAGGAATGAAGTACGCGAACTTGGTTAGCCGATCCATAATCACCCAAATAGCATCGAACTTCTTCAAAGACCGTGGGAGTCCAACAACAAAATCCATGGTGATCCGGTCCCACTTCCACCCTGTAATATCTATCTGCTGAAGTAAGCCATCTGGTCTCTGATGTTCATACTTCACCTGCTGATAATTGAGACACCGAGCTACAAATTCCACAATATCTTTCTTCATTCTTCTCCACCAGTAATGATGTCTCAAATCCTGATACATTTTCGCGACACCCGGATGGATGGAATACCGCGAGCTATGAGCCTCCTCTAGAATAAACTCCCGAAGCCCATCCACATTGGGCACACATATCCGGCCATGTATCCTTAACACCCCATCATCATCAATAGTCACATCTATAGCATCGTCGTGCTGAACTATATCCTTAAGGACATGCAAATGAGGATCATCATACTGGCTCTCTCTGATGTGATCAAATAAGAAAGACCGAGAAATCACACAAGACAATACCCGACCGGGCTCTGAAATATCCAACCTCATGAACCGATTGGCCAAGGCCTGAACATCAACTACAAGAGGTCTCTCCCCAATAGGAATATACGCCAAACTCCCCATACTCACCTCCTTCCTACTCAATGCATCGGCTACCACATTGGCCTTTCTCAGATGGTACAAGATAGTGATATCATAATCTTTTAGCAGCTCACAACCATCCGCGCTGCCTCAAATTGAGATCCTTCTGCTTGAACAAGTGCTGGAGGCTACGATGATCGGTAATACCTCACAACACACACCATACAAATAATGCCTCCAAATCTTAATGTGTGAACAATGGCAGCCAACTCCAAATCATGAATAGGGTAGTTTTTCACATAGGGCTTTAACTGACGAGAAGCATAAGTAATAACTCTACCCTCCTGCATCAACACACACCCAATACCAACTCTCGAAGCATCACAATACAGTGTATATGAACCTGAAGCTGATGGCAAAATTAATACTGGAGCTGTGGTCAAGGTAGTCTTGAGCTTCTGAAAGCTCGCCTCACACTCATCCGACCATATGAAAGGAGCACCCTTTTAAGTCAACTTGGTCAAGGGTGATGCTATAGATGAAAATCCCTGCACAAACCTACGGTAATAACCCGCCAAACCAAGAAAGCTGCGAATCTTCATGGCTGAGGATGGTCTGGGTCAACTTTGAACTACCTCTATCTTCTTCGGATCAACCTAAATACCCTCGCTGGACACCACGTACCCCAAGAAAGCCATCGAACTGAGCCAAAACTCATTTTTGGAGAACTTTGCATAAAGCTTCTCCCCCCTCAATCTCTACAACACAACTCTCAAATGATCTGTGTGATCCTCCTAACTACATGAGTACACCAGAATATCATCAATGAAAACAATCATGAATGAGTCGAGATAAGGCCAAAATACGTTGTTCATCAAATGCATGAATGTTGCTGGGGCATTGGGCAACCCAAAAGACATAACAAGGAACTCATAATGACCATATCTGGTCCTGATGGATGTCTTAAGAATATCTGTGTCCCTCATCTTCAACTGGTGATAACCTTAACCGAGATTAATCTTGTAGAACACCCTCGCTCCCTGAAGCTGGTCAAATAAATCATCAATACGAGGCAAATGATACATGTTCTTAATTGTAACCTTGTTCAACTACCTGTAATCAATGCACATCCTCATAGAGCCATCCTTCTTCTTCATAAATAGAACAGGAGCACCCCACGGCCAAACACTAGGCCGAATAAACACCATATCAAGGAGTTCCTGAAGCTATTCCTATAACTCCTTCAGCTCTGATGGTGCCATACGATACGGTGGAATAGAAATGGGATGAGTGATAGACACCAGGTCAATACCAAAATCAATATCCATGTCCGGTGGCATGCTCGGCAGGTCTGCAGGAAACAGCTCGGGAAAATCCCTCACAACTGGAATGGAATCAATGTTGGGAGTATTTGCACTGACATTCCTTACAAATGCTAAGTATTAAAGACAACCATTCCCAACCATCCCCTAGGCTTTCAGAAATGAAATCACCCTACCGGGAACATAATCAGTCGAACCTCGCCACTCAATCCGTGGCAACCCTGGCATAGCCAATGTCACTATCTTAGCAAGACAGTCCAGATAGCACGATACGGAAATAACCAATCCATGCCTAATATCTCATCAAAGTCAACTATACTAAGCAACAAGAGATCCACTCGGGTATCCAAACCCCCAATAGTTACTACACACAAGCGATATACACGGTCCACAATAATGGTATAGCCCACCGGGGTAGATACATGAACAGGTGAAGCAAGAAAATCGCAGGGCATATCCAAATAATGGGAAAAATATGATGACACATAACAAAAGGTGGAATCGGGATCAAATAATACAGAAGCATCTCTGTGTCAAAGTGAGATAATACCTATAATCACAACATCTGAAGCAATAGCATCTAGTATGGATAGGAGGGAATAGAAATGGGCCTTACCACCACCAGATCGACCTCCCCCTCTAGGGTGACCCCTAGCTGACTAACCTCCACCCCGAGCTGACTGAGCGGGTGGGGAAGTAACTGGTGCGGAAGCTAAAGGCTGACTCTTCTACTAGGATGAACCTCCCGTAAGACAGGGACAAAACCTCTTAATATTACCCAAATCTCCACACTCGAAGCAATCCCTAGCAGAAAGTAGCGGTGGGGACTGAAGGAAGCCCCGCGCACCGGGATGCCCACTAGAAGAACCAGGCATAGATGAACCCTAAACTGATGGTGCCTGAGTCAAACTCTGAGCTAGAAGGGAACTGAGAGACGAGTGACCCTAATGTGAACTGTGAGAACCATGGCCCGATGACCCACCACAGTGACCTTAACGGGTGAGCATGCCTGAATGAACGGCCTCTACCGTGCTGAAACTGGCCTCCCGAAGAAGAACCCCCAAAACTACCAGATCCTCGAGGCCTCTTGGCCTCCCTCTCCTCTCACTCCTGGCGACGAACTAACTCAATCTCTCTAGCAATGTCAACCACCTCCACCTCTAGCACCTCTACCTCGACCTCTAGCTGGCTTATTGGGCAGCGGAACACTCTATGCCTAAACCATGGCACGGGAACCCTGATGCTGAGAGCTGCTGGGTGCTCGAGGGCAAAATCTAGCAATATATCTCATATCGCCACAAGTATAACAATCCCTCGGCTGCTAAGACTTCTAACCTGACAACCTGAATAACCACCTTGAAAATTCTTGAGTGGCGGTGCACTGATAGGAGGTGGTGGTGAACTGTAGGGCAACTGGTTAGAATACTGCATATGAGAACCACGGCCACCTGGAGCACCGTGAGAAGCCTGAAGTGCTGAATGAAACGGCCTGAAAGGATGGCCCCTACCAAAAGAATCTCTGCCTCCAAATGAGGCACCACTGAACCTACCCAAATGACGAGGCCTCTTGTTAGACCCCTGATCACTCCCCTATGATAGAACCATCTCAACTCTCCTGGCCACATTGGTTGCATCTTGAAAAGAAATCTCGCTCCCTGTATCCTTATCCATCTGCAATCAAATAGGCTGAACGAGTCCCTCAATGAACCTTCTCACTCTCACTCTCTCTCAGTGGGAAGTTTAAGAAGAGCATGATGGGCCAAGTCAATAAATCTGGTCTCGTATTGAGTGACAGTCATAGAACCCCACTGGAGACGCTCAAACTACCTCTGATAGTTTCCCCTTTGAGTGATAGGAAGAAACTTCTCCAAACATAGCTGAGAGAACTTCTCCCAAGTCAAAGTCGGTGATCCAGTTAGTCTAGCCAAACAATAATCCCTCCACCAAGTCTTGGCAGATCCAGACAAAGGAAAAGCAGCAAAGTCGACCCCATTGGTCTCCACTATCCCCATGTTCCGTAGAACCTCATGATAGTTGTCCAAATAATCTGGGGGATACTTAGAAGATGTACCACCAAAAGTGATAGTAAAAAGCTTGGTGAACCGGTCTAATGTCTATGAGGCATCAGCAGACATAACTGGCCCCTCACCGGTTTGCGCCACAACACCCGGCTGAACTACTCCAACTGGCTGAGTTGCTGGAGTCTGAAACTGGGGAGCCACCTGCTCCGGAGTGCGAGTAGCAGGAGTCTGGGCTCCTCCTCCAGCCTGAGAGACGACTGGTGTTACAGGAAGGAAGCCTGCCTGGGGACATTCTCCATAAGGCCCACTAGACAGACTAGAGCATCCTGAAGTACCGGGGTGGCGATGAACCCCTCTAAGACCTGAGCTGGTCCTGCTGGAGCTGTTTGGGCTGGAAACTTATCGTCAAACTCAACCTGGGACTCCGCTGCTGGTGCTGCTACTCGAGCTCTAGGTTGAGCTCTGCCTCTGCCTCGAGCCCTCGTAGAAGCTGCTACTGGGGGCTCAGGCTCGGGATGCTGGTCAGCTGATAAAGCAGTACATGTTCTCACCATCTCGAAAGAACAGAGTGGAAGTTCAATTAGTATTGAGAAATCAAGTAGCACAATAGGAAAGAATAGATGTGAAGTTTTTCCTAACTCTGTAGCCTCTAGGGGATAAATACAAACATCTCTGTACCAATCCCTCAGACTCTACTAAGCTTGTCCTTGAATTGTGAGACCTAAGCAACCTAGAGCTCTGATACCAACTTGTCACAACCCGGATTTCCCACCCTCGGGAGTCGTGATGACGCTTAATCATGAAAGCTAGGCAAGCCGAGCGTTAAAGATTTTATTACCCTTTTTCCTTAACCTTTTAACAATTCCAAATTAACATGTGATCAACAGCGACATAATCATAATAAATAGAAATGTTGAAGACGAAATCTAATAGTTTAACCAAATACTAGTACAAAATTAAACATATAACTCTACCCAGAATTGGTGTCACAATGTCACAGACCATATACGAATACTACAAACAGTGGTCTGAATAGAAAATACAAACCTGTGTCTGAAATACATAAAAACAGAATGGAAAAGATAGAAGGGGATGCCAAGACCTGCGTACGACTGCAGGACTACCTCGGGTCTCCGCTGGACTAAAGGCAGCAACCTCTCTGTGGTCCAAATGCTCCAGCAACGGGATCAGCACACAGTGCAGATTGTAGTAACAGAATTTCAGTAGAGAAGCACAAATAACACCATAATTCAATTAAGAGCAAGAAAAGGAAAACAGTAACAAGTGCACGGCATCAACCTTCAAGCTTTTACTCTCGTTCTTACCATAAAAATCAATAGATTCGGCAGGGCATCACCCTTCGTGCTTTTACCTCACATAATCATGGCACGGCATTATCCTTCGTGCATTATCACTCATATCATGGCACGGTATCACCCTTCGTGCTTTTATATTCACAATATCGGCATGATATCACCCTTCGTACATTAACACTCACTCACGAATATCACATACGGCATCACCCTTCGTGCTTATACACTCTTCCTTACCCAAGCAACAATCACAAAGCAATTGGGGCAAGAGAATTAATAAAATCACAATAGAATCCCGGCAAGGGTACAATAGTATAACAATAATCCCGGCAAGGGAGACAACATCATAAGCAATAACGTCCCGGCAAGGGAAACAATATCATAAACCTCTCCTCATTTCCACAATCACTTCACAACATAAATCTCAACTTGAGCCAATGCTCTACAATGTTCAACTAGCAAGAATACTTCCATAAGCTTTGTTCAACATTAATAATCATCATATTAAACATGGACAATACATAACGGAGTTACAACGATCATAGTATAAGACTCACGGGCATGCCTGACACCAACATATAGGTACTTGTCACCACACCTATACGTCATACTCAACAAGTAACACATAGCAAATAAGACTCCAACTCTTATTCCCTCAAGCTAAGGTTAGACCAAACACTTACCTCAACGCCACAAACACAATCAAGCCTCAACTACCGCTTTACCTCTTGATTCCACCACCAATTCGCGTGTATCTAGTCACAATTTACTTAATAACATTAATAATTGTTAAATAAATCAATTCCCATGCATGAAAATAGGTTTTCTAATGATTTTCCCAAAAAGTCAAAAATTGACCCTGGGCCCGCTTGGTCAAAACTCGATGTTCGAACGAAACCTGATCACTCTTTCCCCCCACGAACTCAAATACATAATTTGTTTTAAAATCGGACCTCAAATCGAGGTCCAAATCCCAAAAATTTGAAAATCCTAAGTTCTACCCAAAATCACCCAATTTCCCATGAAAAAACCCTTGATTTTGAAATAAAATCATGTCAAAAATGGATTAGATTGAAAGGAATGAGTTATAAATGACTTACTAATGATTTGGAAGAGTTGGTGCCTTTGAAAAATCGCCCAAGATGTTTTAGGGTATGAAGGAGTTTGGAAAATGGGAAAATATCCCGTCAAAATTTTATTTAGCAGGTCTCAGATGTCGCAATTGCAACCAGGGTTCGCAATTGTGAACCCCTTTGGAAACCTGTCTGCTTCGCATTTGCGAAGAGTTAGTTGCATTTGCGATGGGGTGGGCTTCGCAATTCCTAGCCCAGTGTTCGCATTTGCGAAAAGGGCCTGCCCAGGCTTAGTTCGCATTTGCGACACTGGAGTTGCTTTTACCAAGCATGTACACTTCGTAATTGCGAAGCATGATCTCGCAATTGGGAGATCAGAGGACTGCGCAAAATACCAGATATCAGCAAATTTTTCTAAGTCCAATTTCACTCTGTGGCCTATCCAAAACTCACCCGAGCCTTCGGGGCTCCAAACCAAACATGCACGCAAGTCCAAAAATATCAGATGGACTTGCTCGTGCGATCAAATCATCCAAATAACATCAACAACTATGAATTAAACCTCAAATTCATGAAATCACTCAAGAACATTGAAATTTCTATTTTCTCAACTATAGGTCCATTTTATACCAAACGAACTCCGATTCTTACCAAATTCCATAGACTCAACCATATTATTATTTTAAACTTGTACCGGGCTCCGGAACCAAGATACGGGCCCAATACCATCAAGAAATTACATCAATTCACTTTTAAAAGCCTTTATATTTTCCAGCTAATAATTTTCTTTAAAAATCTTTTCTCGGGCTTGGGACCTCGAAATTCGATTTCGGGCATACGCTCAAGTCCCATATTTTAATACAGACCTTACGAGACCATCGGATCACGGGTCCGGGTCCATTTACCAAGAATGTTGACCAAAGTCAACTTTAATAAATTTTAAAGGCCAATTTCCTTATTTTACTTAGATTTCACATAAAAGCTTTTCGAAAATGCGCCCGGACTGCGCACGCAAATTGAGGTGAGATAAAAAAAATATTTTTTAAGGCCTCGGAATACAGAATTTACTTTCATAACGAGTGATGATCTTTTGGGTCATCACAATACTCTTCTCTCCTCTCCGCAAAACCCTAGCTGCCTTCCTAAAACTCTCCAAATTATTCTCAAACATGGATTCTTTCCATGATCTTCTTGCCTTTTGTGTGTTATCTCGTCATTCTCTACAAAAATATGGTATCACCTAGTACTTTCCTAAACATTGCAAGTACTACCTCTAAAAATTCGTGTCACGACCCAAAAATCATAGGTCGTAATGACACCTAACTTGACCAGCTAGGTAAGCCAATTAACAAAAGATACAAACCAAATGAACTTATAGGAGATTAAAATAGGATTTTATCTCAACTTTTACAAATTTACCTAAGATCTGGTAGTACGAATCATGAGCTTCTAGGATTTAGAATTTACAAAGGAAATACAAAAAAAAATCACACGATCTGTTTGAAAACTACATGAACAAATTAATAATGTCTAAAACTACCAAGGACAAGTGGCACCTTCTATCCAGAATACACAAACATCTTTAGGGTCAGCTCCCGACTTCTTCAGCAGCTCCGCTCCAATAGTCTGCATGGAGTGTACAGAAGTGCAGTATCAGTACAACAGAACCTCATGTACTTGTAAGTATCTTGTCTAACCTCATCGAAGTAGTGACGATGCTTTTTAGTTAAAAAATGCTTATTGATAAACACTGTAATGTAAACTAGCAATAGAACAATACCACAGTATAATATAATAGAGTTCATGACACGACTTTACAGGGCAATAATATAGTACTAGAAAGAATCACAATTCAACAGTTTCCAGCATCTCGACCAATCCTTTCCTTAGAACGAAAACCCATAAAACACAATAAATCCCCTTACAACTTTCATAGTGTGAGAGAAGTACTCAATATATTAAATCTAACAGCAGGACAACAGACTTCATGCATTTATCTCATCCTCACCATATATGCGTAAAAGAGTACCAACCAAATAATAGAAATATCGATAATATAAATGACAAGGAAGGAAATACTCAAATAGTAATAATGAATGAGAATGTGTAGAAGAGCATCAGTAACAGACTAAACAGAGTTAATGACAACAATTAGGAAAAAGGGGTTATAACTTCAACCAACAGCATGATGGAGGCGTGCAGTAAGAGAAGGGGAGAAGGGTGCATGTTCTTGATAATGCAACAAGTAGAGCATGAATGGCCAACATGGAAGAAGACTCGTACCTAGTGCAACAAAACAGATATGACATGGATGCATCTATAACAACAGGAAGTAAGTATGATGTTTACAAGTTAAACAAATAGAAGGCATAGGCAACACAACAACAATTGAGATAGAGAATAAGGACAGAACAGTGACGACAGGTCACACATAAGAACCATAAATACGATAGCAACAATTCCAGGTAAGCCATGAAAATATCTTCAAGAAAAGAATATTATAGCTTAATGCATGTCCCTCGTCCTCACTTGCACGGAAACACCCATCATGCCATGAACTCGCATTGATACAAAAGTATAACAGTATAAATGCAATGGCACGGCATCACCCTTCGTGCTTTTACTCACAAATGACATGGCACGGCATCACCCTTCATACTTTACACTCTTCCTCACATGATAATGAATATAAAGAATGGCACGGCATCACCCTTCGTGATTTACACTCTTCCTTACCAAGAATATGAATTTCAATAAAATGGCAAAGCAGGAAATATAAATAACACCGAGGAGAGTGTTCAAACGAATATTCCTACAAATTCTCAATCACGACATTTCTAAGCCAACAATGATTCAATAAACCCTCTAGGGACGTATAATCCAAGTACTTCCACAAATCTCACAATTTATCAGCAACATAAGTATAGAATCCAGCATTTCAAAATATCGGCCGTAGCAATGTAGTAGTGTCACGACCCAAATTCCCAACCGTCAGGATTGTGATGACGCCTAACACTAATCTTGCTAGGCAAGCCAACATTAGAGCGTTTAAAAATTAAAATAATTAAAAACATAATACGAAGTCTAATATTATCCAATAAATGATACCAAAATAATTTATAAAAAAAATAATGAAACGAACCTACGAAACTAAAGCTAATATCTAGCTACCCAGGGTTTGGAGTCACAATTCACGAGCTACTAAGAATTTACTACAAGTATTTGGCTCAAAGAAAATAAATGATTGTTTTGAACTATATAAAACAGTAAATATTTTGAACTATATAAAACAGTAAATGAATAAATGGGAGAAGACTCCAGGAATCTGCGGACGTCAGCAGATCTACCTCGTGTCTCCGTACGAAGGTATCAACTACTACTCCAACTCAACTCTGACCGGTACTTGGATCTGCACAAGAAGTGTAGAGTGCAGTATCAGTACAACCGATCCCATGTACTGGTAAGTGCCGAGCCTAACCTCGATGAGGTTGTGACGAGGCTACGACGGGGGGCATTTATAATATACCTGTATACAATGTTTAATAAAGGAAAAAGGAAATACTAAACTAAATGAATAGTAACTTGCAGTAAATAAATAAATAACTTAGTTATCTTTCCAGATCTCGGCTATAACCAATCCTTACGAGAATTTCCATGTTACAATTTAAATAACGGTAAGAGCAGAATATAAAAACAACAAAATAAAACAATGTGTATTCCGATCTCATCATTTAACCAGTAACAACATACCTGTCCTCCCTTATTACTCCTTGTTGCAGCGTGCAACCCGATCCCACATGTCCACTCTTATTACTCCTCAATATATATATATATATATATATATATATATATATATATATATATATATATATATATATATATATATATATCACCTTTTATTCCTTCTAGAAATCAAACCGGTCCCACCTGTCCGCCCTTATTACTCATTTTTGCAACGTGCAACCCGCTCCCACCAGACAATCACATTTCACCATTTATAATAAAGGTTTCACAATTTAGATAAAATTCCTTCACAACATTTATGTCTCAACTAATGTAAACGGAAAGCTGTACAATTAAGAAACTTCACCAATTGTTACTACACAGCGAAACCAACCGGAATGTATCATGAAACAATGACAACCAGCTCAACCATTAATGTACCACAATGAAGCTAAGGAACAATTAATACTTTCAAATAAGTGGAACAATATCTAACAAAACAAGTAGACATGGAAGCATCAATAATCATGGAACAATTAAGACAGGAATATAATAAATTGGAAAGGGGGAAGGGAATAGGCTAAACAGGTAATTTGGTGGCGCATAGGTACTCGTCACCTCACATATACGCCACACACATGCAAATTTCACATAGCAATTAAGTCGGGGATTCCTAATCCCTCAAGTTAAAGTTAGACCAAACACTTACCTCGATTTCACAAGCCACTCACTTGCTCAAGCACAGCTTTTCCTTTAGAATTTGCCTCCAACCCACTCGTATCTAATCATAATTAGTTTAATAACATTAATTATTGCTAAAGGAACTAACTTTAATGCGAAATTATGGTTTTCCTAAGTTTTTCTATCAAAAGACAAAAATCAACCCCGGGCCCGCTTGGTCCAAACTCAAGGTTCGGACCAAAATCCATTTACCCATTCTCCCTCGAGCCCGTATATACAATTAGTTTTGGAATCCGACCTCAATTCGAGGTCTAAATACGCAAATTTCGAAACTCCTAAGTTCTACCCAAAATCCCTAATTCTACCATGAAAATTCTAGATTCTAGGTTGAAATCTTGTAAAAAAAAAGTATTAAGTGATTGAAAGAAATTAGTTAGGAATCACTTACCTATGATTTGGAGAAGTTTGGGTCTTTGTAATATCGCCTATGGAGTTTTAGGGTTCGAGAGAATTGAAAAATTGGTAAAAATCTCGTCTAAGTCCCAACTTAACAGCTGCATATATCGCAATTGCGACTGGAGCTTCGCACTTGCGAAGCTCGCAATTGCGAGAAGGATATAGCAAATGCGAACCTTCGCAATTTCTGCTGCCTTCGCATTTGCGACTACTTGCCTTCCTGGACATTCTTCGCATTTGTGAAGTAAATCTCGCATTTGCGAGAACTAAGTTGGCCCAGGCTTCTTCGCATTTGCGATAACTGCCTATATCGCATTTGCGATGCCTGATCTTGCAATTGCGAGATCAGAGGCCTGCTATAGACACCAGGTGCTCCAGCTATATTTTTTAAGTTCTAAACACTTCGTAGCCAATCCGAAACTCACCCGAGCCCTCGGGGCTTCAAACCAAACATGCACCCAAGTCTAAAAAATATCATATGAACTTGATCGTGCGATCAAGTCACAAAAATAACACTTAAAACTACGAATTTATCATCAAAACTCATGAATTCCTCAAGAACACTCAAAATTACTATCTTTTCAACCGGACGTCTGAATCACGTCAAATCAACTCCGATTCTTAAAATATTTCACAAATATAGCTTAAATATATAATAGACTTGTCTCGGGCTCCGGAACAAAAATATCGTCCTGATACCAATGAGTTCAAACATTAATTCATTTCTTTAATTCCTTTAAATTTCAATTTAACAATTTTCATTAAAAATTCATTTCTCGGGT
The DNA here is from genome assembly GCF_000715075.1 of Nicotiana tabacum. Classification (NCBI taxonomy): domain Eukaryota; kingdom Viridiplantae; phylum Streptophyta; class Magnoliopsida; order Solanales; family Solanaceae; genus Nicotiana; species Nicotiana tabacum. The sequence goes on from NC_134085.1 coordinate 2,066,596, forward strand.
TAGGGACCTCGGAATTCGATTCCAGGCATACGCTCAAATCCCAAATTTTACTACGGACCTCCCGAGACTGTCGGAACACGACTCCAGGTCCGTTTACTCAAAACGCTGACCAAAGTCAACTAAAAATCAAATTTTAACTCTCAAAAATTATTATTTCAAATATTTTCACATCAAGGCTTTATGGATTCACGCCGGACTACGCACGCAAATTGAGGTAAATAAAATTAATCTTTTTAAGTCTAATGAGCCCTGAATGGAGTCTTAATTCATTAGATGCCCCTTTGGGTCATCACAATCTCCACCTATAAAACTAACATTCGTCCTCGAACGGACATAGAAAAAAACCTGAGCTGGCGAACAAGTGTGGATATCTACTCCGCATGTCCGACTCGGACTCCCAAGTAGCTGGCTCAACAGGCTAAACTTTCCACTACACTCAAACTGAAGGGTAACTCTTTGACCTCAACTGACGAACCTGCAGGTCTAAAATGGATACCGACTCCTCCTCATAAGTTAAATCCTTGCCCAATTGGACAGTGCTAAAATCTAACACGTGGGACGGGTCACCATGATATTTTCGGAGCATGAAAACATGGAATACCTGGTGAATTGAGGATAACCTTGGACGCAACGCAAGTCTATAAGCTACTTCCCCACTCTATCAAGAATCTCAAACAACCCAATATACCTAGGGCTCAACTTACCCTTCTTTTCAAATCTCATGACACCCTTCATGGGCGATACCCGAAGTAATACCCTTTCTCCAACCATGAATGCTACATCGCGTAAATATTTTAGCACGTAAATATTTAATTTATGCCCAATATAGCTATTTCAACTTATTTTTACTCTTTTAATTTATTTTACTACAAGAAAATGAAAATTACAAAAAATATTTTTATTTTATGCACCTCTCATAAAGTAAAAAAAATATAAAAAATAAATAATTCAAAAAATAGTACCTTAATTTTATTTTTATATAATCTTGAAAAATACAAAAAAAAATATGTAATAGTTTCGTATTTTAATATAGTTTAGTTTAATTAATTAGAATTTATTTTTGCATCATGTAGTATAGTTATCTTATTTTAAGGGAATTTAGCTATGGTTTTAATTAATAGTTTTTGGAGTCTTCTTAACCCAAAATTGAAACAAAAAAAAAGACATGGTCCAACCCAATTACCCTTGGCCCATTCTTCCCAACCCATTAGCCCATTTAAGTGCAAGATTTAATCCTAGCCTTTTATTTCCTTCTAATCCAATGATCATCATCCTTTCCCACTTACATATAAAATATCCAATTATAGAAACCCTACCCCAAGTTTTTCAATTCCTAGACCTAGCTAAGAAAAAGGATTCCTACACAAAAAAGAGAGAAGCTGCGCAGCAGTTAACAAACACCGAAAACAAAACAAAAAAGCTTATGCCGTCTAATTCCCAACCTAAAACCCACCCTTCCAAAATCACGTCCTTTTACTTTCTTTTAGGATTTTGTTAGTTTCTTCTGTACATTCACATACAGTAGTTTAGGAAAGTAGCTAGAAAGCAGAGATTCGGGAAATTCTTCCCGCTTTAAGAGGAGGAATTGTAGGCGATCAAGGATTGAAATTCTAAAACTAATAAAAGCAGCAAAGATCGTGACCCAAAAAAATCAGAAAATTAAGAAGTTTAACTTGGACAAAATCATGAAGCTTATTTAAGATAGAAGACCGTATTAGATTAACACATGAAAATGGAGTTTGATTGAAATTTTAGTTTTGTTCATGTTCGAGTTCTAGTTTTCTGGCGAGTTTCGAGGTTGCCGTTCGAGGTTCTGTTCGCAATTTTGTTACTTTTGAGCTTCAAAACAGTCCAAGCATTTGAATTGTAAATTCAGCTGAAGGTACATTTCTTACTCTTATTTCTAAATATTTTCTCTGTGTTCCCGTTATCAATTTTACATGATTTTGAATGATATATAATTGTTCTACCGTTTCATTCTTTGTTTAAGATTATTTTGTTGAGTTTTTCATTTGATTTTGGGTACATACATGGATTAGTTAGTTTTATCCATTTTAGAAGGTGAATGCACGTTATCTATTTGGTCAATTGTTTTGAACCCAAAATTTGCCGAGAACATAATTAGAATTAAAAGCAAGTTTTGGATTGTGAATTAAAAAAAATGAATTTGGACTCGGGCGTATATTCTGAGGTTGACTTTAAATAATTTTGTTGCTCTTTTATTCTAGCTCCCATTAAGAACCGCTAGTAGCATTGCTTTAGGCGCGATTAATAAATTGTCATAGCTACGGGTACGGTTCCCGTAACGTAGTTGTGACGCTTAATTTCCAAAACTCGGATGTGCATTTATGTGACCCAAATCTAAATCTCAGCAACGTTTGAAAAATGTGTCGTGGACCGCGAGTGCATTTATGTGACGTGGTTCAAGACATATTCTAGATGACGTTGAATCTTTCTCCTAAAAATAATTAAATAAAAGCGATTACAAAATTAAAATTGAACCATAGGCTAAACATGTATTAAAAATCAGATAATAGGCCAATTATAACAGTTGAGCGACCGTGCTAAAACCACGGAACCCGGGAATGCCTAACACCTTCTCCTGGGTTAACAGAATTCCTTACCCCGATTTCTGTGTTCGCGGACTGTAATACTGAGTCAACCTTTTCCTCGATTCGGGATTTGAACCGGTGACTTGGGACACCATAAAATTATCCCAAGTGGCACCTCTGATTTTTAATAAATTAATAATCCCATTTCGATTGTCACTTTAAGTTGGAAAAAATTCCCTTTATACCCTCCCTTTCGGGGGCGCAGGAAAAAGGAGGTGTGACAGCTCTGGCGACTCTGCTAGGGATTAGAATCCAGAATCTCTAGTTCAGGGTTCAAAATTCGAGCTTAGATGAATTGTTATATTTGGCTTTATTCATTATCTGATTTTATTATATGTTTGGGCCTAATATGCTAAATGTTGCTTTTTACCGCTTTGATATTATCTGAACTGTATATAAAAACTGCTACGAAACCCCTCTCTTCCATCTCCTAAGGAGTGCATGCTGGTCATGACTTCTTTCTATTAGTGTCATATCCCAAATAGAACAAGGTTCGGACAAGTTGCAATGCCGGATGATCTTTTGATTACCGGTAAGCAGCCCCCCCTCGACTTGAGTTGTCTGCTCGGGTAAGCGAGGTCTAGAACAATACACTCAGGTTTTAAACCTAGAATAACTCAGCCTCATGTCGGATCTCTAGTAGGAACGTTTGTTTGCATCATGTGCATTTGACTTTGGGGACTCAACACAGGGGTTGGGTCCGTCTAGGACAGGTGTACCCAAATTAAAAGATCATCTTGATGCATCTTACGTGCTACTTGTGTATCTATCTGTTTCGGCTTGCATGTTGACTGGCTTCTAGAATAGGGAAAGAAAATAAAAAAAAAGTAAAAAAGAAAATCAAAAAGAGGAGAAAGAAGAAAAAGAAACAAAAGTGAGAGGTAGATATTTAGAAAATTCTGAAAATCTACAAAAAAATTGTAAAAAAAAGTCATTTCAAAATGAGCCAAAATTTTCAAGTGTCATGTTTTCGTGTTCCGTCAAAACTGGGCGAACTACGCGGGTCTGATTCTCACCGGATGTGAGATACGTAGGCAAACCTCATCGGTTCCAGCCCATAATTTTCAAAAAATTCAAAAATATTTTCCTTTACTTCCTCTCTAGAAAAGTCTTTTTTTAGACCCCAATTTCCAAAAAAAATCCAAAAATATTTTCCATTACTTACTTCTTTAGAAAGCCTTTCTTTTAGACTCTAATTGTTTTTTTAAAAAAATATACAAAAATATTTTCTTTTAATTTCTTCCAAAAATCTAAAAATATTTTCATTCTTCTTTCAAAATTGAAAAGAAAATTCAAAATTCAAAAATATTTTCTTTTCTTTTAGAAGTATTTCTTTCATAAATTTAAAATAAAATTCCAAAAATATTTTCTTTCTTCTTTAGAAGTTTTTCTTTCGAAATTCCGAAAAAATAATTCAAAAAAAAAATCTTTCTTCTTTAGAAGTCTTTCTTTGCAAAAATGCTGAAGAAAAATCAAAATCCAAAAATATTCCCATTCTTCTTTATAAGTCTTTCTTTCGAAATTCCGAAAAAATAATTCAAAAAAAAAATCTTTCTTCGTTTATTACTTTATTCATGTTCTTCCCCAACTACGCAAGATCTGATTCATGTTCCCATATGATACGTAGGCAACCCACATCAGGTTCGATCAACCATTGAAAAAAAAATGAAAAATATTGATAATAATAAGGACCAAGTGAGTCCATTCTAACAAGTTTTGTTTTGAATTGTGAAGAAAGTTGAGGTGGTAGGTTTGTGGTAAGCTGGAAACACAAGATCCAAGAAAAAATGATAAATGACATCGAAGCTGTTACAAGTGCTCAAGAGACTCAGGGTCAGAGGGTTCAACAAGAGTCTACCGTGTTTGAGAAGAATAGAATACTGAAACAGCAAATGACCGAAATGTGTCAAGCATGGGCCAGTGGTCAAGGACAGTCTCGTCATGAGTCTCAATTTGCTACACAGCAAGAGCATTACCATTCTCCTGAGTACCACTCGTACTCGTTTGATCTTCCTGCAAACATTAAGAAGCCTGCCCAAAAGATGGTACACGAAGAAATGACCCAAAGAGTGAAAAGCTTAGAGCAACGGTTGAAAAACATGCAAGGGTTGGCAGGTCAAAAGAGTGTTGCCTTCAAAGATCTATGTATGTTCCCCGATGTCCAGTTGCCGCCTGGTTTCAAGACTCCCAAATTTGAAAAGTATGGTGGACATGGAGATCCCATAGCCCACCTGAAAAGGTATTGCAATCAACTACGAGGTGTGGGAAGAAATGAAGAATTGTTGATGGCTTATTTTGGGGAAAGCCTTACGGGAGTAGCCTCCGAATGGTTTATGGATCAAGACACGTCTCGCTGGTATATCTGGGATGACATGGCACATGCCTTTGTCAAACAGTTCCAATACAACATCGACATCGCCCGAGACCGCATTTCCCTTTAAAACCTGAAGAAGAAACCAACTGAAAGTTTCAGGGAATATGCAATCAAATGGAGGGAACAAGTAGCCAGAGTTAAGCTACCCATGGACGACCACGAGCTAATCACTGTCTTTCTTCAAGCTCAAGAGCCAGATTATTTTCAAAATATGATGTTCGCAGTGGGTAAATCCTTCTCGGAAGCAATCAAAATAGGGGAAATGGTCCAGAATGGTTTTGAAACAGGCAAAATTATAAGTCAAGCAGTTCTCAAAGCCGCAACTCAGGCTGTCCAGATCAAATCTGATAATTTTAGTGACACGAATGAGAAGGTTGAAGAAATCATGATGACATCAGGATCGAGAAGAGGTCCTAGGAGAGTGTCTCGAAGGTATGACCAACCTCGTCTGTTTTCTGATAACTCCCTTGAGCATTACTATCCCCCTCAAAACCCACAACACTCTGTTGTTCCACCTCAGTATGTTGCCCAGCCACCAAAACACCCCAAAAGGCGAGCACGAGCATCACAAAATCTCTACCAGCCTCCATAAAATTTTCAAGTGCCCTATAACCCATATCCCTGCCAGGGGTATAGAAGGGAACAAACATTGAAATATAATTTTACACCAATAGGAGAGTCCTATGCAAGCTTATTTGAGAAGTTAAAGAATCATGACATGATTGCACCCATTCCTCCAATCGTGTGGACCCACGTGCAAGGAGCTTTGACCCATCTAAAAGGTGTGAATATCATTCCAATGCCCAAAGGCACAATGTTGAAAGTTGTCGGGATTTGAAAAGAGAAATAGAAAGGATAATCCAGGAAAACCTGATTGTGATCCAAGGCAGTGACATCCAGAATATCGCGTAGAATCCTTTACCTGCACATCATGATGCACACTTTGTGGGGATGATGCCTGGTGACATGGAGTATGAGAATCCTCTCAGGAACTTGCTAACTGAAGTTAATGATGTTGAAGTTGGAGAAGGCTCTGCTGATTCTGATGAGCAAATTTGTGGCTAAATGCCAAGCCTAGCAATTGAAAAGTCATTCCCTCCGCACTAGGAAGGAATCTTGGTAGCTTGTTTTGATGTTTTTTCTATTATCTGGGTTATTTCAGGGTTGTGACCCAGATTTTATTTACTTTATTGAGTCAAACCCTTCTATCCCTCCATTCTGTTTGTGTGAGTCTTGTCTGTCTATTCTGTTGCTATTTTCATTATTCGGGCTATTTTAAGGTTGTAACTCGTATTTTAGGTTGCTTGTTTAGTTGTCAAACCCTTTCATCCTTTACTCAATAAAATACAGTTTGTCCTTTTGTGTCATTTTGTTCCTAGTTCTTTTCTCGCTAGTTCTAATGACATGACATGCATGCGGAAATTTTGGCCAGATCTTAGGAACTAATTTAATTTGGAATTCAATGATTAAAAAAATACTTTTGAGGATGAATAAAGAGTTGTAATACTCTGGAACTAAGGTCGAGTAAAATTCACCTTCAAATCATTGTGAAGATCGGGCTTGAGGATGTTTAATCAATTGATGTTTGCTGGAAAGTTTGTCACTAAGGGATGAAAAAATGTCTTGTGACCATGGCACACCAAGAAGACAGACATGTTCGTCAATGTTGTGATCGCAAAAAGATATCATGTTTGACATTCTTGAGGTTGGGACGCCCTTTTTCTGCTACCCAAACATTTTATATCCTTTTCTACCCCTGTTGAGTCTGTGTTATTTTTCTTTGATTACCCTCTTTTGGAATCAAGTTTAGAGTCAACAAAAAAGTCCATGCCCCAAGAGTACAAACTGGGGCAGCTTTTAGAAAGCTCAAGTGAAAAAAAAAGCAAAGAAGAAAAGAATTTTCAAAGGTCCATGCCCTCAAAAATAGAAGCTGGGGCAAACAAAAAAAAGAAGAAAAAGAAAAGAAAAAAAAACAGAAAGAAAGATGAAAACTAATTTAGGCCAGATGTTTGAACTATGTTCGACCTGATTCTTTAAAAAATAAGGATACGTAGGCAGCCTCACAGTTCGGTCCAACCAAATAAGAATTTAGAAGAAAAAGAAAAAAAATAGAAAAAATAGAAAAATCCAAAAATCCCCTGCATCTGAAACTGGGGCAAGAGATCTTATTTCACTTTTGAAAGAGTCGATTCCAAGAGTTGTAAGTTCACAACCCCTTTTACTTTGAGTTTATTCTAAGCCTTCATGACGTCATTTCTTTCCAACCCTATCCAAAATCCTTCCAAATAAAGACCTCTCGATATGTCTTCAAGAATGCCAAGATAAGCATGCAATGAGCGACGGTTGTCACATGACGTAGAACACCGTCGAGTTTCACACAAAAAGGAAAAGAAAAACAAAAGAAAAATGAGAGAGTCTTATTAGTGAAAACCCTCACGGGCACTGTAAGATGACGGTAAGCAGAGATGAATAATGAGAGAGACTTGTTGGTGAAAACCCCTCGGGGCACCACTAGTCGAAAGTGAGTCACGAAGCTGGTGCAAAGAATTGGCACAAACAAGCCCGAATTCAAAGCTCATAAGAATGGCAAAAGGGAAGATTGGATTAGTTTGATAGATCAGGCTGTTGAGTCCAAAATGCATGTCATGACCATTAAGGCTAGTTATTGAAAAAAAGAAGAAAACTCTTCTTTCTTTCCTTCCGACATGGGGCATTTCTTGTTAATATTGTTTCTTTATAGCATTGTGTCCTCCCCTCTGAGTCAGTCCTTGTCAAAACAATCAAGAAAAGGTTTCAAAATCTGCTACCAGCTTTTCAATTGCATAAAGCAAATTTGGCCAGCATTAAGTTGTTTCTGTCAATATGCCTTGAGGATTCATACAAAGGCTCTCCCAAAAAACTCTTGTAAACCTACTTGGCGCAAACAAAGATAACTTCTGATTCTCTCTGACAGACAAATTGCTCAAAAAGCAGGAAGTCATTCAAGATATCAGAAAAGGTCACCTAAGCAAAGATATCCAATTGGGATAAGGCTGATTGAGCCACAACTACAAATGGTACTGGGTATGAAACAATTAGGATTGATCCAGAGGAAGAGTCTCTTGAAACCGACTCAAGCTGATTGAGCAGAAGCCAAGCTGTCAAAGACGTCAAGGCCACGAACCGACCACCACTTTTAAAACTGACAAAATTTTCCCTGTTTGAAATAGGAACAAAGCAGTGCAAGAAAAGTGGTTCAAAAAAAAGAAAAAGAAGAAAACAGAAGAGCCGAAAAAAGGGAAGTTTCTCAAATCATTGCCTTTACTTGTCTGCATGTGCATAAAATTTTGCCATTTCTTTTCACATTTTTCCTCCTAGGATAAAAGTCCTAGATTGATGGATTTTTCTCCCAATAAAAATCTTAGTCTGACGAATTTTTCTCCTAAGATAAGAAAATCTAGTCTGATGAATTTTCTCCTAGGATCAAAATCTTAGTTTGACGAATTTTTCTCCTAAGATAAGTAAACCTAGTCTGATGAATTTTCTCCTAGGATCAAAGTCTTAGTCTGATGAATCTTTCTCCTAAGATAGAAGACCTAGTGATGAACTTTCTCCTAGGATCGAAATCTTAGTCTGATGAATCTTTTTCCTAGGATAAATGTCTTAGTCTGATGAACATTTCTCCTAAGATAGAAAACATAGTCTGATGAACTTTCTCCTAGGATAAACATCTTAGTCTGATGAATCTTTCTCCTAAGATACAAAAAAAATCTTAGTCTGATGAATTTTTCTACTAAGATAGAAGACCTAGTCTGATGAACTTTCTCCTAGGATAAAAATCTTAGTCTGATGAATCTTTCTCCTAAGATACCAAAAAAAACAAAACAAAAGAAAAGAGAAAAAGGACCTAGTCTGATGAATTTTCTCCTAGGATTAACGTCTTAGTCTGATGAATTTTTCTCCTAAGATAGAAAACCTAGTCTGACGAATTTTCTCCTAGGATATTTTGAAAAAAAAGGAAGTCTGGATTTGAAAAAAAGAGAGTCATTTTTTAGTTTTCTTAAGATTATCAATGTTTAGTTTTCCTGAAATCAGGGGGGCGCTTGGAGAATATGGTCAGTTTTTACTTTAGTTAAGCTTAGTTTATAGTTTTCCGCAAGCTCAATCACATTTAGGAGACGCACATCCTAGTCGAGTCATTAATTTTACTCTCATCATTGCATCCTTCATCAGCAGCGCAGGTGATTTATAGTTTTGTTAACACTCATAGATATTCCCAATATCAAACTAAGGCAGAAAAATATCTTTTGTTTTGTCTGTTTTGTTGTAATCAAGCGCCCACCTGGAGAACAAGGGAAGACAACTCAAGTTTCTAGGGAAAGCAGTGTAGAAGGAAAACAATTTGAGTTTCAAGGGAAAGCAGGTCAAGTCTCAAAAGAAAACAGTTCAAGTTAGAAGTAGCAGAAGCTCGCGAAAAGAAGGCGAGTCAATAGACGAGATGATCAATGGAAGTAATCTCAGTCCAGAATTTTTTAAAAAAAAAAGGGAAAAAGGGAGTGAATCCAAAATGCGGAAGCTAAAACAAGAGGCGGATTGCTCAAGACATGACTGAGGTCACAAGCACTGCATGTCCGATCTTGATCCAAAAAGTTAAAGAAGAACGAGCTAGCACCTGCAGCTAACAAGCGTCGAGGTTCAAATCTAAAGTCTGCATGAAGAATCATTCAAGACTCCAGATCAAGCTTAAGAAAACTTATAGATAGGAATCTTGTAACTCATAGTTGACAGGCTTAGTTAGTCTTTTTTATTTTTTTATTTTTGATGTAATAATAGGACCGCGGACCAGAACCTCGACGGAACGGCACCTCGACCGGCTCTTCACCTCGGCATACTCCATCATCTCACTTACCTCTGAACTACACGTGGCCTGATTCCTTTATAGCCAAGGATATGTAGGCAGCTCAGATACCAGGGCTCGGTCACATTCCCCTCTCTCTTAGTTTTAGTCTCTCCAAATAAGGGTCGGGTCAAAAAACCTGTCTAGTCGTTCTTTGTCTGAAAATACTTCGTCTTTCCAGCCAAAGAGGGGCAGCTGTAGACATACGATTTTTGACCCTCCCCAAGATTTTTCATATTTTAGCACGTAAATATTTAATTTAGGCCCAATATAGCTATTTCAACTCATTTTTACTCTATTTTATTACAAGAAAATAAAAATTACAAAAAATATTTTATTTTATGTACCTCTCATAAAGTAAAAATAATAATAATAATAATAATAATACAAAAAATAGTACCTTAATTTTATCTTTATATAATCTTGCTAAATACAAAAAAAATATGTAATAGTTTCATGTTTTAATATAGTTTAGTTTAATTAATTAGAATTTATTTTTGCATCATGTAGTATAGTTATCTTATATTAAAGGAATTTAGCTATGGTTTTAATTAATAATTTTTGGAGTCTTCTTAGCCCAAAATTGAAACAAAAAAAAAGACACGGTCCAACCCAATTACCCTTAGCCCTTTCTTCCCAACCCATTAGCCCATCTAAGTGCAAGATTTAATCCTAGCCTTCTATTTCCTTCTAATCCAATGGCCATCATCCTTTTCCACTTCCATATAAAATATCCAATTATAGAAACCCTACCCCAAGTTTTTCAATTCCTAGACCTAGCTAAGAAAAAGGATTCCTACACAAAAAAGGGAGAAGTCGCGCAGCAGTTAACAGACACCAAAAACAAAACAAAAAAGCTTCTGCCGTCTAATTCCCAACCTAACGCCCACCCTTCCAAAATCACGTCCTTTCACTTTCTTTTAAGATTTTGTTAGTTTCTTCTGTACATTCACATACAGTAGTTTAGGAAAGCATCTAGAAAGCAGAGATTCGGGAAATTCTTCACGCTTCAAGAGGAGGAATTGTAGGCGATCAAGGATTGAAATTCTAAAACTAATAAAAGCAGCAAAGATCGTGACTCCACAAAAATCAGAAAATTAAGAAGTTTAACTTGGACAAAATCATGAAGCTTATTTAAGATAGAAGACCATATTAGATTAACACATGAAAATGGAGTTTGATTGAAATTTGAGTTTTGGTCATGTTCTGAGTTCTAGTTTTCCGGCGAGTTTTGAGGTTGCCTTTCAAGGTTCTGTTCGCGATTTTGTTACTTTTGAGCTTCAAAACAGTCCAAGCATTTGAATTGTAAATTCAGCTGAAGGTACATTTCTTACTCTTATTTCTAAATATTTTCTCTGTGTTCCCGTTATCAATTTTTCATGATTTTGAATGATATATAATTGTTCTACCATTTCATTCTTTGTTTAAGATTATTTTGTTGAGTTTTTCATTTGATTTTTGGTACATACATGGATTTGTTAGTTTTATCCATTTTAGAAGGTGAATGCACATCATCTATTTGGTCAATTGTTTTGAACCCAAAATTCGCCGAGAACATAATTAGAATTAAAAGCAAGTTTTGGATTGTGAGTTAAAAAAAATGAATTTGGACTCGGGCGTATATTCTGAGGTTGACTTTAAATAATTTTGTTACTCTTTTATTCTAGCTCCCATTAAGAACCGCTAGTAGCATTGCTTTAGGCGCGATTAATAAATTGTCATAGCTACGAGTACGGTTCCCATGACGTAGTTGTGACGCTTAATTTCCAAAACTCGGGTGTGCATTTATGTGACCCAAATTTAAATCTCAGCAACGTTTGATAAAATGTGTCGTGGACCGCGGGTGCATTTATGTGACGTGGTTCAAGACGTATTCTAGATGACATTGAATCTTTCTCCTAAAAAATAATTAAATAAAAGCGGTTACAAAATTAAAATTGAACCATAGGCTAAACATGTATTAAAAATCAGATAATAGGCCAATTATAACAGTTGAGAGACCGTGCTAAAACCACGGAACCCGGGAATGCCTAACACCTTCTCCCGGGTTAACAGAATTCCTTACCCGGATTTTTGTGTTCGCGGACTGTAATACAGAGTCAATCTTTTCTTCGATTCGGGATTTGAACTGGTGAGTTGGGACACCATAAAATTATCCCAAGTGGCGACTCTGATTTTTAATAAATTAATAATCTCGTTTCGATTGTCACTTTAAATTGGAAAAAATTCCCTTTATACCCTCTCTTCTTGGGGAGCAAGGAAAAGAAGGTGTGACAGTCGGCATAACTCTTTTACCTGGACTGAGCTGTACGAAATCTATCTTGTATAATCTTGACCTTGTCCAAGGCCTCCTGAACTAAGTCTGTACCTAACAACCGAGCCTCTCCTGGGTCAAACCATCCAACTGGCGATCTGCACCGTCTACCATATAATGCCTCATAAGGAGCCATCCGAATGCTCAACTGGTAACTGTTATTGTAGGCAAACTCCTCTAACGGCAAGAACTGATCCCAAGAACCTCCAAAGTCAATAACAAAGGCGCGGAGCATATCCTCCAAGATCTGAATAGTACGCTCGAACTGCCCATCCGTCTGCGGATGGAATGCTCTGCTCAACTCAACCCATGTACCCAACTCACACTGAACTTCCCTCCAAAAGTGTGAGGTAAACTGCGTACCTCGGTCAAAAATAATAGACACGGGCACGCCGTAAAGGCGAACGATATCCCAAATATAAATCTTTGCCTATTGCTCCGAAGTGTAACTACTTTCCACAGAAATAAAGTATGTTGACTTAGTTAGCCTATCCACAATAACCCAAATAGCGTCGAACTTCCTCTGAGTCCATGGGAGCCAACAACGAAGTCCATAGTAATATGCTCCCATTCCACTCAGGAATCTCTATCTACTGAAGCAAACCACCGGGTCTCTGATGCTCATACTTCACCTGTTGACAATTCAAGCAATGGGTCACATAAGCAACAATATCCTTCTTCATCCTTCTCCACCAATAATGTTATCGCAGGTCTTGGTACATCTTGGCAGTGCCGGGTGAATAGAATACTTAGTTGTGAGCTTCCTTAAGAATCAACTCACGAAGCCCATCTACATTAGTCACACACACTCTACCATGCATCCTCAAAATACCATCATCTCCAACTGTAACATGCTTGGCACCACCGTGCCGAACTATGTCCCTAAGGACCATCAAGTGAGGGTCATCATACTACAGATCTCTGATATGCTCAAATAAAAAAGACCGAGCGACTGTACAAGCTAAAACACGGCTAGGCAAAATATCCAACCTCGCGAACTGAGTGGCCAAAGTCTGAATATCTGATGCTAACGCCAACTAGAATGCATGCAAGGCTGCCCATACTCACTACTTTACTACTCAATGTATTAGCCACCACATTGGCCTTTCCCGGATGATACAATATAGTGACGTCATAATCTTTCAATAACTCTAACCATATCATCTACCTCAAATTAAGATCCTTTTGCTTGAACAAGTACTAAAGACTATGATGATCTGTGAAAACCTCACACGACACACCATAGATATAGTGCCTCCATATCTTCAATGCGTGAATAATAGCTGCCAACTCTAAGTCATGGACAGTATAATTCTTCTTATGGACCTTTAACTGTCAAGACGCATATACAATCACCCTGACCTCTTGCATCAATACTGCTCCAAGCCCAACAAGAAAGACATCATAATATACCGTAAAAGATCTTGAACTTGATGGTAACACCAACACCAGTGCTGAAATTAAAGCTGTCTTGAGCTTCTAAAAGCTCGCCCCACACTCATCCGACCATTTAAATGGGGCATCTTTCTGAGTCAACTTAGTCATTGGGGCTGCTATAGATGAAAACCCCTCCATAAAACGACGGTAGTAACCTACCAAACCCAAGAAGCTCCTGATTTCCGTGGCTGAAGTTGGTCTAGGCCAGTTCTTGACTGCCTTTATCTTCTTAGGATCTACCTGAATACCCTCTGCTGATACGATGTGACCCAAGAAAGCTACTGAATCCAACCAGAACTCACACATTGAAAATTTAGCATACAACTGACTATCCCTCAAAGCCTGGAGCGTTATCCGAAGGTGATGTTCATACTCCTCCCGACTACGGGAGTATATTAGAATATCATCAATGAACACAATTATGAATGAATCTAGATAAGGCTTGAAAACCCGATTTATCAAGTCCATAAATGTTGTTGAGGCATTAGTCAAGCCAAAAGACATCACCAGAAATTCATAGTGCTCATACCTCATCCAAAAGGCTGTCTTAGGGACATCATATGCCCTAATCTTCAACTAATGGTAGCCCGATCTCAAATCAATTTTCGAAAATAGAGGCTGGTCAAATAAATCATCAATTCTCGGCAATGGATACTTATTCTTGATAGTATCTTTGTTCAACTGCTGTTAATCTATACACATTCTCATTGATCCATCCTTCTACTTCACGAACAAAACTGGTGCACCCTAGGGCGAGACATTAGGTCTAATGAAGCCCTTATAAAGCAGGTCTTGCAACTGTTCTTTCAATTCTGGTAGGGCCATTCGGTATGGAGGAATAGAAATGGGCTGAGTGCCCGGAGCCACATCAATTCAAAAATTGATATCTCTGTCGGATGGCATCCCTGGCAGGCCTGCAGGAAATATCTTAGGTGTCACGACCCCGATTCGCCCTCCGTGAATCATCATGACGGCACCTAGTCTCTGTGACTAGGTAAGCTTAAAATGCAGAAGATAAACCAATTTGTGAAAGAATGCAATTTAAAACAGAAATAATGTAATAAAACAGCATTTTAAAAGTGTCGCTCGGCATACAAAATATAACTCTCAAATCCAATATATATCTCTCCCAAAACCCAGAAACCCATGAATCACAAGCTAAGGATATTACATAGTGCTCTAACACCAGAATAGTCTAAAACAAGTAAATACAGAAGGGATATAACTACAAGAGAGAATAGAGAGAGACTCCTCGGTCTGCGGACGCGGCAGATATACATCGAAGACTCTAAAGGGGCGCCTCGCCAGAAAGATGATAAGACTGAGTAGAAGTACCTAGATCTGCACATGAAAAACATGCGCAGAAAGGGCATGAGTACACCACAGCAGTACTCAGTAAGTGCCAAGCCTAACCTCGGTCGGGTAGTGACGAGGAAGGTCAGGGCCCTACTGAGATAAAATAAAAATATAAGATATGACTGTATAAGATAAGTAGTACAGTCAAAAACTAACACTAAGAATTTAATACAGGAAAACAAGGAATTCAATAACTGAAACAGAGGCAAAAATTATCACAAGGAAATAACCGGGGATCTCTCAGTATCTCGAGGATCTCTTAATACTCTCAATATATGCCAGAGATCTCTTGGTATCCCGAGGATCTCTCGGTATCCTCAATATATGCTAGGGATCTCTTGGTATCCCGAAGATCTCTTGGTATCCTCAATATATGTGTCAGGGATCTCTCGGTATCCCACACCTCAGTTCAAATCATAAATACGTACAAGGGATCTCCCGGGATATCGTCCCAAAGTAAAACACACAGCAGTAACACAAGAATACTCAATTAAGCTCAATTTCATATCAAGTAAACAGGTACTTCTAATATAACATGCTTCACATAATTCAATTAAGGCAGTTTAAGCAAATAAATAGTTAAGTCAATTAGACATGCTTTTTCTAAGTTAACAGCAGGTTTAAATTGCAAGTAAAATGAAACAGGAAAAGGAACACAATTGAAATTACTTAAAGAAAACCGGATTTTCAACAATTAGCTCAAGGACGCACTCGTCGCCTCACGTATAAGGCATTTCAAACATCAAATATACCAAATCCTAAGGGGAAGGTCCCCCACATAAGGTTAGACAAGCCACTTACTTCGTACCGGCTAAATAGTCAACCCGAGACCACGTTCTTGCCACGAGTACTCGATTCCAAATGGCCCAAATCTATTCAATTCAATTGCATAATGTAAATAACACTTCAAGTAACTAATTCTATAGTTAAATTCTAAGCTAATACGCGAAATTAGGTAAAATGACCAAAATGCCCCTCGTGCCCACATCTCAGAATCGGGTAAAATTTATATTTTTAGAATACTCATACTCTCACGAGTTCATGCATACCAAAATTATCCAAATCTAAGGTCAATTTCCAATCAAAAGTCGAATTCTAAGTCTAAGAACTTTCTTCCAACTTTTTCCCAATTTTCATCTCCAATCCGAAATTAAATGATGAAACTAACTATAGATTGATGGAATATAACTATAAAGGGTTAAAAAATTGTTACCCACTGATCTCCTCTTCAATTTCCTCCCAAAATCTCCCTCTCCCGAGCTCCAAATTGAATTTCCAACTTTTGAAACTAAACCCTCGAAATTTCATATTTCTACCCAGCTATTACCGCATCTGTGCTCCTGGGACCGCTTCTGCGGTCCAGCTTCTGTGGACCACTGGTCACATCTGCAACTTCTCACTTAAAACCAGATTTTGCATCTCCGGCTCACCATCCGCAGATGCGGTACTGCTCCTGTGGAAAGCCTACTGCTTCTGCGGCTCCTACTGAACCTCCCCATTTCCGCTTCCGCGATTGATCCACCGCTTCTGTGGCTCTGCACCTGCGGTCCTACACTCGCAGGTATGGTTATGACAGTAAAACAGCTAAAGCTGCAACTCCAAATCCCAAAAATCTTTCCGTCAACCATCTGAAATCATCAAGAGGCCCCGGGACCTCAACTAAACCTACCAACATATCTCATAACTTCATTCAAACTTGTTCCAACCTTCGGAACACTCAAAATAATATCAAAACATCTATTTTTCATTAGATTCAAGCCAAAGAATCCCAAAAACTCTAAAAAATACGTTTTTGATCAAAACGTCTATCAAACCTCGTCCGAATGACCTAAAGTTTTGCACACACATCACATTCAACACTACATAGCTACGCCAACTTCCAGAATTCCATTTCGACCCTCGGATCAAAATCTCACTATTGAACCGGAAATTTCAAAACTCGTCCTTTCGGCATTTCAAACCTAAATTAGGTACGAACCTCCAAAACACAATCTGAACACGCCCCTAAGCCCGAAATCACCCAACGGAGCTAACAGAACCATTAGATTTTCATTCCAAGGCTATCTTCATACTGTTTCAACTATGGTTAACTTTTCACCACTTAAGCTATCATTTAGGGACTAAGTGTCCCAAAACTCTCCGAAATTCAAAACTAAACATCCCTGCAAATCAAAATAGCAGAAATAAACTCGGGGAAAGCAGCTAATAGGGGATCGGGGCATAAATTCTTAAGATGAACGGCTGGGTTGTCACATCCTCCTACACTTAAACATTCATCCATCCTCGAACGAGCGTAGAGACATACCTGAAGTAGTGAAAAGATGAGGGTAATGGCTACGCATATCATGCTCGGTCTCCCAGGTCGCCTCCTCGACCGGCTGACCCTGCCATTGAACCTTTACCGATGCAATGTTCTTTGACCCTAGCTTTCTAACTTGTCTGTCCAATATTGCAACTGGCTTCTCAACATAAGATAGATCCTTGTCCAACTGGACCGAACTGAAATCCAACACGTGCGACGGATCGCTGTAATACCTCCAGAGCATCGAGACATGAAATATTGGATGAACTCCTGCCAAGCTGGGAGGTAAGGCAAGCTCATAAGCGACCTCCTCAACATGCCTCAATATCTCAAAAAACCTCGGACTCAACTTTCCCTTTTTCCCAAATCTCATAACGCCCTTAAAGGCGAAACCCGAAGGAGAACCCGCTCTCCAACCATATAGGAAACATCACGAACCTTCCGGTCCGTGTAACTCTTCTGTCTGGACTGGCTGTACGGAGTCTATCCTGAATCACCTTGACCTTCTCCAAAGCATCCTGAACCAAGTCTGTGTAATACCCCAGCCCGCTAGTGATATTGTCCACTCTGGGCCTAGGCCCTCACGGGTTTAAAATGTGTCGTTAGGGTCTAAGGCTTGCTAAGTTTTGTCGATGTGGGATGCTGTCTAAAGCCTGGGGTGTTACAGTCTGTGCCCAATAATCTGGCGTCACCCGGCTCAAACCAACCCACCAGGGATCTACACCGTCTACCATATAAAGCCTCATACGGTGCTATCTGAATGCTGGACTGATAGCTATTATTGTAAGCAAACTCCTCCAATGGCAAGAACTGATCCCAAGACCCTCCAAACTCAATCACACACGCATGTATCATATCCTCAAGAATCTGAATAGTGCGCTCGGACTGTCCATCCGTCTGAGGGTGAAATGTTGTACTCAACTCCGCCCGAGTACCCCACTCATGTTGAACGGCTCTCCAAATCGTGATGTGAACTGAGTACCTCTATCTGAAATGATGAAAACCGGAATACCATACAGACAAACAATCTCCCGGATATAAATCTCTGCTAGACGCTCTGAAGAATAGGTAGTACACACAGGAATAAAATGAGCGGACTTGGTCAGCCGATCCACAATCACCCAAATAGCATCAAACTTCCTCAAAGTCCGTGAGAGCCCAACTACAAAGTACATGGTGATCCGCTCCCACTTCCACTCCGGAATCTCTATCTGCTGAAGCAACCCACCCGATCTCTGGTGCTCATACTTCACTTGCTGACAGTTGAGGCACCGACTTACAAATCCAACTATGTCTTTCTACATCCGCCTCCACCAATAGTGCTACCTCAAATCTTGAAACATCTTCGCGACACCTGGATGAATAGAATACCGCGAACTGTGGGCCTCCTCCAGAATTAACTCCCGAAGCCCATCAATATTGGGTACACAAATCCGACCATGCATCCTCAATACCCCATCATCACCAATAGTCACGTCTCTGGCATCACCATGCTGAACCTTGTCCTTGAGGACAAGCAAATGAGGTTCATCATACTGACACTCCCTGATACAATCAAATAAGGAAGAACGAGAAACCATGAAAGCTAGAACTCGACTGGGCTCCGAAAGATCCAATATCACAAACTGGCTGGCTAAGGCCTGAACATCCATCGCCATAGGCCTCTTCGATGCTGGTAAATACACCAAACTCCCCAAACTCTCTGCCAGGCGACTCAAGGCATCGTCCACCACAATGGCCTTGCCCGGGTGATACAAAATAGTGATATCATAGTCCTTCAGCAACTCTAACCATCTCCTCTGGCACAAATTTAGATCTTTTTACTTGAACAGGTGTTGCAAGCTCCGATGATCCGTATAAATCTCACAAGGAACCCCGTACAAATAATGAGGCCAGATCTTTAGGGTGTGAACAATGGCAGTTAGCTCAAGATCATGAATAGGGTAGTTCATCTCATGCACCTTCAACTGTTTGGACGCGTAGGCAATCACCCTACCGTCCTGCATCAAAACGACTCCAACGCTAATCCTCGAGGCATCAGAATAGACCGTATAAGACCCTAAACCTATAGGCAATATCAACACTAGGGTTGTAGTCAAAGTTGTCTTGAGCTTCTGAAAGCTCGCCTCACACTCTTCCGTCTACTGGAACAGAGCACTTTTTTGGGTTAGTCTGGTCATAGCGGCTGCAATCGATGAAAACCCCTCAACAAAACGACGGTAATAACCCACCAAACCAAGGAAACTGCGAATCTCTGTAGCTAAGGAAGGTCTGGGTCAACTTTGCATGGCCTCTACTTTCTTCGGATCCACTTGAATACCCTCACTCGACACCACGTGGCCTAAGAATGCCACGGAATCCAACCAAAACTCACATTTCGAGAACTTAGCATATAACTTATTTTCTTTTAAGGTCTGAAGCACTGTCCTCAGGTGCTACTCATGATATTCCCAACTCCGGGAATGCACCAGAATATCATCAATAAAGACAATGACGAACGAGTCAAGATATTGACGGAACACACTGTGCATCAAATGCATAAAGGCTGTTGTGGCATTGGTCAGCCCAAATGACAAAACAAGGAACTCGTAATGACCATACCGAGTCCTGAAAGCAGTCTTCGGGATATATGGCTCCCAAATCTTCAACTGATGGTAACCTTAGCGCAAGTCAATCGTAGAAAACACTCGTGTGCCCTAAAGCTGGTCAAACAGATCATCAATACGAGGCAAAGGGTAACGGTTCTTCATTGTAACCTTGTTTAACTGGCGATAATCAATACACATACATATAGAACCATCTTTTTTCTTCACAAACAAGACAAAAGCACCCTAGGGTGATACACCAAGCCAAATAAAACCCTTATCAATCAATTCTTTTAACTGATCCTTCAACTCCTTCAACTCGGGAGGAGCCATACGATACGGATGAATAGAAATGGGTTGAGTGACCGGCAATAAATCAATGCCAAAATCTATATCTCTATCAGGAAGCATGCCCGGAAGATCAGATGGCGGCATGCCCGGAAGATCAGCTGGCGGCATGCCCGGAAGATCAGCTGGAAACACATCGGGAAAATCCCGTACTACTGGGACTGAATCAACTGAAGGAGTATCAACACTAACATTTCTCACATAAGCTAAATGCGCGTCACACCCCTTCTCAACCATACGCTGAGCCTTAAGGAAAGAAATAACTTTACTGGGAGTGTGATCTAAAGTACACATCCACTCAACACGTGGTACACCTAGCATAGCCAGCATCACAATTTTGGCGTGACAATCAAAAATAGCATAATGGGGTGACAACTAGTCCATGCCCAAGATAATACCAAAATCCACCATGCTGAGCAATAATAAATCGACTCTGGTCTCAAAACCACTAAGAGCAACCAAACACGACCAATAAATATGGTCCATAATAAGAGAATCTCCCACAGGAGTAGAAACATAAACAGGGGAACTCAAAGAATCCCGAGGTACACCTAAATGTGGAGTAAAATAAGAAGACACATAAGAGTAAGTGGATCCTGGATCGAATAGAACTGATGCATCTCTGTGAGAAACCAGTATAATACCTGCGATGATAGAATCGGAGGCAACAGCCTCGGTACGGGCAGGAACAACATAGTATCTGGCTTCGCCTCCCCCTCTAAGGAGACCTCTACCTCTCCGACCTCTACCTCTAGCTAGCTGAGCCGGTGGGGTAGCAACTAGAGCTGTAATCATAGCATGAGAACTCTGCGGGGCACGCTGTGGCTGAGAAGTCTGTGGAGGTGCACCCCTCCCAAGTCTGGGGCAATCCCTCACCATATGGCATGTGTCACCACACTCAAAACAAGCTTTGGGAGGATGTGGTGGTTGTGACTGGCTTGGGCTAGGTCTACTGGACAGACCTCTGAAAGCACCCCGCACAGGAGGTGCGCTAGATATTGGAGATGCATAATAAGGCTCCTTAGATCTAGGAGGAGCTGGAAAACCACTGGCTGCTAGAAGAGCTGAATGGACATGGCAACTCATATAACCCCTACCATGACGACTTGCAGCTGGGGAACAGGCACTAGAGTAATGGCCCAACTCTCAAGACCTCTTGGCCTCCCTCTCCTCTCTCCCCCTAGCATGCATACCCTCAATCTTCCCAGCAATGCTTACCACCTGCTGATACGAAATATCCATCTCCAACTCACGAGCCATGCTAGACATGATGATAGGAATAAAGCCCTCAATAAACTGGCAAACCCTTTCGCGAACAGTAGAAACCAAGGCTGGTGCATGCCTAGCCAAACTAGTATAATGGACCGCATACTTTGAGACAATCATAGCACCCTGGTGCAAATGCTCAAACTCTGCACGCCATGCGTCCCTAAGGCTCTAAGGAACATACTCTCTCAGGAACAGATCTGAAAACTAAGTCCAAGTCAATGAAGCATCGTCATCCAGACTGTCTAACTCATAGGTACGCCACTACTCATAGGCGGTTCCTCAAACCTGAAAAGTAGTGAAGGAAACCCCGCTCGATCCTGATATACCCATGGTATGGAGAATGCGGTAACACTCATATAGAAATCCTAGAGCATCATCCGATGCTAGACCACTGAATACATGAGGCTTGTACTTCTTGAACCTCTCAAGCCTCAGCTCTTTATCCTCGAAAGCCGCTGCCTTGTCCTCGGGCTGATCTCGTACTGTAGGCTATATAGGAATAATCTCAGGGACCTGCTCAACATGTACTCACTGCTCAGGAGTGCGGGTGGTGGGAGTCTATGCTCCTCCCCCGGCCTAAGACGTAGCTGCAGCAAGAAGATGAAAGCCTGCCTAAGCCTAAGTGGTGTACATGCTCATGAACTATGCCAGATTCTCCTGAAGTGTTGGAGTAGTAGTAGCAGTAGGCGTATCAGGTGTTTGGGCTCTGGCTAGATCTGCTAGTGGTACCTCGGTGGCTACTTGTGCATATGCTCTGGCTGCACATGTGCGCGTCCTCGGCCTCTACCCTGGCCCCAGTTTCTGACGGCTGCAGTAGGGGGCACGGGTGCCTGATCATCTCGGGTAGCACGTGTCCTCACCATCTGTGAGAGAATAGAAGACAGAAGGTTAGAATTGTGACATCAAATCTCGCATGACAAGGAAATCAAATGAAGTGGAGTTTTCCTAATAGTTACATAGCCTCTCGTAGATAAGTATAGACGTCTTCATATCGTCAGCGAGACTCTAATAAACCGGCTTGTGATTCATGACTCTTATAAACCTAGAGCTCTGATACCAACTTGTCACGACCCCAGTTCACCCTCCGTAAATCATCGTGATGGCACCTAGTCCCTACGACTAGGTAAGCCTTAAAATGTGGAAAATAAACCAATTTTCAGAAGAAAACAAATAAAAACCGAAATAGTGAATAAAATAGTGTTTAACAGAGCTGCTCGGCATACACAATATCAACTTTCAGACTAATAATTTTCCCAAAACCCGGAATCTCATGAAATCACAAGCTAAGGATAATACATAGTGCTCTAACTCTAGAATAGTCTAAAAACAAAGTAAATACAGAAGGGCTGTAACTACAAGAGAGAGAATGGAGAGAGACTCCTCGGTCTGCGGACGCGGCAGATATACCTCAAAGTCTCTGAAAGGTCGCATCACCTTAAGGATGGTAAGTCTGAGTCGAAGTACCTGGATCTGCATATGAAAAACATGCGCAGAAAGGGCATGAGTACACCACAGCGGTACTCAGTAAGTGTCAAGCCTAACCTCGGTCAGGTAGTGACGAGAAAGGTCAGGGCCCTATTGAGGTTAGATAAAATATAAAGTTCGATAGTGTAGAACAGAACAGTATAAATAATTACAGTAGTAAAAGTAACACAAGATATAAAGGTGCAACAACAACTATTACAGAGACAAGGTAAACATAGAAAGAAATACGGCTCAGCACCAAAATAACAATTGGGGATCTCCCAGGATACCGTCTTGTAGTCCCAAATATACATATCCAATAGATCTCCCGGGATCCCGTCCCGTAGTCCAACTCATAGTGCGCGGGGATCTATCGAAATTCCGTTCCGTAGTCCCAAATATAAATACCCGGTACTAGGGGAATCTACCGGGTGCAGTCCCGTATTTCCATATAACTATGCAGGGGGATCTATCGAAATCCCACATCTGTAGTCCCAAATGTAAACAGACAAGGGGGAGCTACCGGAATTCCACATCCGTAGTCTCAATGTAAATACACAGCTACAACAGGAAAATATTTAGAAATGTCAATTTCATGTTAAGGCAAACAAGTAATTCTAGCCTAGCATGCTGCACAGAATTCAAGTAAGACAGTTTGAGCAAATAAAGCAATTAAATCACTTAGACATGCTTTCCTAAGCTAGCAACAGGCTTAATAGTGCAAGTAGTAAAAATAGGAAAAGGAAACATACTAGTACTTAATGAAAACCGAATTTAACATACTAGTACTTAATGAAAACCGGATTTCCAACAATAAGAACAAGTATGCACTCGTCACCTCATGTACAAGACATTTCAATTATCAATAATACCAAATCCTAAAGGGAAAGTCCCCCACACAAGGTTAGGCAAGCCACTTACCTCGAACCAGCTCAAATCAATCCGAAACCACGCTCTTGCCACGAGTACTCGACTCCAAATGGCCCAAATCTATTCAACACAATTTCATAATGTAAATAACACTTCAAGTAACTGATGTAAATAACACTGCAAATATATGCAAATTGACTTTAAAAATGCAAATGCAATTATAAAAATGCACTAAAAATATTTTAACAATATTTTGGCATAAATATAGAAATTAGATGGCTAAATCACCACAAAAATAATTTGAAGGATAATTAATGGAATTTTATGAGTAAAAAAGGGGAGAAATAAATCAATTTGAAGCCTTTAAAAATTCTAGAAAAATTATAAAAATGCTTATGCATGCTTATATATGTATATATGCTATTTTGAAAATATATATATGTATTAAAAAGTATATAGGGAAAAATTGGGTATCAACATCGGGTAGGATCGCCAATGCACTTTCGTAACATAGATACATAAAAAACCGGATGGACAGACTCCAATTCCGAGGGCAATTCTAACTCATAAGCTACTCGACCCACTCTAATGATCCTATAAGTCCCAATATACCGTGGGCTAAGTTTGCCTTTCTTGCCAAACCTCATCACACCTTTCATAGGTGACACCTTTAAGAATACCTAGTCATCAACCTCGAACTCTAAATCTCGACGACGCACGTCAGAATATGACTTCTGTCGACTCTAGGCTGTCAATAGTTGATCCCAAGTCAACTTTACTTTTTCAATGGCTTGCTGAACCAGGTCTGGCCCGTGTAATCTAGATTTTCTAACATCAAACCACCCTATAGGTGACCTACACTTCCGTCCGTAAAGAGCTCGTATAGAACCATCCGAATACTAGAATGGTAACTATTATTATATGCAAACTCAATAAGCAGCAGATGATCATCCCAACTACCTTTGAAGTTTATTACACAAGCTCGTAACATATCCTCCCTTGTCTGAATAGCACGCTCATACTGTCCGTCTGTCTGGGGATGAAATGTCATACTAAGACTTACTTGAGTCCTCAATCCTTTTTGGAAGGACCTCCAAAAGTTAGCTGTAAATTGAGCTCCTCTATCCGAGATAATATATACAGGGACATCATGTAGTCGTACTATCTTCTTGATATAGAGCCTCGCATAATCCTCTGAAGAATATGTAGTTCTAACGGGTAGAAAAAGGGCTGACTTTGTAAGCCTATCAACAATCACCCATATTGAATCGAACTTACACTGGGTATGAGGTAAGCCTATTATGAATTCCATATTGATTACTTCCCATTTCCAAGTCGGAATCTTTATAGCTTGCGATAATCCACCGGGTTTTTGATGCTCAATCTTAACCTGTTGACAGTTAGGACACTAAGCAACAAATTCTGCTATATCCTTTTTCATTCCATCCCACCAATATACTTCCTTGATGTCATGATACATCTTTGTCGCTCATGGATGGATAGAATAACGAGAATAGTGAGTTTCTCCCATAACCTGCCGACGCAGCCCTGCAACATTAGGCACACAAAATCGCCCTTGATATCTAAGAACCCCATCTTCTGCAATTTCAAACGGTGTCTTCTCCTTCTGAAGAGTGGTATCCCTATAATGAACTAGCACAGGATCCTCGTACTAGTGTTCCTTTACTTCAGTTACTAAAGAGGATGTTGTCGTATCCTGAAGAGTAATTCCAATGTCACCTGAGTCCAGTAACCGAACTCCAAGACTAGCTAGCTGATAAATCTCATGGGATATTCCCCTCATTTTTGGCTGTAAATACGATAGGCTACCCATAGATATACGGCTGAGGGCGTCGACTACTACATTCGCCTTCCCCGAATGGTATAAAATATCAACATCATAGTCTTTAAGTAGCTCCAACCATCTCCTTTGACGAAGATTCAATTCTTTTTGCTTGAAGATGTACTGGAGGCTCTTATGATCCGTATAGATATCAACATGAATTCCATTCAAGTAGTGCCTCCACATCTTTAGTGCATGAATCACCGCGGTTAACTCTAAATCGTGGGTCGGGTAGTTCTTCTTGTAATTTCTTAGTTGTCTAGAAGCATAAACCACAACCTTACCATGTTGCATCAGCACACAACCTAATCCAATACCTGAAGCATCACAATAGATCGCATAACCTTAGGTCCCTTCTAGAAGCATTTGAACCAGTGCTGACATTAATCTGTCCTTTAATGCTTGGAACCTCCGTTCGCAAGCATCAATCCATTGAAACTTTGCTCCCTTCTGAGTCAACTTTGTTAAGGGTGCTGAAAGGGAAGAAAATACTTCCACAAATCTCCTGTAATAACTTGCCAAACCGAGAAAGCTATGAACCTCCATCGGTGTTGTGGGTCTGTGCCAAGTCTTTACTGCCTCAGTCTTTTATGTAGCCACCTGGATGTCTTCACCTGAAACGATATGCCCAAGGAAAACTACAGAGTTCAACCAGAATTCACAATTAAAAAATTTTGCATACAACTTCCTTTCTTGTAGAACTCTGAGCACAGTACGTAGATGATCAACATGCTCATCCTTTGAACGAGAATACACCGATATATCGTCAATAAATACAATTACGAACATATCTAAGAAAGGCTTAAACACACGGTTCATCAAATCCATGAATACTGTTAGGGCATTGGTCAGACCGAAAGACATAACCTGAAACTCAAAGTGTCCATATCTAGTCCTGAATGTTGTTTTCGGGATATCTTCATCCCCAAACCTTACTTGATGGTAGCCGGACCTCAAGTCTATCTTTGAAAAACACTTGGCACCTTGAAACTGATCGAATAAATCATTAATTCTTGGGAGCGGGTACTTATTCTTGATCTTTACCTTATTCAGTTGCTTATAATCAATACACATTCGTAAGGAACCATTTTTCTTTCTCACAAACAAAACAAGTGCTCCCCACGGTGATGTACTAGGTCTGATAAAGCCTTTTTCAAGTAAGTCTTTTAATTGTTCTTTCAACTCTTTCAGCTCTGCGGGGGCTATTCTATAGGGAGGAATAGATATTGGGTGAGTATCTGGTAGTAGGTCAATAGAAAACTCAATTTCTCACTCTGGCAGGAGACCTAGAAGCTCATCGGGGAAAACATCGGGAAACTCATTCACCACAGGGATGGACTGATTGGTTGGTGACTCTACTTCCATATCCTAAACCGGAACTAACTGATAAATACAACCCTTATTGATCATCTTCCTTTCCTTGAGATAGGAAATAAATCTACCTCTCGGTGATACCGTGTTACCTTTCCACTCCAAAACAGGCTCCCCTGAAAATTAAAATCGGACTATCTTTGATCTACAATCAACGTTGGCATGACAAGAAACCAACCAGTCCATACCCATTATAACATCAAATTCTACCTTATCTAACTCGATTAATTCTGCTATGATAGGTCGACCATGGACTACTATTATACAAACCCGACATATTTGCTTAGCTATCACCGAGTCCCCAACAGGTGTAGATACCTCAAAAGGTTTAACCAATTCAGGTTTTATTCCAAACTTACCAGCAACTAGCGGAGTAACGTATGATAAGGTGGAACCTGGGTCAATTAGTGCATATACATCATATGAGGAGATTAATAATATACCTGTAACAACATCAGGTGATGACTCCTGGTCCTGTCGTAGTGCTAATGCATAAATGCAGTTCTGTGGGCTGCTCGAGCTAGATGCTCCGCCTCTGCCTCTATCATGACTCATTGGTGCTTGGAGACCTTGCCCAGGGGGCGTACTGATGATGATGAACCAACTACCTCTCATCGGACAACCCCTCATTCCGTGGCTCAAATAACCACAAGTATAACAAATACCTAATCCCATACGGCACTACCTGCTATGTTGCTTACCACATTGAGTACATCGTGGCAAGGGCGGCCTTATCTGATTTGACTTACCCCTATACTGAGAACCTGAGGCCCTGAAATTCTGACCAGAACCTGAATATGTAGAACGATCAAATCTCTTACCGCTAAACTAAGGGGGTGCGCTAGTCGATGGCTGGGCTGGATACCTCGAGCACTGCTACTTCTGACCACCTCGAAACTCACCAGAAGGACCCGAAGAACTCGCTCTCTTATTCTGTGCCCTATCATGCTCATGATTGGCCCTTTGTTTCTATTTACGCTCCTCTACACCATGAGTGTATGCCTGAATACGAGAAATATCCATGTTTGGCTGAAGCGAGACTGACATACAATCGTTAAGCAAGTGAGGCTCTAATCTCATCACGAACCAGTGAACCCGATCCTCCATCTTAGATACAATAGTGGGAGCATACCTAGCCAACAAATCAAAATGAATACTATACTCCCAAACACTCATGTTACCCTATCGAAGGGGCAAGAACCTATCAACTCTGGCCCGTCTAAGCTCTGGTGGCAGATAATGACGAAGAAAAGCTTCTATAAACTCCTGTCATACCGCTGGAGGGGCATCCTCACCTCTGGACAATTCCCAAGACTCATACCAATTAACTACAACATCTCGGAGTCTATACGAAGCTAGCTCAACGGACTCATTCGCAGTGGCCTTCATTACCCGTAACATCCTCTGCACTCTATCAATAAATACCTGAGGGTCCTCGTTCGGATCTGCTCCAGTGAATACCGGAGGGTCCAAATTAATAAAGTTACGAACCCTCGCACTCACGGACCTATCTGCATGACCAATACCTACTTCCTGATGTCGAGCTTCTGCGGCTACTAATCGGGTCAATAATTGAAAAGCATCTCTCATCTCTTGACTCGGTGCATCCGACTGAGGTGCTGAATGTACAAGGGCGGGTGCTAGAACCAGTGCCCCTTGGATAGGGCTGTATTTTGTCCCGGGCCCGGGCCTTAGTGGGCCTAACGGGCCGGGCCTCGCGGTCCCGGGCTTCGTGGTCCCGGGCTCTGGCGGTCCCGGGCCTGGCGGTCCCGGTCTTCGTGGGCCTAATGGGTGGAACCGGCCCGTGACGGGCCTAAGCCCACATGGTCCTGTGCTTAACGGGCCGGGCTCGTGGGCTTCGCGGGCCTAGCGGGTTTTTTTTTTTTTTTAAAGACAATTTCTTGTAGTATCATGGCTATATTAATATGTAGTATATATGTATATCTAATTATTAAAGTGCTTGACGAAAAAGAAAATAACAAAACAATAGTAAAACACTAAATTGTCATGCATAAATATCACTTCTTGATATTATATTGTATCTTATGTATATATATTCTCTTATATATTTTCTTTTAGTATATATATTGTATCTTATGTATATATTGTAGCTTATAAATATATTTTCTTGTAGTATATATATTGTATATTATGTATATATTGTAGCATAATATATTTTCTTGTAGTATATTATATTGTATCTTATGTATATATATTCTCTTATATATTTTCTTGTAGTATATATATTGTATATTATGTATATATTGTAGCATAATATATTTTCTTGTAGTATATATATTGTATCTTATGTATATATATTCTCTTATATATTTTCTTGTAGTATATATATTGTATATTATGTATATATTGTAGCTTATAAATATATTTTCTTGTAGTATATATATTGTATATTATGTATATATTGTAGCATAATATATTTGCTTGTAGTATATTATATTGTATCTTATGTATATATATTCTCTTATATATTTGCTTGTAGTATATTATATTGTATCTTATGTATATATATTCTCTTATATATTTTCTTGTAGTATATATATTGTATCTTATGTATATATTGTAGCTTATAAATATATTTTCTTGTAGTATATATATTGTATATTATGTATATATTGTAGCATAATATATTTTCTTGTAGTATATTATATTGTATCTTATGTATATATATTCTCTTATATATTTTCTTGTAGTATATATATTGTATATTATGTATATATTGTAGCATAATATATTTTCTTGTAGTATATTATATTGTATCTTATGTATATATATTCTCTTATATATTTTCTTGTAGTATATATATTGTATCTTATGTATATATTGTATCTTATAAATATATTTTCTTGTAGTATATATATTGTATATTATGTATATATTGTAGCATATAAATAATTCTAAGTATAGACAAAGAAATATTGCGAAAAGAAGCTCATGGGTAGAAGCAATAAATTTTATTACCAAAAAATGACATATCTTTCTTAGTCATCCTTCCCCCAATGGAATGAGCACAACAAGGTACTAATACCACCATTAGAAGGAAAAAAACTAAGGAAGATGTGCCAAAATACAAGTTACATATTATTCTATGTATTATCTCTAACAAATCTCATAAATCCTTCAAGGTTCGGAGGAGGTTGCGTTGGTGGTGGTGGAAAAGAAGCTTGTTCATCACCACTTCCGGGCGAAGCCGAATCCTCCGTAAGTTCCGCTATCATTTCTTCATAAGCTTCATCTATCGCCGGTTGTGCTTCTGCAATTCCAAAGTTTCTTCTTTCCGAGCGGATCCAATCTCTAAACAATACTGATTTTTCCAAGCTATCCCTCATAGACGCTCTATGATCACCTATTTGCAGTCTTGCTTGACTGAAAGCGCTCTCTGATGCAACAGTTGAAGCTTGAATTGATAAAATATCCCGAGCCATCCTTGCAAGAACAGGAAAATGTTTTTCCCTTGCCTTCCACCATTCCAAAAGATCAAAAGAGCCGTCTGGATTCTCCTTTTCAAGTCCCTGAGACAAATAAACTTGAAGCTCATTTAGATGTGAAGTTTCATCATAATTTTCACCTTGAGACCCCCTGAACTCCGTCCAAGATTTAAGAGCTTTTAAGCCCGCAACTCTTTTAGAGGATTGTGAGCTAG
Source organism: Nicotiana tabacum (assembly GCF_000715075.1). Classification (NCBI taxonomy): domain Eukaryota; kingdom Viridiplantae; phylum Streptophyta; class Magnoliopsida; order Solanales; family Solanaceae; genus Nicotiana; species Nicotiana tabacum. The sequence continues at coordinate 2,097,278 of NC_134085.1, forward strand.
ACGAAGTAGGGGTTGGAATAGTTGGCCTAGCATGCTCTAAGGCAAGTTGATAAGCATTATAAACTGTTTGAGCGTTAATCTTAATTGAAGCTTTTGCATCTGCAAGTGTCGCAATTTCCTCATTTGAAAGATCTAAAGCCTTATAAATATTTGAATACCAAAAATGAGGACCTCCCAATTTCATTGTAGGATTTAGCATTGCAGCAAGACCATAAATAGGAGGGATAGGAAAAAAATATTTTTTAAACTTTTGTTTCATTTCATTTATAGCAAGTTCATAAATATCCCCACCCTCACTAAATTCAACAAACAAATCAGATAGTGCTGCAATATAAACTAAACAGTTTGAAATAGTAGGATAATATTGCCCAGAAAATGCATTTGTTGCAATTTGAAAATGTTCTAAAAAATCTAAAAGAATTTTAACATTAGTCCAATCTTGAGTGGTAAGCATTTCATCATCATCTTCACCACCTACCCGAGAATTAAACGTTGCATTAATTGGGTTTCTATATTCATATGCTACTACTAAACTTTCGTACATACAATTCCATCTAGTCGGGCAAGGTTTAGGAACCTTTCTTTCTCTAAGGCCATATTCATCACATTTTTTAAAATACTCTCTAAGTCTACTTCTACGGTTTGAATAAAAAAGCCAATTAAGAGCCATTCTAACCTTTTCAATTTCTATGTTTAATATTCGCATACCATCACCGACAATTAAATGATAAATATGACAAATACATCTAACATGGAAAATATTAGTAAATGCAGGATTTAGTGTTGTTGTAAGCATGCCTATAGCACTGGTGTTACTAGAAGCATTATCCATTGAAATTGCCATTATTTTATCGCTAAAGCAAAAATATCTACAAATATCTGCAACAGTGTTAGCTATAAATTTACCTGTGTGACGCGAATTAATTATTCTATATGCAATTATGCGTTTTTGCATTATCCATTCTTCATCTATCCAATGACTTGTAACAGTTAGGTAATCACAATCATTACCACTTCTACCAATATCAGTAGTAATAGAAATCCGATTAGGTATATGAGTAAATAAATAACGCAAATATTGTTCATATTCATGTTTGAATTTATAAATATCACTCTTAACTGTTGCGCGAGGCCAACCTTTATAAGTAGGATTAAACACTCTTCTAATATAATGAACCCAATTAGGATTAGAAGCAAAAGTATAAGGTAAGCACATAACAGTAATCATCTTTGCTAATTCTTCACGATCTCTATTTGGATCGTAATATAAAATACCTCCAGTGACAGTGTTAATTCCTGGTTGAACTAGATTTGAACCTGTACTAGGGTTAATCGCAGAATCTACACTTGTCCCCTCTAGATGCGCTTTCATTTGAAAAAATCTAGCCTTATCTCTAGGGTGTGTTTTTATGTGCCTAGTCAAACTACCTGTGCCGCTACGGTCTCCTACATATTTATGCGACATTAATTTCCCACAAGTTTTACACTTAGCCTTATTTTTTTCTCTTACTTGAGTAAAAAAATTCCAAACTAATGATGTTTCTAAGCGTTTAGCAGGTTCTCTATTAAAAGTAGGAGTTTCTACAGGTGGGTCGACCGGTGCATCACTTGGGTTATTAAGAGGACTAGTAGGTGTATCATCTAAATCCGGTGCTTGAGTTTCATCATCATCCTCATTTTCCTCATTATTTTCTAAGATGGTTTCATTAGGATAAAGAGCATTCATAATTTCATCATCTAATCTATCACCTGGTGCAACATTATGATAAAATTCACTATCGGTAAATTGAAAACAAGGGTGATCACTATCAAGAATTACGGAAGGAGGAGGACGTCTAGGTTGGCGACTACTTTCAACTTGCTTATCTTTTCTAGGTCGGGGAGCCGGGGAAGGGTAGTTGGTTGGCCACTACTTTCACCGGTTTTATCTTTTCCTTTACCAAACATTTTTTTCAAAGTAAATGCCATATTAATTATAATTATGCAAACTAAACCACACAAAAATATATTATAAAAACGTAAGAGTTGAAACGAGTTTACCGGATTGCCGAACAACTTCTTGAAAATTGAAAATCGTTGAACACTTGAAAACTTCAATTCAACAACTTCACAATTTTTCACGAAATTTCAACAATAAATTAAGTAATTGTAGTAGAGAGATTGAGAGAGATTGAGAGATATTGAGAGATATTGATGAATTGGTGAATAAAAATGAAAGAATGAGGGGGTATTTATAGTTGAGAAATGGGGAAAAGTGTAATTATATAAAGTTTGGGGTTAAAATAAAGTTTGGGGGCCAAATGGCCATTTTTTTAACTTAAAAAACGGTCATATTTTCAGCCCAAACGGCTAGATTTTAAATATGGCCGTTTGATTTTTTTTTTTTTTTTTTTTTTTTTTTTAAAATAGCCGTTGGGCCCGCCAGGCCCGCCAGGACCGGCCCAGGCCCGCCTGCCGGTCCCGGGCCAAACGGTCCCGGGCTCGTGGGCTCAACCATGGAGACCAGCCCGTGACGGGCTCAGAGGCCCACCAAGACCGGCCCACCCAGGACCGGCCCACCAGGCCCACCAGGCCCGTTAGGACCGCGGGCCCGGTCCGGTCCGGTTCAGGCCCGGCCCACCGAGCAGCATTACCCTCACGAGTCTAACCATACCAAAATTATCCAATTCTGATACCATTTCGTCCTTCAAATCGTCATTTTACATTTTTGGACTAGTAGTCTCACCAGCCACAGACTTTCCTTTCCGGGCGGCCGTACTCTTTGGAGGGAAATATAGCATATTGTAGGAACATGAATTCGTGTATCGCACGATCTGAGATAAAAAGAGAGGATAACATCTTATATGTCATGTAGCCTCCTATTTATAATTGTGGTGCACGACACACCCATAAATAAGATTCTACTAGACACGGTGTATAGACAACCCTAGGACAGAACTGCTTAGATACCACTTTTGTCACGACCCAAACCGATGGGCTGCGAATGGTGCCTGAGTCCTACCTGTCAAACACCCCTAAGCATGCGTCTAATATATGAACCTGAATCACATCTGCTGCTTTACGAAAATAACATACGTGAAGGAAACCTGCCATCAAGTCATATGTACGTATACATGCAGAATATAGTGGACCAGCCGGCAAGGCTTCTATAGACAACTATACATCCAAAACTGAAAGCCGACAAGGCCACATACAACCCAACTAGACATAGTGTCCACAGATCTCTAACAAAAACATAACTGTACAAAGACGGGACTGAGCCATGCCATACCCATATATATATATATATATATATATATATATATATATATATATATATATATATATATATATATATACAAACGTATCGTACCAAAATAAGCAGCTCCGGATCAAGTGGAGCACGCCAACTCTCGCTGATCAAGAATCCTAAGAAGGGGGACTGTCTATTTATATAAAATGACTATTCTTCGACGGGATGTCAGCACCAAGTTGATTTGGCGTTAAACGCCTAAGTTTGTGTGAATACTTCATATGCACCAGGTGCCTTTTCGACTTACTCCACCCTTGCATCTTTTTTATTTTTCCTATTTAAGAATTTAGAGTCCTAGGTTACACAGATGCATTTGAAGGAAGGAGTAAGTTGAAAAGACACTAATGCATTTGAATCATTTACATAAATCTTAAACATTATGCTTAATAACGTACTAAAAAGGGATGGATAAGTAGGACACTGAATATATCACATACTTTGTATGCGGATGACACCGTATTGTTGTGCAGAGCTGATAAGGAACAAATATTGCATTCAAGAGTTGTGTTGCTGGCTTTTGAAGTTGTCGAAGGTATGAAGATCAATATGCCCAAAAGTTCAATCTTTTCTGTTAATGCTGATAATGAAATTGGATCTCAAAAAGATTTAATGTGTTGTAAAATAAAAAAGTTTCTAACTACTTACTTGGGGCTACTATTGGGTACAAAACAAAAAAACAACAGTGTACGGCAAGGAGTCACAAAGAAATAAGAGGGAAAGCTAGTGATGTTAGGCTATAATTACGTATTTCAGTCGCTTATTACACTCGAATTTACTGCATTTTAATTGAGTTTGAGCTTTAATCGCTAGTGTTTTGTGCCTTATAGGAGTGATTCCGAGCTATGTAGATGTTATGGAATGAATTCAAGTATTTTGGAGCTTTTAAATCTGAGTAAAAGCCCAAGGAATTAATCCGGGATCGTTTTCGGGGATCAACGGATGATAGTTAAGAACGAACGAAGAATCGAGTAGGCATATTGCGCACTATCTAGTAAAATGTACATAACTTTTCGCTCAGACCTTTATTTGGGCTCCATAATATATGGTTGGAAAGCTAATTCAAAGCGATACATTTTATGTTGTACGTATTTTCAAATTCCAGACGGTCCATGGTCGAATCTGCGACCGCGAATAGAATACTATGCAAATCCGCGGTCGCCCTGACCTGGAAAAGTGTCCTTTTTCGCGTAGGATAAGGTTTAATTGCTTGGGCCTGACCCTACTTAGTATATATACATGGAGAATTATATTTTGAGAACCTTGGATATACTTTTGACATAATTTAGACCTAACGAGACTAAAGAGACTGGAGATTCGACCTAAGGAGGCAAGAACACACTTAGGAGCAAGGCGGAAAATTCTTCTACGAGTTTTTCACTTCCATATTCCTACTTCCATTATTGGTTATAAATTCTAGTATTGTAATTATGCATACTATTATGAATAGCTAATTTGTTATCTAGGGTTTTGATGGAACCTATTGGAGGATGATTTTCTTGTTATGTTAATATAGATTTGTCATAGTATTTTCTCTATTTGTTCAATTATACATATACTGTGGTTGGTTGAAGAGCTCTCAATCGACTATGTCTATTTAGTGTCTATTACTTGGGAGAAAGTGCATATTTAGGTAGTTGTTGAACAACATCACTTCTAACATATACGAGGGATCAATACGGAGGGTTTAAAGGTGGGATTAGGGATAACGAAACCTTGGGTGTGATACGAATGAGTCGTACTTAATGCCAGCTAGCGTAATTTGAGAGAATATGTCTAGTAAATTGTGGTAATTACTCAGGAGAGAGTTACGATAGTCAGAGTACTCATGATCAGTAGAGAATACTTAAGCGAATTTATAGAAAATATAGCGGGAAGGATTCCGACAATAGGGGAAATCATAACTCTAGACCTCCTTAATCTCGTCTCTAACCCTTAGTATCTTTAGTTGTTAATTTACTATTTTAATTTATTAGTTAATTAGTTAAACACAAGAATCTTAATATCTATAAGTTAGGAATTGTTCAAGCTTGTCTTCTTGGTGTTATTTAACAACTGTAGCTAAGCCTTAGTTCTCTGTGAGATTCGACTTTGAACTTGTAAACCGGATTATATTTGCAACGACCGCTTAGTCCTTTTTATGCGTGATCAAATTTTTGTGTCGTTACCAGGGAACTAACGGTGTAGCTCTAGGTGTACATATTTCTAGGTTTCAGGTTTGAACTTTTATTTTTGTTTTTGTTGCATTTGATTTTTTTTGTATTTTTGTTTTACTTGTTAATTTGAGAAACATGACATCCTGGAATTATGAAAATTTTGATGTTGGTAATTCTACTGTTGATCTTCCTTGTGTGAATTGTGGCGGAAACACCTGGGTCAAAATAGTCAAAATATTCCGAGAGCGAGTTATGTGCACCAACTCAATCTTATGTGTGGAATGTATGTGATATGTGTGGTGGTCGAGATGGTCGCTTTCATGATTGTGCTTATATTTTTTATCTTTCCCCAACCCCTTACTTTGATAGTTCTACTTTTTCTTGTGAAGTTAATAGGAACAAAGAACATGGGGATGATAACCTCAAAGAGATCAAGGAGATGCTAAAGTACCTTGTGGAACAAAATGATGAAAGACAGATGCAGATAGAAAGGCAAGATGCTACTATTTGCAACTTGGAGGCACAAATGAGTCAACTAGTTGAGACATTTAATGCTCAACAAGCCAATATTGGGATAGTAGTCAAGAGGAGCATGAATTAGACACTGAAATTAAGGTGCTAATGGAGGAGGTTAGAGTAGAACACCAACAATCTATCCAACTAGAATTTTAGGATGTCGATGTTCAAGAAGTAACGCTAGAGTCAGCCAAGGACATTGAAGATACAATGTTAGTTGACTCTAGTGTGATTGGTGTTGAGGAGGTCAAGAATCATGAAGCTTATGTATTTGAGCGTGTTGGACCTCATTCCAAACACTTCTCTACATTATGTTCGGATGGTAAAAAAGGAATGGATCCTTACGAGCATAAAAAGGAGTCCAAGGAAGAGGTAGATGAGCCTTATAGTTTGAAATTCTCAAGGCTGTCTAGGCCAGGTGACACTCCTCGGTCGAGAGCCAAAAAGTGCATAAGACTATATCTAATTTTTGGCTCGCAAGAATTTGTTCCGCCCTATGAGCATAATCATAATCTTGAAGCAAAACTTGGGGTTCAATTCATAAGCTCTAGGTAGAGACAAAAAGTGATTCGCGTCGTGCCGCGACGTTAAATCAAGCGCTTGTTGAGAGGCAACCCAGCTTTACTGCTTTTTTATTTTTATTTTATTTTTTTAATTGTATTATTTTTGTAGTATCAATTTTTGATTTTCTAGGAGCATGGAAAGCAAAGCTATTGGAAGGATGCAACATCAAATCAGATGGTTGAAACTAAGTATAAGGTACCCGCACAAAGGACCAAGCCTGGGAGAAGTCTGAGTACCCCATGAGCTGCTAGTGCTTCGGCCTTTGGCCTATCAGGAAATTTCTTTTACCCTTTTATAGCTATGATGTGCACTAGGGACAATGCACAATTTTAAGTGTGGGGTGAGGAGATTGTCTGGGTGACTTTCCATGCTATTTTAGTTGTGTTAGTTAATTGAATAATTTTATAAAAACAAAAATAGAAAAGATTGGACTTTTCCCGACAATGGATCTATTAGAAAATTTTCCTAAGGGATTTAAGTCTAAAAATAGAAAAAAAAAATTCTTTTGTTAGGTAGTGTAGCAATTACCCCTTGGTTTTTCTTTGTGTCGCGATTCTTTTCCAAGGGGTTTGTTTGAACCGGGTGTAGTTAGTTTTATTTTTCTAGGAGTTGGAGCCACTGTGAGATGAATTAAATTGCACCAATATCTCTTGACCTTATTATGCCTTGACAATAGTGAGTACTTTGGTTGTGACGCTTAGGCTTAGTTTTTGACTAGTGTATAAGTATCTTAAATCGTATAATCGTAACTTTGCTTAACTTCTTTGACTAGAGTGTCTTGATGAATCCGATCCTGAGTGATTTATGTGCCTTGTGTGTGTAAGGTTTTGTGTTATTCTGTGCATTGCATTTGATGCCTAGAACTTGCCCCGTGTGTTTGCAAAGCGAAATAGTAGTTTTGTTCAGTCTTGGAAGTGATATAGGTATTTCTTTGTTGAGCCATATATATATTCCACCCGCTTAATTGTTATGTATCGTAGTTAACCCCTTTAAACATGTAATCCTGTTAACCCCTTTGAGCCTGTAATCATGTTTCTTTGGAAACCACATTACAAGCCTTACCCATTTGTTTTAATTACCCATCTATTTGAACCTTTTAACCTCTCATGAGCACTTGAATTGTTATGAACTTTGTAAAAGTTAAAGTGTGGGGTGGTTGGTTTGGCTTTTGAATGAAACTAATGAAATAAGGAGAAAGGTGTATTGTTTTGAAAAAATAAGAGCCACTTGAATTGAAAAAAGAAAGAAAAAAATAGTTGTATTGTTGTGAAAAATATTCCTTGATAAGTGATGGCTCTTGATGTAAGTATGCTTAAAGAAGAATGGAGTTAATATATAGTGATGTGAAGGTGGAGTTACGGTTTGACATAAGTGTGGGGTTTTAAATGCTAAAGTGCATGTATTAAAGTGCTTAGGGGGGTGTAGTCACTCATATATCTAAATGTATTATACCCGTCCCGCAGCCTACATTACAACCAAATAAAGTCCTACTTGATCCTAGACTGAATGAGCTCGATTAGTAGAGTAGTACACTACGGGCAATCCTATTGTGCATCTTTTGTGGCATATGAATGTTATTTTTGAGAGTAAGTGAACTCTTTCTATCTTGAGTTCTAATTGTTCTTAAATTTTATTATGTGGAACTATTCTCTTTGTTGTGTGAGGGCAATTGATTCATGAAGGAAAGGTAATCCTTTACCTCTATGTTAGAGTAAGTGGGTGAGTTATGAATAATCCGTGATACTTTTGAGTCAAATCTTGAGGTGAAGATGTTACAGTTTTGTACTTAGTCTATTTTAAATATTCTTGGTGTGATGAGTTAGGAGAATTATTTAAAAATGTCGTGTCTATATAAAGTGTAGTGGGATGGATATTCCAGAGTGGAAGTGGGAGAGGATCACTATAGACTTTGTAGTTGGACTTCCACGGACTTTGAAGAAGTTTGATGTTATTTCGGTGATTGTGGATCCGCTGACCAAGTACGCACACTTCATTCCTGTGTGTACTACCTATTATTCAGAACGGTTGGCAGAGATCTATATCCGAGAGATTGTTTGTTTGCATGGTGTCCCGGTTTTCATCATTTCAGATAGGGGCACTCAGTTTACCTCGCAGTTTTGGAGGTATGTGCAGCGAGAGTTGGGTACTCATGTTGAGTTAAGCACAGCTTTTCACCCTCAGATGGACGGGCAGTCCGACCGCACTATTCAGATATTGGAGGATATGTTGCGTGCTTGTATCATTGATTTCGGAGGGTCATGGGACCAGTTTCTACCGCTTGCAGAGTTTGCTTATAACAATAGCTACCAGTCGAGTATTCAGATGGCTCTATATGAGGCTTTGTATGAGAGGCGGTGTAGATCTCCAGTTGGTTGGTTCGAGCCCGGTGAGGCTAGGCTATTAGGGACAGACTTGGTGCACGATGCCTTAGAAAAGGTGAAGGTGATCCAGGAGAAGCTTCATACAACGTAGTCGAGGCAAAAGAGTTATGCTGACAGAAAGGTTTGGGATGTGTCCTACATGGTTGGTGAGAAGGTTCTGTTGAAGGTTTCGCCCATGAAGGGTGTTATGAGATTTGGGAAGAAAGGGAAATTGAGTCCTCGATTCATTGGGCCTTTTGAGGTGCTTCGGAGGATTAGGGATGTGGCTTATGAGCTTGCCTTGCCACCCAGCTTGTCGAGTGTGCATTCGGTATTTCATGTTTCTATGCTCCGGAAGTATATTGGGGATCCATCTCGTGTTTTGGATTTCAGCACGGTTCAGTTGGATGATGATTTGACTTATGATGTGGAGCCAGTAGCTATTTTGGGTCATCAGGTTAGAAAGTTGAGGTCAAAGGATATAGCTTCAGTGAAAGGGCAGTGGAGAGGTCGGTCCGTTGAGGAGGCTACCTGGGAGATGGAGCGGGAGATGCGGAGTAGATATCCTCACCTGTTTGAGGCTTCAGGTATGTTTCTTGACTCGTTCAACGACGAACGTTTGTTTAAGTTGGGGAGGATGTGACGACCCGGCCAGTCGTCTCATGACTTACTGCTCTGTTTCCCCCATTTCTGCTTCTTATTGCTTTGTATAATGGTTCTATATGTGATCGGGTTGATTAGTTAGGGTTCGGAAAGGAATTAATAAAGTTTGAGTCACTTAGTCTCTTTTGAGGAAGGTTAAGTTGGAAAAGTCAACAGGATGTTGACTTATGTGTTAGAAGGCTCGGATGTGAGTAGATTTAGGCTTGAATTGGCGAAAGTGGATATTTTGGCGATTTCCGGTTTGTAGGTAAGATTTTGATATATGGGTTGGAATAGAATTCCGAGAGTTGCAGTAATTCTGTTGTGTCATTGAGGATGTGTGTGAAAAATTTCAGGTCATTCAAACGTGGTTTGGTTGGGTTTTTGATCAAAAGCGGAATTCGGAAGATTTTGGAAACTTAGGCTTGAATCCGATGTGTTTTGATTGATTTGATGTTGTTTGAGGTGTTTGGAAGATTGGTACAAGTTTGAATAAGGTTTTGGGATATGTTTTTGCCTTTGGTTGAGGTCCCGGGGGCCTCGGGTGAGTTTCTGAGGGTTGAACGGATCATTTTAAGTTAAAGAAAAGTTGCAGATTTTGGTTTCAGCTGTTGCAGGTATTTTGTTCTTCACGTTCGCGAAGGGTTAGGAAGGGAGGCGTCAGGTTTGGCCTTCGCGTTTGCGAAGGGGAGTCCCGCGTTCGCGAAGGGCCGGAATGGTAAGCATCGCGTTCGCAAGAGGCTTGGCCGCGTTCGCGAAGGTTGGTGAAGCTGAGGCATCGCGTTTGTGATGGTGAGATCGCGTTCGCGAAGAAGAGTTTTGGTCAATTGAATTTTTGTGCTTCGCGAACACGAGGCTTTGACCGCGTTCGCGAAGAAGGATTTCAGGCCTGGGCAGAAGGTTTAAATAGTCGTCTTGTCCGCGAATTTGGGGTTTATTTCTTCCATTGTTGGTCATTTTTTGAGCTTTTTGAAGGAGATTTAAGAGGGATTCAAGGGGAATCACTTGGAAGTAAGATTCTTGGACTTAAAACTCGATTCTTATATGAATTCCACCTAAATAATCATGAAATCTAAGCCTAAAATTGAAGAACTAGGACTTGAAATTGGAGACCTAGAAATTGGGATTTGAGGGGTCATTTGTGGATGGATTTTGATGCTTTTGGTATGTATGAACTCGTGGGGAGATAAGGAATCTATTGATGTAAAAATTATCGAATTCCGAGACGTGGGCTCGGGGGTCGGATTTTGGTAATTTCGGGATTCGTGTCGTATATTGATTATTTTCACTTGGGCTTCGTTTCCTTAGCATATTTTGACGTTGTGATTCTGATTTTGGATAGATTTGACGTGAGTAGAGGCCGATTCGAGGGGAAAAGGCTTCGCGAACTAGAGATTTGACCGGTTTGAGGTAAGTAATGATTGTAAATGATGTTCTGAGGGTATGAAACCCCGGATTGCACATCGTTGTACTATATTAAAGGGACACATACGCTAGATGACAAGCGTGGGGTCGTGCACTGTTGGGGATTGTGACTTAGCCCATCCCGAATGACTATTTTACCGCGTATTTGACTGAAATCTATTCGCTATCATCATTATTTGGGCTGAATGCCATATTTGGGGTTCGTGCCAACTATTTGAACCCTTAGGGGACTTTTATTTATATTTCCTCACTTTTTGGACTTTATACCTAAACTCAGTCATGTTATATTTCACTGTTTTCGTACTCAGCCATGTTTACTCTATTTTAACACTTAAATGATCTTTTAAATGATAATTGGGCTGAGAATCATGTTTTACTATAGCCTGAGTGGCTTGTGAGGATTTTGACTGAGTAAGGCCGAGGGCCTATGTTGTGAGGAAACATTTGATATTGATTATGAGGCCGAGGGCCTGAGATATGTACGCCACGAGGTGGCTTGATATTGCGCTTGGGCCGTAAGGGGCCCCTCCAGGAATCTGCACACCCCCAGTGAGCGCAGGTACCCATTGTGATGTGATATATAGCCCGAGGTACTGGTATTGTTCTGAGATATTGACCGAAGGGCGGATTTGTGGATATTGTGCCCGAGGGGCGAACCTTTATGTGTTTATTTTCCTGAATTGACAATCATATATCTGCTTAAATTGTTGAAAAAGGTTTTTCGTGAAGTTAATTTGAGTTAAATGACTTTCACATATCTTTTACTGATTTTACTGCTTTATTATAGTCTGCAAATGAGCTTTACATGATTTTCTGCATTCAGTCTTTATTTATGGTTATTACTCACTGAGTTGAAGTACTCACTTTACTCCCTGCACCCTGCGTGCAGATTTACGCATCTGGTCCCGCTCCTGAGTGCTGATCTTCCCAGCTCAGGCGGATCAGAGGAGTCTCTAGGTAGTTGTAGGCGTTCGTAGCCCGGAGCTTCTCCCTATCTTATTTCTCCAAATTTTAGTTACTGTATTAAATCTGTAGTTTTCTCTGAGTATTCTGGATTGTTTAGATGCTCATGACTAGTGACACCTCGTATTGGGCTGTGTTGGGTTGTATTCTGCATATTATACTATCATCTTCTTAAACCTTGGATTAATTTATCATGCTTTAGACTATTTCTTACTGTTTAACTATTAAATACTGAAATGGGAAGTGTTGGCTGGCCTTGTCTTCACGAGAGGCGCCATCACGACCAGGTCCAGAATTAGGATTATGACAGATTGAGACTTGGTCCGTCCCGTGAGAATGTAATGTCTAATGCCCTTATTTGTGTTTATATGCATTTCTTGTCTGCTAGAAATTTGACTGCCTTCATGTAGAAATCATGCTTAGGTTATGTACCTGCTCATGATAGCTATACTCAGTCATAGTGATTCTTATACATGTTTACCTCAGTCTCTGTTATTTCCCTACTAATACACTACAATATTCTGATCTGGGTTGTTTTCTCTTTCTTTATTGAGGGATGCGAGACTAGAGTGGTTCATGACTGAGTGAAGCTGAGGGCTTATTTGTGAGATATTACCTTAGCATATGAGTTGTCTGTGCGGATTCTGATGAGATATGGTGGCACGTGAGTTGTCTGTGCGGACCTTGATATGATATAATACCATGTGAGTTGTCTGTGCGGCACGTGAGTTGTCCGTGCAGATTATAGCGTCTGGGCTGTATGAGCCCCTCCGGAGTCTGAACACCACCAGTAAGCGCAGGTTTCTATGTGTTTTGAGGGCTGAGAGCCAAGCGTTGAGCTATTGAGAGCTTGAGTGACAGTACTTGTGAGGTTGCATCTGTTTCCCTTTGTTGTTGCATTTAGCTGATATTTGGTTTACTTGAACTTGGTAATTATGAAACTGATTTTACTCGTGTTTACTCTTAAACTTTGAAAATTATCAAATAAACTGTTATGGATAGCTCGTCACTGCTTCTCAATTCCTTTTTTTTTTTTGCTGAGTCGTTTGTACTCATACTACACCTTGCACTTCATGTGCAGATCCATGTGTGTTTGAGCACGGAGACCGTTGAGTTCAGGCGTGATTGAGTTCCGGAGACTACGAGGTAACTGCCAACGTCTGTAAGACCTTGTTACTCCTATATTTCTTTCTGCTTTGTACTGGTATTTAGACATTAGTTGTATTAGTTTTGATACTTAGACGCTCATGACTTGGTGACACCCCGACGTTTGGGGCTAATTTTTTCGCACTTTGAATCTATTTTTTTTAATTCAACTTTGTTTTTTATGAAAATTCCTGATATGGAAGGTTTTAAAGTATTTTTATATTTGATTTCTGATATATTTTGGGAAAGTCGGCTTGCCTAGTACCATCGATAGGCGCCATCACGACATGTTAGGTTTTGGGTCGTGACAAAAGAATTACCAATAACTGTGGGGCAAGTAGTACTATAATTTCCTTTATATATAAAAATGTGTCATTTTTTAAACTGATTAAAACAGAAAAAATGACATATAAAATAAAACAAAAAATTGAGTAGTTTTCTGTTGTTAGTTATCACAAATGAAAGGCTTCTGAAATTTAATAAGCATTTTTCTACAACCAAACTATATAGTATTATATTTTTTTCATTTTTAGCTACTAGTACCATTTTGCTACACGTGGATACACATACAAACTATTAGTGTTTAGAATTTACAACTACCCTACATAAGACCAGCCGCGATCTAGATCATGCTTATAAGTAGCATCCCGAACTAACACAATTCACGAGTGTGTATACGTATAAAATCATAACTTTAAAATATTAAAATTTATTTAATTAAAATACTTTAAAATATTAAAATTTACTTAATTAAAATTCTGGATTCGAGGGTGGCTGCATCCTTTTTCTTACCCCACTCATGAAGCCTTAAATGGAGCTCAGCAGCAGCAATCAGGAAATGAATTGCTTGAGTTGGTGTCAAAATGGCTAAAATTTCCTTGAGAGTGTTTAGCCTTAGATTATCTGCCTTTTGTAGGATTATTACTAGACCTTCCTCCTTAGTTGCCAGATTTGCTTCCACTTCTTCCTCAAGTATTCCTCCTCCTCCTCCACTAATCATCATCAGCTGAGTCACAACATGGGATAACTCCACCATTGATGCATCTGCAACAGTTTCTTGAACCTTGGCTAGTTTCTCACTCGAATCTTTCTCCTCCCTTATAGTTTTCTTTTGCAGTTCATCAACCTTACCTGCAGAGGCGTAGCCAGAAATTTCACTATAGGTGTTCACACTTTAAAAAAAGTAAATAAATTTTTTCTTGAAAGAAATCTGAACATTCATAATATATATTCCTCCATTTAAAAAAGAAATACTAGTACTTTTCGAATTTTGAAAGTCAAACTTCCTTTGAGATTGAATCTTTAGAATCATGTGCTTAAGAGGGCAAACGTAGAATCATCAATAGTTCTAGTCTGAATTTCTCTACAAGCTGATCGCGAGGAAGAATAGCAAAATTCCTCTTTAAAAAACCTTACCTTAAATGTGTCGAAATTGAAATTATCTCATTAGCGGTAATGATACGGTTTAATAATACGGTTAATGAAATATGGATACAATATTAACTTTGACCATGAATTCACATAACTTATTTGTTAATTATTGTGACTTATAGTATATACATAAAAAGTAAGTCACAATAATTAACAAATTAAATATTTAAAAAGTATATGAAAAAATCGTGGTTAAATAACAACTTGTTTGACTTTCGCAACGCGAACGCTATCAAATAAAATGGGATAATATTTAATTTACATATAGTAGCGGATCTAGTACCCATTGTGGGTCAATTATGGGTGCTCAAGCACCCATTATCTTTGACCAAATTTAGTAAATTTATATAGATAAAGCATTCATAACTAAACTTCTTTTTCCTTAAAATATTAAATCCGCTACTACCTGCCTATACAATATAAACGAAGAGTGTTCAATTGACCGCTTGCTTACTTATTTGGTCAGGAGAGAGGTCCCCTAAGTCACCCGTTGTGATTCCTCTAATCAACTGGGGAAGACGAGGTTCGAATTGCAACCCTGATTTTGAATAGAGCATGTGAAAGGCCATGCTTGGTCTCCAACCTCCAATCCATAAGAAAGCTCCCTCAAGATTACTCCTCCATGTAGGATTTAACATCCCAAAAACATCTTCCTTTGTATATTTTGACTTCTCCCCATAATACCCCTCATAGTGTTGTATAACCCTTTCAATTAGTGGCACTAACACCCTCTCTTCTACCACAATATTATTGTCTTTGCTTACATCTCTCGAGGCAGAAACCAGCTCTTTCAGTTCTTGATTCTGCTCAGCTAGCCATGTTTCAAAAAACTTGTGAAATGTATTGTCGTTTTCTTCCACCCCGTTTCTGCTCATTAACGCGGGAGCCATTTATTTTCGGACTATGCAAATTAAATATGGATATTTGCATATATATAGAGAGAGAGAGAGTGGAAGATCACTCTTGGCCATTTTTGGTCTTATAAAAACTACTGCACAATCTGTGGGCTATTCGGGCGGTACAGCTAGGCGTTATCTGAAACATAGGTTTGGGGGTATCGGTTTGGGGGTTTAGTTCATTGTGTGGGTCTTCGTAAAACATGCATGCAATTGTCAGCAATAAATCTTGATGAGAGAGACAAAATACAAGTTGTACGCGGGGCCGGGATGTAGTGTGTCACCAACGGTTTCAATTGAATCCACAACTTTAGTGTCTAAAGTAAAAATTTATATATAAAAATCATTAAAATTATAAATATAGTAGATATGAACTCATAACTTTAAAATATAATGAATTTACTAAAAATTTAAAAGTTTAAATCCATAAAATTTAAATCTTAAACTCGCCTATGGTGGTACGTGTTTGCTTTTTTTTTTTATGATGTAAGGAATGACAATTAAGTCTCTAAGTCGCAATTTCCCAAAAAGTTCTCTACGTCTCCGGTATGTAGCTCGTGTCCGAGTTCTATTAATGTTAGAGTAATATCATTGTTACTTGAATTGTTGGCAACAAAGATGCAACATGCCAAAAACCCTTAGGAAAGCTTTATGCGACATGCACAGGCTAACTATTCGCGATATTACTCAAATATATATTATTTTTTGTCCCAATTTATATAACTATAATTCACAATTATTAATAGTTCAAAATATTTAAATGGTGTATGAAAAAGTTGTTGTTAAAGAATATTTCGTTTGACTCTCAAAATCTGAATACCGTCAAACAATTTGGGACGACGAAAGTAACAATTTCTATCATGCAATTTCATTTGAATCAATAATCAATTTAGCTGCTAATTCTTATATTTTTAATGAATTATTTTATTGTGAAATTAATTTCTTCTGAGGGAATAGTACGCGCAAGAAAAATTAATAAGTCAACTCGGTTCAGCTCAAACTCAGTACTATAAGAAAACTCTTTCCGACTCGGTTTGAGTTACTTGAGTTCAATTGTGTTTGGCTTAAACTTGGCACGAGTTCATTTGCGACGTACTAATAGAGTTCGTTTTAGGTTAATTCAAGTTAGACTCACTCGATACTGTAGGCTAGAGCCGTCAAAATGCACTTGGCCTATGACCCAAGTCAAAATGCACTTGGGTCAAGATTCTTCGAGCCCATTTTAAACAGAGGCTTATAAGACCCACCCAAGTCAGCCCTTTTATAACGACCCGATCGGTCGTTTTGAGAATTAGTATCGCGTTCGGTGGCTTAAGGTCTCGAGTAGCTTTATATTGGGTATATATGACTTGTGTGTATGGCCAAATTTAATTTTCTGATAATTCAGGATCGATTTAAAAGAAGGAATCTTATTTTAGAAGCTTAAGTGTTAAGAGTTGACCAGAGTTTGTCTTTTATGTAAACGACTCCGGAATAGTATTTTGATGATTCCAATAGTTGCGTATGGGGATTTTGGACTTGCGCATACGTCCGGATTTGGATTTGGAGGTCTGTAGGTTGATTTGATGCATTTTGATGAAAATTAAAAAGTTGAAGGTCTGGAAGGTTAAGAGGTTTGACCGGGAGTTGAGTTTATTGATTTCTGATTCGTTGGTGATTTTATGAGTTGGAATAGATCCATTGTGTCATTTGTGACTTACATGCAAAATCTGACGTTTTTCCGGGTTGATTTGATATGATTCGGCGCGAGTTGTAGAAGTTGAAAGTTCATTAAGTTCGATTTGAGGTGCGATGCATAGTTTTAATGTTGTTTGATGTGATTTGAGGTCTCGATCATGCCCGAATTATGTTATGGAGCTTGTTGGTATGTTCAAACGGGGTCCCAATGGTCCCGGGTGTGTTTCGGACATTTGGATCATGTTGGGTGAAGCTGGTTTGGGCAGGAATCTGGTGTGGTCGCACCTGCGGGCCACTAGGCGCAGCTGTGGTGACCGCAGGTGCGGACGAGAAGGGGCACAGGAGCAAAAGCAAGGGTGGATGAGGATGACCGCTGAAGAGGAAGCCTGGGCGCATCTGCAGAAGCGCAAGCGCAGAAGCACATTCATGGTCGCAGAAGCAAATTTGACTAAGGTACGCTATTTCCGCATAAGCGGATTATTGGCCGCAGAAGCGACCTTTGGACCGCAAAAGCGAAGTTCCTGGCAGATTGTTTATACTTCGAGAGTTTGCCCATTTTTATCATATCTTAAGTTGTAGAGCTTGATTTTGAGCGATTTTGGAGGGTTCTTCACGATTTGAACTAGGATAAGTGTTCTTTACTCGGATTTAATTATATTTCATGATTCCATATTTATTTTTATCATTAAATTAGTGATTTGAGTTGAAAAAAATTGAGGATTTTTGTAAAAACTTCCTAAAATATAAAATGAGGATTTGAAGGCCAATTTGATGTCGGAATTGGATAATTTTGGTATGGTTGGACTCGTATCGGAAAGGATATTCGGATTTTGTGAGTTTTACGGGGTTTCAATGTGCAGCTCTGAAGTTGACTTTTTGGGTTGACTTTTTAAAGATCGAAGCTTTATTATCTGAAATTATTTCCTATGTTTTTTATTTATGATATTGAGTTATTTTGGCTAGATTTGAGCCGTTCAGAGGTTGTTTCACGCGAGAAGGTCATTTTAGAATATTGATTTGGCTTCTTTGAGTTAAGTATATTGTCTAACTTTGTGTGGGGGAACTACCCCTTAAAATTGAGTTATTTGTGCTATTTGTATTATATGAAAATCGTGTACGCAAGGTGACGAGTGCGTACTTGAACTTTTATGTAGAAATTGACCGATTTAGATTCTTAGGCTTCTTTCATATATTTGCTTGAAATTGTTAGCCCATTTTATATCTTTGATTTGTTATGATTATGCTTACTCTGACATGCTTTATTTGAAGTTGTTAACACATGTCATATCCTTTACTTGTCAAGTCTGCTCGTATATGCTTTATTTGAAGTTGTACCTCTTTGATCATTATGTGATTTCCTTTATTGTTGAGTTATTCTTAATTGGAATTGTTGTTACATGATATCCTTTTGTTGTCGGATTATTCTCATGCATTTAGACATAGTTGCTAGTTCATGCCATCTCTTTCATTGTTAGCTTATTTCATATACTAGAATCCGAAGTTTGCCATTTCATGAATATACCTTCATTATCGAGTTTATCCTTAAGCAATTAATTGAAGTTGAAGGTATCAAAAGTCATTAATCTATTTTAGTTGAAGTTATATTTAAAGAGGGTGTTGTTCATTGTTAAGTTACTTTCCCGTTTATTTTGCTGTTATTAAGATTTTATACATATTGTATTTGAGACGTGGGCTAATTGTTGTGGAATATTAAAATTGTTGATTCCTTTAGAAAGGTTATGGCCTATGAGCACTTATGGTACGATTTGATATGCCGTGTTGTTGGGATGTTAGCACATGTGATTGTTATGTGAATTGGTTGTTATTATACGGAGCATAGGGGTGGCATCTCACTGTTGTTGCTATGCGAAACATAAGGGTGACATCTCATTATTGTTGATCGTGCAGAATGATACGGGTGGCTATTGTGTTATTGTCCGAGTGGAGCGATAAGGGTGGCTATTATGCAGAGCGATATGGGTGACTATCGGAGTGAATGCATTTACCTGCTTTCTGAATTGGAATAAAAAATAAGAGAAAAAAATATTAAATAATGCAACTGTTAATAAACAAAGTATAGTAAATTGAAAAATCTAAATTAGGTAGCTTGTCTAAATTCTAAAAGTATTTACAACATCTCAATTTTAATGATTCGTTGCACCAAATGTATGGAGACTTTGTAAGTATTAGTGATTGTAGTTGAATTTCTTCGGAGACTTTACATTGTCGAATTCAACTTTACTTTAATCAAATGCCTACACATTATGCACTCTTAAGTTAGTCGATCGAACTCTATACTAACCAGACAACGACAAAATATATTTGATTATACATGTACATACATGATGATTAGCTGCATATAATACACAATAAAAGACCCGCTGAATTCTACGGTGTGTATATGATTGAAAAATAAATAAAATTTTAAACCAATTCCAAACCTGTTATTACAAGAAGAGAAGTTGGTGCATTGCTAATTAAAAATATTTATGAATAATTTATATAGTCGAGTAACTTTATCATTCACATCAATAGTCATTTTTGAAAGTAGTGGAGCAAGAACAACAACAAGTAATTTAAATAAAAGGATTTTGGGGGATTTTGGATTACTTAACAAATCAAGGGGTAATTTTTAAATATTTACTGATGATAGGGGCAATCATGGCCAGATAATATAACGGTAGGGTAAATTTGGCCGGATAGTATAACGGATATTAAATATAGACAGTATTCGAAAGTAGAGAGCTATACTTGGCCGTTTTCCCTAAATTATTTAGTTACCTAAAAAAATTGTTACAAGGTGAAGTGGTGACACGCACATGCTAAATATTCACGACATTACTATGTAGTAGTATCTTCTAAGGTATGTGCACGGTATGTATACCCCTCGTTATTAACTAACTAGTTTCTAGGCACACGCGTTGTGCGTGATTCCATATCAATTAATTTTTTTTACATATTACAAAAAAATTTACTATAAAATGTTTTTAGTTACAAATAAAAATTGAAGGAAAAAATATCTTCTTTTTTGTTGAAAATGATCAGCAATTCCTGTTTCAGACGTTTTATGACCGTTATACTTTGAGAAAAACAAGCTTGAATATCATATGCCTATAGAATTTAGAAAGATAGAAATAATAATAGCTATAGGAACTTTTTTATATCATTTTCACAAACAAAATAACTTGTGGTATATAAATATTATTCAGTGAAGGGTCAAACTTTTGAGAACATTAATGGGGACTTGAAGAAAAGTTTAACAAATAACAAATAATTAGTAGGGAAAATGCATAAGTACCCCCTGACTTATACCCGGATTTCCAACTATACACATTTTGTTTGTGGGAATCTCATTACCCCCCTAAACTTATTTTAAATGGAATTATTTGCACTCTTGACGCTAACGTGGCAGAGTGTGTGTATTTCACTCTTCCAAAGGAAAGTGAGAAGCAAGAAAAATGATTTTAAGATTATTTTTTATTCTTTTTTACCATTTTTTCTTACTTTTTTTTTCTTTTCCTTTTCCTTTTCCTTTTTCTTTGTCTTTGTTTTTACTTTTTTCGTTTCTTCTCTAATTCCGGCGGATATTCATTCACCGGCGACTTTGTCTAACTGTTTTTCTTCCATTTTTTCTTTTCACACACAAATTAAACTCTCAAACAGATCTATTCATAAGCAAAGCAAAATACAATCAGATTTGGGGGGAAAAACTCATGGGAAAATGCATAAGTACCCCCTGACCTATACCCGGATTTCAACTATACACTTTCTTTGCGGGAATCCTATTACCCCCCTAAACTTATTTTAAATGGAATTATTTGCACCTTTAACGCTGACAACCAAGCTCTTGGCAAGTGATGAGCTACACACGCCCCCACATGTATTTTTAGTACTTTTTTATTCTTTCTTCTTTTTCTTATCCTTTTTTCTTATTTCTTATTATTCTCTTTTTTTTTGGTTATTTCATTCTCTTTCTTTTTGTTTTGGTCACCAACGGCATAAAATAGTGGTTGTCGGAATTTCACAAACACCATTTATTCGGCGAATTTTTTTTTCCAGTGACAGATTTTTATCCCGATCTAAGTGTGTTTTGTTATATATATATATATATATATATATATATATATATATATATATATATATATATATATATATAAATTCTTGAAAGTGTAATTTTTGAGTGGGAGGAAAAGCAAAAGAAATAAAAACGAATATTGTAGACAATAAATTTGCGTCAAGAAAATAAAATCAGGACCGAAAAATATCGCAACAATCGTAGTATTTTATTTCGAATATTTGAGTGTTACAATCTCTATGGATCCTCTGATTCTTCTTTCCAATTGTAAATAAATTCAAGGGCCTTTGAGCTTGATCTTGAATATGTATTTGTTGCCTCGAATGATGATCTTGTTCTTGAGCTTGAGCTTGATTGCTTGAACTTGACCTTGATTTGTTCTTCGTTCTTGAACTTGATTTCTTCTTCGTTTTTGAGCTTGAACTTGAATTTGAAGCTTGAAACTTGTGGAAGAGTTTGCAGCGTTTGATCCAGGAGCTCTTTCTTGCTTCTTGTTATAACTTCTGGTGTCTTTTCTGAGTTGTGAAGACTCCTATTTACAGTTGTAGAAGGGAAGAGTTGTGATAAGAACAAACTCTTTCCGACCAATCAAATTGAAGTATGACATGTCCGTATTTGATTGGCCAGAATATGTCACTTGCACATGTGGCGCGATTTCATTGGCCTTTTAGTGTGACTTGGCATGCCTTGTCATTTTGACACGTGGCATGATCCTATTGGCTCTTTTGTTTGACTTGGCGTGCCACGTCATTTGACACGTGGCACTGGGCCTCTAGGAAGATGACATCTTGGGCCTGATGAGATGGGCTCATCATTTGTAGCCCAATTAAATGGACTAGCCCAATGGATTAAGACTTACTTATTTAATCCATATACATTGGACTTATAATTAATCCAATTATATTAGGCCAATAAATTTATTTAAACTAATATATCTTGAATTTTAAAATATAGTCTCAATTATTTTACGAATCTAATTTTAATAAAATTTATATGCCTACAAATGCCCCCTACTTCAAGTCTTGTCGGCCGTAAACTTGATTGGAAGCGAAGACAAATACTTGAAGTATCGGTGAAGCATCAACCTAGGCCTCAAGTTAAGTTAGAGCTTCCGAAGGAAATATCCCCGATTAATTTGAAGATCACAAACTTGGCAACGTATCTTGGAGACATTAATGGTATTTCATAGTTGAACAAGTATAAAGCTAAACCGTAATGATGAAGCTTATATTTGTAATCCCATCATATTCATTATTGACGGAAAAGTTACTGTCCAACATGAATTTGGTTAGCATTTACATTCTTTGCAAAAGTAAACTTCTTTGCCACTAATAAGGATACCATTGAGTCCTTCAGATGACAGCCACGCATATACTTGATATCTTTTCCATATTGGAAACGAATTGTTGCCCCCTTACTAGTCATGTTCTTCTTCGAAGACACGAGTAGTAGCCGAATCCGACATAAAATACAATTGCAATATCCCACATCCTCAAATTTATTGTCCGATGCCTTCCCATATGTGTATATATAGACGTATGTTCTTCCCCTCTAAACATCAATTTGTAGTATTCACAAGCTCTATTGAGTCTAGTTTTATGAACTCAGAAGCATTAATGCGAAGGTAATTTTTTTTCCTTCTTTTCTTATGCTTTTTTTCCTTTGTTGTTCTTTTTTTTGTAGGTCAAACAAGAAGGACATATCATTTAACGAGATGATCCATGCACGAAGAAGACATTCTTAGGGTGTGAGGAGATGGGTACTCATCCTTCTCCGAATATCGAAGAGATTACTCTCATAGCCCGACTACCGGAGAGATTACTCTCAATGTGGCCCGATTACTGGAGAGATTACTCTCAATATGGCCCGACTACCGGAGAGATTACTCTCAAAATGGGCCGACTACTGGAGAGATTACTCTCAATGTGGCCCGACTACCGGAGAGATTACTCTCAAAATGGCCCTATTACCGGAGAGATTACTCTCAAAATGGCCCGACTACCGGAGAGATTACTCTCAATGTGGCCCGACTACCGAGAGATTATTCTCAAAATGGCCCGACTACCGGAAAGATTACTCTCAATGTGGCCCGACTACCGGAGAGATTACTCTCAATGTAGCTCGACTATCGGCGAGGCAAACTTAAAGTGCAAAGAGACTCATATGTCCACCTTAAGATTGGAAAGTTATAGTTCATTTTAAGGACAAACCTGCGAAGAGGCCAATTTAAGGTGCAAAGGGACTTATATGTCCATCTTAAGATTGGAAAGTTATAAAGCTTCAACTCGAAGACGACATCGACTGCAACACTTGGAAAACTTTGAAGATTTGGCGGACTTTGTAGACTTCAACTCGAAGATTCGGAGGGCTTGAACAATTCAACTTTAATATCGGCGAATTTGAAGACTGAAACTTGAAGACCGAAGGACTTGAAGACTTTAACTTGAAGGGCTTAAATATTTCAACTTTAAGACCGGCGAATTTGAAGACTGAAAATTGAAGACCGACGAACTTGAAGACTTCAACTTTGAGACTTGGAGGGCTTAAATATTTCAGCTTCTCCTTTGCTTTACATTGTCCGACTTTTATCTTAGTCGCATAATTTTCAGCTTTACGCGCTTGTAACAAAAGATTCATATCTTATTGTGGGACAGTCCAAATAATGAACCGTTTGATTTCTCAAAAAATAGACTTCAATATCTAAAATATGTCCAAAACTTAGAATCAAACACCTTCAGAATTGCCCCGAATAATATATTGAAACCGCCTTTAGATTTTACCACGTTAAAAATTTCAGATTTGCACAATCTCACCAAAAAAAACCATATCTTGGTGTAAAAATATCGAAATTGTAAACCGTTTAATTTTTTGAAAACTAGACTTCAAAATCTAGAACATATCCAAAATTCTCAATCAAACAACTTCAGAATTATCCCAAATAATATTTTGAAATTAACTTTATATTGCACCATGCTATCAATTCCAAATTTGCGCAGTCTCACCAAAAAAATCATATCCCGATGTAGAAATGTCAAAATTATGAACCGTTTAATTTCAATAAAACTAGACTTCAAGCTCTAGAACATATCCAAAATTCTCAATCAAACAACTTTAGAATCATCCCAAATAATATTTTGAAATCAACATTATATTGCACCACGCTATCAATTCCAGATTTGCGCAGTCTCCCCAAAAAATTCATATATTGGTATAGAAGCCTCAAGATTGGAAGATGTCTTACTTGCCATCAATCGAAATTTAAGAGCTATATTCTCACAAATATCTTGGGTTCAAGTCTTACCGAATTTGAAACGTTGTGCCAAGCAATCTTTTCCTTATACTTGTGTTTTCTTTTGACGCCTCTCTTCTCTTCCTCTTTTTTTTTAAGGCAGAGGGCGGACTTGGAGACCAACAAACTTGAAGGTTTGGAGAACCTGAAGACATAAGAATCCCTGGACTTCAATGCAAATACTTGACATCCTCCTAAAATCGGCCCATTGAAGATATCAATTTACCATGGAGGGTTTCCCCCTTTAAATCAAATGAGATCAAAGTTCAACAAGAAGATGGCATTTCAGCTTGATCTTACATTCCTTCATATTTCATTCGAACAACAATTGGGGCAATATGTGTCTTTTGAACTTATGCGACTGAACTTAGAATGAAATCTAAGCTGCCTACGTACCTCGGTGAAGAGGATCAAGTCATACCGTAGTTCAGATTGGGTATTTTTTTATGTCCTAACTTTTGCCTAGGCCGTCTCTTTCGAAGTCTTCAACCTAGCGGACTCTTTTTTTTTAATTTTTACGTCCTAACTTTTGCCTAGGCCGCCTTTTTTGAGATTTTCAACCTAGCGGATTTTTTTATAGGGGGTCGTACACAGTTTAGACTCATGCGGGCCAGGAGTATAGCAACATGCAGTTTAGGCTTGTGCGTCAAGGAGCGTTGCAACTTCAAGGATAATTCTTATTCAAAAAGTTGCCATTGATAGGGCTGATTCTCATACCATCTGCATCAACCTGCTTGTAAGCCCCACTTGAGTAAGCTTCTTGTACGACATATGGCCCATTCCATTTGAAGTGAACTTCCCTACATGTTTATGGGAAGTAATTATGGATCTTCGTACGGCAAGGACTTGATCTCCTACTTGAAAGGATCTCGGGCGAACTCTTTTATTGAATGCACGAGATAATCGAGCTTGATAACATTCAAGACTCTGTTGAGCTTCCAATCTCTTTTCATCAAGAGCTTCCAACTCTTCTAATCGAAGTCGAGCATTTTCTTCATCAGTGATCCCTTCTTGAATAGATAGTCGTAACGAAGGTATTTGACGCTCAAGTGGCAAGACGGCTTCGACTCCAAAAACGAGTAAATAAGGAGTCGTCTGTGTTTACGTGCGGTGAGTCGTCCTATATGCCCATAGAGCTTCTTCCATACGGTCATTCCAATCTCATTTGGATTTGGAGACGACTTTCTTTAACAAGTTGCATAGAGTCTTGTTGAATGCCTCAGCTAGACCATTGGCGGCAACATTGTACATCGAAGAGTTACGTTGCTTAAAACCAAAGAGATCACAAATCTTGTTCATCAACCTATTGTCGAATGGCTTTCCATTATCCGTAATTATGTAACGAGAAATGCCAAAGTGATAAATAATGTTTACTCGGATGAAACTTGCAACATTTTCCTTCTTTACTTCCTTAAGAGCAACAACTTCAGCCCATTTTGAGAAGTAGTCAGTTGCAGCCAAGATGTATAGGTGCCCACAAGAGGACTTTGGTAGTGGTCCAATATCATCCAATCCCCAAGCGTCAAACGACCAGGATGCAACAGTTGGGTGCAACACTTCAGGAGGTTGATGAATAAAATTCGCATGGAATTGACAAGCCTTGCATCTTCGAGCATAGTCCAAGCAATCTTTTACCATCGTTGGTCAATAGTATCCCATCCTTTTTATATGGAAGTGGAGCTTTGGTCCAGACTGGTGTGACCCATATACCCCAGAATGCGCTTCTTGCAAAGCTTGGAGTGCTTCATCTTCCCCTAAGCATCGCAAGAGTACTCCCTCGAATGATCTTCTGTATAGGGTATCTTTGTAGTAAAGGAAGCGAGGTGCACGACGACGGATTTTAGTTCTTCTCGCGGATTTTCTGGAAGTATCTCATAGCACAAGTAGTCGATAAAGGGTTGTCTCCATTCTTGTTTCTCGACTTCAGAAATAGCAACAAGATGTGTTGCTCCCAAACGCACACACAAGTATACGTGGTCAACAAGTAATATAATGATAAGTTAAGTGTCGAACCCACAGAGACTTGTGTAAACTACTCACTAAATCACTAAAATTGTTATTCAATCTAGCTAAAATCCAAGTCTAATAATATGATTATATTATACTACAATTCTAAATAATAACTAAGTTATCAAGTAACGAGTTGATTGTTGTGTATTCAGTAGAGACAAATATTCCAGGGTTGTGATCGATTCACCATTCGTATTGTGTTCTAATTAACTCTCCCTTTCATATAATTCACTCATGATTGCTAATTAATCGATAAATGCTCTCATAGTCTTCTCCCGAAGTACTACTCACCTATTCTCAATAGATTAACGCCTATATTCCTATGAAATCAATCTATTAAGAATGCATTAAGATCACAATATTTAATTAAGCACGATGACTAGGTATATTCCTATCCTAACCACAAATCCGCTCCCCCTAAGGGTTAAGATCATGCTCTCTTCAATTCTTCTCTAATCTAAACATGGCTTTCCCAAGCATAACATAGATAGTAAATAGAACCTAACTGATGGCCAGACAATTAAGCAATTAAACACAGAATTGAAGAAACAACCATATACTGATGAATAATCAAGGTCAAGTCAACGTTAAACAACAATATTCATGGCTAAATCACAACCCCAGAACAATGGGTGTTTAGCCCTCCTCAATGCTTCTTGCATGTCTTTTTGCTCCAAGGTGCGTCTCTCCCCTCAAAAATAGGTTTAGTCTTGCTTTTATACTTGTTGGGTAGGTCTAGGGCCGAAATAACCTTGTCCCGGGTGAAATTGGAGAAATTTCACGTCACCGGCGCCCTGGGTAGCTCAGGCGCCCCACAATTTTGAGCTACTGTTTTTGGCGCCACAAGCCAAATTCGCACATTGCCCGGTTTCGTTCGTTTTGGCTCAAATCTCACGCGTTTCGCCCCCAATTGCTCCTGAATCATTTCTATACATAAAAACACTTCAAATTAATATAAATCATAGCATTTAACATCCCAAATTCACGAAACAAATGTAAAATATGAGGCGATATACATAGAAATATATATGCTTTAAGCTAAACATCAACACCCCACACTTAGACTCTTGCTCGTCCTCGAGCAATGGGACTATCTAATAAACCCCCAACTACATACAAGTATCAATTATAGAGGAGCACTTTAACTTTTAACCACACATTATACCCTTGACTATGATCAATGCCGGCACACAAGCATGAACACACAAAAATTCACATTCTTCCTGTTTAAGCAAGCCTAAGTATAACCCTTCGATTCAATAATTTCCAATAACCTATTCGTCACCACCCAACCTCAACATTCGACTTGCAACCACTAAGCACCCTCAATTTATGCACTTACCCAACAAGAAAGTTTACAACATTACCAATCATTCATGAGATCATGTGCCCTCACCAACAAACAAAAGAGTGAATATAAATTGGTCCACACATTCAAATATACTTTCGAATATAGATCAAGGAAATCACACAATTGAACAAAATTCGCTCACTCTCATAAAGAATTCATATGCATCCCGTGGTCGTACCATAAGCTTGCCCGTAGTGTATATCTCCACTAATTTAAGCTAGCCAAATCGAGGATCAATTAGGACTTTTAGGTTGTAATGTAGGCTAAGGGACGGGTAGGATATATTTAAAAATAGTGGCTCACCCTCCTAAGCACTTTAATACACTACATTTACAATTCAAGCTCATATTCTTCTCAACCAATTCATTTGCCACATATAACATAGCCCTCTTTTCAATTAAGCACTTCTCTATTTTTCACTAGCACAAATCAATAAGAATTTGAGGTGTTTTATTTTCTACATACATTCACACTATCATTTTTCTTCTCTTTTCTCTCTTTTTTTTTCACACACTCCATACAATAAAGTTCATCGGTTAGTGACCTTTAATTTCAACTTTAGTGCACCAACGGGCCCTTCTATGGTTCC
Source organism: Nicotiana tabacum (assembly GCF_000715075.1). NCBI lineage: Eukaryota > Viridiplantae > Streptophyta > Magnoliopsida > Solanales > Solanaceae > Nicotiana > Nicotiana tabacum. The sequence goes on from NC_134085.1 coordinate 2,125,657, forward strand.
ACTTAAAAGATACTCCCCAATTTCTAAACTTATTCCTTTTAGCGACTAAGTGCCTTAGAAGGTAAAGGTTCAATAAATATCAAATTAAGAATAGAATGGGGTATGGCTTGTAATGTGGGTTCCAAAATAAAGGTCTATAGGCTCAAAGAGGCTAGCAACGGAAAATTTTACTTTTATGTGACAAGCACATCTATGATCAAGCAAGAAAATGCCTACGTCATCTCCTAGATATAACACAACTTACAATTTCGCTTCAATTAACATACGGGACAAGTTCTAGACTACACAGGATAGCACAGAAAATCACAAATCCTCACACACACGTTGCACATGACTCAATCAAGACGGTTTTGTTCAACTCTCAAGTCAAGGAAGCACAACTAAATGAGAAATTTAAGCAGCATTGCACTATGTGGTATACAAGTCAAACAACTGAGAAACGGCGTCACAAAATAGGCTATTTACTTTACTTAGGCTTCACAAGTCAAACCAAATACACGGGAAAACAGAATGTATGTCATAGCCCAATTTGCCAGCATCAATCCATGTCAATGAGTATCTCAGAACGACTAGGTTTCTTCCTAAACTACTTCTAAAAAGAAATTAAAGTGCCCGGTTCGAGCTACATCCTTGGAAAAGAACCGGTGCCCAAAGAAAAACCAAGGAATACTACCTAGCTATTCAAAAAAAATATCTTTTTGGTGTTTTTAAATCGGACTTTAATCCCTCAAGAAAATTGTCCAAAAGATCCATTGTCGGGAAAAGTCCGAGCTTTTTCAATTTTTTTTATTTTTTTTTAACCTAGACTATGTCTACTACGAGTTATAAAAGAAAAACAATTATACTCTAGAAAGTAGTTTCCCCACCCCACACTTATATTATGCATAGTCATCGATGCATGATCATAAAGAAATATTAAAACAAGGGTGAGAAATACTCCCTGAGACCCTCTCAGACCTAGCTCGGACATGATCCTTAATATTAAGGGCTGGGACGACCCCACACTTAAGATCAAACATGCTCCTCAACTTCAACTTTGGGTACTCAAACTTCCCCTACTCTGCAAAATAAAAACAACACAAAACTTGACACCAAAAAAAATTAATCAATAGATAAAAGATATACAGGTTGGGTTGCCTCCCACAAACGCCTTATTTATAGTCGTGGCACGACTCTGCTATTCTGCTCAGGCTGGGCGCTTTCTCTTCTTCTTTCTCCCATGAAGTCTATCCTTTTTGCACGTTCTCAGAAGGTCTCCTCTTTTATCTCTGGTTCTTTTCTCAATCATCTTAACACGCTCAGCTGGAAATACCACCTCCTTTAACACAGTTGTCCCATCTGGATCACTATAATTCACATAAGGACCCTGCTTTATCCCATTCGATTCTACCACAGTAATCATGCACAAGTCCTCATAATGCTTAGGAAGCTTAAGTGCCTTGTACACATTAAAAGTGACCTCCTCATCGTCAACTCTCATTTTTAACTTCCCTGCTCTCACATCAATAATTGCTCCACCAGTAGCTAAGAATGGTCGCCCCAAAATAATGGGCACTTCCACATCTGCCTCGTAATCAAGAACAATAAAATCAGCACGAAGAATAAACTTTCCCACTCGAACTAACACATCCTCAATAATTCCTTCGGGCATGACTAGTGACCTATCTGCTAGCTGTAAAGTGATTATAGTAAGTCTAAGCGCCCCCAGTCCGAGTTGCTTGAACAAAGAGGATGACATCAAATTTATACTGGCCCCTAAATCACACAAGGCTCTACCAACTTCTTGTTTTCCAAGAGACAAATGAATTGTGAAACTCCCAGGATCCTTCAACTTAGGAGGAAGTTTACTCTGAACTCTGGCACTGCACTCTTCAGTAAGTGCAACTGTTTCAAACTCTACATGTCTTCGTTTGTTTGCCACAATATCTCTGAGATACCTTGCATACTTAGGCACTTCGTGCAAATTTCCACCAAAGGCAGATTCACACTCACTTGGCTCAAAATATCTAGGAATTTCTTATACTTAGCATCATCTTTTTGCTTCTGCAGTCTTTGTGGAAACGGAGGTGGTGGCCTAGTCTCACTTACTGTCTTGGGTCCTTTATCATCTTTATCATTACCCTTAACTGGCTTGGGAGCTAATTCTCCTTCAGGATGATCTGTATTTTTCTTTTTCTTTGGAACTTCTTCTAGTGCTCTTCCATTTCTCAAGGTAACCGCATTGACTTGAGCTTTAGGATTGGGCTCAGTATCACTTGGAAGAGCTCCAGCTGGTCTAGTGTTTTGAGCACTGGCAAGCTGTCCCATTTGATGCTCCAAATTTCTCACTGTTGTGGCGAGGGCTTGTTGTTCAGCCACAATATCTCTGAGAGAGGGCTTGCTGTTCAGCCATCACTTTTTTCAACATGTCTTCAAGGTGACTTGTAGGACTCACTTGTTGTTCAACCTGAGGTGGTCTATATTGCTGTTGAGGTGCTTGAGTCCTGTATTGATTCTGAGTGCCCTGGTTTCCACCCCAAGAGAAGTTTGGGTGGTTCCTCTAGTTGGGATTGTAAGTGTCCCCATACTGATTTGTTTGGCCTCGATTTGCATTACCCACAAAATATACCGACTCTGGATTTGATGGGCATAGATTGCTCATGTGACCCTCCCCACATACTTCACAAAATATTTGAACTTGTTGTACCTGTTGCTTGTTGATACTCAAGTTCATCTGGTTGACTTGATTGGTCAGTGTAGCAATCTGCGTTGATAATGCTGAGACGACATCTAACTCAAGAACCCCTGCAGACTTTTGCACTGTGTGTCTGCCCATCTCTCCTTGCCAATCCGGATTGCTCTTGGAGAATCTGTTCAATAATGCATATATCTCGTCAAAGCTTTTCTCCAACACTTGACCCTCAGCTGTAGCATCTACCACAATCTTTGTTTCAGAATGTATCCCTTCTATGAAAGTGTGAGCTAACACTTCATTCGTCTGATTGTGATGAGGACAGTCTCTGAGTAGCCCCTTGAACCTTTCTCAAGCTGAGTATAAAGATTCTCCCGCTTTCTGTTTGAAGGAAACTATCTCACTTCTGATCTTTGCAGTTTTGCATGAAGGGAAGAAACTTGCCAGAATTTTTCTTGCAAAATCATTCCATGTTGTAATTGAATTAGCTGGTTCTGCTTTTAGCCATCGCTTAGCCTCGCCCAACAGAGAGAATGGAAAAAGTGTAAGCCTCACATAATCTGGAGTGACCCCGTTAGTGATGTAAGTATCACTAATCTCCAAGAAGTTCAGAATATGCTATTGTGGATCCTCGTGTGGAAGACCCATAAATTGCCCGTTTGCATGAAGTAACTGGATCATGCTCTATTTCAGCTCAAAGTGCCCAGTGATTCTAGGCTTCACTATGCTGGAGGTAACATTAGCAATACTGGGCATTGCTACCTTATGAACAGCCATTTGTTGCTCCTCTGCCATGTTCACAGGAAATTGAATGAGTGCTTGAATATTGTTTGTATCCCTTGCTTCCCTCAACCTCCAGTAAAATGTTTTCTCAGGTTCAGGGTCAAAGCCGTTGAGTCTATCCTGGCTTCTGACCCTACGCATTCAATCAAAGTTTCTGAGATTAGAGCAACAATCAAGTAAAGTTAGACTAGACGAAATAAACAATTAAAGCAAAAACTAGAAAGCAGTTTATATTCAAGTCCCCGGCAACGGCGCCAAAAACTTGTTGCTCCCAAACGCACACGCAAGTATACGTGGTCGACAAGTAATATAATGATAAGTTGAGTGTCGAACCCACAGAGACTTGTGTAAACTACTCACTAAATCACTAAAATTGTTATTCAATCCAGCTAAAATCAAAGTCCAATAATATGATTATATTATACTACAATTCTAAATAATAACTAAGTTATCAAGTAACGAGTTGATTGTTGTGTATTCAGTAGAGACAAATATTCCAGGGTTGTGATCGATTTAGCATTCGTATTGTGTTCTAATTAACTCTCCCTTTCATATAATTCACTCATGGTTGCTAATTAATCGATAAATGCTCTCATAGCCTTCTCCCGAAGTACTACTCACTTATTCTCAATAGATTACCGCCTATATTCCTATGAAATCAATCTATTAAGAATGCATTAAGATCACAATATTTAATTAAGCACGATGACTAGGTATATTCCTATCCTAACCACAAATCCGCTCCCCCTAAGGGTTAAGATCATGCTCTCTTCAATTCTTCTCTAATCTAAACATGGTTTTCCCAAGCATAACATAGATAGTAAATAGAACCTAACTGTTGGCCAGACAATTAAGCAATTAAATACAGAATTGAAGAAACAACCATATATTGGTGAATTATAATCAAGGTCAAGTCAACGTTAAACAACAATATTCATGGCTAAATCACAACCCCAGAACAATGGGTGTTTAGCCACTCATGATGTAATCAAACAATTACATAAGTTTTGATTAATTGAAAAATACTAGAAAAGATAAAGAATTATGAGATGTTCTTGCTCCTCAATGTTTCTTGCGTGTCTTTTTGCTCCAAGGTGCGTCTCTCCCCTCAAAAATAGGTTTAGTCTTGCTTTTATACGTGTTGGGTAGGTCTAGAGCCGAAATAACCTTGTCCCAGGTGAAATTGGAGAAATTTCATGTCACCGGTGCCCTATCTAGCGTCGGGCGCCCTCCACGGTGCCCCACAATTTTGAGCTACTATTTTTGGCACCACAGGTAGGGCGGCGCCCAAATTCGCACATTGCCCGGTTTTGTTTGTTTTGGCTCAAATCTCACGCGTTTCGCCCCCCGATTGCTCTCGAATCATTCTTACACATAAAAACACTTCAAATTAATATAAATCATAGCATTTAACATCCCAAATTCACGAAACAAATGTAAACTATGAGGCAATATACATAGAAATATATATGTTTTAAGCTAAACATCAAGATGCTTGAGTTCATTTTCTTCACCTTGAGCCTCATTTGGCAGCGGTACTACCCATTTTTGGTAGACAGTAACTTGCGCTTGATTAGGCAGGGTTAAAGATGAAGCTAGGGCAGCCAAAGCATCCGCCTTCTTATTTTCTTTCCTTGGCACATGCTGAATAGTCACATCACCGAGCCACCCCATTAACTTTTTAGCGTAATCATGATATGGGCGTAGTTCAGGATTCTTGACCTCGCAACTACCTAAAAGTTGATTGACCACTAACTGAGAGTCACCAAAGACTTGCAATTGCAATCGCTTCATTTCGACAGCCATTTTGAGCCCAAGTATTAGTGCTTGATACTCAGCAACGTTGTTAGAGTAGAGTTGCGTCAACGTAAAAGAGTAGGGCAGAACTTCACCTTGAGAGGTGACAAATACTACACCAGCACCAGCTCATCCGCAATGTGCAGCACCATCAAAGTACATCTTCCAGGGAGGATGAACTTCGATGACCATGGGGTCCTCATCAGGTAGTTCGTCAGTTAGCTCCCAATCATCAGGTATAGGGTGATCTGCCAAGAAGTCCGCTAACGCTTGTCCTTTAATAGCCTTTTGAGGGATGTACACGATTTCAAATTGTTGAAACTGGAGGTACCACCTTGCTAGTCGCACTAAGGACATGTTTTGACATCACGAACTTGATGCGATTTGCTCTAGAAACCAAACAAACGACATGAGCTTGAAAGTAGTGTTTCAACTTTTGAATTGAGAAGACTAGTGCCAAACATAACTTTTCAATTGGCGAATAATTCAGCTCATTTGATGTCATCATCCTGCTCAAGTAGTAAAGGGAGTTTTCTTTCCCTTCACTATTTTCTTGGGCCAACAGCACTCCAACAGACCTTTCTTGTGCTGAAATGTATAGTATCAATGGCTTTCCAAGTATAGGGGCTGCCAAAACCGGAGGCTTCATCAAGTAGGATTTAATGCTCTCAAAGGAATTGCTACATGCTTGGTCCCATTTGAAAGGGACACCTTTATTCATAAGGAGACTGAATGGTTGGCACCTCCCAGGTAGGTTTGAGATGAATCTCCTAAGGTATGCTAGCCTTCCTTGCAGACTTTTCAATTCATGAATATTCTGAGGCTCAGACATTTTCAAGATTGCATCTATTTTGGATTTATAAATTTCAATCCTTCGATGTCGAACAATGAAACCAAAGAACTTCCTGGAAGTAACTCCAAAGGCGCATTTCAATGGATTCATACTAAGTTGGTACCTCCGGAGTAACTCAAACACTATTCTCAAGTCTTTCAAGTGGTCGCCCTTCTCTCTTGATTTTACCACCAAGTCATCAACATAGCATTCGACATTCTTGTGGAGAAGATCGTCAAAAATATTTTGCATAGCTCTTTGGTAAGTAGCACCAGCGTTCTTCAAGCCAAAAGGCATTACCTTGTAGCAATAAATACCCTTGGGGGTGCAAAATGCAGTAAGCTCTTCATATTTTGGTGCCATGCAAAATTGGTTATAGCCTGATGAACCGTCCATAAATGACATGGTCGCATACCTAGTAATAGCATCGATCATCAGTTCTGGAATGGGAAGCGGGAACCCATCTTTTGGACATGCATTGTTAAGATCCCTAAAGTCAACGCACACTCGAATCTGGCCATTTTTCTTCCTTACAGGGACAATACTTGAAACCCATGTTGGGTATTTAACTTCACGAATAAAGCCAGCTTCGATGAGTTTGTTAACTTCGCTTTCAATCAAGGGAACCAAGTCCGCCTAAAATGCCTTTGAGCTTGTTTAACAGGGCGAGCACCATTTTTGACTGCAAGGTGATAGACTGCTACTTTAGGGTCCAAGCCAAGCATCTCTTTGTAACTCCAAGAGAAGACGTCCCTGAACTCCTTGAGTAACTCAATATAAGTGCCTTCTTCATCAACTTCTAGTAAAGCACATAGGTAGGTGGGTCTTGGTTCTTCATTCGTGCCAAGGTTAACTTCCTTTAAGGCATCAATTGTTGCCTTCACCCCTTCTTCAAGTTCTGGAGGAGCATCATTTGCATTTTCATCTTCTTGAGGGTTCCCATCGTTAAAGGATATGTGATAACATGGTGAGACATCGTCCAATTTCTCATCATCCTCCATTAGAGATAAAACACCATGCTCGCCTTGTGCAGTAACATGATAAGAAGAACCCACACTTTCTTCGTCTTCATCACGTTCTTTAGTGTAGACCACAGTGTATGGCTTCACCTTTACTACTTCATCACACGAAACTATGACTTTTCTTTGTCGCTTCATTTTAGAAGGAACCAAGCTTTGGAAATCTTTAGAGATCTTGTGAATTTTGGGTGAAGCGAGTGTTTTTGTATTTCGATAATTTCTCTAGAACTTATTCCCCTTCTTTAATGGACCCAATCTCTCAAATACGAAAGTTCTCACAGTTGATTTTCCAAGTCAATCAAAGACAGAAGGCCTGTAAGAAGCGGCAAATTCATCTTCTACACTGATATAATTGCTACTCACCCTTCTTATTGAGATGCACACTGGTGACGGTTGCTTGTATCCCAGACCTTCACGTGGTTGCCTTGTTGTAGCTTCTGATGGGAGCTTCCCTAACTTTGATGGCTTATTAGGATTGTATCCAGCTTTTGCCAATAGCTTGTAAGCGTTAGGATCAAAACCTTCATCTGTTCACTTTATAGGGAGTGCCACATTCTGCAAATGATTTTGGGCTACAAACCCTGCAAGCGGCTTTGAGGACAACTTTACTGCCTCAATTCATTTTACCGGAAGATTTAACTCCCTTAGCATCTTGGTTTGGAGATTATATGATTCGCCCTCGTCTTTCTTCCTTTTAGGGACATATTGGAGCGCGATACTTACTTTCTTTCCATAAGACGCAATACCCCCTTTATGAGATTTATTCACATTTGTGTGTACCTCCTTAGTAACAACTTTGGCTTTACCAATAGTCACCTCAGCTCTTTTAGTTATTGGTTCTTCATTCTTGCTTTTCATGCCATCATCAACTTTTATCTCCTTCACAATGCGGTTCTTCAAGTAGAACTTTGCATCGGCAAAGTGTGACTCTGCCTCGGTGAATAGCTCATCATCAACAACTATCTTCTTCTCCACTTTACCCTCGTAGTATTTTAAACATTGATGGTAGGTAGATGGAACCACTTTATTCTCATGTATCCAAGGCCTTCCAAGCAAGACATTATATGAAGTTTTCGCATCGATCACATGTAGCCATGCACTTGATTGCATATCTTCAATGGTGATTTCCAGCCTGATCGTGCATATGGCTCTTTGCCCCCTTGGTTGAATCCCTGGATCATCACACGACTTTCTGAGAGTTCATTCATGGGAATACCAAGTTCTTTCACAGTACAAATTGGCAAAATGTTCACTGAGGATCCTCCTTCAACCAAAATTCGATTTACCCTTTCATCACGCATATAGCCAACCAGATACAATGGGCAGTTATGAGGAGTGTCACCTAGTATAAGATCGTCATTTGTGAACGTGACTTTTTCCTCACAAGTATTAACTTCTTGAGGAGTGGACTCAATGAGATTTTCCGAAGATGGTTCCAACGGTAGGTCATCGCTCTTTTCTTCCCCTTTGTCAACATGGCAACAAGAGGCATCAATACCCTCATGGGAAATCTTCGTGCAGAACCAACTTGGTAAAAACTCCTCCAAGGTCACTGGATTTCATGGCTTTTGAGAATGGTGCATCTCCACTTTTGCTTTCTTCAAATGCCTAATTGGATTCTTTTTCATTTGTCTTTTTACCATCATCTTCCTTGTTGGTTGTTCTATTGATTCTTTTCGTGGGCTCCTTTTGTGGCACCTACAACTAGTCACCAACATCCAATCTTTATCATGATCAGGTTGATCGTCTTCAACTTTGTTGTTCACCAGTAATTCTTCATTTTTTATTCCTTTTAAACTACATAACTCATCTAGACTGAATGAGCCAAAGGTGATAGAGACTTGGTTCGCGCTTGCTTTCTCATCTTCAAGCACGCTCTTCTTTTCACGGGCCAAGTCCATAACTTTGTTCTTGAAGACAAAGCACTTCTCCAGAGGGTGGCTTACAAGTCGGTGATATTTGCAGTAATTTGGGTCATTCGTTTTGCCAGCTTCATTTGGTCACTTCATCTCCGGAAGCTCAATGAGATTTAACTCGAGGAGTTCTTCGAAAATGGCTGGCATATCAAAATCCAGAAATGGGTACTCTTTATCCTGCATTTCTTTTAGAGTAAACTTTCCACTTGGCTTATGTTGAAAAGAAGTGGATTTCATAATCTGCTTCTTGCTCACCTTCGTCGTGAACTTCAAAGGTGACGTGTTGACATTCATAGCTTCTTTTCTTTTAGACTTGGGTACGAACTTGCCCCACTTCCTGACTTCTTGCTTGTCATTCCCTTTGCGAGGTTCATACATAGACAGCCTTTCATTTCCAACGGAGGCCATGCTCAATTCCATGTCATGGGCACGAGTTGTAAGTTCTTCGAATGTGCCAGGCTTGATACCTTGCAAGATGTAGCGCAATCTCCAATGCATGCCTTGGATGCAAATGCTGAAGCTTCACTAAGCGTGTCTTTGCAATTGAGGCTTACATTCCTCCAACGATTAATAAAGTCGATAACTGGTTCCCCCTTTCGTTGACGAGTATTTGTAAGTTCCATCATACTCACAGTACGTCTCGTACTATAAAAGCGATTGAGGAACTCTTGCTCTAGTTGATCCCAGCTATCGATAGATCCAGCCTCGAGGTCAGTGTACTAGTCAAAAGCATTTCCTTTTAGCGAGCGAACAAACTGTTTGATGAGATAATCTCCATAAGTCCTAACATTGTTGCACGTCTCCATGAAGTACGCAACATGTTGCTTTGGGTTACCTATACCATCAAACTGTTGAAAATTTAGAGGTTGATATCCAGCAAACATCTTCAACATATCAACCCTTGCAGTGTACGACTTTGCATATGTAAGGGAGGATTTGGCAGCAACTTCATACTTGTTCTTAATGGTTCCTTCAATGAACTCCTTTAGTTGATCGATTGGAATCATCCCTTCAGATGAAACAGGGATAGCCTTAGTGGATGCTGCTTATCATGGGGGAGAGTCACTCTCTAGAACTTCTGGGAGCTTGCCAGGTGCATGGGTGGATTCTTCTTCCATCAAGATTCCCACCCTGTCTGTTAGCTTGTCAATTCTAGCCTCTTGATTTTGCATGCATTTGGTCAAGCCAGCGATTGCTTCCGTCAAGTTTGCCAATTTCTCTTCCATAGATGAAGTGTTTGTCACTATGGCTTGCATGATTGTCATGGACGACGGAGAGTAGCATGGATTTTCACACAGATTGATCCTTGATTGGCTCACGCTATGTGGTGTAAGTGGGGAGGATCCATCACTTGAAGCATCATCATCTTCCTTCACAGCAGAGTGCTTGGATCCGGAGAGGTCAAGTAGAGCAAGAGTTTTCTTGATTTTTTCAACAACATCGCTTCCTCCTTCAGATGCGTTTGTGGAAGATCTTTCTCCTTTTGAGGACGAAGATCCGAAAATAGGGGTTGACGAGGATAACACTTGGAGTGCTTGTTGTCCTACAGAGCTTGCTTTGCTCCTCGTAACTAGTCCGAAGCTTCCGAAGGTAACATCGAGGATGTTTTCCACATCAGCATAGAACCTGGAGTTAGCAGCCTTGGTGGAAATGAACCGGAGTTGATTTTCTTTGAAGCCATTTCAATGTTCTTGGACTTTGGTGATTGAACAGTTGAGAAGAGAGGTAGAGATTGTCCCACTAGGTGTGCCAGAATTTGTAGACAATAAATTTGCATCGAGAAAATAAAATCAGGACTGAAAAATATCGCAACAATCGTAGTATTTTATTTCGAATATTTGAGTGTTACAATCTCTATGGATCCTCTGATTCTTCTTTCCAATTGTAAATAAATTCAAGGGCCTTTGAGCTTGATCTTATATATGTATTTGTTCCCTCAAACGATGATCTTGTTCTTGAGCTTGAGCTTGAGCTTGATTGCTTGAACTTGAACTTGATTTCTTCTTTGTTCTTGAACTTGAACTTGAAGCTTGAAACTTGTGGAAGAATTTGCAGTGTTTGATCCACGAGCTCTTTCTTGCTTCTTTTTATAACTTCTGGTGTCTTTTCTGAGTTATGAAGACCCCTATTTATAGTTGTGGAAGGGAAAAGTTGTGGTAAGAACAAGCTCTTTCCGACCAATCAAATTGAAGTGTGACATGTCCGTATTTGATTGGCCAGAATATGTCACTTGCACACGTGGCGCGATTTCATTGGCCTTTTAGTGTGACTTGGCATGCCTTGTCATTTTGACAAGTGGCATGATCCTATTGGATCTTTTGTTTGACTTGGCGTGCCACGTCATTTGACACGTGGCACTGGGCCTCTAGGAAGATGACATCTTGGGCCTGATGAGATGGGCTCATCATTTGTAGCTCATTTAAATGGACTAGCCCAATGGATTAAGACTTACTTATTTAATTCATATACATTGGACTTATAATTAATCCAATTATATTAGCCCAATAAATTTATTTGAACTAATGTATCTTGAATTTTAAAGTATAGTCCCGATTATTTTACGGATCTAATTTTAATAAAATTTATATGCCTACAAATATAAGCTGAGAAAACTTTTTCCAGTTAAAATTTCAATATATTATTTTTTTCCGGCATGGGAAGGTTTTCCGATGATGAATTTCCCCCCCCCCCCAAATCTGAGTGTATTTTGCGTTGCTTATGAATAGATCTTTTTGAGAGTTTAATTTGTGCATGAAAAGAAAAAATAAAAGTAAAACGGTTAGCCAAAGTTGCCGGTGAATAAATATGCGCCGGAATTAGAGAAGAAACAAAAAAAGAAGTAAACAAAAAAATACAAAGAAAAAGGAAAAGGAAAAAGAAAAAAAGTAATAAAAATGGTAAAAAGGAATAAAAAATAATTTGAAAATCGTTTTTTTTTTGCTTCTCACTCTCCTTTGGGAGAGTGAAATACACACACTCTGCCACATCAGCGTTAAGGGTGCAAATAATTCCATTTAAAATAAGTTTAGGAGGGTAATAGGATTCCCGCAAAAAAAAATGTGTAGTTGGGAATCCGGGTATATGTCAGGGGGGTACTTATGCATTTTCCCAAAATTCATCATCGGAAAACCTTCCCATGTCGGAAAAAAAATAATGTATTGAAATTTTAACCTGAAAAAGTTTTCTCAGCTTATACGTTTTTATTTCTTTTACTCTTCCTCCCACTCATAAATTACACTTTCAAGAAAAATTTATATATATATAAAACAAAACACACTTAGATCGGGATAAAAATCTGTCGCTGGAAAAAAAATTCGCTGAAAAAAATGGTGTTTGTGAAATTCCGACGATCACCATTTTATGCCGCTGGTGACCAAAACAAAAAGAAAGAGAATGAAATAACCAAAAAAATAAGAATAATAAGAAATAAGAAAAAAGGATAAGAAAAAGAAGAAAGAATAAAAAAAGTACTAAAAATATATGTGGGGGCGCGTGTAGCTCACCACTTGCCAAAAGTTTGGTTGTCAGCGTTAAGGGTGCAAATAATTCTATTTAAAATAAATTAGGGGGGTAATAGAATTTCCGCAAAAAAAAATGTGTAGTTGGGAATCCGGGTATAGGTCAGAGGGTACTTATGCATTTTCCCTAACTAGTTTTTGGGTACGCGCAATGCGCGTGTACTCCCTAATGAGTATTAGACGTTAAAAATAACATAAATATAATTAAAAAATTATTTTTAGTTAAAAAGAATTAATTGCAAATTCTAAAATAATGAATGTTAATCTTGCTTAGCAAATTTCATAAAAGAAGAAACCTTATAAGTTCTTGGATACCTTAGATGCTAAGGTTCTTTTATTTTAGATAACCTATAAATATAGTAGCAAAGAAGCCAATACAAAAGAACTGCGCAAAGCAGACATTTCAATTTAATTGCAAAAAAATATAAAAAGTGCAATTGACTATTACAAGAATGTCATAATCATAAGAATACAAGCTTTCGTGAAGCTAATTTTAAACAAAAATTTTAATAAATAAAAGAACAAAATGATTAAGGAATACACATCAATTTAAGATAAATTTATATTTTTGTATGTCAGAGATATTTATACCGGAAGAGAAACTAACCACTTGCACTCAACTGCTTCACTTGCTGCATCTTTAACTCTAGTAGGCAAAATTTTGACCTCTATCTCACACCTGCAACAAAAATCATAAAATGGGGTTTAAGATTTCAATATTTTAAATTAATCCAAATCAGAAAATTTAAAATTATGAGTGATGAACGTGCATATATAAAAAAAACAAAGTGGAGATAATGAAGTTTCTTTCGTAGAATAAAAAGTAAAGTTACATCAGTAGAATTCAAATACGAAAAATATAAATTTTTGAGTACAACTTACATAGAGAAGTTTTTGCCCATAAATAAGAGGTAAAGCTACGATATGAAAGGTTATGAAGATCAGTCAATTAAGAAGGTGTCTTTCTAAATTTTTAAACGGAAGAATAAATATGAGTGTTCTTGTAATTTAGTGTGATTTAAAGAGCATAATAAAAGTGGAATGTCATAAGTCAAAGCTAACTCTATGGCTAATATATGCTTAATATACCTTGCATATATTGAATGGATAATTAGATAATGAGTAATAATTTGCATTCAGTAGATGAATTTGGCTCGTATTAAATTAGTCAAATGAATTTAGCCTACTACTTCAGTTATTCAATGCAACTCCTTACATTCTCCAAAATTTTTGAAACTTTATTAGTATGTGTAATTCCATTTTTGTACAATCTTTTTTACTTTAGTAGTATTTGCTTGAAAGGTAAAGAATGACATTTAACTTTTATAGGACAATTTGGTAATTCAACTTTCACTTTGGGTTTTCCTACTTATAATATAGTATGATTAGTACTTGTTGACACCTTCAGAGAGAATCAATGCTGTTGTATTTGAGAAAGAAGTTACTAAAAAATATGTCGTATGAGATCTGTTGATGTGCAACTTTTGCTCTTCATCAAATTTACGTTAAGCTTCACACATAACATATGAGAATCTCAAAGGGATTTGGTCAGCCATGGCGTCGAAGAGAATTCAAAGAATATGTAGAAAGATATTCTTACATCTTCCGGTGCTGACCTAATTAACATTACAAAGTTTATTTCGACATATATAATTATATATATAACCTATAGCCGAAACAAACACCGTAGAGATTACTGAAGATATGCACATATACAAGATAACCTATAGCCGAAGCAAACGCCATAGAGATTACTGAAGTTATGCACATATACAAGTAATATCAATAAATGAAATGATCATCTCTATTCCTATTCTTAATGAGTACAAACGGTTGAATTTTTTTACATAGAAGTAGTGTTTGATTGAAGGGCAAAATTGTCACTTAGTCTTTGTTTATTCGGTCATGACTCCTTCCCTTATTTGTTCATTCGTTATTATTTATTTGAGTCGGTATCCTATCATGCTTTTTGCCTAGTTCTTCTCAAATAGAAAACACAAATCCCTCCCCTTCCTCCTCATAACCTACCATAAATTAAAATGTCAAAATGTATGTTCTTTTCACTACCATTCAGTCGCATTTCTCCCTCCAATAAATTCAAAGAGCAAATTAAGAAAAATGAAAGATCTTACATATACTTTCAAAGAGAATCATCAATTACTTCCATTAAAAAACCGTCTTAAGTGCTACATGTACAAAACGAACAAAAAATTAATACATTGCAAGAACCAATGTTCCCACGTAATTCTATATTTATTGTATTTTCATGTTCATATGCATTGCATGTGAACAGATGTTTAGTAGATTAATAAATTTATTAAAATATAAATTTACATTTTTGTACAAAAGTGTTATAGAAATAATGTTTGTGTGAAGGGTATAATAATCATTCAATTTTTGACGGGTATTTTAGTAATTCAAGTTTCTACTTTGGGGCTTCCTATTTATAATATAGTATGATGTTGATGATGCGTATACATATCCAAAAAATATATGTTTATATTAAAATCATACTAGTATTAGTACCCGCGCGATGCGCGGATAATTAAAAAGAATGATGTACACCGTAAAATTTAATATGTTAGTCTTAATACCATCTTTACAACCAAACATTAAAAACATATTAGGACTTCGGTAAAACTTTCATTCCATCTCCTAATAATTGTTCCATAAAAAATAATGATACCATACAATTTGCTTGATATGAATATTCCACGAAAAATAATGATGCTATATAATTTGCTTGATATGAAGCATGTGCCTAATGAAACATTATTGTAGCAAATGCTCATGGACATATTGCAGTGCATTTTCCAGAATTTGTCCTCTATATTGAGGTTTATTACTACAAAAAGGTATGGGTAAAAATTCAAGAATTTCTAGTCCTTGGGCGATAATTTTTGACAGAAATGAGAGACAACATATATTGTATTACTGATGAGATAATGAAGAAGACATGCCAGAATGATCCTTTAGGAGGACACTTAGTTGGCATCTAAAATTATTGCACACTTTCAGATGTTTTGATTAAGTGTAGAATAAAATATATTCAAATACACCAATAGCTTGGATTTTAGGAAGCCGATAAATCTCATCATGCCAACATCAGAATCTAGATGAGCTTCATGCACTTGGACTGCAGATAACATAGTCACAGGCCACTGTTCCATGTCACTACATGTGATATCTTTTTAGACTTTCTCAATGCATCTAGCTTATATTATGCTCTCTGCAATAAATTATCCAACTTTGCATTAAAGTAAAAAGTTGCATACTACCTCAATATGGAATTCTCCAATTTCTGGTTCTTTGGCCGTTGTTGCTGTCCACCCAACAGCAGATGAGGATTTCTAGTATAATCCATTAGTATTCTCCATTTCTCACTAATCTGAAAGCTAACACGACAGTATCACTCAAATATGATAAAAACTTGTAGCAGATTAATCACAACAACACGATAATAAAATACACAAATGCAGTAACCAATAATGACACATAGTAAATCATATATAAAGAAAACAGAGAAATACTTAATTGGCTTCAAGATTCTAGGAGTGAGGCGTTGGAAAAAAAAGCTAAAATGTCACCTCTGATGAACTACCACATAACATAGTTATACCAAATTAAAAATAATAACTAAAGAAAATGATACATAAGACCAAAGGATCATAAGACAATAACAATACTCAATAATTAAATGATAAATCATTTAATAACAGCTCTTCCAATAGTTGCATGAATTCTGTCACGACCCAATCCCCAAACCCGGTTGTGATGGCGCCTCTCGTGAAGACAAGGCCAGCCAGACCAAAACGGCACACCTCTTTTAAACAGTTAATCATCATAAACAGTAATAACATATAATATAATACTCATAAATTGCAAAATTTTAACGTTAACAACAGCAGGAACCATCCCGACACAGCCCAAACCGGGGTGTCACAAGTCATGAACTACTATAGAATTTGCTATAAGTCTACAAGTACGGAATCCGATACAACCGTCTGAAGAAAACATAAATGATAGAGGATAAGAGAGACAAGGGGATGCGGACGTCAACAGCTACCTCGTAACTCCAAATCACTGCCTAGCCTGGAAGGAATCAGCGCTTAGGTGCGGACTCTGATATACCTGAATCTGCACACATGATGCAGGGAGTAATGTGAGTACTCCGACTCAGTGAGTAATAATTACATATAATGGCTAAAAGTATGAAAACACGTAAAGGCACAAAGCAATTCCATATCAAGCAGTAAAATAACTTAAAGCAGTAAATCAGTGAAGAAATCAAATGATATTACTTTTTAAAACAAGTAAAACAGGTAATTTAACAGGTAATTAACAAGTAGAAATCCGCCCCTCGGGCACAGTATCAATCGCTCAACATAGTATCAGCCACTCGGGTTCACTCTCTGTACAGTATCAGCCCCTCGGGTTACCTCACAATCACCTTGCATAATGGTCAGCCATTATTACCTGACCAAATTTCATCAAACAGTGTCATTGTTACCACTATTTCAAATCACATGGGTACTCGCGCTCACTGTGGGTGTGCAGACTCCGGAGGGGCCCCTTACGGCCCAAGCGCTATATCAAGCCACCTCGTGGCATCATCACTCAACATATCCTCACATCACTCAAGCCACCGCATGGCATAAATAGTATATTAGGCCCTCGGCCTCATATCACTCAGCATATCCTCACATATGGCCCTCGGCCTCACTCAGTCCAGAAATCATCATAAGCCCCTTGGGCATTAGTAAAACAGTAGTTCTCAGCCCAAAACATAATGTAGAAATATCATTTAAGTTTCAAATCTGAGTAAAAGTGGCTGAATTTGTAAAACAGTAGATATCAACAGGACTGAGTTCAAATAATAAGTCAAGCAGTGAGGAAATAGTGATAAAAATTCCCGAAGGGTTCAAATAGTTGGCACGAAGCCCAAATATGGCAATCAGCCGAAATCATGATGATAACAAATGAATTTAAGTCAAATATTCAGTAAAGTTATCAATCGGGATGGACCAAGTCACAATCCCCAGTAGTGAAAGACCCCACGCTCATCATCCAGCGCGTATCTTGCCTCAATATAGCACTACGATGTGCAATCTGGGGTTTCAAACCCTCAGGACATCATTTACAACCATTACTCACCTCGAACTGGCTAATTCTCTATCTCGCGACGCCTTTGCCCCTCGAATTGGCCTCCACACACGTCGAATTTATCCAAAATCAGAACGAATATGTCACAATATGCTAAGGGAACAAAGCCCAAGCGAAAACATTCGAAAAATATCAAAAATCTCGAAATTAACAAAACCCGAGCCCCGGGTCCACGTCTCGGAATCGGGTAAAATTTACATTTTCAGAATCCTTATACCCTCACGAGTTTAACCATACCAAAATTATCCAATTTTGATACCATTTGGTCCTTCAAATCATCATTTTATATTTTTGAAAGGTTTCACAATTTTCTTCCCAAATTCCATCTCAAATCACGAATTAAATGATGAATTCAGTGATAGATTCATGTATTCTAGCCAAATCTGAGTTAAAATCACTTACCCCGATGAATTTCTTGAAAACCCTTCGAAAAATCGCCAAAAGTCGAGCTCTCTAGGTCAAAATATTAAATAAAACCCAAAACCTCGTATTTATAGGTACCCCTCAGGTATCAGCTAGTGCAGGCCGCACCAAAACGCACGCGGTCCGCGCAAAGGCAACGTGCGGCCGCACAGGCCTCCCTCTGCAGTGACAGGCTTTAGTATTTTGGCCATAACGTTTTCTACAGATGTCAACATTACGATATCTTTACCTTTCTGGAAACTACACACGAAGGACTACAACCTTTGTTTTTGAATCACCTCAAAATTCCTTGTAGATCAAAGGATATGAGCTTCCGAAGTAGGACCAGCGGATCGTTCCTCACCGCGGCCGCACACCATTTTGTGCGGACCGCATGGGTGAGTTCTGGGGCCTGCAACCCCTGTAGACCTGCTACAGCTATGATTTTTGCACTAAAACATCCCGGAACCTACCCGGAACTCCCGGAACTTCAAACCAAATGTACCAACACATCTCATGACATCGTTCAAACTTGCTCAAAACTTCGGAACGCTCACAACAATATCAAATCACCAATTTAACATAGGATTCAGGCTTAAGAACTCCAAGAACTCTTAAATTATGCTTTCGATCAAAATGTCTATCAAATCTCGTCCGAATGACCACACACATCCCAAATGACACAATGAAGCTACTGCAACTCTCGGAATTCCATTCCGACCCCTATATCAAAATCTCGCCTATCAACCGGAATTTGCCAAAATATCAATTTCGTCAATTCAAGCCTAAATCTTCTCTACAACTCCAAAACCCATTCTGATCGCGCTCCTAAGTCACAAATCACCTCCCGAAGCTAACCGAACCATCAGAACTCACTTCCGAGCCTTCTAACACATAAGTCAATATCCAGTTGACTTTTCCAACTTAAGCTTTCTTAAAAGAGACTAAGTGTCTCATTTCTTACCAATTCCTCTCCGAACTCGAACTAATAAACTTGATCACATAAAATACGGATAACGAAGCGTAAAGAAACTGAAATGGGGGAAATGGAGCGGTAACTCATGAGACGACTAGCCGGGTTGTCACATCCTCCCCAACTTAAACAAACGTTCGTCCTCGAACGAGTCAAGAAACATACCTGAAGCCTCAAACAGATGAGGATATCTACTCCGTATCTCCAGCTCGGTCTCCCAAGTAGCCTCCTCCACGGGCCGACCTCTCCACTGCACCTTCACTGAAGCTATATCCTTTGACCTCAACTTCCGAACCTGGTGACCCAAAATAGCTACTGGCTCCACATCAAAGGTCAAATCATCATCCAACCGAACCGTGATGTAGTCCAAAACATGGGACGGATCCCCACTATACTTCGGGAGCATAGAAACATGAAATACCGGATGCACACTCGACAGTCTGGGTGGTAAAGCAAGCTCATAACCCATCTCCCCAATCCTCCGAATCACCTCAAAAGGCCCAATGAACCGAGGACTCAACTTGCCATTCTTCCCAAATATCATAACACCCTTCATGGGCGAAACCTTCAGCAGGACTTTCTCACCGACCATGTAGGACACATCTCGAACATTCCAGTCCGCATAACTCTTCTGACGTGACTGCATTGTACGAAGCCTCTCTTGAATCACCTTCACCTTCTCTAAGGCATCCTGAACCAAATCTATCCCCAATAGTCTAGCCTCGCCGGGCTCGAACCAACCAACCGGAGATCTACACCGCCTCCCGTACAAAGCCTCATATGGAGCCATCTGAATACTCGACTGGTAGCTGTTGTTGTAAGCAAACTCTGCAAGTGGTAGAAACTTATCCCATGAACCTCCAAAGTCAATAACACAAGCACGCAACATGTCCTCCAATATTTGAATAGTACGCTCGGACTGTCCGTCCGTCTGAGGATGAAACAATGTGCTCAACTCTACCTGAGTACCCAACTCTCTCTGCACGGCTCTCCAAAACTATGAAGTAAACTGAGTACCTCTATCTGAGATGATGGAAACAGGAACACCATGCAACCGAACAATCTCCCTGATATAAATCCCTGCCAACCGCTCTGAAGAATAGGTAGTACACATAGGAATGAAGTACGCAGACTTGGTCAGCCGATCCACAATCACCCAAACAGCATCGAACTTCTTCAAAGTCCGAGGAAGTCCAACCACAAAGTCCATAGTGATTCTCTCCCACTTCCACTTGGGAATAACCATCTGCTAAAACAAGCCACCCGGTCTCTGATGCTCATACTTCACCTGCTGACAGTTGAGACACCGAGCTACAAATCCCACAATATCTTTCGTCATTCTTCTCCACCAATAGTGCTGCCTCAAATCCTGATAAATCTTCGCGGCACTCGGATAAATGGAATACCGCGAGCTATGGGCCTCCTCCAGAATCAGCTCTCTAAGCCCATCCACATTGGGCACACAAATCCGGCCCTGCATCCTCAACACACCATCATCCCCAATGGTCACATCTCTGGCATCATCATACTGAACTTTGTCCTTAAGGACAAGCAAATGCGGATCATAATACCGGCGCTCTTTGATGCGATCATATAAGGAAGACCGAGAACCCACACAAGCCAACACCCGACTGGGCTCCGAAATATCCAACCTCACGAACCGATTGGCCAAGGCCTGAACATCAACTGCAAGAGGTCTCTCCCCAACTGGAATATATGCCAAACTTCCCATACTCACTGCCTTTAGGCTCAAAGTATCGGCCACCACATTGGCCTTTCCCGGATGGTACAATATAGTGATATCATAATCCTTAAGCAACTCCAACCATCTCCGCTGCCTCAAATTAAGATCCTTTTGCTTGAACAAATGCTGAAGACTGCGATGATCAGTGACCACCTCACAAGATACGCCATACAAGTAATGCCTCCAAATCTTCAATGCGTGAACTATGGCAACTAACTCCAAATCATGAACGGGGTAGTTCTTCTCATGGGGCTTCAACTGCCGAGAAGCATAAGCAATAACTCTACCCTCCTACATCAACACACAACCAATCCCAACTCTTGAAGCATCACAATACACAGTATATGAACCTGAAGCTGATGGCAAAACTAACACTGGAGCTGTGGTCAAGGCTGTCTTGAGCTTCTGAAAGCTCTCCTCACACTCGTCCGACCATACGAATGGAGCACCCTTCTGAGTCAACTTGGTCAAAGAAGATGCAATGGATGAAAATCCTTGAACAAATCGGCGATAATAGCCTGCTAACCCAAGAATGCTACGAATCTCTGTGGATGAGGACGGTCTGGGCCAACTCTGAACCGCCTCTATCTTCTTCGGATCAACCTGTATACCCTCGCTAGACACCACGTGCCCCAAGAAAGCCACTGAACTGAGCCAAAACTCACACTTGGAGAATTTTTCATAAAGCTTCTCCTCCCTCAGTCTCTGCAACATAACTCTCAAATGCTCTGCGTGCTCCTCCTGACTATGCGAGTACACCAGAATATCATCAATGAATACAATAACGAACGAATCCAGATAAGGCAAAATACACTGTTCATCAAATGCATGAATGCTGCTGGGGTATTGGTTAGCCCGAAGGACATAACAAGAAACTCATAATGACCATATCTGGTCTTGAAAGCAGTCTTAAGAATATCTGAATCCCTGATCTTCAATTGGTGATAACCCGAACGGAGATCAATCTTGGAGAACACCCTCGCTCCCTGAAGCTGATCAAATAAATCATCAATGCAAGGCAAAGGATACTTGTTCTTGATTTTTACTTTGTTCAATTGCCTATAATCAATGCACATTCTCATCGTGTCATCCTTCTTCTTCACAAACAAAACCGGTGCACCCCAAGGGGACACACTAGGCCAAATGAACCCCTTATTTAGAAGTTCCTGAAGCTGTTCTTTCAATTCTTTCAACTCTGCTGGTGCCATACGATATGGCGGAATAGAAATGGGCTGAGTGCCCAGCACAAGGTCAATACCAAAATCAATATCCCTGTCTGCTGACATGCCCGGCAGGTCTGTAGGAAAAACATCGGGAAAATCCCTCACAACTGGGACAGAATCAATACTATGAGTCTCAACTCCAACATCCCTCACAAATGCTAGATATGAAAGGCAACCCTTCCCAACCATACGCTGGGCCTGCAAGAAAGAGATCACTCTACTAGGGATTTAATCAGTTACATCACACCACTCGATCTGCGGTACACCCGGCATAGCCAAAGTGACTGTCTTAGCATGACAGTCTAGAATAGCACGACACGGAGATAGCCAATCCATGCCCAAAATGACACCAAAATCCACCATGCTCAATAGCAATAGATCCACTCGGGTCTCCAGACCCCCAATAGTCACCACACATGACCGGTACACACGGTCTAACAACAACAGTATCGCCCACTGGGTATATACATGAACAGGTAAAGCAAGAAACTCACGGGGCGTACCCAAATAACGAGCAAAGTATGATGACACATAAGAAAAGGTGGAACCGGGATCAAATAATACAGAGGCATCTCTGTGGCAGACTGAAACAATACCTGTAATGACAACATCTGAAGCAATAGCATCTGGCCTGCCAGGAAGTGAATAGAAACGGGCCTGACCGCCCTCTGATCGACCTCCCCTCTGGGGCGACCCCTAGCTGCATGACCTCCACCCCTAGCTGGCTGGGCGGGTGGTGAGGTAACTGGAGTAGTAGTCGAGGGCTGACCCCTCTGCTGAGATGAACTAGCCATATGACAAGGACACTGCCTCCACACATGTCCAAACTCTCCACACTCATAACAACTCCCAGGTGCTGGAGAAGGGGACTGAAGGGAACCCCTCACACCGAAGTGACCAGTTGATGCACTTGGCATAGAAGAACCCTGAGCTGACGGTACACGAGATGAACTCTGGACTGGAAGGGCACTAAGTGATGACTGGCCCCGCTGAGATCCATGATGACCATGACCCGAAGATGCCTCGTGATACTCTGGGCGGGCTGATTGAGCATGCCTGAAAGAACGGCCTCTACCATGCTGAAACTGGCCCCTCGAAGAAGCACCACTATAACTTCCAGATCCTTAAGGCTTCTTGGCCTCCCTCTCCTCTCGATCCTGACGGTGAACCGTCTCAATCTCGCGAGTGATATCGACCACCTCCTCGAACGTAGCACCCAGCACCCTCTCTCGGGTCATAAGAATATGGAGGTGATAGTTAAGGCCATCAACAAATCTCCTGATCCTCTCACGATCTGTCGGAACCATCCAAATGGCATGACGAGCCAACTCATAAAACCTCGGCTCATACTGCGACACAGTCATATCCCCCTGTCACAACCACTCAAACTGTCTACGTAGCTCCTCTCTGCGGGACTACGGCACATACTTCTCCAAAAGAGAGTGGAGAATTGCTGCCAAGTAAGGGGCGCTGCTCCAACCGGCCTACGCCTCTCATACTCCTTCCACCATGTGAAGGCAGCCCCAGTAAACTGAAAGGTGGTAAATGTCACACCACTAGTCTGAAGAATCCCTGTTGTACGGAGCATCCGCTGACACTTATCAAGAAAACCCTGGGCATCCTTGCCCTCAGCACCACTGAATGACGGAGGCTGGAGTCTACCAAACCTCTCAAGACGACGTTACTCATCATCCGACATAACTGACACAACAAACTCCTGAGCTGGTGCAACCGGCTGAGCTGGAGGTGCCCCTGGTGTCTGTAGTCCCTGCACTACCTGCTCAGGGTGTGCGAGCAGCGGGGGTCTGATTGCCTCCCCCGGCCTGTGAAGTAGCTGCTGCTGTAGTGGCTGAAACTGCCTGAGCCAGGCCAGTGCAAACTGACAAGATCTGTGCCAAGGCCTCCTGAAGACCCGGAACCACGATAGGCACAACTGGTGCCTGAACTGGTGCTGCTGGAGCATCCATAGCGGGAGCCTGATCCGGAGCCGGGGCAGCCGGTGCATCAACAGGTGCTGCCCTCGCTGCTCTGCCTCTGTCGTGTCCACGACCGTGTCCACGACCCCTGGTGGCCTCAGTGGGTGGCACTGGTGGTTGTCCACCTCGTCCGGTAGCTCGCGTCTTCACCATCTGTGAGAGAATGGAATATCAGAAGTTTAGTACTCGGACCAACAAGTTCGCACGACAAGAGTTTCAAGAATATGAAATTTTTCCTAAAGGTTCTGCAGCCTCTCGAGGATAAATACAGACGTCACTGTACCGATCCGCGAGACTCTACTAAACCTTATCATGACTCGTGAGACCTAAGTAACCTAGGCTCTGATACTAACTTGTCACGACCCAATCCCCAAACCCGGTTGTGATGGCGCCTCTCGTGAAGACAAGGCCAGCCAGACCAAAATGGCACACCTCTTTTAAATAGTTAATCATCATAAACAGTAATAACATATAATATAATACTCATAAATTGCGGAATTTTAACGTTAACAATAGCAGGAACCATCCCGACACAGCCCAAATCGGGGTGTCACAAGTCATGAGCTACTATAGAATCTACTATAAGTCTACAAGTATGGAATCTGATACAACAGTCTGAAGAAAACATAAATGATAGAGGATAAGAGAGACAAGGGGCTGCGGATGTCAACAACTACCTCATAACTCCAAATCACTGCCTAGCCTGGAAGGAATCAACGCTCAGGTGCGGACTCTGCTATACCTGAATCTGTACACATGATGCAGGGAGTAATGTGAGTACTCCGACTCAGTGAGTAATAATTACAAATAATGGCTGAAATTATGAAAACACGTAAAGGCACAAAGCAATTCCATATCAAGCAGTAAAATCACTTAAAGCAGTAAATCAGTGAAGAAATCAAATGATATTCCTTTTTAAAACAAGTAAAACAGGTAATTTAACAGGTAATTAACAAGTAGAAATCCGCCCCTCGGGCACAGTATCAATCGCTCAACATAGTATCAGCCCCTCGGGTTCACTCTCTGTACAGTATCAGCCCCTCGGGCTACCTCACAATCACTCTGCATAATGGTCAGCCATTATTACCTGACCAAATTGCATCAAACAGTGTCATTGTTACCACTATTTCAAATCACATGGGTACCCGCACTCACTGTGGGTGTGCAGACTCCGGAGGGGCCCCTTACGGCCCAAGCGCTATATCAAGCCACCTCGTGGCATCATCACTCAACATATCCTCACATCACTCAAGCCACCGCATGTCATAAATAGTATATCAGGCCCTCGGCCTCATATCACTCAGCATATCCTCACATATGGCCCTCGGCCTCACTTAGTCCAGAAATCATCATAAGCCCCTTGGGCATTAGTAAAACAGTAGTCCTCAGCCCAAAACATGATGTAGAAATATCATTTAAGTTTCAAATCTGAGTAAAGTGGCTGAATTTGTAAAACAGTAGATATCAACAGGACTGAGTTCAAATAATAAGTCAAGCAGTGAGGAAATAGTGATAAAAATTCCCGAAGGGTTCAAATAGTTGGCACGAAGCCCAAATATGGCAATCAGCCGAAATCATGATGATAACAAATGAATTTAAGTCAAATATTCAGTAAAGTCATCAATCGGGATGGACCAAGTCACAATCCCCAGTAGTGAAAGACCCCACGCTCATCATCCAGCGCGTATCTTGCCTCAATATAGCACAACGATGTGCAATCCGGGGTTTCAAACCCTCAGGACATCATTTACAACCATTACTCACCTCGAACTAGCTAATTCTCTATCTCGCGACGCCTTTGCCCCTCGAATTGGCCTCCACACGCGTCGAATGTATCCAAAATCAGAACGAATACGTCACAATATGCTAAGGGAACAAAGCCCAAGCGAAAACATTCGAAAAATATCAAAAATCTCGAAATTAGCAAAACCCGAGCCCCGGTCCCACGTCTCGAAATCGGATAAAAATTACATTTTCAGAATCCTTATACCCTCACGAGTCTAACCATACCAAAATTATCCAATTCTGATACCATTTAGTCCTTTAAATCATTATTTTATATTTTTGAAAGGTTTCACAATTTTCTTCCCAAATTCCATCTCAAATCACGAATTAAATGATGAATTCAGTGATAGATTCATGTATTCTATCAAATCTGAGTTAAAATCACTTACCCCAATGAATTTCTTAAAAAACCTTCGAAAAATCGCCAAAATCCGAGCTCTCTAGGTCAAAATATTAAATAAAACCCAAAACCTCGTATTTATAGGTACCCCTCAGGTATTAGCTAGTGGGGGCCGCACCAAAACGCACGCGGTCCGCGCAAGCCAGTGCGGTCCGCGCAAAGGCAACGTGCGGCCGCACAGGCCTCCCTCTGCAGTGACAAGCTTTAGTATTTTGCCCATAATGTTTGCTACAGATGTCAACATTGCGATATCTTTATCTTTCCGGAAACTAGACACGAAGGGCTACAACTTTTGTTTTTGAATCACCTCAAAATTCCTTGTAGATCAAAGGATATGAGCTTCCGAAGTAGGACCAGCGGATCGTTCCTCACCGCGGCCGCACACCATTTTGTGCGGACCGCATAGGTGAGTTCTGGGGCCTGCAACCCCTGTAGACCTGCTACAGCTATGATTTTTGCACTAAAACATCCTGGAACCTACCCGGAACTCCCGGAACTCCAAACCAAATGTACCAACACATCTCATGACATCATTCAAACTTGCTCAAAACTTCGGAACGCTCACAACAATATCAAATCACCAATTTAACATAGGATTCAGGCCTAAGAACTCCAAGAACTCTTAAATTATGCTTTCGATCAAAAGGTCTATTAAATCTCGTCCGAATGACCTAAACCTTTGCACACACATCCCAAATGACACAATGAAGCTACTGCAACTCTCGAAATTCCATTCTGACCCCTATATCAAAATCTCGCCTATCAACCGGAACTTGCCAAAATATCAATTTCGCCAATTCAAGCCTAAATCTTCTCTACAACTCCAAAACCCATTCCGATCGCGCTCCTAAGTCACAAATCACCTCCCGAAGCTAACCGAACCATCAAAACTGACTTCCGAGCCTTCTAACATATAAGTCAACATCCGGTTGACATTTCCAACTTAAACCTTCTTAAAAGAGACTAAGTGTCTCATTTCTTACCAAATCCTCTCCGAACTCGAACTAATAAACTCGATCACATAAAATATGGATAACGAAGCGTAAAGAAGCTGAAATTGGGGAAATGGAGCGGTAACTCATGAGACGACTGGCCGGGTTGTCACATCCTCCCCAACTTAAACAAACGTTCGTCCTCAAACGAGTCAAGAAACATACCTGAAGCCTCAAACAGATGAGGATATCTGCTCTGTATCTACCGCTCGGTCTCCCAGGTAGCCTCCTCCACGGGCCGACCTCTCCATTACACCTTCATTGAAGCTATATCCTTTGAAACATATATGGAGTTATTATGGAATTATGAGTATGAATCAAGTATTACAACTTATGGTATGGTTATTGGAAGATATAAATTTCCAATTTAAATACATGACCATGTAGGGATTTAAAGGTGATTATTTGATAGGATTTGTTGGTTGGGTGTGAATGGATGGTCATACATATGTTGTTGGAAGTTATAAATTGGTTGGGAATGATGGTGGAATGAATTGTTGGTTAATGGTGATGATTGGATGAACCAATACTATAGTTATGAGATGTAAATATCTATGCCTACAAGGTGTTTGATAATATGCCTAAATGGCATAAGTTATGGAATTCGTTACTAATATTGGTCTCATTTAATATTGTATTGTAGATTGAAGTTGCTTAAGTGTATTGGATCATGGTAGTATTATTAAGGGGCGAATTTGAGGTATGCATGGCTAACTTTAACTCTTGAAGAATCCCCTTGTTATGACGAACATACGGTATGTGTACCTTGTATGAAAATGTGTAAATTCATATGGGATTAATTCCTACGACTTGCATTGAGTATATTGAATTATTATGACTAGATTGGAAGCTTCGGACGAATTCGAGAGGGCAAACGTGTTGTAGAGTAGCTTTCCGGGCTAGTTCGAGGTGAGTAATTGATGTAAATGATGTCCTGAGGGTTTGAAACCCCGGAATTTCACATCGTAACACTATATTGAGGTGACTTGCACGCCGGATAACGGGCGTGGAGTAGATCACCATTGGGGATTGTGACTAGGTCCGTCCCGAGAGATATTTTTACCGTGTTTTCTACATGAACTAAATTGAGAATCATCCTTACTTGGATTTAATTGTTACATTTGGACTTCTTGCCAATTATTTGAATCCTTCAGGGATTGGCATCACTGTTTTCGCATACATGCATATCATTTGATCTCAGTCCAAGGTTTTAAATACTATTTTGCAAACTCAGCCATCTTTCTAAGATTTGAAAACTTAAATGATATTTCTAAATGATATTTCGGGCTGAGAACTACTGTGTTACAAATGCCCAAGGGGCTTATGATGATTTCTGGACTGAGTATGGATCGGGCTGCGCGCCGCAGCAGTGTTACATTGATATTGAGGCTGAGGGCCTGGTTGATTACATTGATATGGAGACCGAAAGCCTAGGTGATTATACTGATATTGATATGAGGCCGAGGGCCTAGATTTGATGCCACAAGATGGCTTGATATTGCGCTTGGGCTGTAGGAACCCCTTCGGAGTCTGTACACACCCCCAGTGAGTGTCGTCGACGATAAATAAAATGGATGGCTCGGGCTGCACGCCGCAGTGGGTACTAGAGAGTACTACCATATGCATTGAATTGCACTCATGCATAGAGTGTACCATCATGTGCATTGCATTGCACTCATGCATTTATTCCTTATTTGCATTATCTGCCATAAGAATTATGTGCTCTTATTTTATTGACTGGTTGCTTCATACTGTTCTGAGCCTGAGGGGCTGATACTGTTCTGAGATATTGAGCCCGAGGGGCAGATTTCTACTTATTATTTTGATATTGAGCCCGAGGAACAGATTTCTACTTATTATTTTGATACTGAGCCTGAGGGGCAGATTTCTAATTATTATTTTGATACTGAGCCCGAGGGGCAGATTTCTACTTGTTATTTTAATACTGAGCCCAAGGACCGGATTTCTACTTGTTGTTTTGATATTGAGCCCGAGGGGCAGATTTCTACTTGTTATTTTACTGCTAAATTACCTGTTTTACTGGTTTAAAAAGAAATTTCACATGATATTTCACTGAATTGTTATTTTAAATGATTTCACTGCTTCTGTATAGAATGTTGTGTGCCTTAACGTGTTTTCTTACCTTCAGTCATTATTTATATTTATTACTCACTGTGTTGGAGTACTCACTTTACTCCATGCACCTCGCGTGTAGTTGCAGGTATTTATTCACCCGGTAGCGGGTATTAGCTATGTGAAGGCAGCGTTGTAGAGGTTTTTGTGAGGTGACTGCCAACGTTCGCAGCACCACTGTCTCTCTATGTTATTCATTATTCTTGTTCAGTGTATTTCTAGACCGTAATGTGGAAATTTCATTCTTATAGATACTCGTGACTTGTGACACCCCGGTTAGGGCTGAGTTGGGTTGGATTTCCGTATTTTATCTATACTTTCCACTATTGGATATTACTAAACCATGTTTATACTATAATTGTGTTAATTAATTGTCTTAAAATGATGAATTGGGTTGAATGGCTGGCCTTGTCTTCATGAGAGGCGCCATCCCGACCAGGTTTGGGAATTGGGTCGTGACAAGTTGGTATCAGAGCCTAGGTTATATAGGTCTCACGAGTCATGAGCAGGTTTAGTAAAGTCTTGCGGATCAGTACGGAGACGTCTGTACTTATCTTCGAGAGGCTGCAGAACCTTTAGAAAAATTTTCACACTCTTGAATTCTTATCGTGCGTCATTGATTCAACTTGAAATGTAACTCTTGAAATTCCTTCCACGTGTTCGTATGCGCACATGAGCGCTCGGTATCAGCTGTGCATTGCTGACTTGTGATTTTACGAACGAAATTCGAGATGTGTATTCGGTGTTTCGGTAATGGGCCAGTCTAGAAGACTTGAGGCTGGGTTTCGACTGCAGCTTAGGCTCGGTAGCTTCAGAGGTGTGAATTTGTACATTTGGACTTATGTGTCCGGTAGTGTCCTTATGAGTTAAAATTTGTGGCTCGACAAGCGGTGGGATGAATAAATGATGATTATGATGTGACTCAGGAATGCGTTTGGAAGGTTTGAACGTGAAGAGAAGAGTTTCTCGAAAGGTTAAAAAAAGATAATAATAATAATAATAATAATTCATATCTTGTTGATGAGTCAAACTCAGAAAAATTAAGTGATGGCGTAGTAGTTGTGGCTGTGAAAGGTTATAGAGAGACATCAATTTGAAGATAAGCATGTGAGTTATCACCTGCAGGGTAAACTATGTATGTGCGATCATTATAATATTGTGTGGAGGATTTTATTTACTACCAGTACGGTAGATGCATTGAGATTTGAATATGAATTAGTCAAGAGAGTTCACCTGACCGTCACGAGAATACAGGCGAGCTTAGTAGACAAATTGAGATACCATATAAACTGTGTTGCATAAATTGGGAAGAAGTTGACTGAATCTCACTATAGTATTATGGCAGTAATATAGTATGTGCATTGTAAGTTATCAAATGTTTTGATTTAAGGCTTAGAGCCAAGTGGGGGAGTCTGCTATCGATGAATTATTTACATGGTTATGCGTTATGTTGGTTTCGATTTGAGGCATACTTGTGAATTGATTGTGATTCGAGGAGATTGGGGTCAAAGATGACTCGAGCAAGAAAATTCTGGATACGAGGTATGTTATACTTTATGAAGATATGAAAATCATGGAATGATTAAGTTGTTATTTTGAAGAATGTAATGCCCATGAAGTATGAACTTGATTGATAATGTTAAGACATGGTTACTTCTTTAGGTGTTTTGTGTTAATGTGGCAAGTGTATTTTGGCCATTTGGGCGGTACAATTTAAATTGAGCAGAGTAGACGACTCTTGAGAGAGTTCTAATGGATTCAAAAATGTATATGTGGCAATTGAAAATTGTTCGGATTTGTATACCGCTATAATCAATTATTTAAATTGAGATGATATCGAAACTTGCGGTACTTCTATATGACTACGAATTCTGTATTCCAGTACAAGGGAGGTAAAAGAGTGATTTTTTTTATTCATAAGGTACTTTTAGAGTAGGCGTTTTGGGTTGTGATACTTAAGGGGTGCTTAAGAAGAATATCATGGCTTATGGGCCTTATGGCCATGTGATTTTATGCTGGGATATCTGGTAGTGAGCTTTGGGTAACATTACTGGTGTATGTCAAGTAAGAGTGTCAACCTGAGGGTAAATCGGAGAGAAAACAAAGTGATATAGCTTGGTAGTAAGCAGGATCCAAACGATAATGGATATGATCAGTTCTTGGTTTACTTATTATGAGATGATTCTCTACATAGGTTTTGGGTGACAACATTCATGGGTTTGGCAGCCTACGTGGCTTGGTCGAGTTAGAGGAATCCATATTTGATATTTTGATTATGTGCAAATAAATTTCAAGGTGTTCTTAATGGTTTCTACCATGGTTTAAGCCGGACATTTTCTACCGGTGTGAGGCACATGTTGTGTATTATGACTTGCCTTGGGGTGGGAGTCATTGGAAGGTTTCTAACTAACCGGTAGGTAATTTGCTGGTAACTCGGAATTGATAATGAGATTCTTGTGCTTGTCATATGATGGCGTGGTAGACATGGTGTATTGTGTGAGATTAAGAGTTTCATGAAAAGGGTGGTAGTTCACTCTTGAATGGAGTATCACAAATTTTGGATATCATGGCCCATTTCAGATATTTAGGTGAATGTTATCAACTGCTCGGTAATCCCTGAGAATGATGTGCATCTCAGAAAGTGTATTGTGTT
Source organism: Nicotiana tabacum (assembly GCF_000715075.1). Taxonomy (NCBI): domain Eukaryota; kingdom Viridiplantae; phylum Streptophyta; class Magnoliopsida; order Solanales; family Solanaceae; genus Nicotiana; species Nicotiana tabacum. The sequence continues at coordinate 2,157,637 of NC_134085.1, forward strand.
TTTACTTACGGTTGCTCATTAGTATTGTGGTACTCACCTAGTTGATAGACTGTTGATATTCGAATTATTATTATGGGGTACAGAAGAATTATGGAAGTATTCCTAGTTGGATGATCGTGCATGAGGAATGTTTTAGTCATTTTTAGTGTTGGAATTGTGATCAAATACAGTGATTTATGTGATCTATGAATTTGGAGACTGGGAGTTCCCAGAAGTATAATAACCGGGATTCGCGGCATGTTTGATGTGAGAATTTTATTTGAACTCAGTGGAGGTACTAGTTGCACTAATTGATTGTGATAACTATGTGTTGTAAGTGTGCATATATGTGAGGTTCGAACCCATGTGCAAGCACCGGGGCAACTATTCATGATCATGAAAATGTTTGGGCTATAACAAGCTTAGAATTTACTATTAAGCTTTAAGCTACAATGTTTCTCATCTGTAACATTGTGTGAGATATTTTGGGTATGTTTGAGGCTGCGTAGGGGTTAAAATCCCTGAACGAACTTGATAAATGCCTCAGTGATGAAAAAAAATTCGATTTGAGCTATGATAACATACTTGGTACATGCTTACACTTTAGCATGTCACTTATACCAGTCCAGGAACATGAAAGTCTTATCTTACTCAGCATGAAAATGTATGCCTGTTTGAATGCTCCCATATAAAATGTTTGAACTGGAGGTCTGAGACTATACCGGGCAGATTATATTATTGGCACGTGAGTTGTCCATGCGTATTTTATTGTTGGCACGTGAGTTGTCCGTGCGGGTGCTATTGTTAGCACGTGAGTTATGTGGAAATTGCGATTCCCCGTTCAATTATAGATTAATGGTTTTCTTCCTATTCATGCTATGATATTTCCAGATCAGGGCAATCTGAGAAAACTAGGCGCATGTACATATAGATGGCCTTCTCACAGAATGTGATGAGTTGGATTTAAATAATGTTCTAAGCCGAAAAGGCAGGATTAAATCGGAATAGCGGGAATAGTTGTGTTTGGTGATATAAGGTCATTGAACATAGAATGAGTATTATGGGATGTGATTATGGTAGATTTGGAAATCAGGAGTGTACGAAGATTTTGGAACGAGACTTATGGAAAATGGAGTTTTATACTAGTATTGGTTGGTTTTGAGCAATTATTGTGATCGGAAATGGTGTTGCGAGTATGCGAGTTGCGTAGTATATTGTGTAATTATATTTGGGATTATGGTTAAAGCTTAATATAACTTGCTCTAATTCATACAGTGTGTTGACGTAAAATTCAGGTCTTGAAAGGAAATTTCTGGATGTTGGAAGTTTGATTTCAAGGTTTACGGGCTAAGGCCAAATTAGTAATTTTTAGTTATGTGGTGTCGTCAGGCCTATATGGTATAGGATGACGTGGGACTACCCTCGGGTATGCATGTGTGATAGGTGAATTAGGGATTTGAAGGTTCAAACATATCAAAGGAGAAGCATTACCCAGTGATCAAATATATGGGACATGAAATTTTATCATCATTTTTGTACCAGAACATCTTAGAGTAATTGTTGATGGTCTGGAAAGGTTTAGTTCAGATGTTTGGGCGTGGAGATTTAGAGTTGAAGAAAGTGAACGGGTTATTCTCAATATTTTCTCCATAAGGATGTTATGTGAATTTCTAATACGGGTAAAGTATGTATAGTTACATCGGGCCTTATGAAATACCGAAGGGAATATGCCAAACTATGAACATGATGTCTCCCTATTATTTTTCTCCATGTGTTTTGTGTTTTCATGTATCTATGTCTAAGAAGGTAGTTGAAAATCCTTTATGTATCATTCTGGCGGGAAACTACTAAAGGTAAAGTTAAGGGGTAATTGGCTTATGAGGAAAATCTATTTGTCATACTAGTTAGATAAGTCTGGGAGTTGAAATCGCTTCTGTAAATGTATTATGACGAAATCTATTAGTCGAGGAGCCCACCTTGGAGGTCGAAAATGTTAAGGAAAGAAAATGTTCTTACGTGGTTGAATAGCCCAATAATGGTGGATCGAAAGGTATTTTCTATGTGTTACGATTCAAATAGGTGCAACTCATGTACATGTATCAATTTTGATAATATAATGCATGTAATATTGAGATTAATGTTGTTGATATACATTGTAATGCTTTGTCGAGTTGTGGATGTGTTGTTAGGATGGTTTTGGTGATTCTCTGACAGGTGGATAGGCCCAATTACAAAGGAGACACTGCCGAAATTTTTGAAAAATTTGGGAATTAGTAAAAATTTGGGAGCGGATTCTAATTCTCATTCGAGGACGAATGATCCTAAGTGGGGGAGAATGTAACACCCCAAAATTTTTTAAAGTACTTAAGCGCTATTAAGAAAGTTGACGGGCGCTAATTATATTACTTTGTCTGCAAACGAGGACTATTAATATAATGGATATTAATTGGATATGATCATAAGTGTACGAGGCATATTATTGGTGATTTGGGGTCTAAGGAGAGGCTTAAGTCCAAGCCAAGTTGAAAATTTTCATTATAGATGAAAGTTGCAAATGAGTATGCACAAGACCTCACTTTGAACGATCATATCTCCAGTTCTATAAGGAGTTGTGTGATGCATAGCATATCCAATTAACGCCCTTTGAGTCTAATTTCCAAGTCAACAAACCGTTCGTCATTTGGAGGTGTATACAAAACGTTATGACCATTTTACTGGGCATGCATCTCTAGCGTGAACATTAGCGCGAAGTCACGCATTATGCTGAGTATTCTGCCTCCCGCACACGAGCTCGCGTGTCTGGAAGGTTTTAAATATCCTAAAGACCGGAAATAAGAGAATTTGAGTCATTTCTCAAGCTTAGGGCTTCCTCTACACCCCCAACTCGACCAAGGCATCCAATTGCACACCTAAGGTGAGTTTTTAAGTGTGTTTTCATGGTGATTTCACTTCTCAATCACTAGTTACAACATGATTTTGATTGGGTTTCATAGTATTTCTTCAAAATCTAAAGAACACCCCAAAAGTTGTCTTTCAAAATGTGGCCTACAAGAGGTAATCCTACAACTTAGACTTACATATATGGAGTTATTATGGAATTATGAGTATGAATCAGGTATTACAACTTATGGTATAGTTATTGGAAGATATAAATTCCCAATTTAAATACATGACCATGGTAGGGATTTAAAGGTGATTATTTGATAGGATTTGTTGGTTGGGTGTGAATAGAAGGTCATACATATGTTGTTGGAAGTTATAAATTGGTTGGGAATGATGGTGGAATGAATTGTTGGTTAATGGTGATGATTGGATGAACCAATACTATAGTTATGAGATGTAAATATCTATGCCTACAAGGTGTTTGATAATATGCCTAAATGGCATAAGTTATGGAATTCGTTACTAATATTGGTCTCATTTAATATTGTATTGTAGATTGAAGTTGCTTAAGTGTGTTGGATCATGGTAGTATTATTAAGGGGCGAATTTGAGGTATGCATGGCTAACTTTAACTCTTAAAGAATCCCCTTATTATGACGAACATACGGTATGTGTACGTTGTATGAAAATGTATAAATTCATATGGGATTAATTCCTACGACTTGCATTGAGTATATTAAATTATTATGACTAGATTGGAAGCTTCGAACGAATTCGAGAGGGCAAGCGTGTTGCAGAGTAGCTTTCCGGGCTAGTTCGAGGTGAGTAATTGATGTAAATGATGTCCTGAGGGTTTGAAACCCCAGAATTTCACATCGTAATGCTATATTGAGGTGACTTGCATGCCGGATAACGGGCGTGGAGTAGAGCACCATTGGGGATTGTGACTTGGTCCGTCCCGAGAGATATTTTTACCGTATTTTCTACTTGAACTAAATTGAGAATCATCCTTACTTGGATTTAATTGTTACATTTGGACTTCTTGCCAATTATTTGAATCCTTCAGGGATTGACATCATTGTTTTTGCATACATGCATATCATTTGATCTCAGTCCAAGGTTTTAAATACTATTTTGCAAACTCAGCCATCTTTCTAAGATTTGAAAACTTAAATGATATTTCTAAATGATATTTCGGGCTGAGAACAACTGTTTTACAAATGCCCAAGGGGCTTATGATGATTTCTGGACTGAGTATGGATCGGGCTGCGCGCCGCAGCAGTGTTACATTGATATTGAGGCCGAGGGCCTCGTTGATTACATTGATATGGAGGCCGAAAGCCTGGGTGATTATACTTGTGAGCACATGATTTTTTCCCTATATGAGAATTACTCCCAAAAAATTCAAAACAAAACAATTTTCCTTTGTGTGCAATTTTGAGAATTTTCGTGGCATTTTTGGATAGTTATTTGTATTTGTCTGTGCATGTTTATTTTTTTAATTAATAGAAAATACAAAAAATATGTCGCATTTGCATTTAGGATTTAATTCTACAATTAGGAGTAATTAAATTTTGTTTTACAAAAATGAAAATATAATGTATTTTGCATTTTTAGCATTTAATGTCCAAGTTGTGTGATTTTATTTAATTGTGTGTGTTAATTGTTATTAAAAGTTAATTAGTACTTTTATAAATTAATCTAGTCCTATATGTTAATTTAGGATTTTTGGAATTTTTAGTTTTATTAGTTTCAGAAAAAGAAAAGCAAAATAAAAGAGTGTTTAGTCATATTTGGGCCAAATCAATTTAAAGTCCATCATCCCAAACAATTTTCTTCCCCTTGAAATTTAAACCCGTCCAAGACAGCCCAGATACCCAGCCCATACCCCAACCCCGACCCGGTCTGCCGCATAGCCCAAACGACCACCCCCCTTTCTCCATTTTCATTTTCATTTCCAAATCCTTAACAAAAAACCCTAAACCACCCGCCCCCTTTTCTCTTCATCTTCTCCAAATGACCCCTCCAGGTCCCTCGACATCCATGGCTGCCCTCCTTCTTCTTCTTCGAACCAACGACCACCCGTTCATCCGCCTTCACCGACCACCACCAGCTGACCCCGTAGCCACTACCCCACTGCCATCTCCAAGCTCCAGTCGACAACCTACAGCCCAACGACCCTCCAGTCACGAGCTCCAGCCAGTCAGCCCGTCGCTGCACTGCTGACCACTGGCCAGCCTTCTCCATCAACGTCCAACGCCATCAACAGAAACAGCCTGCCTCACGTCCACCACGACCACGTCCAGCGGCCACCACCAGCTTCGTCCAAACGACCACCTCCCTTCATGCCAGCCCTACTACCAACGACCACCGTCGACTCCATCAATTCTTCGACCATAGACGAACGACCAGTGAACAAAACGACCCATCAACTCACCTTCTCCATAACCACCCTCCAGTCCAAAACGAGACCAGCCATCCGAGGTTGTGCTCAGTCGTACGTCGAGTCAGTGCGTCGAGGTTCCGTCCGAGTCCGTGTTTGTTAGTCAAGCGTCGAAACAGTGTTGTGAACGAAGCTGTGTTTCATCGGAAGTTCAGCATTGTTCGACGTCGGATCGTTAGCATAAAGGTTAGCCATAGCTCGTTCACGAATTTTTGCTTTTTCTTTGGAGTTTCGTTTTCATTATGCGTAACGGAGCAAGAAAGTGCAGTAGTAAAGGTCATATCTCTTACCTCGAATCTATGCTATTCACGGATCTATTTGTGGTTTCGTTTTAATGTGGGTTCGTTTTGATAAAGTTTTCGCATGAAGTATCCTACTGCATATTCATTGAAATTATATGTGTATGTGTTTTGACGACTTTTCTACTGTTTTGAGTTCAATTGATGATTTTTTAGTGATTTGGATATACTTGTTTGTTCTGTTAAGTTTGTTCTGATATGAATCTGGCCTTGTTGAATTGTCCTAATGTTGTTGATTGGGAGTTAGTTTCATGTGTTTAATTAGTCAATTGTTAGGATTTCTCACTTAAGATTGGTTATAGCTGCTATAGTTTGGTTAATTGATTAGAAAGATTGGATATAGCTGATGGGGTAGAATGGTAATTTCAGTAGTTTAAGGGGGATTTTAGGATTTAAAGTTTTAAAAAATGATTAATTTGAGTGCTTTGTCCACTAAGCACTAATAATATTAAAATAAGGCATTGTTTAATACATAGTGGAGAACAAGGCATGCAAGTGTGGGGAACAAGGCATGCAAGTGTGGGGAACAAAATAACTTCAAACAAGAAGACATTAAGTAATGGGATTCAAAGAGGGATGGGCCGTTAGAATTTGATAGTTTCAAGGCAGAAATAGCTGGCTTGTTTTTGGGTTATAAATAGAGTCATTTAAGACAGATTTGGGGCTGGTTTTTTGGGGGGAGAAAAATCAGTTCTCTTTCAGTTTTTTTCCAGAGAGTCTAGGCTGGATTTTTAACATTTAAAAGTTTAGTAATTTGAGAGTAAAAAACGGGCTGGTTTTTTGGAGGAGAAAAATCAGTTCTCTTTCAGTTTTTTTTCCAGAGAGTCTAGGCTGGATTTTTAATATTTAAAAAAGTTCAGTAATTTGAGAGTAAAAAACGGGCTAGTTTTTTGGAGGAGAAAAATCAGTTCTCTTTCAGGGTTTTTTTCAGAGAGTCTAGGCTGGATTTTTAAAATTTTAAAAAGTTCAGTAATTTGAGAGTAAAAAACAGGCTGGTTTTTAATCCTAAAAGTTTCAGTGTTTGAGAGCTAAGAAACTGAAAAGTGAGGTCTTTTCTTTTACTGCTGAATATCAGAACTAGTACTGTTGATGTTTCATTGGTGTTGCTGGTTGGTATTTCTGGGGTTTCAATTGGTTCTTCCTGAGTTTGCTATTGTTTATTTGCTACTGTTTCATTGGGTGTTGTTGGAATTCTGCTGGTTGCTTTTAAATCTGTTACTGGGTTGTTCTGTCATTGTGTTGTTGTTTGCTACTGCTCTGCTGATCCTCCTCTTCTTCTTCTATTGTCTATTACCAGGTACACTTTCGAATCACACTGTGATGTAGCTGTGAGATGTAAAAGTGAAAAGAAAATGCTCGAGTAGTAGAGTACTTAGTGCATCTGTAATTTAGTAGATAAATAATAAGTTGTATAGTCTATCTTTATAACTCAATGAAGAATGTGGACTGTGGAGTTTGTATCTGATAAGGACTGTATTGGACCATTAATTTGCCTTTCGTAGTTGTAAATTTAGTAGTTTAATACCAACTTTAGTAGCATAGAATTGAAAAATCAAACTTCCAAGTTAATTGTGCTTTTCTCGAATAGTTAAGCATGCCTATTATTGTCAAAACTGTTTAGTTAAATAAGTGGAATAAGATGAAGATAGCATGAGTTTGTTTTATTGAACCCGCCTGTTTAAACTTGTTAGTTCATTAGCTATGAAGGTTTTAATGTTGTCAACAGTAGGGGGATAATGATTGTTGGCAGTCCACTTGCTCAAAAGTTGAAATATTGGGTTTGGCTTCATCATGTAAAGCGATTGGCAATAGCCTGTGTACGTTAGATCATACTCGAATCCGCTTCTGTGAGCAGAATGTCGAACGTGGTTCGAATAACGCATGAAATCTGGTCGTAGGAAACGGGCTCGATCACAAGACCATCCTTTAAAATCATACAATAGAGTTAAGTAACAATTGGTTGGGACCTTCATTTTGTGTTTAGAGACGAACTTAATAGAAAAGATGTAGTCACTTTAGGATCGTCCTTTTAAAATAAACGAGATTAGCCTTGCCAAATAAAACGCACAGATTGCGGGGTCCTCGATAATTGTATATATTAAAATACTTAGATTTTGGGACGGGCCGTTTAGCGAATTTCACGGCCATTTCCCAAAATAACCCTGCGTTAGTGTCTTTAGGCACGTACTTTAAATAACATTACCTTCTTAAACCTGGTGCACATTTATGTGACCCGAATCCAAATCTCAACGAAAGTAGAAATGTGTTGCTAATCACGGGTACATTGATTGTGACGTAGTTCGAGATGCATTTCCACGACGTTGCAAATTCCTTTTAAAAATAATGAATGAGACGAGCCTCGACAAGCAAAAGTACACAAGATGGGGGGCCCTCAATACGTATTGGTAAAATTACTTAGATTTCGGATGGGCCGTCTAGCAAAATTTCACGGCTTTACCCAAAATAATAATACGCTAGTCACTTTAGGCGCGCCTTTAATAATTTACTTTCTTAAACTCGGGTGCACATTTATGTGACCCAAATCCAAATCTCGACAGAGTTGAAATGTGTTAATAACTACGGGTGCATTGATGTGGCGTGGTTCGAGATGTATTTTCACGACGTCGCAATTCTCGTTAAAAATTATAATAATAAAAGCGGTAAACAGTTAAAATTTGCACATAGGTTCAACATGTATTAAAATCAGATAAATAAGCCGAATATGACAGTTGAGTGACCGTGCTAGAACCACGGAACTCGGGAATGCCTAACACCTTCTTCCGGGTTAATAGAATTCCTTACCCGGATTTTTGGTTCGCGAACTGTAATACAGAGTCAATCCTTTCCTCGATTCGGGATTCAACCGGTGACTTGGGACACCATAAATCTCCCAAGTGGCGACTCTGAAATAAATAAATAAATCCTGTTTCGATTGTCCTTTAATTGGAAAAACTCCCCCTACGCCCCTGCGGGCGCAAGTGAAAAAGGAGGTGTGACAGCTCTGGCGACTCTGCTGGGGACCGAACCCAGAATCTCCGGTTCAGGGTTCAAGAATTCGAGCCTGGAATAATTGTTATTAGTTGGCTTCATTTATTATTTGATCTTATTACATGTTTTGGCCTAAATGTGCAAAATGTTGTTTTTATCGCTTTGATATTATTTGAACTATATATAAACTGCTACGAAACCCTTCTCTTCTCACCTCCGGAGATGTGCTTACTGGTTGAGAATCCCTATTCTGTTAGTGTCATACCCTAAAATAAGAAAGAGGCCGGACAAGTTACAAAGCCGGACGATCTCGCGGGTCCCCGGTACGTAGCCCCCTCCTCGACTCGAGTTGTCCGCTCGGGTACACAGTCTAGAACAAATACCCAGGTTACGAACCTAGAATAACTCAGCTTCATATCGGATCCCTATTAGGAACGTTTGTTTGCATCATGTGCATTTGACTTTGGAGGCTCAACACAGGGGTTGGGTCTGTCTAGGACAGGTGTACCAAAACGACAAAAAACCATCCTGATGCATCCAACTTGCTACCTATGCATTTGTTTGCTTCGGACTTGTATGTTGACCGGCTTTTGAATACTTTGAGTAAAGAGAGATAAAGGTATTTAATCGCCTGTTTCGAAAAAAAATCAATGTCCAAATAGCGTCGAAAATCTGTCGAATTTTTGAGAAAATGAAAAAAAAGAAAAAAAAAGGGGGTTTTGTTTATGAAAAATGGTTTTATTTGCCATTGAAAAGAGTCTTTTTCAAAAGAAGTTTGTTTTATCTACCCGAACTACGCCGGTTTGATTCTCACAGGGTGCGGGATACGTAGGCAACCCTCATCGGGTCCAACCTCCCCTTTACAAAAATGTCAAAATTTTAATTTTCGTCATAAATAAGTCGGGTGACACCGTTTTTGTCAAAATATCCGAATGTTCCCAAAAGGGACGCCGGAAGGCTGACTTTGCATAAACGGCCACTTGTAGTCATTTTTTGGATTTTTGACCTGTTGACTCACCCAGCCTCAAACTCTTCGTTCCCGAAGTGCTGAATGGCCGTGTTCGGAACCGGATCTTTCTTTTAATCTGTGAAAAATTAAAAATAGCCAACTGGTTGGGTCAAATAAATTTTATTTTTTGCTTAATTACCTTAATAAATGTGCAGGATGAGCACGATGCAAAATGAACCTTTTTCAATAATGATTTATGTCCACCAGATCATGGAAAATTTGAAAGATCTGCAAAGGGGCCTTGCACCAAAGCCCGCGGCGAGGCCGAACGACGCCCCGCAGACGCCAAAATTCAAAACTCTGAAACATTCATAGTTTGAGTTTGTATTTTCCTTGTCTTCAGAGTCTGTTGTCCATCGGAGTTTGTATTTCCTTTTTTTGGCTTAAAGTCTGTAGTCTGTATCAAGTCTATCAATTTCCTTTAAAAAATGTTTTGCCTTGTAATAAAATGTTTTGCTAGTAAAGGTTGAAAAATCCAAAAATGGTGTCTTCATTTTCCGCACTTGTGGCAGAACTACGCGCTGTCTGATTCATGCGGGGACATGATACATAGGAAATCCACATAAGATTCGACCACCACTAAAAAGAAAAGAGAAAAGGAAAAGTGAATAAAAGAAAGGAAAAGAAAGAAATAAAAAAGAGAGATAAAGAAAGTTTCAAAAACACTTAAATGAGGCACAAACAAAGTAAGCCGGAATGACGCATGCGGTCGAAGCAAAGACATGTTAGAAATGGTTAAACTGCCTAGGAACATTGCATCCCCCAACGTGAAATTGCAATATGTGTTAAACTTTAACGCTAACAAGTTTGTTGTTAATCCAGATATTTCGAACCAGTTAGTTTGTTAGAACGTTCTGGCAAATTACCATTACCAAACAAGATCCAAAGGGCCCATACTAAAAAGCATGACTAGTTCAGACCAAAGTGTCGAGGATGAAAGGACAGAAAATCAAATGCTGAAAGAGGAAATGGATAAGATGAGACAGGAGATGAAAAAAATGCAGTTGGCCTTAGCTAGGGTACAAAAAGTGCCTGCCCCCCCCCCCCCCCGTTACTCCCACTCTCCCACCAGGACACACGTCGGAATACCTTCCCCCCGGCCCTTCGACAAGCTTCCCCAGTCACCAATACTATCAGGGAAGAAATGCCTATGATCCCCAAGCTTCACAACCCAATCAGAACCCTCCTCCACCAAATGTTCTTGTTTTCATGGCACCTCCACCAGCCACGCTGCAAAGATCATCCAGCGAGCCGTTGTTTCAGGCTCACGATAACCAATATTACCCCCCTGAACCAACCTTCAAAGCACCCGAGCCTCATACTTATAATACTCACTTCGAGATCCCGGTAGAGACTGAAAAGCCGGCTAAGAGCCTAGAGCAAGACGAGGTGCTTCAAAAGTTTAAAAGCCTGGAGCAATCCTTCAGGAATATCCATAGGTTAGGCAACCAAGTCAGTGTGGCTTACAAAGATCTGTGCCCATTCCCCGACATTCTATTGTCGGCAGGGTTCAAGATGCCAAAGTTTGATCTATACGAGGGGCACGGTGATCCAATGGCACATCTGTGAGGTTTTGGCAGTAAGATGAAAGGGGCCGAGGAAAAGACGAGCTGTTGATAGCTCATTTTGGTCAAAGTCTAAGCGGGTCTGCACTGGAATGGTACATAAGACAGGATCCTAGCAGGTGGTACACCTGGGACGATCTGGCACAAGCCTTTGCAGGACACTTCCAGTACAACCTTGAGATCGTCCCTGACCGTCTCACATTGCTGAAACTTGAGAAGAAGCCCGGGGAAAGCTTCCGAGAATTTGGGTTCTACTGGAGAGAGCAGGCGGCAAGAGTTGATCCTCCGATGAGAGAGGGGGAAATGGTGGACTACTTTCTGCAGACTCTGGAGCCAACTTACTTCGGTCACCTGGTGACGTCAGTTGGCAAATCTTTCAATGAAGTAGTAAAAATGGGAGGTATGATTGAAGATGGACTTAAGTTCAAAAAAATCCTGAGCTATTCGGCGATTAAAGCAACCACTCAGGCCATCTAGAGCGGCACGGGAGATGCGCTCGGAAAGAAGAAAAGGGAAGATGTCGCAATAGTCGAGGCAGGTACTTGGTCCAGATCCAGAGGTCCCCCCTCACTTCCAACCTAGACCCCATCACTCAAATTACCCACACATTTCATACGACCCTCCACAGCTCTACTACCCACCACAAGAGTCATATTTCTCTGTCCATCACGCCCAAACTTACACCCAGCCTCCGGCTCGCCCGTAATGGCATGCGCTGGCTCCCCAGAATACATATCCACCTCCACAAAATACATATCCACCCCCACAAAACACATATCCACCTCCACAAAACACATATCCACCACCAAAGTCCTACAGGAATCCTTCGGGACCAGGTTTCCGTGGGAATCAGACTTTCAAGAATGAAAGGGTGCAGAGGCAGAGAACATTCACTCCGCTGGGAGAAACCTATACTACTCTGTTCCACAAATTGAGGCAGTTAGGCCTATTGAGTCCTGTGGAGCCCAAATTGCCAAATCCCCTTCCCAAAAATCTGGACCACTCGGTAAGCTGTGAATATTGTTCGGGAGCTCCCGGGCATGATACTGAGAAGTGTTGGAAGTTGAAGACTGTCGTACAAGATCTTATTGACACAAATAGGATCGAGGTCCAAGAGCCAGAGGCACCTAATATCAATCAGAACCCGTTGCCGACACACCATGAAGCCCACATGATCGAACTAGTGCACAAAGGAGGGAAGCTCAAGAATCCCTCACAAACGGTAATGATGATCTGTGCCAGTCCGAAAGAAAAGTCGATCAGTGGAAAAGCGGTAGTACAATTGGAAAGGGTAGAAGGCAAGCCAGTGGTGGTGATGGGGAAGAGTTCATCGGATGTTGCCAAGAATCCAGAGCCGGTCAAAGTAACGGTGCAAGGGATATCAAGAAAGCCATTAGCCGTGAAGGTGGAATGCATAGGACCAGTTGTTATCAGGACAGTAATGCAGTTGCCGATAATCAGCGAGAAAGCTGTGCCATGGAGTTACAGTCAATTAATGGTAATGCATAAGGGGAAGGAAGTTGTGGAGGAAATATGTGAGGCACAGGGGTTAACTCGTTCGGGAAGGTGTTTTGCTCCCGCAGAGTTAAGAAGGGCCAATCCAGTAGCGACAAAGAATCCAATTACCGAGGAAGAGGCGGAAGAATTTTTAAAGAAAATGAAGGCGCAAGATTACTCCATTGTCGAGCAGTTGAGGAAGACCCCGACACAGATCTCATTGTTATCCTTGTTGATCCATTTAGATGAGCACCGCCGGGTATTAATGAAAATTCTGAACGAAGCCCATGTTCCGGATAAGATCTCTGTGAACCATCTGGAGAAAATAGCAAACAAGATTTTTGAGGTCAACAGGGTCACTTTTTCAGACGATGAGTTGCCCGTGGAGGGTACAGAACATAATAGAGCTCTCTATTTGACTGTGAAGTGTGAAGACTCGGTAGTCACTCGTTGATAATGGGTCTAGTGCCAATATCTGTCCTTTGACCACCTTGAACAAACTGAAGGTCGATGGTGACAGAATTCACAAGAACAGCATCTATGTTCGAGGGTTTGATGGTGGTGGTACAGACACAGTGGGTGACATCATACTTGAATTAACAATTGGTCCGGTCGAGTTCACCATGGAGTTTCAAGTGTTAGACATGGCAGTGTCATATAATCTTCTGTTGGGGCAACCCTGGATCCACGCCGCCAAAGTAGTGCCCTCTACATTACATCAGATGGTCAAATTCGAGTGGGATAGGCAAGAGATTGTAGTACATGGGGAAGACAATACAAGCGCCATAAGTAATGTCATCGTACCTTTCATAGAGACTGATGATGATAAGGGACCGTGGGTTTCGATACGGTTTTAGTGGACAAAGTTCCTGAAGGTGAAAGCATCCCATTTCCCAAAATAGCAGCTGCAACTGTCATGGTAGCTTCGGAGATGTTGAAGAACGGGTTTGTGCCAGGCAAAGGTTTAGGGGCTGATCTTCAAGGTATTGTTCAGCCGGTTTCTTTGCCTAAAAATCTAGGTACCTTTGGGTTGGGGTTCAAGCCTACAGCGGCGGATGTGATACGGGCCCGCAAGTTGAAGAAAAGAGTTTGGGTCTTTCCCAAGCCAATCTCGCGCCTATCCAGATCATTTGTCAGAGCAGCTATCAGAAAGTTGTCTGTCCCGAAAGTTCTTGGACCACTGATTGGGCCAGATGGAGATTTGAATGAGGGTTTTGAAAGGTTGTTCGCCGATGTCAACATGATAGAAGCTGGAGAATGGTCCAGTAGGTTAGATGTACAGTTTGTGGGGCCTAGGGCAAATATCAACAATTGGATGGCTACTCCCCTTCCTACCCGGAGGGAGTCTTGGTAGTGGGCTCTGATTTTTCTTTCTAGTTTTTTTGGATTATTCCAGGGTTATAATCCAATTTTGTTTTGTATTCGGCAAAGTGTGAAACTCTGTTACCCCGTATTTTAATAAAGTGAAAGCTTTTTTTTCTTCTTATTTTGTTCTAATTTTGTTTTCTTCTTTTCTCTTTCTGAACAATTCTCTTTATATTGGTTCTAATGACATGGCATGCACAACGGATCTTCAACCCAGTCTAAAAAATCAATCTGATTCCGAACTAATTGTACAAGAGGTCGATTACGATGATGAATCGGAATACGATGAGGATGAAGCCTTCGAAGAGATAAACAGAGAGTTAAGCCAGTTTGAAGAGAAATCCAAGCCCAACTTAAATGACACAGAAGCCATCAATTTAGGGGATGCAGATGATATCAGGGAAACTAAAATAAGCATTAACATTGCACCGAATATAAGGGAAGAATTAATCAAAGCACTTATTGAGTTCAAAGACGTTTTTGCATGGTTGTATGATGACATGCCGGGGTTAAGCACGGATTTAGTGGTTCACAAATTGCCCATTAACCCGGTATGCCCTCCCGTCAAGCAGAAATTGAGGAAGTTCAAAACAAACATGAGTGTGAAGATTAAAGAGGAAGTAACCAAGCAGCTGCAAGCAAAGGTTATTCGGGTCACTCGATATCCTGATTGGTTGGCTAATGTGGTGTCAGTACCGAAGAAAGATGGGAAGATCAGGGTGTGTGTCGATTACCTCAATCTGAATAGGGCAAGCCCAAAGGATAACTTTCCATTACCCAACATCCATATCTTGATCGATAATTGTGCCAGACATGAGATGGGGTCTTTTGTGGATTGTTATGCTGGGTATCATCAGATTCTGATGGATGAAGAAGATGTGGAAAAGACGGCTTTCATTATGTCGTGGGGGGCTTATTGCTACCGGGTAATGCCATTTGGTTTGAAGAATATTGGGGCAACGTACATGAGAGCAATGCCTACTGTGTTTCATGACATGATACACAAAGAGATTGAGGTATACGTGGACGATGTGATCATAAAATCCAAGCATCAGGAAGACCACGTAGCAAACCTAAGGAAGTTTTTCCAAAGACTTCGAAGGTACGATATTAAGCTCAACCCGGCCAAATGTGCATTTGGTGTTCCATCTGGAAAGTTGTTGGGATTCATCGTCAGTTGGCATTGAGTTGGACCCGTCAAAGATCAAATCCATCCAAGATTTGCCACCGCCGAAGAATAAGACAGAAGTAATGAGTCTGTTGGGAAGGTTGAATTATATCAGCAGGTTTATTGTGCAACTCACAGCAACTTGTGAACCCATTTTTCGGCTACTAAAGAAAGATGTTGCAGTAGAGTGGACGGCAGAATGTCAGGAAGCATTTGACCAAATCAAAGGATATTTATCAAATCCACCTGTGTTGGTTCCACCTGAACCGGGAAGACCGTTAATTCTTTATCTAACGGTCCTGGAGAATTCGTTTGGTTGCGTACTGGGGCAACACGACATTGCAGGAAGGAAGGAGCAAGCCATCTATTATCTCAGCAAGAAGTTTACAGGCTATGAGGTTAAGTACACTCAACTCAAGAAGACATGTTGTGCCCTAACTTGGGTGGCCCAGAAATTGAAGCATTATCTGTCGTCATATACTACTTATCTCATTTCACTCTTGGATCCACTGAAGTATATTTTCCAGAAGCCTATGCCCATAGGGAGATTGGCGAAATGGAAGATATTACTCACAGAATTCAACATTGTCTATGTGACGAGGACGGCCATGAAGGCCCAAGCATTGGCTGATCACTTGGCTGAGAATCCTGTTGATGAAGAATACGAGCCCTTGAGGACGTATTTTCTTTATGAAGAAGTGATGCATATAGATGAGTTGGAAATGACCAAGGAACCAGGATGGAAAATTTTTTCGATGGAGCCCGCCTGGAGAATGGAGGTGTTATAATTTTACGAAATAGTTGAAGTCAGGAGCCCGCCTGGAGAATGGAGGTGTTATAATTTTACGAAATAGTTGAAGTCAGGAGCCCGCCTGAAGAATGGAGGTTTTATAATTTTAAGAAGTTGTTGAAGTCAGGAGCCCGCCTGGAGAATGGAGGTGTAATATTTTCAAGTTGTAGTCGAAGTCAGGAGCCCGCCTGGAGAATAGAGGTGTTATATTTTTAGGAAGTTGTTGAAGTCAGGAGCCCGCCTGGAGAATAGAGGTGTTATATTTTTAGGAAGTTGTTGAAGTCAGGAGCCCGCCTGGAGAATGGAGGTGTTATATTTTTAAGAAGTTGTCGAAGTCAGGAGCCCGCATGGAGAGAATGGATGTGTTATGTTTTTAAGAAATTGTTGAGGTCAGGAACCCGCCTGGAGAATGGAGGTGTTATATTTTTTAAGTAATCGAAGTCAGGAGCCTGCCTGTAGAATGGAGGTGTTATATTTTTAAGAAGTCGTTAAAGTCAGGAGCCCTCCTAGAGAATTGAGGTGTTATATCTTTAAATTTTTGTTGAAGCCAGGATCCCGCCTGAAGAATAGAGGTGTTATATTTTTATGAAGTTGTCAAAGTCAGGAGCCCGCCTGGAGAGAATGGAGGTGTTATGTTTTTAAGAAATTGTTGAGGTCAGGAACCCACCTGGAGAATGGAGGTGTTATATTTTTTAAGTAGTCGAAGTCAGGAGCCCGCCTGTAGAATGGAGGTGTTATATTTTTAAGAAGTCGTTAAAGTCAGGAGCCCGCCTGGAGAATGGAGGTGTTATATCTTTAAATTGCTGTTGAAGCCAGGATCCCGCCTGTAGAACAAAGGAGTACATTTCAAAACGAAGTCAAGAGCCCGCCTGTAGAACAGAGGAATAAATTTCAAGTTTGAAGTTAGGAGCCCGCCTGTAGAACAAAGGACTACACTCAATTTTAAGTCAGAAGACAGTAAAGCGGAGGGTTACAACAAAATATCCCCAGCATAAATTCCGCTGCAGAAATCAGAAGGAAGACTACAAGAGCAAGTTTGAAGATAGATAAGATGTTGTAATCCCTAGTTTAGTCTAGCTTCTTGTTTTCTTTTAGCACGGTGTAATAAGGAGGTCGGAAAGTGGTAGTAACAGCATGCAGCAGTAGTAACAGCGAAATTGCAGTTTCATGGTAGTCCCAGCTACCAAAACTTCCCGAACTACATTGACCTGATTCCCTTTTAGCCAAGGATATGTAGGAAACCTTTGAAGCAGAGGTTCAGTCAAATCTTTCGAAAATGCTTCACACGGAGTAGCCGAACGGGCAAAAATCGCTCGTATCCGCTCACTTTATCTTTGCACGAAAACTCTTCGTGTTTCCGGACAAAGAGGGGCAGCTGTGAGCACATGATTTTTGCCCTATATGAGAATTACTCCCAAAAAATTCAAAACAAAACAATTTTCCTTTGTGTGCAATTTTGAGAATTTTTGTGGCATTTTTGGATAGTTATTTGTATTTGTCTATGCATGTTTATTTTTTTTTTTAATTAATAAGAAAATACAAAAAATATGTCACATTTGCATTTAGGATTTAATTCTACAATTAGGAGTAATTAAGTTTTGTTTTGCAAAAATGAAAAAATCACAAAAAATAATGTATTTTGCATTTTTAGCATTTAATGTCCAAGTTGTGTGATTTTATTTAATTGTGTGTGTTAATTGTTATTAAAAGTTAATTAGTACTTTTATAAATTAATCTAGTCCTATAAGTTAAATTTAGGATTTTTGGAATTTTTAGTTTTATTAGTTTCAGAAAAAGAAAAGCAAAATAAAAGAGTGTTAAGTCATATTTGGGCCAAATCAATTTAAAGTCCATCATCCCAAACAATTTTCTTCCCCTTGAAATTGAAACCCGTCCAAGACAACCCAGATACCCAGCCCATACCCCATCCACAATCCGGTCTGCCCCATAGCCCAAACGACCACCCCCTCTTTCTCCATTTTCATTTTCATTTCCAAATCCCTAACAAAAAACCCTAAACCACCCGCCCCCTCTTCTCTTCATCTTCTCCAAACGACCCCTCCAGCTCCCTCGACATCCATGGCTGCCCTCCTTCTTCTTCTTCGAACCAACGACCACCCGTTCATCCGCCTTCACCGACCACGACCAGCTGACCCCATAGCCACCACCCCACTGCCATCTCCAAGCTCTCGTCGACAACCTACAGCCCAACGACCCTCCAGTCACGAGCTCCAGTTAGTCCGCCCGTCGCTGCACTACTGACCACTGGCCAGCCTTCTCCATCGACGTCCAACGCCACCAACAGAAACAGCCCGCCTCACGTCCACCACGACCACGTCCAGCAGCCACCACCAGCTTCGTCCAAACGACCACCCCCTTCACGCCAGCCCTACTACCAACGACCACCATCGACTCCATCAATTCTTCGACCACAAACGAATGACCAGCGAACAAAACGACCCCCAACCCATCAACTCACCTTCTCCATAACCACCCTCCAGTCCAAAACGAGACCATCCATATGAGGTCGTGCTCAGTCGTACGTCGAGGCAGTGCGTCGAGGTTCCGTCCGAGTCCGTGTTTGTTAGTCAAGCGTCGAAACAGTGTTGTGAAGGAAGCTGTGTTTCATCGGAAGTTCAGCATTGTTCGACGTCGGATCGTTAGCATAAAGGTCAGCCATAGCTCGTTCACGGATTTTTGCTTTTTCTTTGAAGTTTCGTTTTCACTGTGCGTAACGGAGCAAGAAAGTGCAGTAGTAAAGGTCATATCTCTTACCTTGAATCTATGCTATTCACGGATCTATTTGTGGTTTCGTTTTAATGTGGGTTCATTTTGATAAAGTTTTCGCATGAAGTATCCTACTGCATATTCGTTGAAATTATATGTGTATGCGTTTTGACGACTTTCCTACTGTTTTGAGTTCAATTGATGATTGTGTTTAGTGATTTGGATATACTTGTTTGTTCTGTTAAGTTTGTTCTGATATGAATCTGGCCTTGTTGAATTGTCCTAATGTTGTTGATTGGGAGTTAGTTTCATGTGTTTAATTAGTCAATTGTTAGGATTTCTCACTTAAGATTGGTTATGGGTGCTATAGTTTGGTTAATTGATTAGGAGGATTGGATATAGCTGATGGGGTAGAATGGTAATTTCAGTAGTTTCAGGGGTATTTTGGGATTTAAAGTTTTAAAAAATGATTAATTTGAGTGCTCTGTCCACTAAGCACTAATAATATTAAAATAAGGCATTGTGTAATACATAGTGGGGAACAAGGCATGCAAGTGTGGGGAACAAAATAACTTCAAACAAAAAGACATTAAGTAATGAGATTCAAAGGGGGATGGGCAGTTAGAATCTGATAGTTTCAAGGCAGAAATAGCAGGCCTGTTTTTGGGTTATAAATAGAGTCATTTAAGACATATTTGGGGGCTGGTTTTTTGGAGGAGAAAAATCAGTTCTCTTTCAGTTTTTTTCAGAGAGTCTAGGCTGGATTTTTAACATTTAAAATAGTTCAGTAATTTGAGAGTAAAAAACGGGCTGGTTTTTTTGGATGAGAAAAATCAGTTCTCTTTCAGTTTTTTTTCAGAGAGTCTAGGCTGGATTTTTAACATTTAAAAAAGTTCAGTAATTTGAGAGTAAAAAACGGGCTGGTTTTTAATCCTAAAAGGTTCAGTGTTTGAGAGCTAAGAAACTGAAAAGTGAGGTCTTTTCTTTTACTGTTGAATATCAGAACTAGTACTGTTGTTGTTTCATTGGTGTTGCTGGTTGGTATTTCTGGGGTTTCAATTGGTTCTTCCTGAGTTTGCTATTGGTTATTTGCTACTGTTTCATTGGGTGTTGCTGGAATTCTGCTGGTTTCTTTTTAAATCTGTTACTGGGTTGTTCTGTCACTGTGTTGCTGGTTGTTGCTATTGCTTTTTGCTACTGCTCTGCTGATCCTCCTCTTCTTCTTATATTGTCTATTACCAGGTACACTTTCGAATCACACTGTGATGTAGCTGTGAGATGTAAAAGTGAAAAGAAAATGCTCGAGTAGTGGAGTACTTAGTGCATCTGTAATTTAGTAGATAAATAATAAGTTGTATAGTCTATCTTTATAACTCAATGAAGAATGTGGACTGTGGAGTTTGTATCTGATAAGGACTGTATTGGACCATTAATTTGCCTTTCGTGGTTGTAAATTTAGTAGTTTAATACCAACTTTAGTAGCATAGAATTAAAAAATCAAACTTCCAAGTTAATTGTGCTTTTCTCGAATAGTTAAGCATGTCTATTATTGTCAAAACTGTTTAGTTAAATAAGTGGAATAAGATGAAGATAGCATGAGTTTATTCTATTGAACCCGCCTGTTTAAACTTGTTAGTTCATTAGCTATGAAGGTTTTAATGTTGTCAACAGTAGGGGGATAATGATTGTTGGCAGTCCACTTGCTCAAAAGTTAAAATATTGGGTTTGGCTTCATCATGTAAAGCGATTGGCAATAGCATGTGTACATTAGATCAGACTCGAATCCGCTTATGTGAGCCGAACGCTGAACTTGGCTCGAATAATGCATGAAATCTGGTCGTAGGAAACGGGCTCGATCACAAGACCATCCTTAAAAATCATACAATAGAGTTAAATAACAATTGGTTGGGACCTTCATTTTGTGTTTAGAGACGAACTTAATAGAAAAGATGTAGTCACTTTAGGATCGTCCTTTTAAAATAAACGAGATGAGCCTCGCCAAATAAAACGCACGGATTGTGGGGCCCTCGATAATTGTATATTTTAAAATACTTAGATTTCGGGACGGGCTGTTTAGCGAATTTCACAACCATTTCCCAAAATAACCCCGCGTTAGTCTCTTTAGGCGCGTACTTTAAATAACATTACCTTCTTAAACCCGGGTGCACATTTATGTGACCCGAATCCAAATCTCAACGAAAGTCGAAATGTGTCGCTAATCACGGGTACATTGATTGTGACATGGTTCGAGATGCATTTCCACGATGTTGCAAATTCCTTTTAAAAATAATGAATGAGACGAATCTCGACATGCAAAAGTACACAAGATGCGGGGCCCTCTATACGTATTGGTAAAATTACTTAGATTTCGGGATGGGCCGTTTAGCAAAATTTTACGGTTTTACCCAAAATAATAATACGTTAGTCGCTTTAGGCGCGTCTTTAATAATTTACTTTCTTAAACTCGGGTGCACATTTATGTGACCCAAATCCAAATCTCGACAGAGTTGAAATGTGTCAATAACCACGGGTGCATTGATGTGACGTGGTTCGAGATGTATTTTCACGACGTCGCAATTATCGTTAATAATAATAATAATAAAAGCGGTAAACAGTTAAAATTTGCACATAGGTTCAACATGTATTAAAATCAGATAAATAAGCCGAATATGACAGTTGAGCGACCGTGCTAGAACCACGGAACTCGGGAATGCCTAACACCTTCTCCCGGGTTAACAGAATTCCTTACCCGGATTTCTGGTTCGCGGACTGTAATACAGAGTCAATCTTTTCCTCGATTCGGGATTTAACTGGTGACTTGGGACACCATAAATCTCCCAAGTGGCGACTCTGAAATAAATAAATAAATCCTGTTTCGATTGTCCTTTAATTGGAAAATCTCCCCCTACACCTCTACGGGCGCAGGTAAAAAAGGAGGTGTGACAATACTGATATTGATATGAGGCCGAGGGCCTAGATTTGATGCCACGAGATGGCTTGATATTGCGCTTGGGCTGTAGGAGCCCCTCCGGAGTCTATACATACCCCCAGTGAGCGTCGTCGACGATAAGTAAAATGGATGGCTCGAGTTGCACGCCGTAGTGGGTACTAGAGAGTACCATCATATGCATTGCATTGCACTCATGCATAGAGTGTACCATCATGTGCATTGCATTGCACTCATGCATTTATTCCTTATCTGCATTATCTGCCATAACAATTATGTGCTCTTATTTCATTGACTGGTTGCTTCATACTGTTCTGAGCCTGAGGGGCTGATACTGTTCTGAGATACTGAGCCCGAGGGGCAGATTTCTACTTATTATTTTAATACTGAGCCCGAGGGGCAGATTTCTACTTATTATTTTGATACTGAGCCCGAGGGGCAGATTTCTAATTATTATTTTGATACTGAGCCCGAGGGGTAGATTTCTACTTGTTATTTTAATACTGAGCCTGAGGGGCAGATTTCTACTTGTTGTGTTGATATTGAGCCCGAAGGGTAGATTTTTACTTGTCATTTTACTGCTAAATTACTTGTTTTACTGGTTTAAAAGAAATTTCACATGATATTTCACTGAATTGTTATTTTAAATGATTTCACTGCTTTTGTATAGAATGTTGTGTGCCTTAACGTGTTTTCTTACCTTCAGTCATTATTTATATTTATTACTCACTGAGTTGGAGTACTCACTTTACTCCCTGCACCTCGCGTGCAGTTGCAGGTATTTATTCACCCGGTAGCGGGTATTAGCTGCGTGAAGGCAGCGTTGTAGACGTTTTTGCGAGGTGACTGCCAGCGTTCGCAATACCACTGTCTCTCTATGTTATTCATTATTCTTGTTCAGTGTATTTCTAGACTGTAATGTGGAAATTTCATTCTTATAGATGCTCGTGACTTGTGACACCCCGGTAAGGGCTGAGTTGGGTCGGATTTCCGTATTTTATCTATACTTTCTGCTATTGGATATTACTAAACCATGTTTATACTATAATTGTGTTAATTAATTGTCTTAAAAGGATGAATTGGGTTGAATGGCTGGCCTTGTCTTCATGAGAGGCGTCATCACGACCAGGTTCGGGAATTGGGTCGTGACAGTTCCCCACCGCGGCCGCACACCATTTTGTGCGGTCCGCATGACACCTACCGCGGCCGCACACCACTTTGTGCGGTCCGCACAGCACTCAACGCGGTCGCACCTACTTTTGTGTGGACCGCATGGGTGAGTTCTGGGGCCTGCAACCCCTGTAGACCTGCTACAGCTATGATTTTTGCACTAAAACATCCCGGAACCTACCCGGAACTCCCGGAACTTCAAACCAAATGTACCAACACATCTCATGATATCGTTCAAACTTGCTCAAAACTTCAAAACGCTCACAACAACAGCAAATCACCAATTTAACATAGGATTCAGGCCTAAGAACTCCAAGAACTCTTAAATTATGCTTTCGATCAAAAGGTCTATCAAATCTCGTTCGAATAACCTGAAATTTTGCACACACATCCCAAATGACACAATGAAGCTACTGCAACTCTCGGAATTCCATTCCGACCCCTATATCAAAATCTCGCCTATCAACCTGAATTTGCCAAAATATCAATTTCGCCAATTCAAGCCTAAATCTTCTCTACAACTCCAAAACCCATTCTGATCGCGCTCCTAAGTCACAAATCACCTCCCGAAGCTAACCGAACCATCAGAACTCACTTCCGAGCCTTCTAACACATAAGTCAATATCTGGTTGACTTTTCCAACTTAAGCCTTCTTAAAAGAGACTAAGTGTCTCATTTCTTACCAAATCCTCTCCGAACTCGAACTAATAAACTCGATCACATAAAATACGGATAACGAAGCGTAAAGAAGCTGAAATGGGGGAAGTGGAGCGGTAACTCATGAGACGACTGGCCGGGTCATCATAAATTAGGTTTCTCTTAAACAAAAAATTTGAAAAAAAAATTAAGTTAATCAGGTGCATAACTTGAAAAAAATACATCATAACTCGAAAAATAACAACAGCTAAAAGAGTATGCACCTTTCATCTTGAATAATTAATTCAATTGAATTAGGATTTTCTGGTTTCTCACGGTCTGGAACGTGCTATAATCTAACAACACGAACCTTCAAATTCCAACTCATTTTGGACGTTGATATTTCGCTGATATAGTTATAGTTTGGAGCCATACTTTGCAGTAGTTTGTGCGTAAGTTAAACCCTAAGCAATGTAGAGAAGCCAAACCTAAATAAAAGTTGCTTAAATAAAGATTTTTAAGGAAAGGCTATCGTAGTAAATCAATTTTAAGGCATCTGAAATCTTAATTTTAAAAAAAGGTATATGTAAATCAATATGTAAGAGCGAGTGCGCTCAAGAAAAGACACAGACCTTCATTTTTTAGCTTTGGGCTTTTTGAATTTTTAACCTTCGTTTATTTAACCACCAAGCTTTAATTTTTCTTGTCTTTTTCCTTTGTCCTCTTGTTAATAATATTATTTTCTTTAATATAATATAGATGTAAGATACAAAATATTTATTTAATTAATTCTTTCTTAAAAAAGAATACCTACCATAACTGAATTATAGACAAAATTTAATTAAAGATATCTATTATAATGTATATTGTTCACAAATAAGGTCAAATACAAAGCTTGTACTAAATAAAAATTATTATTTCAACATAAAATTAATGCGTAAGATACAAAACGAAATTAACAAAATTTAATTAATTCTTTCTTAAAAAGGATACCTACCATAACTGAATTATACACAAAACTTAATTAAAGATACCTATAGTAATGTATATGATACATATAGTAATGTATATTGCTCACAAATAAGGTCAGATACAAAGCTTGTACTAAATAAAGAATTATTTATTTCAACTTAAAATAAATGTGTAAGATACATAACAAAATTAACGAAATTTTAATTAATTCTTTCTCAAAAAAAGATACTTATCATAACCGAATTATACATAAAATTTAGTTAAAGATACCTATAGTAATGTATATTGTTCACAAATAAGGTCAAATACAAAGCTTGTACTAAATAAAGAATTAAAATTAATGTGTAAGATACAATGATTCTTTCTCAAAAAAGGATTCATAGCATTACTAAATTATACACAAATTTAATTAAAGATACCTATAGTTATAGTATATTGGTTTGCTTAATGAAAATTACATCCTTTTTTTTTTGGGTACGTCTTTGGTCATTAAAAAAAGAACATTTTTATTTTTATTTTAAATCTTAAAATAAGTGGCTTTGATTAATTAAAGAATGAAATTCAATTACAGAAAATCTTGGACTACTATTTTTCATTAAATATGTTTCCATTTATAATTCAAATTTTTTATGTTGTCTTTAAATTGCCAAATGACTTCATTTTAGCTTGTCACTTGGCTTAACCACATGTTTCACTACTCTCGTTTTAATATAATATAAATATAGATATAATATATAATATATAAATAACTTTATACTTTATGTAAGATCTTATTTTACTGCTTGAATTTTTAAAAAATTTTGAAAGTCAATAAATCTTTAATATCTTAAGTAAGTTTTATTTTATATTTTAACTTACTTCAAAGTATAAATAGTCATAGGTTATCTCAATTTACGTCTTTCTATATTTTTATTTTTTTCTATTTTAATTTTTTAATTTTTTACCTCCATATTTCTAGCTAATTTAGAAGAAAATCTATGAGTGGATCAATATATATATATATAAATTTAAATGTAGATATATAGATTAAATTTGTCTAAGATCTATTTAGATTAAGTATAAGATTCATTAAACTACTTCCATTAATTATATTTCCATTTATAATTCAAATTTGTAATGTTGTCTTAAAATTGCCAAGTAGCTTCTTTTTAGCTTGCCACTTGGCTTAACCACATGCTTCACTACTCTCTTTTTAATATAATATAGATATAGATATATATATTTTAATAAAATTCTCAGTATTAGTTTATTTTATCTCAAGCTTTAATAAGTCTTATTCTTTTAAATTTAAAATAATTAAATATTTTCAAAGGTGAACAATTTAATTTAGGTAACTAGATATTAGTTAGCTGGATTGCTTTACTTATAAGGCACACACTTAGACCTAGGCAAAAGCCGAAGCTCGGTACAACTTGTTGTATTCTAATTTAGTTCGAAACAACCTGATTTTTAATTGAACAGTTCGGCAGTCTACTCCAAATTTATAGCAAATTAGTTTTAGGAAAAAGTTTAAGTTACCAGTAGGATGAGCTGAAAAATTTTGAAGTTTTTGTATGTTTATTCGTGTTTGAGCTGAGAAGATGCACACTATTTTTCTTAAAAAATCACTGCTAATTGTGGTGCTTCAGCTCTAGAACTGAAGTTCGCCAGTTACAAAACAAAAACTGTTTGCCAGTTAAAAAACAAAAACTTCAGCTCTAGAGCTGAACTTCAGGCCCGGCTAATAGAATGCTGAAGTTTTATATGATTGTCTTTGCTACTTCAGCCCTGTATGCTGAAGTTATGCGAAAAAGTGGGTACGTTTGCAATTTTCTTTGCAAAGAGGACACAAGTTAAAACGTGACACAAAAAGCGGGTATAGATGCAAATGCCCCATTTTTTTCCCATCTCAACTAAATTTACAAGGCTATTTTGTGAATTCACTATTACAAAACTTGACTAGTAAATTTGTTCGCGCGGTTAAATTAATGATATATTCCTTTTATAAATACCTGAATTAAAAGTAATGCTATTGAAGCAGTCATGTTATTATTGAAATCATTTTTATCTAATAAATAGTTAAGTTAAAAATTATTGTTGTTCTGCTTCTTTGTCTCCAAATTCTACACCTTTCTAGTTTAAAACGACAGTTGTAGACACTTAAACGTAACCCTCCATCCCAATTATATTATTAAGATTCCTAGTAAATATTTTTTAAAAGCTTCTATTCTCACGATTTTATATATTTTATTAATGAAAAGCAAAAAAGTTTTTCATTTGATCATATTCTCATTACCTTCTTGAAATTTTTTAAATTCCCTTTCTCTTATTTTTCTCTCTTTATCAGCCCTTCCATTCCTTATATTTTTTTTTTATCTTTTCCATGTTGATAATTTTATGTCATGTACTCCTATCACTTCCTTATATATATTCATTCAAATTACTATTTACTATTTACTATTTACAAAACTTGATTTTTCCCTCTTGATTAACTTTTTCTCATAATGTTTATAATTTATGTGATATTTAGAGATCCAGTAGTCACTTCTTCAATAATCTTAGTTATAATTATCTATCTTCCTCTTCTTCCACCAACATTTTTTTTTAATTTATAAACATCACATGCCAATAAAATGCACAATTGAATGCTCGAATATATCTCAAGTGTTAGCAAATGAGAAACCGTTATCAAATTAATTATCCATTTTCCTTAATCTTATAAAAACTTCAAAAATCTTTCTCTCTTGATTAATTACTTTTGACATTATAATACACCTATCTTATAAATTGACAGAGAGGAGTCCGAAAAAATACCCCTTACGGATACATAGTTGTAAACTACACAGAGAAACATAGTAAATTTGAAGAAATTGGCGAGACAACTTCTTTAAAACTGTCAAAAGGCCATTAAAAGGTGTCGGGACACAAATCATATCAATTGTTTTCAGATGAGGAAAATAATCTTATTTTCTCAAATTGTCATTTGTTTTGATCATGTAATCATACTTTCTCAATTCTTTTTAAAATAATAAACAAAATTCAATATAAAATTTATTACAATCGTTCCTTAAATAAAAAAAAAGCATCTTAATGCAAGACAAAAAGGCAAAGTTATTACTTATTACATATAAATTCACACTATAACCACAAGCCTACAACATAATAAGTCAAAAAAACACGATATGTTCTTCTCTTCCTCACTTTCTAACCAAGAAGAATAAGTCAAAAATAAAATAAAATTATGTACAAAGAATTTCGAATGCAAAGGAGAAGAATGGTTAATGAAGAAGAAACGAAAGTGATGCAAAGGAGAAGATGTGCTTTAGAATTTATAATAACCAAAATACAAATAGTAACTTACAATGAGTAATAGGAAAAGAAAGTGTAACATATATTGAGTAATGGTAATAGAAAGGATATTAAGTGTATTAATAATTGTAATGAATGTATTTAGTAAGAATGAGAAAGGTACGGTTAACTGAAGAATTAAGATAAATGAATCCTGGTGCAATTATTAAATGTAATGATCAATTTTTAATTTCAATTATTAAACAATTTAAATGTAAAGAAGGATAAGGAAAAGGCAAAAAAAAGGAAAAAAATAAATAAATAGAATCCTTGGCCAAATAGAGGTGTTAGGACACCTTTTCTATTCCCTTTTTATATAATATATAGATTGGTGGATAAGAATATCAATATTTATAATGATGGAACGTAACGGACACAAATGAATTATTAATTGAAATACATGCAAGATATCTCGAACTATCATTATTGTCACATTATTAAGAATCAATCTATCTATACTATATTAAAAGCACGAAGGCCCTTAGCGAAATATCGTTCGTCTTTTTTACCCTTTAAAAACATATTTCACACTAAACAAAATAGTAATTTAACTATTCCCTATTATTTAGGAATAATTATTTAATTATTTCACTAATATTTAGTACTTAGAAATCAACTAAACTTTATGTATTCAATCCTTCCTCACTTAAAATAGGTAAGACAACATATTTGTAGAAGGAAAGTAACTGCCGAAAGAATTAAAGTTCCGCCTACTTAGAACTCTTTTTAGGTTATTCTATGTAGTGATGTATAACCAATTATTTTTTATAATTTTATTATTTTAGTAAAAACAATTTAATCGACATAGAATAAATAGAAAACTACATATAAAGTCTGGTGAACATAGAATTCCTTCTAAGTTTTTATTCTAATGTGATCCATTAGTACTCTTTTAATGTGAATATTTCAAAGGGTATTTGCAATTCACCTTCCAACAAATAACCCTAAAAAATTAAAGGCTTAAAATATCCGTACAACTTAAAGTGTACACGTACATTTGAAATTTACTAAGTAAAATATGTTATAACTTTAAATCTAAAATACTGAAGTTAGTATATATCTGCCACTATGTTTACAAAAGTTTTTTTTTTTTACAAATATCTGTAAATATTTATGAGTAAGAGAAATATCTCTAGATAGGTTTACAACTGACAGGACTATATTTTAAAACTATAATTTACAGTTATAATAAATAATATAATATTTTTTAAATTTTTCTTGTAAACATATACATATTAAAGCACAAACCCAATTTGATAGGTGAAACATGGACAAGATACTAAAATTTATGTATCGTAATAAATTGTCGTATTTCTTATAAGAAATTTAAGGTAACTATAAGTTTTTTATTCTATCTATACTATATTAAAAGCACAGAAACCCTTAGCTAAATTTGTTTCGCCATTTTTTCCCTTTAAATATAGAGTTTACACCGGATAAAAGTCATTTAATATTTTTTTTCTAAATCCTTCCTTATTTGAACTATGTAAAAAAAAAGTCATACAATTTAGGACTTTAAAATCAATTAAAATTTTAATTTATAAATATTCTTTTCTTATTTAAAGTATGTTATCACAAACTATATTTACGAATCCTCATATTAAGACTTTGAAGTCAATTAAGATATTTATTCAAAAGAAGCTTTATCTATTGTATATTTATATTTTTCAATATTAGGAATACAATTATATTCCTTTACAAAATAATATCTTGACATACAATATTTTAGAGCAAAAATTAAAGTCCAACAATGTCATACAAAATCTAAAAGGACTTACATAATCCGAAAGTATTCCTACTCAATCTTTTTTTAAGAACTTTTTTTGTTCTATAGAATTATGCAAATCCTAGATAAATCAATATATATACATATAACGAAATTCATAGGTACATTTTTGGTTGGATAAAATTGTAAATACAAATACAATTTAATTTTTCCAAAACACAAAATTGCCATATGGCAAAAAATGAAAAGAAGAAAAGAATAAGTTGAAACTCCTTCAATAATTATATCCCTAACAAAGAGCGATTGTCATTGGCTTAAAAAGGGAAAAGAAATTAGTTAATATTCCTATTAAGGAAAGTCAAAATTATCGTAGGTTCAAAAGGAGAAAAAGAATAAAAGACCAAGAAGAGAACTTAAACGTAATATATTTATAATTATTATAAAGGTCGAGAAGAATTCATAGGGAACAATATAGTTGTAATAACCTTTTTTGGACTACAATAACTTCTATGTTAGTTTTTTTAATATTTAAGATTTTAAAATTAATACAATCTCGTCTGTTAACTTCTTATTTAAAATATGTAGGAAGGTTTAATAAAATCAAATCCATAAGAATCCTCCATATTGATAATACATTACCACTCTATAATATTCAATACCAAAAAAAAGTAATGCTAAACGGACTGCATAAAGCGTTGAAATTGAGAAAACAATTCCCAAGATAATATATTATTATAGTATATCTGAATGGTTTCCTACTCAAATAATAATTTTATATTATCAATTTTTCGTGTAATATAGAAAAATATACTCAATTATTAAAGAACAACTACGAAAATTTTTAAGTATATAAATGTGTGATAAAAGAAAGAAAAAAGTTGGTAAGAATCCATACCACTAATGATTTTACAAACATAAAGATCTAAACGTAGAATATCATCGATCTTTTTACTATTTGAAAATAAAACTTATAGTTGATAAAATTATAATTACGGTTAAATATTCAAACATGAAATGAACTAACATTAAGAATCTAAATCAACAGAAAATAAATTATATTTTATGTTAAAACCAAACAATCAAATCTTTCAATTAATTATTTAGCAAGAGAGTTCAATTAAATTGTTTAATAAATCATCATATGCGTAAAATAATTTTTTAGGTTAAAAAAATCTTAGGGTACATAAATTTATTCCATAAAAAAGTGTATTAAAGATTAAAAAAATAGATCACAAAGTAAAAGATATTAATATAATATTAAGAAGGTCATACAAGTATTTGAGGAAGCACAACTAAAGTTAAATCCTAAACAAGAATAAGTTTTCAAGATTATATTATAAAAAAGACTCTGGTATAACGAGATTATCCTTTGTAGATGTCTCTAGTGGAATCAAAATAATATTTCTATGTCATGCATTACTTGTAAATGTCATATCAAGAGGCATGATATTGTTAGCAATAAGAACAAGTGGTATACCAGCAACGATTTTATTATGATGTCGAACAACTCACTTCAAATTTGATATACCTCTTCAAATAACTAAATTAATCATCATAAATATCAAATCAGAACAACAATGCTAAATTTATAAGGAACGCAAAAGTGATAATATGACGCTTTTGGTTAAGCGTCATACGATTGAAACAATCACCCACAGTTTTAGAGATATAATGGATATCGATGAACCGTTTGGTGGAAAAATAATAGTTTGGGAGGTGATTTCTATCAAGTACAATCAGTAGTTCCAAAAGTGACCAAAGCAGAATTTGTAAAAACTAACTTGCCAAAATTATACTTATGACCTCAAATGAAAAATATTCAAATGACAAGAAATATAATAGTAAGAACAGATCCAACATTCAGTGACTTCTTGCTTCATGTAGGAAATGAAGAAGAGCATCCAATAAAAGATGATTTGATTCTTCTAGAATACTTGGTTATCAACTGCAATGATAATAGTAATGCATTTAATAAGGAAAATATTTTCATCATTAGATTAAAATGCAATTTGTGCAAATTACATGATAGAAATTAAAGAGCTTTCTTAGCTAGCAGAAATGAATATGTTGATTAACTAAATAAAATGTTGATTGCTAAGTTTTATGGTAAAAACAAAATATTTTTCAGTTCTGACTTAGCAGAAGATGATACCAACAATAACTACCAAGAAGAATACTTAAATACTTTAATACCAAATGGCCTTCTGTTATACATGTTTGTTGTCAAATTCATTATTTCTCACGTATGTTAGTGTCGTCATATATATACTAGACTAAGTTAAAATTGATCTTCCATTGCATATAGATTGATTTTGAAGAAAATTATATCTGTCATGCTACTGAAAACTTAGATTCACTGAATAGCTTATATAATAATACACATATGATATATAGAAATTTTTACAATAACGTCATACATGCAGAACTTATGATACTCGTCAATGTGCTTCTAAGTATGTGTTTATTTTTGAATTCAACTTTTGTCTTTCGAAACTAAAGAATATCCTTTTAAATTTGTTTAAAAATAATTTTCAATATGTTTATGTTTTGTAGTTATAATAAATAAAGCACAAGGACAAATATCCTAAATATTGAACTATATTTACCATAATATGTTTTCTTACATGAATAATTATATTTTGCACTTTCAAGAGAGATATCAATATAAAAAAGTGTTCGCTAAGATACTATCACATTAGATAACTTTATACTGCAATACATAATTATCTACTTAACATCACTAAAATTCATCATTTATGTAAGTTCTAATGATATCCTTTCATTTTGAATTCACGTCTTATGCTAATGTAACAATATTTTTCAGCATTTAGATGATTGTTGTAATATTATATATAAAATTTCTCTCATTAATTAAATTCTATTGTTCCTTTATAAAAAATAAATATTTAAACCATCATATGC